>NW_026947508.1:2032500-2632500 GCF_034190915.1 Cavia porcellus
ATTTTGAATTTTTACATTTTGTTATACAATTCAGTTTTGGATTATTTTTTCTGGAGCATAAGTTCTGTATATTCAGTTTCATTGTTGAGAAGATTGCTTCACTGAATTATTTCCACCAAAGATCACTTGACTGTTTGTTTTTGTCTATTTTTTGGATCTTCATTCTGTTCCTCTGATATTGTAAAAATTCATTTTGCAGAACCATACTGTTTTGAGGCCTGTATCCTTATGGGAAGGCTTGGAGTTCGGTACTGCCAGCCCTTGACTTGGTTCCTTTTCCAGTGTTCTTTGACTGATCTGGTTTTTGCCTTCCACGTGAGCTTTAGAATCAGTTTGTCAATGTCAGCAAAACAACTTTCTGGGATTTGGCTGAGATTGTTTTGAATCTGCAGATAAAATTTGGGGAGAATAAAAATTAATAACAATATTGAATCTTCTTATCCTTGAACATGGAATATCTCATCAGTTATTTAGATCTTTTATTTTTATCAGTTTATAGTTTTCCTTATGTAAAACCTGTGCGGATTTTATTAGATTTATATCCAACTATTTCATTCTTGCACGCTAATGTAAATATCGCTGCATTATTTTGTGTTTCTCTTGTTTATTAGTGGTTTATAGGAGAGCAATTGGATTTTGTATATATCCTGAAACCTTGTTACTTCCAAAAGTGCCTTTCTGTCTCTCTCTCCCTCTCTCTGTATGTGTTCAATTCTTTGAGATTTTCTGCATAGATACTGATATGATCTGCAAATGAAAATACGTTTTATTTCTTCCTTCCCAATACCTTCTTTTTCCTTTTTTTTTTTTTTTTGTTCTGTTGCGTGGTGTTGATTAGGAGTGGTGAGAGGGGGCAGCCTCGGCTTCCCTTGGAGAAAGACCTGTAGGCTTTCATCATTAGTGTGTTAGTTGTGGTTTGATACAGACATTCTTTACCAAGATTGGGGAGTTTCCTTCTGCTTCCCTTCTGTTTGTTGAAAGTTTTCTTTCTTGGTTTTTGTTTTAATCATGAATAGTGTTAGATTTTGTCCAAACATTTTTCTGCGGTTATTAAGATGTTGGAGTGACTTTTCTTCTTTGTCTGCTCATGTCACAAATTATATTGGTTGATTTTTTGAGTGTCAGACCAGCCTTGTGGATCTGCCTGGAATAAATCTCTTTTGGTTATAGCTCATAACTTATTGTATACATAGTTAGATCTAATTTTCAGAAATTTTTAAGTAGTTTTGTATGTATGTTCATAGAATATTAGCTGATAGGTTTCTTATAACTTCTTTGTCTAGCTTTGATAATAGGATATTGCTAGCCTCATAGAATAAATTTGAATAAATTTGAAAGTGTTTTACCTGCTTTTATTTTCTGGAGAGAGTGGAATTTGGTGTCATTTCATTCTTAGGTGTTTAGTGGTATTTGCTGGTAAAACTATCTGGGCTTTATATTTTCTGTGGGGAAGGGTATACATTACTTGTTTAATATCTCTAATAAGTAAAGGCAGACTGGTGATTTTTCTATGTGGGAGTTTTGGTAGTGTGTCTTTTAAGGAATTTGTCCACATCATTAAAGTCATCAAATTTCTTGGCATAGAATTATTTACTCACATATTCCTTGATTGCCCTTTTGGTGTCTGTGACATCAGTGAGGTCCCCTCTCTCACTACTGACATTAACAGTTTGTCCTTTAAAACAGGACAGTATTCCTTTAGCAATCAGAGAGACATTAGATGGAAATAAAGAACTGTCATTACTCACGGGTCCAAGGGTAGCTGGTGGGTCTGGAAGCCACACAGAGATCAATGACAGGCTGTGGGCTGCAGTCGTCCATCTTAACTGAAGTCCAGAGACACAGGGACAGTCACAGTGTCCAAGCAGGGTGGGACAGACAGAGAGACTTGGCGATTGGAAGCAAATCTCCAGAAAAGGTGTCTCTGTCATTTGGACCTGATTTAATTTTGCATTTTGTCAAATAGCAGAGAGAGAGGGAGAAGGAGAAGGAGAGAGAGGGAAGGAGAGGGAATGTGCGCACCTGAGCGGGGGCCGTCAGGCAGTAGGGAGGGCACAGAGCAGCTGTGCTCTGAGCTGGGCTGAGAGGCGAGCCAGGCCATAGTGTGTGATGTCTGAGCCTCAGGTCGAGACAGCAACATGTATGCTGAGGGAGCATGATAGAATTAAGCCCCAGTGTGGTTCCTTCTCTCCACTGATCACGGTTCACCTGGCTAGAGACTTCCGTATGTTTATCTTTTGTCCTGCAATGTTGCTAAACTTATCATAAGTCTGAAGGTGTTCTATGTACAAAGGCATGTGATTCGGAAATAAAGACTGTTGTGCATCTTCCTCCACAATCTGGAGGTCCTTTATTGCTTCTATGTGCATAAATGCCATGGCTAGAACCTCCAGTACAGTGTGGACTGGAAGTGAGGAAAGCTCACATCCTTGGGTTTTCTGAATTCAGGAGAAAACATTCAGTCTTTTGCAATCAAGTATGACATTCACTGTGGCCTTTCTGCTGACTGTCTTCATTGGATTGAAGTGGTTCTTCTATATTCCTAGTTTTCTAAGTGTGTTGAGTCAGGAAAGGATACTTCTCTGTCAGTTTTTTGCTACGTATAATGAGCTGCCCATGCCGTTGGCCTTTAGTCTTATTAGCACACTTCCAGCCATCACAGGTGTGTCGCATTCAGATGTTAAGTCAAGCCCACATTAGTGTGTCAGGCAAACTTGTTCAACACAGAGAAACCCTGTTTGTGTCAGGAACATGGCTCTCAAGTTTTGCTTCTTGGTCTAAGTGATAACTTTGGATTGGTTGTTGGTGTTCATGAATTTTACACGTTAGTGTAGGTTTTATTGTATTTTTAAAACTGTTGGATTTCATTCCAGAAGATGAGTAAGGACCTTAAAGGCAAGGGCTGTCCTTTCAAGGGCTGTTTCTGAAGTTGTGGAGGAGATCAGGGGTCGCCTCTGCTCTGGTCTGGTTCACTGAGGACGCTCTCCTTTGGCTGGCTGGAGTCTAAAATCCTTCAGCCCTGGTGAGCTCACAGCTGCAGTTCCCCCTTGCCCTGTGCCTGTGACCCCCAGGGCCCCTGGGTGGACTTGGGGCACTTTTTGGACAAACTCTTTGGTTCTGTAACCCACGCAACCCAGCTGTCGCAGGCTCCCCAGACCCTGAGTTCTGTGGGCTGCCATGCTCTGCCTTACCGCCTTATAGCCAGCTGGGAGGGGCCTTGGTGAGGGCTGGCATCGCCGGGCTGGTCTCCTTCTCATCGTGAGTGCTGGTCATCATCCAGTGTCTGAAAATACTTGCTCATACACTGTGTTCTGGATCCTGTCTCTGTGTCTGCAAAGCTTCATGCACTCATGGGTGAGGCTTTCGGAAGGTGACTGAATTAGGAGCTCATAGCAGACCATCTGTGAGGAGTGGGGTCTGGTCAGAAGACGTGGGTTTCGTGATGTGACCTGGAAGGGTTTATTTCTCTCTCTGCTGCTCAGCAGCCACTGGGTGAGCAGATCTCCTCCGCCAGGCCCCTCTGCCATGCTGTTCTGCCTTGGAGCCAGCAGACCCCGGCCTGACGCATGACCAAAATCAACCTCTCCTCCTTTAAAGTGTAGGTGTCGGGTGTGCTGTCCCAGGGTCCAGGACAGTGTCTCAGTCGCACTGTGTCTGGATTCCAGCTTTGTCTGTGAGAAGGTGAGCCCGGCCCTAGATGTTACTCCTCTGTTTACTTTATGCCTCTCTGTGTTCTCCCTAAAACACAGGGATGCACCTTATACTTCCCCTTCTAGAAATCTGTCAACGCTTCTGTATGGGCCACCAGATGTGAGGACCAATCCCCTGCACAGCACGGTTCCCCGGGAGCTAGCGCATCCCTCTGCCTCTGCAGGGTCATCCTGAAAGGTGCCCACCCACGTGCCTGTCCACCCCGCTCCCCACAGTGGGCAGAAGCACCCTGAGAGTGGGCCGAGGCTGGTGATCTCCTCGTGCCTGGTCTCTGCTTCCCCTTTGGAAGGTGCTCGGTGCTCTGTTGTAAATGCGTTATTACCTCGATGAATGATGTGGTATTTGAAGTGACAGTGTTGGGCGTTCACCCCTGCTAGGAGCTCTTCAGTCATTTCACGAGTTAGATCATCACATTCAACCACCTGAAAACACCCGAAACAAGGTCGGTTTATTATTTTATAGAAATATAAAACGGCACCTCAATGGTACCTGTGCTGTGTTTCGGGGTGGGGACGGGATGCTCCTCAGGCTATGTGACCCCGAAATCCCTGTTCCTGAAGCTGTGTGTGGTTCACACCCCAGGGTTGCCTTGGTTCTTTCTGGTCCCCAAACTCAAAACCCCAACATTGTCTTTTGCTGCTAGCTGTCTCACCCAAACACCAGATCCTCCCTGGAAAGGCTCAGGAGAACGCAGGAGTGGCCAGAAGCCCAAGGAGCAGGAGGGGAAGTTTACGTATTTAATTTTTCTAGGGTGAGAACAGCCCTGGTGACTCATTCTGAGCTCTCATTACAGCAATTTCCCAGCTAATGGCCCTGATTTGGACTTGGCCGAGCCGGACACTGCAGCTGGGAGCTCAGAGCACAAGTAGATGGACAGCAGGGCAGGTCGGGAGGCTGCCCCAGGCTTGACTGACCGTCCGGGGAGGAGGCGGGGCTCCGGGTCCCTGACTGCTGTTCAGCACAGCCGCCCCGCATTGAGGGGGCAGATTGCTCCTCCGGACAGCTCTCCCTTCCCTCTCTGCTGATGTTGGCAGATAAGGACAGCCTCAGTTGGGCAAGGTGACCCCTAGCACTTGGAAACAGCAGGTGTGGGGTTTACCTGCAAGTGGGCCCTCTCTCCAGCAGGACATCCCAGGGGTCAAGGCAGAGGCCAGCAGATAGAAAAGTCACCAGCAGTGGGTGGCCACATCTGCCCAGGTTGTCAAAGTGCTAAAAATAGACTCTGCCCACCAGAAGAGGGCGGAGTTGGGGAGGCTGCACCTGCAGGGCTGGGTTCCGCTTCTTCCCCTCCATGGGAGCTGCTCCCGAGGATACTCCCCGCTGGTCCTGCCCTGGGCCATGTATCCTACCGGTGATGGTGTCAGGGACTCCCTCTGGAGCGAGCCCTGGGTTGGGTGAGCCCCGGGATCCATGAGTTGGGGATCAAAGCTACAGCAGCAAGGAAGCCGAGTGGAATTGTCTGGAATGCTTTTCCCTTCCGGTCAAGTCAGAGACCTGGAGATGTTGCTGAGAGGCAGCAGCCAACCCTAAAATCCAGAAGGACATAGGGTGGCCACTGTGGCGCCGTTTAATTCACACAAGACTGACCTGCAGCCCACACAACTGGGAGCCCAACCAGCCCACATCCAGAGCCCGTCACAATGACAGATACTGGGATAGGTGCAGGAAGCCTGGGATCCTGCAGGCGGCCCACGGGGCTCGGAACCCAACTCCTTTGTAGGTGGGCAGCTGTGTGGACGGGGGCCGGGCAGGGTCTCAGGATTGCTCCTGGTAAGTTCTCAGTGAAGGAAATGGGAGTCCTTGCCCCACAGGACGAAGCCCGAGGTTCTGGCTTCATGTAGATGCTGGAGAAGGGGCCTCAGGTATCATCAGGTCCATTTCTCCAGCCTTCAGTGGGCTGGGGAGACACGGAGCTGCCTCCAGTGGTCATGCAGGCTTCTCTGTCTTTTCCAATCCAGCCGCTTAATGGCTGTGGGAAGGGGATGGGTGATTTAACACAGTAAACCTGTTTCTCTAAGAACTGATGTAGGGCTTAACAAGAGAGCAATCGTAGTGTGCATAGCACAGTGGCTGTGTTTAATGGTGTCACTGTCACAGAGTCGGTGCCCACTGAGCGCTTATGCTGAGTGTTCATTGAGAAGTAAAATAAGCTTTTAAATGTGATAGTGTAGTGATCAGAGGAGGAGAGGGACAAAGAGTCTTTTAAAAGACGAGACGGTCAGAAATCAAGCCAGGTTTTCAAAGAGTCAAGAACTGGGTAGTGTGGTTAGTTGAGTTATGGGGCCCTGGGTATAGGAACGCAGTTCTCTGCAGAACTCAGACAGAGAGCTGTCTGGTCTCGGACCTGCTTTCTGAGAAGGAATTCCCTTCTAACCCGAAGCCTGCTTGCACCTCAGCTTCGCCTGCTGCATCGAGAGAGTCTTCATCCAGGGGGAACCGCCACACACCCAGGCACCGTCTTCTCAGGAAGCCCAGCAGGCTGGACGGTCACTCCATACCCGCCTCTCCTTGCCTCTGGCTCCTGGTGGCTGCTCCTGACCGTCAGCATCACTGCCCTTTGGAGAAGTTCTGTTTTCTCTCGGGCTGCCTGTGAGAGCCTCGTCTTTGATGCTTTACAGTTTTGGTGTAACTCAGCGCTGTGCCCCCCCCCCCCAATTGGTTTCTGTTTATAATTTATCTCATTTGTCATCCAACAACCTTTTATGATTCCAAACACCTGGAAGCCAGGCACATGCGGCAGCCCTCATGGCCCGGTTCAGCAGGGGATGTAAAGCACAGGCGTGGTGAGCCAGTAGGGGGGAGGTGACTGAGAACGTTTGAAAAGCATGAGCTGGTGTTGAGGGCCTCAGTGCAGGCAGGGGACACTGGTGCGTGGGGACCTGTGCCGCTGAGAAGGAGAAAGGATGGAGGTGGCGGCCTCCACGGCCCCCAGTTTAGCCTTTCCTCCTCATGCTGGAGCCCTGCTGCCTTGGCCAGCTGCCGTGGGCCCCACCTGGCCCCGAGCCCCTCACTGCCCAGCACTGGAGGGCCCCAGCCTATCCTGCCATTCCAAGCCCCTCCCGAGATAAAACTAACATAAGGACCAGGCCAACGTTACCTCCCTCTTCCCTGGAGTCCGACCTGAAAGCTGTCGCTGGGGGAGCTGAGCACAGACCCCTCCGGGGGCCAGCAGGGAGCCCAGCTGGCCGCACTGTGCTTCGGGGCCAGGAGCCTGGCTCCCGGCTCACTGGCTTCTTCCTTCGTCTTTTTAGCCCATTCTCTGAGTTGAAGGTCGCTGGTTACCTTTAGCTCGCCTTGAGCTCCATCATCTGCACATTCCCTGTATCCTATGCAGCTTCCTCTAGGTCTCTGTCATTGTCATCTGCCCTTCCATGGCGCTGGGTTGAACAATGCAAGGGCTGGTCCTCCCTTTGCTGTGGGGATGGAGCCGGGCCCTGTCTTGCCTGCAGTCCCAGAGACGTGGCGGCCCCAGATTCCCTACCCTGCTGGGTTTTATCCTCAGGGTCTTCCCACAGGCTGTGAAACTCAGATCCCAGCGCTGAACAGCTGCTCCCCCGGGGTGCGAGGTTTTGCTCCCCATCCTGGCTCTACACGGATGGACAAGCCCATGGCAGACCCCATCCATGCTCATGATGTCCCCAGAAGGTCTGTTCGTGGGGGCACTGAAGACTGACTCCACCTGTGTCCAGTGCCTGGCTCTGTGTGGACTTTGTTCCTCTGGGTCCACTGAGTGCCTCAGTGACCAAGCTGTCCAAGGGGAGCACCATGGAGCACAGCAGAGACAGCTGGGTGGTGACTTCAGGTGAGTTATGGACCCCGTCCTGTCGCTCAGCTGGATCCAGAATCAACAGTGGAGGCCACTCGTGGGGGGCGCGGTCCCTGTGCTCAGGAAGCTCCAGGGCCATGTACATGGCAAGCAGGGTCTCACTGTCTCCTCCTGCACCAGGACTGTGACGCTGTGGCTTCTCTGTCAAAGAGGGCGTCACATATGCTCTGTGGCTCTGGACCAGGTGCTCTCAGCTTCCGCACCACAGATGTACAGAGCAGGAAGATCCTGGGGCCTGGGTCCCAGCACGTGCCAGGGCTCCACCTGCCACACATCAGCATCTATGCTCAGGTACAGCCATCAACAGTTTCTTCAGCAGTCACGCAATGTCCCCTGAGGGGGACCGTGGTCTCGGGCCGAATATCGTGGGGTGCATATCAACTGGTTCCCCAAAGCAAGACCTTCTGAGAAGTCTGGGAACAGGGGCTACAGATAGACTGCTTGTCCCCTCCTGGTTCCTGCTGAAATTTAATTTGCATTGTAACTGTATCAGGGGTGACCAAAACGTGAGTGGGAGGGCACACCTGTAATCCCAGCACTCGGGAGGCTGTAGCAGGAGGATCATCAAAACTTCAAGACAAGCCTGGGCTACCAAATGAGCTCAAGGCCAGCCTGGACTGCAGAGTGAGACCCCTCTCAAAAAGACAAGACAAACCAAACCAAAAAACCTTGCTAAGAATGGGGGTGCATCAGCCAGCGCCTACTGGAGAAACAGATCTCATGCAAGCTATGTAAACCTAGAAGGATCTACCAGCTAGGGCTGCACAGTGGAGCTGGAAGAGCCAGGTGGAGGCTGGGAGCTCACCGCGGTGTCCCGTGCCGAGTCCCTGCCGAGTCCCGGCCAGGAGCTCAGGAGTCTGCGCTGGGAGCCAGGAGACCATGTCCAAGGTGAAGGCGGGGACTGGAGCTCCGAGGAAGAGATGGAAGCGCTCTCCTTCCTCCTTTCCCTTCTGTTCCCCTGGCAGCAGTGCTACCGACTGGTGCCACCCAGGAAGGGCCTTCCGTCTTCAGTAAATCCCCTCAGCCACACCCAGAACAGGGTGATTTAGTGGGCATTCCTTACTCACTCTGACACACTCAGCTCGCACAGATGGGGTAGGTGTGCTTGAAGCAAGGGGAAGCATTTTGAGTGTTTCAAAGTGGATTACGGGCGACGTGTCTGTTACTATAGTACAATTGTATCCCTAACTGTTAACCACAGGTCCTGATCACCCTGTGTGGACAGCACTGCGAAACTTCTGGACCTTCCCCAAAGTCAAAATGACTGTAAAAGGTAGAGGTTTGGGATTAACCATGACGTTGAGGCAGGCAGTACCGTGCAGCTAAAGACACACAGGAAAGAGGGCTTCCAGAGTTGCGTTAGAAAGTGGGGGAAGCTGAGCTAAGTGTGCTCAGGGTGACGGGGAATCTTTCGAAGGCACATCCTAGTTGCTTTCTGAATGCCTGACACAGTTAAAAGAGGAAAGGTTATTTCAGCTCACACTTCTTAGAGGTTCAGTCCCTGTCCACTGGCTCCGAGGCGGGGCAGCACGGCAGAGGGGCAGCACGGAGGAGAAACAGTCCACGGAGGGCATGCGGGAGGCAGCGGGCAGCAGTGAACTGGCTTTCTTCCTGTCCCTTGGATTCCCTCCCGGCTGCAAGTCTACTGATTGGTGTCACCCACACCTGAGGGGGGACTTCCATTTTCCAGACCAGTAAAGCCAATATCACACTCTTAATCCACATTCGTACACCTAATCCAGCCACCTTCAATCTCCCTACCTGTGGCCACCTGAGGCTTTGGGGGGGACATCTAATACCAACCGTAACAGGGGTTCTTGGCAAACATACACCATATATTTTATCATACCTCGTGTAGGTGAAGCATCTCTAATCTGAAAATCCAAAGCGTGACATCATTCAGGCTCGAAGTTTTGGATTTCTGATCATCTTGGAGTTTTGGGTTAGAGATGCTCCATGCCAATCCCCCAAACTCCAGGAAGCTCTGAACTCTGAAATGCTTCTGGTGTCAAGTGTTTCGGATTTGGGACATTCAGCTTGTATTTGGTGGTCCACTACCTGAGGTATGAAGGAGCCAGAGAAAATAATTTGGAAAGAAAAAAAATTATTTATTAAAGCACAGGCCTGGCGACACAGCCTCCAGTAGCCAATATGGAAGACTGTGCCCCTAACAGCTAAAGGGCAGGGTTTTATCCTGTAAAACCCAAACAGCTGCTGGTCTCACAATGCGGGGTGGGGGGGGGTGGGGGGGTGTTGCGGCGCATACAGAACAGGAATGTGGCGGTTACATTTCTTGGGAAGAACAAGGTTCAGGTGGGCTAACAGGCAAGTTTAGATTAGCAAACATCCTCTGGGGAAGGCACATCCTGCAAACAAGCAAGTTTAGATTAGGAAGACATCCTGTTCTGCTCTCAGGTTACAATATCTGTATCAGCAGTTTGCACTCGAGGAGGTGACTCTGGCTGGAAGGGAGGTGCATGATCCGTGGATAAGGTTGCTATGGCCGTAGCGGGTTCCTGGTGGAGGAGCACATTCCCTCCTGCCGTGGTCTCCTCGCCCTCTCTGCCCTTCTGCCCTAGTTGGGTGTGGCAGGAGGCCCTTGCATCACACTGGTGTCCTGGTGTTGGCCGTGCAGCCTCCAGGGCTGTGAGGAAACAAACTTCTGGCCTTTATAAAGCACCTGGTCTCAGTACTCTGTTATGGAAGCCCAGAGGAGTTACTTATGCAAAGCTTCCCAGTACAGGGATAGAGACAGACAGTTACAACCCCAAACCACAGGCTCTGTCTCTCCCTGGTGCCGCCTTTCCTGAAACCTGACCATCTGCACTGCCAATCACACCCATCACGGCCTGCTGGAAAAACCAGACACGGTCACTGTGATTCAGGGGCAATTGTTCCTTATAATTCACACTCATCAAATGAGGAGCTGCTCATCCAGGCGCAAACAGCTGCACTGGCCGTAGCCCAGCTGGTAACAGCAGCTGACCACTAAGTCATGGCCCTTGTATCCTGATAGAAGCGGTTTGTGCACTGCTTGAGGATTCTGTCCGACATAAGCCGTTAAACTAGGAAGGCTTAAAAACAGAATCTTTTTGCATAATTAACCCATCAAGGAGACGCACTTTGAAAGACGACATCGGAAACACTCACCGTGGACAGCTGGGGCCAGCGCGGGTGCAGACAATTAGCCGGAAAGCTGTGTGGTTCACTGCCCCGGCTCGGGGACAGTGACCGGTCTCTTCCTCTGCCGTCAGCCTCCAAGCCCAGCTGTGAGTCCTTGGGTCCTCAGAAGAGGACGTGTGGTGGCCTGGCGACTCTCCAGGAGCAGCTGAGACAGAAGCCCGCGACCTCTGCCCCAATTTCAATTCATTCAGACCCTGGAGGGAGGGCTGAGCAGAAAGAGACCCTGGAGCTGAGAGAACATTCCAGAAGCTCAGCTGTGGAGGGCCGAGTGTCCATGGCCTCAGTGATCTCCCACACAGCCGCGCTCCCCTTCCTACCCGGGGTCACACAGTGCCATCCACTGGGGCGGTTTGCCTTTGTCTTCTCTCACTCACTGCGAGGATTGGGGAGCAAAGATTAAAAGGTGCGGGGGGCCCTGGGGTGAGAAGGAGCTGCCCACATGTGCCTCATTTGGGAGCACGGTCTCGGGCCCTCCTGACTGCAGCACCTGGGATCCGGGCCGTGCGCTCAGGCCATGTGGGCCCGGCCTGGCCAGCACCTCCTCCCGGGAGCAGCGCGGTCCTCAGCCGCCGCCTGCCTCTGCGTGAGCTCGGCTGTGTCCAGCTGGCCACTCTGAAGCTCATTCGTTCTTTTCAGCCAGCTTGTGGGCCGGCTACGAAGGTGGCAGAGTCCCCGGGGCCTGTGCCCAATCCCCGTTATTACCGTTACAGAGACACAAACCCAGTTAACCGAACTGTGAATGTTTTCCTTTAGTGGGCAGCTGGGGCAGAGATGTGGAATCCATCACGATGTTTATTTTCCGTGGAAATGCAGCATGGTAAATGAGAAACCTCAGTCCTCGGAGGGAAGGCTGTGGATCAAAGAGTGGGGGGGGTCTTCAAGGACCCCAGCCCCACTTCTTAGAGGTGATTTGGAGAGCTGAGAGGCTGGACGTGGTGGCACATGCCTGCAACCCCAGCTCCTGGGGACGCAGAGGCAGGAGGATCACACAGGTGGGAGCCCAGTCTGGACACCTTAGCCAGAGCTTGTGTGTAAACAGCTACAAGTAAAATTCATGGGAAAGAGGCCGAAACGTGCAGAGTGACAGGCAACAAGAATGCCCGTGACCTTATTGAGCATCTGCCAGTGCCACGTCCTTAAGGCTGAGGTGCGTGTCACTTGTGGCTCCATTTTGGGGAAGTTACAGAAAGGTCAGCTTGAGTTGCCGCCTGGCTGAAGGAGCACAGGCAGCTCCTTACCTTGTGGAAGGGGCAGCGGGCACAGTGCCTGCCTCTCTGCATTTCCTGTCACTGTGGCGTGGAGATGGGCAGGGGCCGGCGCCCCAAGTTCCTCGGCGGGGAGACAGACGGCTTCTCTGCTGGGGAGGGCAGGGGTCCGGGCTCCTTGCTGTTCCCTCTGCTCTGCATGTGGCCAAGGCAAATGTCCTCAGAGGGGCAGCAGTGACCCTCGCCCTCCACAGCCCCTGTGCTGCAGGTCCTGTTTCCATGTAGGACCAAGCCACACCCAGGAGGCCGCTGACATTTCCACTGAAGGACACAGGTTCCTGCCGATGGATCCCTGGCCCCCGGGGAGGAAGGGCACCTCCAGAGTCACGGGAGCAGGGGACACTCACCACGCCAGACCTGCCTGAGAGCCCCCCCATCCGCATCCCCTTCCTCCCAGGCCCCGGAAGCCATCTGTGGAGAGGAAGGGGACTTCCAGCAGGGCAGGGAGCGGCCACCGTCCCTGTGATGCTCTGAGATGACGCCTGTCACCTGAGCCCGCTCTTGCCCGCCCTTGCTTTGGATTTATACTGCGCCTTTGTTTTCTAGCCCTGTAAGATAAATCACTGGTCATTTATTTTAGATCTTTCTCCAGTATTATATGACTTTAAAGCTATGGATTTCAGCGAAGTACTACTTAGCTGAAATACTACTTAGGACTAATTAAAATTTGGTCCTGTTTTTTTACTATCATTAAATTTTAATATTTTTAAATTATAAATATTTTAAACTTTTCCCTTGTTTTTTGGGGAGGTTACTTAAAAATTGTCTTTCTTAATTTCCAAATAGGATTAGCCTTGATTTCTTACTGCCTTCATTTCTAATTCATTTCTTTTGTAGTCAGCATATTCCTTATGCATTTTTTAAACTTATGGAGCTGTGTTTTCTGGCCTAGCACAGGGTCTGTCTTGCAGTTGGTTTCCTGTGATATGGACACAGCCCTGTGGCCTTTCCATCCATGCGCATGGCATCATGTGACTTTCCCCTCTTTATTTTGAGCAGGTCTTTGTCTTTATAGGACGTGCTTAGTTTTTAGATAGCATATTGAGCCGCTTTTGAAATCCCGTTGGGATTCAGTGTCTGTTCTCCAAGCCCCAGCGCAGTTCCTGGGAGGGCTGTCGAGTGCCCGGAGACTGCAGACCATGCCAGCAGCGGCTGCAGAGAGCCCCGGGCTGCCCCATGGAGCCCGACAGGGACCGCTCACCTGGAGCAGCCGCCCTCTGTTTTATTTGGCGTGTGCACATGTCAGGGTTTTATTGTAGCTTTCCTTGGCTGAAGCGTTTTGAACTCTGCAGTCTCCTCCCAGTGCGGCCGCCCTGGAACTCCCCCAGCTGACGGGGCTCTGGCCCATGGGACGGTGTCCACTCCCGGCACTGGAGCCAGGTGGCCTGGACTCGAACCCCGCCGTGCCTCCCCAGTGATGTGACCTGGCCTTGGCCCTGCCACCTCTGCGCCTCACCTCTGTGACTCTAAGATGGGCTGTGGCGGTGCTGTGGCCCACAGTGCGGGGTGTGCTCCGGCCCTGGTCCCCATGCAGGCTGCCAGGACGGGGCTGCCTTCCTCCGCCTGGACGGCTGCAGCTGGGACACCTTGGAGCTGCGGGCGCACTGTGCATCTGAGGTGCAGCCCCGCGAGGGCTCGGCAGAGCCCCCAGAGGAGTCCTGCTCCCCCTCAGGCCCACGCGCATTCCTGTGGTGAAGGCTGCCGCGGGCCACCTCACACAGGGCAGTCATTCAGGTAGCTTTTAAAGCACACTGTAGCTCCCCAGGCGCCTTGCCTTGTGTGCTGAGCCCCGTGACTGTTCCCGGCAGCTCATGCGACGCCGCTCCCAGCCCGCTCCGAGGTCGCCGAGCTTGTCAGGGCTTTGTGTCCGCCTTGCGATGCTCCTGGGACCCACCCAAGTAAACTGTGTCTGGAGACTTCTTCCTCTGCTGTCTGCTCCTCTGGAGAACTAAGTCAGACCCTGAGGTCCCCACTCCCAGCTCCAGTGTGACGGTGTCTGGACTCGGGGCCACCTGGAGGTGACTGGGTAGAGAGGCTGGAGGCCTGGAGATGAGAGTGGTGCCCAAGGAAGGCGCAGCAGACAGTTCTCCCTCTGCCCTCTCTCCCTGCCCGCCCCTCCCCTCCCTCTCCTCCTCCCTCTCCCCTCCTCCTCCTTTCCTTCCTTGCCCTCACTGTCTCCTCTCTCTGCCCTCCTTGTGAGGGGTCAGTGGGAAGGGAAGCTGTCATCTACAAAGTAGGAAGGGGATACTCACCAGGGTCCAACCATGCCGCCACCCTGGCCTTTGACTGCTGGCCTTCAGGGCAACAAGAAGCGAAAGCTGCTGTCCGCTGGCTCTCTGTTTGTGTGGCTTTGTCACGCAGTCCGAGATGGCCAGGACAGAGTGTGTTGCCTCTCTGCAGCCACCGGCCAGTCACAAGGCTTCTGTGGCTGCCACAGAGGTGCTGGAGAGTGCCAGGGGGCCCGAGGGGCAGGAGTGATCCCCCCAGTACAGAGGCAGCTGATTGGTGTGAAGTCCATGGGGCTCCTTTTGGGGGACAGAGGCTTCTGCTCCTTGACACCTATGTGGAAGTGGCCACTCAGAGGTGTTAGAACTGAAGGTCAGGAGCCATCATCACAGCTCCTGTGCCTCCGGGCTGGCCATTCAAGAAGATTGCGCCCCAACAGGCAGCACCCCAACAGGCGGCCCGGAGTCCCCTGAAAGCTGGGCATGGAGAAATCACAGCACGTCAGCTGGGCGAGGCCATGCATGGCCTTGAAGGTCCTTGAGACCAATTATCTTGAAGGATGTGAGACTTTCAGGGGCGTCGGAGTGGACGCCTGCTGCCTGTGGTCCAGGTTGGGGTGTGTCTGGAATGTTTGGAAGTGACTGGGTCCTGTCCTGCCCCTGCCCCTGCCCAAGCTGGTACAGAAGCAGAGGAGGTGGATGCGGGGCCTGGAGGGCAGAGAGCACAGAGTTCCAGCTGATCAATGAGGTTACCACCTGCAGTCCAAGTGTCACCTGGATTGCATGCCGTGGCCGGGGACTGCAGGAAATCCACTCGAAGGCCGAGCTCTGTGTTGGATGCCTGGCTCGGATTTTCCTGTTCCTGGCCCACGGGGGAACCCATTGCAGCCAGAGGCAAAAGAGTTTCTGTGGTCCAGGCCTTGGCATCTTCTTGCTGGGGCATGGTGTCTGCTCAGAAAATGGAAGCCGATGTTTGTGTGGGTTGGGGGGCCCTGTCTGGGTCTGTCCTCCCTCAGCCCAGTGCATGTCCGAGCGGCCCCACCCTACCTGACTCCAGCCTCCACGGGCCACTATGCATTCCTGCAGGCCAGCACAGATCCGCACCACCAGTGAGGGGGTGTTTGTTATTCTCAGAACCAAAGTAGCGCCCCAATACCCACAGAGCCCTAGGACCTGCTGCTCCTCCAGCTGGGGGCTCCAGAGCTGGGCAAGGTCCCCCCCCCTCCAAGATCTCCAAATCAGAACTTTTGGTATTTGTTTTGGTGAAGGTTGGCCACAGCTTTTGCACACGACCACATGGCCGATGATGCTCCTGGCAGTGTGAGCTCTCGGGCACCCCCAGCAACTGAGCTTGCACGGGTGTGCACGTGTGCATGTGTGTGTGCCTTCTGTGTCCTTTGTTGTCACTGATGGGTCTTCAAAGCAATGTCTGGCTCACCCATCACCATGCGGGGATAAGGCCTGGCATCTGTGCCCCAGTGCTGATCCGGGGCCTCTGGTCAGGTGACACCTGGATGCCATCTGTTCAAACTGGGAAAGCCCAGCCCCATGAGGGAGCATAAAGACGACGTACTGGCCAATGAGCAGTCAGGGCACCCCAGCTGGCCTCCAGGGCACAGGGGATCCAGAGGGCGGCAGAGCTGGAGAGCGGGGTACCCCCCACCCACAGGGCACTTGGTAGGAGACTAAAGAATGAAAAAGTGAAGGCAGGAAGGAAGCTGGGGACGCTGCCACACTTACTCCTCCGCCCTTCATAGGCCTGGTTTAAAGCTGGGCACAGAGGAAACGCTTGGTAACTGCTGAGCTAATTACAGGGCTGCCCGTGGGCCCCGTGCTGCAGCTGTGGCTTCTCAGCAGGCAGCGGCCGGGGTTCCTCTAGCTGCTCCAGCCGGCAGAACTGGTGGCAGAAGTCAGAAGCAGTGGCACACACTTGTCATCCCTGCCAGGTGGGAGGCTGAGGCAGGAGATCAAAAATTCGAGTCCAGCCCAGGCAACTTAATGAAAGAAATTAAAAGATAAGGCTGGAGATGGGGCTTAATGCTCCCCATGGTCAGTTCCCAGTAAAGCATGTGTGTGCACAGACACACACACTCATGCACACACACACATGCACACACACATGTGCACACAACACATGCACACACACACGCACACATACCCCAGCTGGTAGCAGGACCCTAACTGCCTGATTTTGTCACAGGTAAGTCTGAGCTTTTCCTTTGTTGAGTCCTGTGGGGGACACTTACCTGTACTCCACTCCATCCTTTCTGACCCAGCTGGGTGACCAAGTCTTTCTCATGTAATAACTTCAAATGTACTCTATTCGCAGTGGAAATACAGATGTCACCCTGCCCAAATGCAGAGAGCTGGGCAGAACACCCTCCGCAGAGCTTCAGGTGGGAAAAGACTTAGGGGTAAGTGTGGCAGCCGTGCCCTCCCTGCACCCATGGTCCTGGTGTTGAATCCCCACCCTGCCCAGTGCACGGGGTTTACAGGCCTTGATTGCAGAGCGGGGCTCACTGTGGGCGGGCCAGGCCTCCCCCTGAGCTGACTTTCCTCCAGGTGACTTCACTGGGACAGAGTTTTACGTGGCAGATAATGAGAAAAGCAGCTGTAAAACCCTAAAGGAATGAAAAATAATTTCCGAAGAGGTGCTAAGAGCTTCTTAGAATGAGCGTCGCCTGACGGCTTCAATTACCATGAAGAACAGGCATCTGCAACACGCATTTTAATCGGCATTAAAGACACTTTAACGAGAAAACGATTTAAAAGTTGGTAAACATGTGTCTTTTGTTGATGCATGGCAGGGATTTCTCCGTGGGGCAGGGCAGGGGCTCGTTATCTCTGGGTTGCTTAGCGTGTGGCTCTGTGTGATTCGGCGGCCAGGTCAGTAACTTGGGTGTGGTATAAGTGAGCTCAATTTGGGGGTGATCATACACAAGGCCCCGGGGTTGATGAAGACTCCAGCATCACCTGACCTAAACCTCTGCTGGCCACACCATTAGGAGGCTGCCGGTCACCCCTTGGGCTCTGTCTCTGGAGACCCCCAGCCTGGTTCCATTCCTGGGCTGCAGTGGGTGACGCTGGCACAGAGGAGCAACACCAGCCAGTGCCCTGAAGCCCGTGAGCCCAGAGTGGAGACAGGGATCTGGGGCAGGGGCTCCATTCATCGATTGCAGAGAAGCTGATGGCAGCTGGGTGCCAGTCCTGGAGCCCTGGGCAGGGCTCCCTGCCACGCTTTTTTCTCGGCACCCATAGCTCTAGAGTATGGGCCCAGGGGGCTCTTTTCAGGATCTTCTGGGGTTGTGTTTGTCTTGGATTGCCTCTCAGGGAGGGGACAGCTCCAGCTCTTTTCAGGTGCAGGCAGACTTCATCTCCATGAGCAGCAGGGAGGAGGGTCTACATGACCGCCTAAATCTGTATGCTAAAGATCAACCCCAACCTGTGATGTTCTGGGGCAGGGGCCTTAGGAGGTGGGGCCTAGGCAGGAAGTGACATCATTGGGGTGGGACTTAAGGGGTGTCAGGAGCCCCGTCCTTCCTGTGTTTCTTTCTTTTCTACATACATGAGGTGGGCAGTTGGGCCCCCGCTATGATGTGATCTCACTGCAGGAGCATGGACTGGTGCTTCTGAAGCCATGAGCCAGAATAAGAATTTTCTCCTTAAGACTCATTCCTCGGGTGTTTTATCCCAGTGACAGGAAGTTGGCTAACACAACTCTTCCCGCAGGGTGAGCCCCAGCTCTGCTCTCAGAGGCCCAGCTGATTAGACCAGGCCCACCCAGGCGACCTTCCTTTCTGCTGACTCAAAGTCCCTTTTGTTGTCTCAGAAAAGTCCCTTCTCCTTGGCCATATTCTTTTGGTTGGCAGTGGGGAGTGGCTCACACAATGACAGGGGCACTGAGGGTGGGGTGCAAGGTGAGCCCCCTCCAAAGAGCCGTCACTTTGGCGCCAGTTCTGCTGTCTTCCCTGCAGTGTTCCCTTTTCCCAGGGGTGGATCAGGACCTAATGGCCGGGTCTGGTGCTGGCTGTGTCACCCGTCCAGCTGCTTTTGCCCTGGAGAACACAGCCTATCCTGTGCAGCTTCCGAACTTCCCTCCAGGCAGGGGCCCAACATTTGCTTCCTTCATCTGCAAGAAACCAGGCCCATAAATAAAATATGCAATCTGGCTGCTTTTCCTGCTTCCAGATCCCAGATTCCATAACCTGGGTATGACAGGGTCAGTGGGGCTTTTAGAGAAGAACACTGGTGTTTGCACACCATGGAGCACTACTCTACCACAAAGAAGCGTAAACGAGTCATTTGAGTAGGAAAACGGAAACATTTTAAGACCACAATGTTAATTGAAGTAACTGTCACACAGACTTAAATGTGGCATGGTTTCTCTTGTTTGGGAAACTCAAAGCATAAATAAAGAACAAAGTGAGAGAGAGAGAGAGAGAGAGAGAGAGAGAGAGAGAGAGAGATGATAGAACACGGGAAAATAGATCCTTTGCAAGTGGATGAAGAGAAAGAGGGAGGGGGAAGGCGGGAAGTGGGAGAGTTTGAGAAAAGAATGGGATGTGTCCACACGGCAGCTGCCCACAAGGACGGTGACCATCCTGTGCTGCACACACGCACTAATAATAAGAAACAAAGCACAAACATACTACATATAAAGCCAGAAAAGTACCCCAGAAGCACAGAAATATGGGGACCGGCAGGCACGCTTTCCACACAGGGGCGATGGGAGGAGGCGCTGGGAGTCTTGGGTGCCACCAGGTATCTGCCATGGTCACACGAGGCTGCCCCATGGGATCGTGCAGCTCACCCGTGGGAGCCCAGGGCTTAGAGATGCAGGTCGCTGATGAGAAACCATTATGATTGAGACACTGAACCAACCTGAGAAGTTTAGAAGTTTAACTGAGACTCTCAGCAGGGAGCCAGGGTCCTTACTTGGTAAGTATCCTCCGCCTGTGCAAGAGGAGGGCACAGGGATTTTGCGAGTGCTACACCCACCGGGGGGGTGGGGTGGGGGTGGAGTGGCCTGCATGCACTATAAGGGAGAAAAAGAGGCTTGCTTTCCCCCCCTCTTTGCTCTGGCTGCTTTTGTTGACTGCTGCCTTGAAGTGTTGCCCCTGTGCCCTGCCACCCTGCATGGTGCCAGCTGATTATGGACTGAAACCTCCACAAACAGGGAGCTAAATAAATCTTTCCTTCCTTCATTTTGGGTGTCGGGTGTTTTGTCCCAGCAATGAAACAGAAGTAACTGAGACAGAACCTGATGCCAGTGAAGGAAAAATTCATGTAAGAGGGGAAGCTGGTGTCCTCTGTCCCCTCCTTACTATGGCTTGGCAATCGAAGAGGCTGAGCACCTCTCATGTTGCTGGCAGGTGGGTTTGTTACGGTGACAAGAGCCCAACTGAAAGCAGAGCTCTCCCAGGTGCCTGTGGGACCGTTTGACCCACTATGGCCGATGGAATCGAAGGAAGCTTATAGGACAGAACAACAGTTACCAAACCAAAACGCAAAGACCTGCTGGGAGATGCCTCTTCTGGCTTCTTCCCTTCCACTCTATGGCTGAGACACAGCAGCTGGCTTGGGCTAGTGAACATAAAAGCCGTAGTAATTATGGCACAGGAGAAGAGGCTTTCCTCAGGGTCTCAGATGTCACCAGTGACCATCTCGCTCCCTCAGGCTTGTCCACCCTTGTACCCTGAGTGAAACAAACCTCATGGTAGGATGTTTCCTGTTGTCTGCAGCTTAGTGCAATCCTGGCATGTTGCCACGGTGGCTCTCCTGCTTTCCTGGCCACTGGTCATGTTTTGCAAATAAGAAAGTCACAACTTGGAGAAGCAGTGAGTTCACCGAGCCAGCAAGAGGTGAACCTGGATGTGACTGTTTCGTCAGCTCCCATGGAGTGCATTTCTCCTGGGCAGCAGGAGGGTGCCGGGTCTGCACCAGAGTCGCACTCAAACCCTGAGCTGCCTGCAGGAATGAAGCCAGATGACCGAGGACTGGGGAGGCTGCTGCTCTCAGGGGGCTGCTTAGACCCAGGTCTCTGTCACAGGGCCCCAGGTGGCCTCTGCTGGAGGGTGAGGGCTGCAGTCAGGAGGCCTCATGTGGACAGTATGGGTGCCGTCAGGGTAAGAGAACGGAGGGTTGGTGAACACTAAGCACCCCGGGTACAGGGCTGGCCTTTCCCGCGGCCACCACGTGGGTCACTGCTGTGACTGATGCTGAAGACAGGAAGAAACTGGGGACCCCGAGATGAGCCCAGAGTGTGTGCCACACAAGGAACGGGTGTGTCCCTGGCGGGGAAGAGCCAAGGCAAAGGCTGCTGCCGGGTGTTTACCCAGCACGCTGGGTGCTCAGGGCAGAGACCCTGGGAGCTGCTCTACCCTGCCGCAGGAGCTGAGATAGATGAGGCCGTGAAATCCCTGCACGCAAGTGGAAGACAGCCAGGCCCCTCCATTCTAGGAGTGCCTTGACAAGCCGTCACCTCAAAGACAGGGAGATTTACTGAGCGCCCCACCCTAGGCTGTCCTTGGGTCAACTATACCATCTGCACAGTGACCCTGTGACTGTCTAGTGTGTCCCCAAAGCAGATTCTGAGATGACTGGACCTGTGGGGAGGGGGCACAGGGAGAAGGTGGTGCTCTAGGGGGGATGTGCATGTAAAGTTGCTCCCACATGAACCCGTGAGGGTGGCGGAGAACGTCTCACTATGTGGTGTGCCACGGGGTGATGGTGGTGATATGGTAAAGATGGTGGTGATGGTGGTGGTGACGATGATGGTTATAATCTCTATTTAAAGTACTGAGGTATATATTGTGGGTTTAGATGGAGTTTCTGTCTCTATAAAATATATTTCTAGTTACTGAAAGTCCAAACAACAGGAGATTTGACTGAAAGTTTTAAAACAATTGCGTGGTATCTCTGGGAGGCTGAGGAGGAGGATGGCAATCTTAGCCCAGCCTGTGTAACTAATAAGTTAGCAAGATACTGTCTCAAAATGAAAAATAAATTTAAAAATAGGGCTGGGGAATGGAGCCCAACGCAAGGGGCTAGATTCCACCCCTGGCATAAACTAACGAATCAATAAAAGAAGGAAAGAAAAAAAGAGTTGCATGGAACGTACATAACAAGCAGGTGAGTTCACACCAGTGTGAATCTGGTGTGTTCTGGAATCAGCGGAGATTCGGGCTGATCCTCTCTGCCTTTTGCAGCATGGCTGGTGAAATACAAATCCTTGTGGAAGCAGAGGCAGCACCGCAGCCAAGACCTGGCCCAGGGGATGCAGATGAATGGTGTGTGACGGCTGCTGGAGGCCAGAGGGCCTCTGTACGCAGGAAGCACGGTGCACTTGTCACCCTGCATTATTTGGTTTATAAACGTTTGCGGTAGGAGACAGCACACACCCAGACACGACCTGTGCACCTCCATTGTATAGTGAGGGACTCTCTGCAAGGTCAGTATCCCGCACGACTACCCCCAAGTTCAGGGCCGGGCCTCTGTCCAAGCTGTATAAAGGGGCAGGTCCCATCTCTATTCCCCAAAATAACCCCGATTTTGACTTCTGACACCGTAAGATAATTTTTGCAATTTTCATACAGAATTTTAATGAGTTGTGTGTTGTTACTTTTTTGTTTTCAGCCATCTATCCATCCATCCATCCTTTATTCACGTAGATTATTCATTTATTCACTCACCCACCCATTTATCCATTATTCATGCATCCATTTACTTATTTATTCATCTTTCAAACTATTCATTTGTCTTCCCATCAACCCATCCATGAATATTTACTAGAAAGCCCTGTTGTGTGGACTGTGGGCAAAATTATGAATGAAGCAGACAGGGTCCCTGTCCTCTCTGCAAGGTGACAGGGAGAAGAATTCGGTTCAGGAGAGGACACCCAAGGCACATGGAGAAGACAACCATTCCTCCCCACACAGAGAGAGTTCCAAGCTTCCTCATCTGCCCTTCCTGGGTCTCAGGCCTCTGATTCAGCATCATTGCTCTTCTCTGCCCTTTTCTCCTCTGGCCCCTGAGCTGTGTGAGCAGCTGTAACATGAAGCCTTGCTGTTGCTAGGCTTTTGGGTCATTCACACAAAGGATCCCGTTTTTTTCTCTGCATGAGCTAGGACAACCTTCTGGAATATTTCAGAACTTGCTAGAACCTTCCAGAACCAGCTGGAACCTTCTAGAACCTTCTGGAACCTTCCAGAATCTGCTAGAACCTGTATGATTTTCATGTCCTCTCCAGACCTCTTACAAGGCCAAGCTGGCTCACCTTCAGGGCACAGATACTGTGAACTTCTCTGCTGTGGATGCCAAGGATATCTCCCTGGTCCACACAAAGGTGCTAAGGATGACAACCTTTCCCCATGGTGATGATGGACATTCATGATGTCAGCATATAGTGCACGATGCATGAGCTGTGCATTTAGGCAAAAGGGGAAATAGATATGTGTGGACTGCCCTCAACCTTACCACATCCAGATGCTGGCCAGGGCTGGAGTCATGCTGCACCCCAGGAGGAGAGCAGGGTTGGGGACAAGAAGGACAAGTGGAGGAGCCCCACTCCCTCTGTTGGGTCCTGAATGCAGGGACATACTGCGGCTCTTCCTGAAGGATGGCCATGACTGGAACATTTCAAAGCAGAAAGGAAACTCAACCGGCTCTCAGCTGTCACCAAAGCTGCCACCTCCCTCTCCCAGCTGGCAGCCTTGACATTTCTGTCCCCAGCATGACTCAGCGGGTCTCACAAACTGGCTCCTCAGATGGCTGGGCTGGGAGCATGGCCTGTGTCTTCGGGCTGTGAATAATGGATCAAAGCCTGTCCTTGGCCTGCCGGGCATGGAGGTGTGACACGGGGTGGATGGGGCCTGTGGCTCTCTCAGCCTCCGCTGTGTCTGGCAAAGGTGCTGGCTGGGCTGCCCTGAGGGAACAACCTGTCTTCTTGTGACTTTCTGACAAACAGCCCTGCCTGTCCTGTTGATGAAGGGGCAGGTACTGGGCAAAAAGGCCTCGGGGTGACATAATCTCTGATTCTAAGTCTGTTCGGAGGAAAAACAGGTGTCAGGGAGGTGGCGAGGAAAGGCCCTGGAAATCGGGCTGGGGAAGTGCCTGTCCTCCCGAGGTGGAAGGACGTGCCTGCCTGATGTGGTGTGGGCCGGGGAGGGGCAGGGGCAGGTGACCCAGCACTGCTGGAGGCTGCCCGGCCCTGTGGAGCTCACACCAGAAGCTGGGCTCCACTGAGGAGAAGGCACCTGGCACCCTAAGATTGCTCTTCGGTAAGAAACAAGCAATGTCACCGTCCCTCAGGCCTCCTGACTGGGGCGGGGGCTTCTCTAGAGCATTGCTGTCCCCAGCTCTCCTGCCCCAGGATGCTGGCCCCACCCACTTCGCTCAGGGACTCTCAGGCAGGGACAGGAAGCCATCTCTGGGTACCTTGGGCTGCTGCTTCCTCTCCCGGGACTGGGCAATGGAGGTGGGACAGGGCCAAGGTGTGGCAGTCAGCCTCCTGGTAGGCCTTCCGGGTGACCTTCCTGCCTGCCCTGTGACTGTCCAACCAGAGCAGCAAACCTGTCGCCGGTGTGGCCTCTACTGCCTGGTCCTCCTTTGCCAGCTGCTGGCTCCCCAAGACTGTCTCTACCCAGGGGCCAGCAGCCTCCCCTGCAGCCACTGCCATCAGCTGTGGGAGACAGTGGGAAGCCACTACCCGAGAGCCTCCAGTTGGGGCCCAAGGCGGGGGAGGACAGGCGCTATATCCCTGGAAGCACTGCACCCACTGTCAAATGTCACCAAGACCACGGCGAACACATTGCAGTGTGTCTGTTCAGCCCAGGGACATTGGCTGGGGACAGCCCATGTCCAGGCAGGGACAGGCTGGAACTCCAGGGCACACAGCCCTGGGAGCTGAGAGCCTGGTTAGGGCCTGATTAAGCTAGAGATCTGCCCATCATCTGGAGCCGTGGCTTTGCACGCAGGTGCTCAGGGAGTCCCTCTGTGAGCAGCGTCCTGGGTTTCCCCCACCTCCTGAGCTGCAGACCTTCCTCCAGCTGGCTCCAGAGGCCACAGAAGGCCACAGAAGGCCTGGGCAACTCAGCACAGGGAGGCAGCTGGGGCAGGCAAGAGCCGCCATGGTGAGGCTGGGACTCTGGGGCTGCATGAGACTGCATCAGTCAGCCCTCCTGTGGCTGGGACGTAACACTGGACACGCACAGCTTACAGGAGTTGAGGTTACATTTGGCTCATGTTCTGGGGGATTCAGTCCATGGTCAGCTGCTCCAAGGCAGCGGCATCATGATGGAAGGGTACGGAGGGGCAAAGCTGCTCTCTTCACGGCTGCCAGGAAGCAGAGAGAGAAGGGAGGAGCCAGGAGGGAGCCGGACCCTCGGAGGCGCAGCCTTCGTGAGCTACCAGGAGCCCCCTCCTCCCAGCACTCTCCCCTCCAGGGCCACCAGCCTCCTGCAGCCACTGTGAGCTCTTCGTGGGTCAATCCGCTGATGGGGACAGTGACCCCATGCTTCAGCCATGCTTTGAAAACCGCACCTCTGTATGCAGGAGGGTTTGGGGGACATCTGAGATCTGAGCCATGAGACAGGTAAAGGACGAACTTAGCCTTCTTGTGGTGTGCGGGGCTCATGTCCGCACTCTGAGTTTGTCACCTTGCCTTTGAATTGGGGTCATAACAAGCACCTTCTTGGTGGCCGTGGGGTTTACTGAAATAAATGGAAAACAGAGCAGTGTGGGGCCCAAGCCCAGAGCCTCGCAGTCCGCCTTGTGTGCAGCCGGGGACCTCCCAGCAGGGGGCACTGGGTGGGGTAAAGCAGTGGGCACTGGCGCCGGGCAGGGCAGGGAGATCAACCTGCAGGGCTCAGATGGACAGCCGCTGCCGCGCCTGGACGTTGCCTCCCACTCTTCTTCCCCCGTCGTGGGTCATCATCCATTAACTATACGGCTCTACGGGGAGGTAAACTCCACCCTGTAACTCGCAGTCCCAAGGAGGAGCTGGCTGGATTTTGACAGTGGCACCTTGCCCCATGGATGAGGGGACTTGTCCTCACACCAGAATGAGCCCGCACTGTCCCCGGGCTCCACCCCCAGCTGTGACCAGGGGCCTGACTTCTTCCCTCGCAGATGCCGCCCGCTCACTCTTGATCTCCACCTCGTCGGATTCCTGTGGTTTGTACTCTGTTCCCTGTGCTCCTTCCTTCCATTTTAGGCTTTTGAGACTCATCCCAAAAGGGAAATTAAAATTGTAACTAAAGCCTGCCAAGGACACCAAGGCTGGGCAGACATATCCGCTCCGGACAAACCTGATGACAGCACGTCCTTCCTTTGTGTAAGCCTGTCTCACTGATGGCCTCAAGAGGTAACTTAAAATGTTCCTTTGTGTAACCCTTGTCTTTACTGCCTTTGTATAGCTGATGGCCTTGCAATGTAACCTAAAATGTTTAAACTCCCTTAGCAACCCGTGACGTCACCCAACCCTCCTATCACACTGCACCACACCTACCTTGGTACCTCTCTGCCTGCTCTCCCCATAAAACCCCCCAAACCCTGCAAGGGCTGGGGGAGGGCCCCATCTTATTGGGAAAGATCCCAGTTGAGCCCACAGCCCATTCATGTCTGGTAAACCTCAAATGCCTCAGTGCCATTTCTTTGCACGTTTGGTCTGTTTTCCATGACAATCCACCAGGTAATTTGTTCTTCCTTCCTCTCCCTCATCTTCCCTTCTCCCCCGGGTAGATCCTGCCAGCAGTTCACGGTTTGCTTATTCTTTGGCCGAAGGGCGCTTGGATTCTTCCAGGGCTTCATGATGTAGTGAAGGCACTCTGAGTGTGCACGTTTGCCCTGCGTGTTCCTCCAGGCTCAGGAGCGGCAATCCCGGTTCTCAGCCCATGGAGCCACCTGAGTGTCTATCCTAGTTGCCCAAGGTGGTGTGGCCACCCCCCATCCCCTCATGGCGCTGTGGCCGGCAGGCCACATGGTGGGTGTGTGGGCAAGTTCCAGTCTGGTGGCCCAGGTGGCCGCCGCACTGAGTGGCTTTCCTGTGCAGCTGTGCATCTGGGGATTTCACGCAGCGCAGGTTCCAGGTCTTGCACACGTGGATGGAACTCACTGATCTGTGCGAGTCCTTTACATATCCGGGTGTGAGTTCCTTGGCACTTGTATATTGCTCCTCTTACTCTGAGCTTGTGTTTCTGCTTTCTTGCTGAGGGACTTTGAGGAGCTGAGGGCCCACATGTAGGGGCAACCCAGGTGTTTTTCTCCCAAAAAGAAATGTATTTTGTGTGCTATGAGGTCTCTGTGCAACCTCACACCTCGCAGGCCCAGGGCTGAGCTTCCTATTCAGGCTCTGTGGCTCTAGCTTTCCTGATGCAGCTCAGCAGCAGCCTCCAAGTAATTTTTGTGTGTGGCTTTCAGTAAGAGTGGATATTTTATACATATGGCTAGCCAATTATTTGGGAAAGATTTTTTCCTTTTTCTATTGAACTGATGCCTTTAAAAGCTAGTTCACATACACATACACGTGCATTTATCTGCCCATGCTCGCACACTCATGCACACTCATTTCTAGAATCATTGTTTTTGTTCTTTGGTCTATTTGTGTTATTCTTTTGCCAACTCCACTGCATCTTTATAGAAAGTCTCAAAATAAGCTATAATAACTGTTATTTTTTTCAAGAGCACTTTCTTTTGCTCTTGAGCTTTTAAAATTGTCATAAAGTTAAAAATCAACTTGTTGACTTTTACCAAAATTTAACCAAAATTTTGACTGGAGTGACACTGGCTTCACAGACAGGTGTGGGGAGACTCAGCTGCTTCACAGCATGAGCTGTTATCTCCTTCTCTGTCCATTTATTTCATCCTTTTTAAAAAAAATTTTATTTAAAAGGAAAAGAGAAAAAGCAAAACAAAACAAAGCAGTGTAAGGGTACAAGTAATATAGAACTACAAAAAAAAAACAGTAAGAAATCACCAGTTAATAGATTACATATTATCATCTTAGAGATAGTTGCTCAAATCACAATATCAAAGCATACAAAGTGGACATTCAAACAGTGAGACTGCAAACAGTTGTGTTCAATGATCCAACCAAAAACATTAATATGGTCAGCTATTTAACACCCCTAAACACACTTGCTGTTGTATTCTTTAGAGCTCTTTTTTCCCCTCTCTTTTTTACAACAAAATTTACACATTTTGGGTTTTATTACACCTTAATTCTTATTACTTTTTGGGGGGGGAGAGAATAAAGTCAAATATGGCAAAACAAAGCTGTCAGTCAAAACCAAGGATAGACATAGCACATGATGTAAAACAGAGTACAAGGTTATCAACAATGTCTCTTGTTTCCTTAAAAAGAATTGTCTATCTCATTAGATATTATAAAGTTGAACAAAACAGTAGAGAACAAGACCAATAAAACTTAAGCATTGTAAACATTACAGGACTTCCAGAGTCAAACCAGAATTGGCATCTTAGGGAATCTTATTGCCTTCAAAGTAGTTGCCTATACCCTCAAACTTGATACTATCAGCCATCCTTTTGTTTTTGAGCACAGCTTTGGGTTTAACATGCACAAGTCTTTTACATTTTTGATAAGCTCAATATGATTATAAGTGGCAGTTTGGTTCATTATCATTAATTTTGCAAGATTATAAAAAAGTCCTTTACTCTTGTATATTAGTCTTGTCTCTTGCAACCTTGACAAGTTCACGGGTCAGTTTTAAGAGTTTGTGCACCACCTCGGCTGCTGTATGTGTCTGTGTCATCACATGCTCTGGGCACAGAAGCAGTTTCACGGTTTCTGTTCTGGTCCATATGCTGTTGATCTCTGGGCTCTCATTTGGCAAGCACAGTAAGACTTTGGCTTGAGAGCACAATTTGTTCTGAAAACAAGCTTGTAACCCAAAGCACTTGTACTTTTCTTTTTATGCAGCTCTAACAAGGAACCTGTCCAGTGATGCATACTTTTTTGCCTCTTGGGGACTTCAGGAAATGTGACATTGCATTGCTATTAAACATATTCTTTGCTTACAGAGATACAGCCTTGTTTGGGTGGGTGCTTTTCTGTGAAATGTTGCACGATTTCCCATACCTTGCACCTCCCTGATGTCATTTAAAGCGAGGGGTTCCTCCACCCTTTTCTTCTCCTGCTCTGCAGATGGGATCTCCTCCACATCTTGGTCACCCACATTCCGGGAACAGGCTCTGCCCAGTGTCATGCCCTGGCGCTAAGCTAGGCTTTGGGTATCCTCTTGTTCTCAGAGCTGGTGACAGCGCACCAGGGATTCTGCTTTGAAGCAGCCAGAAGACAGGGAAACCATGTCTGCAGTGACACTGGGGCTGCTCCCCTCCCTGAGGTTCAGCCTTAGGTGCTACTTGGTACCACAGTCCAAGCTCCAGGGCAGACCTGGGGACCCTGAGCCCTCTTCCTCCTCTGGCCACCTAGGGACCCTGTCTGTTACCTATAGGCCTTGTCCCCTGATTCAGGTACAGGTCTTATTCCACCCTGCACAGAAGGAACATCCTTAAAGCCCAGGTGAGGAGCAGCAATTCCATGAGGTCACTGTTCCTGATATCCTACTGATGGCTCCTCTGCGAGGGACAGCTCCCTGCCTACCATGCTGCTGCATGGCTTGCCACCAACGTGTGCCACAATTTGGCCACACCTGGCAGTCGACAGCCTTGCAGACACAGAGGCACGTTTTCTTCTGGGACTCAGGGCTCGGCCGTCTTGCACTTGGGAGGTTCCTGGGGAAGGGTCAAGGTGGGGACCCCCCCTCATGCTAACTGCGTTAGCACGTGCTGATTAAATCAGGGGTGTGGGGTTGAGCAGAGAGATGGGAACCCAGCCTCGAGGATGAGCTGGAGAGGGTGAGGCCAGCTGGACTGTGGGGTTCAAGGCAATCCCTGGGGGCAGGCAGCCACCCTCTGTCCCGGAGTTGTGAGCATTCACTACCTAAGGGAGGTAAATGGGCCTTGCGAGCCTCTCCACTTTCTCCTCTATTTTTAGCAAGGTAAAATTGTTATAGATTTAATGGGAGAATAAATACCGCCCTTTGCTGGCCAAGGAATTAGAACTGTAAATAATTTTTCAGGCATAGAATAAAGATGCGAGGCATATGAAAATAGTTCCATCCTAATTTGCCCAGATTTCAAATGATCTAATTAGAGAAAGGCCAGAGTTTCTTATTTTTAAAAGTGTGTACTCGGGTTGTTTGAAGTTAGACGGTGCGAAAGCACAGAAAGCCTGCTGCGAGGAGCGAGCGGGGTGGGGACCACACAGGCCGGGTCACAGAGTCACCCACAAGGCACACAGGCGCCAATTAGAGGGTGATCAATGACCCACGATGAGCCGATGGCCACGTGGGCGGTGGTGCCTGTTAATTTGTTTCACTTAAAGCGAGCATTTATGATACCGACGTCCTCTGCAACCTTCTCTTCCTTACTCCACAGCACACGGGCCGTTCCCAACTCTGCCCTTCTCGGAGGAAGGTGATAGATGCACTAGGAATTGGATTATCTTTATTATACTCAAGTGAAGGTCTCTCCTGCTGATCACTGTTCGGCTCTGACCCACATCCATCACATGCCATGTCCTCACAGCTGGCTGCTGGGAGGTTGGTAGAGTCCACACCTGTGATGCGGCCAGGCGTGGTCCCTGGAGTGCTCTGTGTGTTTTGGAGGGTCTTTCCTCCCTGGAATCTGCGCTCCTCTCAGTATGAATGCATCCAGAGTTCGTAGCACAGCTGGTGGATCAGGTCCTCACCAGCCATGAGTAGCCAGTCATGTCGGTTTCATGGAATGATCCGTCCCTTCTTCAACATCTGCTTGCTGAAGGTCCCCCAGTGACGGTGCGGAGGGAGTTGGCAAAGCCAGCCCTGGGCTCCCAGCCTTGCCAGGGAGGTGGGTAGGGAAGCATGCATAAGAAATGTTGTGACAACCATGGCAAAGAGACAGAAAAACGGGGTGATGTGAAGGAGATTGACTGGTATACAGCTTTGTGTGAGGAGCCCAGGGAGGTCAGCAGGGGAGGCATCAGTGACCACAGGAGGTGGCTCAGGGTCTCGGAATCCTTCTCTGAGGCTGAACACTGCACATAGCATAATAGTCACCTCCTCACTGGAACCCAACACTTGACACCACAACCTGGAGCAGAAGAGCTTAACTGTGGCTCATGGCTCAGAGGGTTCAGTCCATGGGACGCTGGACCCAAGGTGGGTACAGCATGGTAGAAGGGTGTGGCGCAGGAAATCTGCTCACCTCATGGCAGCCAGCAAGCAGACACAAAAAGGAGAAGCAGAGGACAATGGCACAACCTCCTGGGCGCACCCAGCTGTGAACTGACCATGAGATTAATCCACTCATGTGCAGCACCAGTTACTTCCCGGAAGTCCTGTCTCTGAACACATGAAATTCCTGGAAGACGTTTCAGACCTGAACCACAACACACTGTGTTGCTGTGGTTTGGGAGACACATCAGGTCCACTTGGAGCCATGTCCACCCTCAGTTCCTCATGAGACTTTGGGCAAATCACGCCTGTTAGGACTTCAGGTTTTCCATCTGTAAAATGGGACTAATGACCAGGTTTCTGAGTTCTCAGGGCTAACACAAAGGTCAAGCAGAAGGAACTCGTGGGACACACTGCAGACGGCAGACCCTCGTGACTGGAGCCCATTCTGTGCTGGGTCAGCTTCTGAAAGCAGACTGCAGACAGGATTTGGATCTTCCAGGAAAATCCTGGAAGGAGGTTGAGAGGGAAACAGCATTACCGTGTCAGCCAGGCCCCTACCCCACCTACCCTGCAGAGTGCTGGAGTGAAAGCCGCACCCTCTGAGCTGACCCTGGTCCTGAGTCTTCAGGCAGAAGCTGCAAGACTCCAGTTCACACTTCACGCCCCCCCTTCCTCTCCCAGCTGAGCGCACTTTGCCACTCAGCCCGCTTAGGGGGTCACAGAATCATCTGATCGGTACAGTGCCATGCTGCTGCAGCTCCTGTCAGCGGCTGGGGTTCTCCCACATGTGCCCAGTCAGCCCAGGGGGTGCCCCCTATGCCCGGATCCACATGGACCTGCCCCTCTGCCACACGGGCCCTGTGGCAGCAAAGCCTCCCTCAGGGTGACCTGGAAATCAGTCCAAGATTTATTTCCCCAGTCGGCTCAGAAGGTCCTGTAATCTGCTTGTGATTTTTACATCATACTGATAGCTGTACGTAGAGCTATGTATGATAGGATCTGATGGCCGGGCCCGATGGAATTTCTGGTTTTAGTCTTTTCAGAAGTCTCCACACCAATTTCCATAGTAGTTGTACTAGTTTACATCCAGACCAGCAGTGGAGACTTGCTCGCTCCCCACAGCCTCCCCACACCATTACTGTTCCATCTCGTGGTGATGCTGGTTTTCCTGGAGTGAGGTGGGATCTCAGCACTGTTTCAATGAGCACAACTGAAAAGCTACCTCGTGTCCACCAGCAGACGCTGGGTGAAGAACAGGTGGTGTCACGCACAACAGAGAACTTCTCTGCTGTAAGGAAGAGTAAATGTGGGTGGTTTGCAGGAAACCAGTGTGCCTTGAGGCCATAATCCTGAGTGAAATGGATCAGGCAATGGGCTTAGAGATCACTCGGAACCCAAAGTGTGAACAAAATAGCAGATAGATAACAGAAAACAGGGAAATAGATCTTTTTGCAAAGAAGACCGAGGAAAAAGGAATTAAGATGTGTTTATGTGGCTGGGTGCAGTGGTGCACGCCTGTAATCCTAGTACTGGGGAGGCCGAGGCAGGAGGGTTGTTATAAGTTTGAGACCAGACTGGGCTACAAGGTGAGCTCAAGTCCAGCCTGAACTGTATAGTGAGACCCTGTCTCAAAAGATAAAAAAAAAAGATGTGTTATGTGAATGCGCCCACAGCACTGTGATAGTTATGTGTACCAAACGTGCAATAAAAAAGTTAAAAACTGGAAAAAGAGTTATAAGCACCAGCGGATGCTAGCTCTGAATAGCTCCAGAAACCAGCAACCCATTAAGGTGACTGGCAGAGATCAGGGTGTGGCAGCACTGACTGGCACCGTCCAGCAATTGTTGGCATTAGCTGGTGGCTTCCCAGCCAGAGCTATAGCACTGGGGACATTGGTGCTCAGAGCCTGGGCTACTGGCGGCACTCACTGAGAAGATCTGTGATTTCTATCTGAACTGAGCAAAAGTGACATTCCCAGGGACCAGAGCTCATCCTACGCCTGCCACCAAAGGCCTGGATTCAGGCTCTTGCTGGGCCCTCTGTCCCGGCAGCTGCTGCTCCAGGGGCCGGGGTCTAATACTGACACTGGTTTGGCTGGTCAGTGCTGGGGCCTCTGTGTCCCCTGCGATGGGGACAAGACTGAAGCACAGCCCGAGGCTGACCCTCTGAGAAGCATCCCAGCTGTGTGACTGGAGAAGCCAGACTCACAGATGTCAGGAGAGACACAGAGATGTCTGCGTGGATCTGGGCTTGGCATTGGAAGCGGCTACCACAGCTGGGTGAATAGAAACTGGGGAAGCCATGGTTGGGCTGCAGAGCCCTGTCTTCTGTCCCCTGGGTCCAGGCTCCCATAAGAACCCATCTTGTCACCGTCCTCTATGGACAGGCTTCATTCAGGGCACATTTCCTTCAGTACAGCTAGGTGTCAGGGGACAAGCCATGACTCTGGGACAGCTCCTTGTACCTTCCTGTGAGGGAGCAATGGAGTTGCCAGGTCTCTGTCAGGGGACAAGACAGCAGGTCTGTCCCAGGGTTGTCCACCCAGCTCAGGAGGAACCTGAAGCCCTGCCTGATGGCCATGCCATGCTGCACCCAATCCATACCATGCTTATCCCTTAGGAGCAGCAGCAACCTCCACGGAGGATCCCAGTGCTGACGGTTTGGGAGTCCTGACAGCAAAGACCTCCAAAATATTCTTCACTTTGAGAGACCCTGAGGGCCTCCTGGGTCCTGTCCATACACTGGTCCTCTTCTCCTGGGGTTGGGGCTGGATAGACCCTGCACTGTGGGAGGGTGGGGAGCGCAGGGGCCGGGCCGAGCATATTCTGCTTGGGTGCACACGTGTTTCATTTTCCTAAAAAGCTTGTGCATCCTGCTAATACGGGCAGATTTGAAATGAAGATCTTATTACTCTGAGTAAAAATTGTAGCTATCTGCCCTTAGATGGTGGGATTAGCTGGCAGTCATAATGTCTTTAAATTCCGTTAATAGCACTGCTACATTGCTTTTTCAATTATTATTTTTGAAATGTATAACGGTAAAAGATTGTGTTATGGCCGTGTGGTTTTCTGCTAACAAAGCACAAGGCTGGACAGGGCACCATCTGGGAAGGTAATTTTGGAGGAATATGGTGTTGTGCCTCCCAAGACCCCTTCCTGGCTCATGAACACCAGTCTCCAAGGGTCTGTCTGAGCAGGACCCTGCCCCACCCACTGTCTGCTGGCAGGAGGCCAACATGTTCACCCCAGAGAGGAACCCTCGTCACACCAGAAAGGGCTTTTGAGTCCTGGAGAACAGAGAAGCCAAGGGAAAGATGGGATGACAGGTTGAGCGCGGGGGCCTCGCTATGGTTTATCTCTAGATGTCCCCAAAGCCTCATGTGTATATCAGTGAAGCTTTTGTGAGGATGTGGGATCATGGGTGTATAAAGTCTATTAGCCCGCTAATTGGGTTAGCACAGTTGTGGGTGATGGCATTACTGAAGGGGAAAGCCCCATTCTGGGTGTGGGTAGCACCAACCAATAAGCTGGTGGCTGGATGAAATGTAAAGGGAGAAGGAAGCTAAGCCTGCTGTTTCCTGCCTCCCGCCAGCCCTGCCATGGACTGTGTCAGCCGTGTCTCTCTGCCTTTCGGCTGGGCCTTGGAGCTGGTTGGCTGAAACCTCTACAAACCATGAACCACAATAAATCTCTCCTCCTTTAACTTTTGGGTGGTGGGTGCTTTGTTGCAGCAACAAGAAAGTAACTAAGATGGGCCGCGTGCTGAGAGTTCCTCGTGTGTTCTGAGGGCTGATGTCTGTGGAGGGGAGGGGATGATGGTGAGGGAGAAAGCAGAGGGCGGCCAGGGGCAGTTGGCTCTGTTAAGGGTCAGCAAGAAGCGACACCCTCAAAGGGCACCGTGCTCTGAGTGCTCTAGCCTGGAAACAGGTCAGGCAGGGGTAGAAATTGATTCTGGGCTGCAGGGTACCCAGTGGCTGGGCCAGCTGTTGCAGGAGCTGGGCTTTCTGTGAGATGTTTCCAGTTGAGCTTAGGCAGAAGAGAGTGGACACCCTTTTCAGTGCGGTGGGCCTTGTCCAGTTAGTTGAAGGCCTGGACGGGCCAAAAGGATAATGGCCCCGAGACAAGCAGGAACCTTTCCTGCCCAGCAGCCTTCAAACTCGGCCATTGCTTTCTCCTGTCTCACACAGACTGCAAGGTTCCTGAGCTGCCCGTCTGTAGGGTGGACCCACACCGTCATTCTCCGCTGTCCTGGCCCCTTGCCTGCTGACCACGCTGCAGATCTTGGGGCTTGTCTAACTCAGTAGTGGAATAAACCTGTTTTGGGATTAACTCACTTTATATAAGTAAATGTATAAGAAGTATATACTTAAAGGATGTGTGTATGTAAATATTTATATATAGTCAACTGTCTGTGTTCTGTGGGTTTTACAAACATGGATTTAACTAACTGGAAGTGGAAAATATATAAAAATAATTAAGCCTGTACTGAACACGCCGAGGCATATTTTTGGTCTTTATTCCTGAAGCAGCACAGGCTCGCAGCGACTTGCATAACACTGACATTGTGCTGGTTCCTGTGGGTCACCTGGAAGTCATTTAAAATGTCCTGCGGTGCGCGTGGGCTCTCTGGAAACGGTCATGGTGCACTGGGGAGCTCTGCAGCTGCAGAGTGTGGCACCCGCGGGGCCTGGCAGGCGTGTGGCCGGCGCTCAGGTGGGTCTGCATTGTGTCTGTGTTCTCCTGTGGGCAGAGGTGCGGATGGAGAGAACACTCCGGGCCCAGGACCTCTGTCCTATAGGCTGTGGGAAGGGAAATGGGACCCTTATTCTTAGGGAAAACAATACACCCTTTTAACATTTATGAAGTAGGAAAATACAGCCAAGATGAACAGAACATCGAGTCCCTGGATGAGAAAATTAAAGTCCATAAAATATTTATCCATTTGGCTCGGCGGCGGCCAGCCGAGCGTGCAGGGTGTAAGCAGAGTTTCCGGGCTTCGTCCCGTTCCCCGCTGGCGATGCGCAGGCAATTTAGTAAATGGGAGACGAAGGCAGGGTTCATTTTTCACAATCCATTAATGTTTCATTTGTAACTCTCCTCAGCGCAGAGTTACAAACAGAACGGAATCGCTCCTCACCATTATTCCCAATTATTCTCTGTTAGCGGCGGTGAGCGGGCAGCTCTGTTAGCAGGCAGGATCCCGGAGGAGGTGCTGCTTCCTGGCTCCCCGCCCCCCGCACGTCCCCCCAGGTGCTCTGCACCCCACGGGTCACCTTGTTGTCTGTGCCCTGCTGCAGCAAGAGGGCGGCCTTTCGTCTGAAGGTGCCAGGGCTCCTCCGTTCTCTGAGCAGCCGGGTTCCCAGCACACAGGCCGTGCTGAGGACCAGACAGCAGATCCCGGGACACGCTGGGGGGATCAGAGCCGTGCATGAGGGCAGCCTGTGGGACAGAGAAGGTGGGGCACCGGGGAGCCCTCTCCACATTGCGCTTCTACTGGGAGGCCAAGTGCACAGATGCGCAGTGGACGGACCAAAGGAGGGGAGAGAGAGTCCCCAAATGGCAATAGCCAGAAGGGAGCCATCAGAATCCGTGCAGTGATCTATCCCGGAGGACGCTTCCCTGACAAGTACTGGCCTGGGAGGATGGTGTGATCGACCCGGGCGGGGCTGAGCATGCGCAGAGTGTGACGCCTGCCTTAAAAGGTGGGATGATGATGTGAGGGGCTTGCAGAGGTGAAGCAGGAGGAGCAGGGCCAGCTGGAGGACCTCAGCAGCCTGGGGTGTCAAGGCTAGAGGTTGGCACTTGGGGGCCACCAACCTCCTGCCTCTGCCTGCCTGTGCTGTGGGTTTGTGCGAGGAGGGCTGTGCTGCCCGGTACCACTGCCCTCCACATGTGGTTCTTAGTGGTGTTCTGAGCTGGGTGACATACCCTGCCCCACCCCCAATCCGACCACACTGCCAATGCTTGGTGAGAACATTTCTATTGTCCAGAATTCTGTCAGGGTGAAGCACTGGCGTGAGGAAAGGCTGGAGAGCCAAGGGTCAGCTCCGGAGATGCCCCTTCTAGGTGACACTGTGCACTGACGATTGTGGCATTCCAAGGTAGCGTGGCCATATTTGACGGTGGCCTTCTGAGGACATGATTAGGATCAGACCGGAGTATGAGAGTGGGTCCTGATCCTTCAGGGCAGCATCCTGTAAGGAGAGACATCAGGGAGCTCTTCCTATAACTGTGCACCAGGGAAAGGCCACCAAGGACCCAGAGAGGATGGAACCGGGTTGACTCCAAGCCAGGAGAAGATAAATGGCCATTGGGGGGCCACGTGGCATTGGGCGTCTCATTCCAGCAGCCTGAGCTGACTGATCCAGCTGGCCGGAAGAGCTGTGGCCAGTGAGTGCCACAGGAGAACGAGAGCTCAGAGGGGTGGGCAGGAAAGAAGCGGGTCTAAAGGGCAGGCATCGTGACGTGTCCACCGGTCCAGCCTCAAGCCTAGGTGAGCTTGGCAGGTTCTGTGGCCACAGAGCAGGGTGCATCTGGGCCACAGAGTGGGGACAGACGGAACAGTGGAGGCAGCAGTTGGTGCTCACTATGGCCCCATTCATGTCAGAAGGTCCAGGCTCTGCAGGTGGAGTGACTTCCTGAGCTACGGCCAGAAATCAGCAGTAGGGGTTGGACCAGCCCTACCTGTAGCTGCCCTCTGGAGTGTGTCCAGCCCTGCACCATGCCTGCCTGGGTGACCGGTGGGCCACCTTGGTGCATAGGTGCCACCTCGTGGGTGTCCTTGACTGCCTGGACTTAGTTGGGGCCCACCCTCTTGGGGAGCCCAGGGCAGCCAAGATGGGCCTGGGGCGAGGTGGTCCTGGCTCGGCCCTGCCCACCTTTCTCCTTGCAGCGAAGGCCCTGAGGCTGCCTCCTGGTTACAGTAGCAGGCTGGCAGGCTGGCATCAAATCCCCTCTCTGCAGAGTAGGAAAGTGAGGCTCAGAGGTTCAGAGGACCCCTGAGATTCACAGCTGTGTCCAGGGAGATGGCCCTTCCCACAGGGGATGGTCTGAGCTTGCCATGGTCACTCTGGACTCCTGGTGTCCCCATTGGAAGAGGACACATCCTGGGCCAGCTGTGGGGTTCTGATCACCACTGGATGGAATCTGTGGGCCACTTGCATTGTTCCTCATCTGTGGGTAGCAAAGTACACAGGTGAGCTTCTGGGGAGCCATGGACAGAGCCCTTGAAGAGTGTAGCCGGACCGGACTCATACCACAAAGGCCAATGGACTCACTTCCCCGAGTCTCCTGAATTATCGGCCTCTGGACAGAGCTGGCTCTGGACAGCTTTGGAGTCTGTCCTCTGCCCCCTAGCCCAGCAGTCGCCTCCTGACCCCTCGGACCACGAGTCTCAAATGTGGCAGCCTCAAGCCTCTCGAGGCTCCAGGCTCTGTCCCTTCCTTCTGATCCCACCAGCGCAGGTGATCTGCCCAGTTGGTGGCGAGTTTCTATGTCACACCAGCATCCATTTCCTGGGAGCCAAAATCATTTAACGGCTCTAATCTCCGGTCTGCTGGTTTCATTATTTAAACCAAAATGAAATGTGACCCGGAGTGAGAGAAAAGACCAAATGTGCAGCTGAGAGCCATAATGAGCATTTACAGCCTAGCCGGAGATGCCACTTCCCTTCCCGGGAAGGGATCGAGCGTCCCCCCAGGTGGGACGCAGACATAAATGACTGTTGCCAAAGCCAGCCAGTGGGAAATCTAACAATAATGGTACATTTTGGAGAGAACAAATCAACTCCCACGTTATTCTGATTCCAGCAGTCCGGCGCTGAGGGCCTGGCATCCGCAGCCTGCCAGCTAATTATCATGTGAGTCGCATTCCTAGACTTTTTAATCAGCCTCCAAGAAGAAACCTAGGAAGTCTTTCTGCTCAGCCGGGAGGGTCGGGCAGAAAGTTGTGGGGGAGGGGACGTGATCCCCTGCAGGATGGGATCATGTGGGTGAGAGACAGGGAGGGACTCAGAGAGGAGTGGGCAGAAGGTGGAGGCAGAGACTGAAGGGAGGCATCTGCGTGGCCAGGGCACCAACGGTGGCAGGAGCAGGCGGAGGCAGAATAGGCTGGACAGATGGGAAGTGGACCCTGCTGCACCTCGGCCCTGGACCCGTGGCTTCCTGGGTGATGCGAGGGAGTGTGAGGGGCTGTGAGTCAAGCCGTGCCTGTGTGGTCAGTGGGACGCAGACTCAGTGGCACAGGGGCACTTCCGGTCTTCAGGGGGCAGGTCTGGGGTGAATTTGGGGCACATGGAGGGAGCGAGGGACTTTAGGGACATGACTGGGAGACAACAGCTCTCCAGAAGCAAGCTCTGGGGTACCATGGCTGGAACCCCACACTCGGGCTCAGCCCCGGTGCCACCCAGGGCAGACACTGGGAAGAGGCTCAGTGGGGTGGCGACTTCTGAAAACTCTGTGGCTCGGGTCAGGACCGTGAGTTTGAGGCGGGGTACAGAGGGTGCAAGGGCGAATTGTGACCCTGCTGGTTCTGAGTCCCTTGTGCAAGGGCACAGTGCTAGGCACCCAGCAGCAGAGATGCACACGTGTGGGCCTGCCGCCCGCTAGCTGAGTACTTTCTCTGAGAGGAGACAAGCCCTGCTTTGTCTCTGCTCCCATCGGGAAGACAGGGGACACCGGCACCCCTACCGGGGGACACTTCAGAGGCTCCACAGAGTCACCGGGTAGGATGCTTGGCACGGTCCTCAGACAGCGGGAGCCCACCCATCCTCCAGTGGCCTGTGCCCATGGGCACTGCCCATCATATTTGACTTTTAGGGGATCTGAGGCTCGGACAGGGTGACCCAGAAATGCCCACAAGACCTTTGTCCTCTGGGCTCTTCTTTCTGAGTGGCAAGCACATTCATGGGTTGCCTCTGCTATAAAGTTGGGGTGCTAAGAAAAATCAATGTGTGACCTCTCTAAGTGGTCGGGGGCGGGTGTAGATATATGTGGGGGCAGAAACTACTCTGGCGTCTTTCTTGAATTAGGAGGCCTTCGGCATCCACATATCCACATCTACCCTTCCAAGCTGGGGCCCCACCCCACCCACACGGCTGAGGGCCTTGGCTTCTGGGTGGGACAGGCAAGCCCACCCCTGTCCCCAGGGTGGGATTCGCATGGATCCAACTCAGGCAGAGCAGGGTCGTGGAACATTTTGGTGCCAGGCTGGGTGGTGGCTGCAACTTGTGGTTTCTCTTGGTTTTCTGTTACAGGTCGACTGTGTCCACCCGAAGTCCCCACACTGCAGCCTTGACCCTGCACCTGTCCCTACGGTCCCCAGTTTGGGATGTATCCTCTGACTTAGTAATATTTTCTCCCCTTCTAAGGCAGAGAGCATCTGTTTTTGGGTAAGGTCTTTCCAGAAATAATGAAGTTACAGCAAGGTCATCACAGTGGGCCTGAATCTAAATGGCTGGTGTCCTTCCAAGAAGAACAAGGACACTGACACACAGAGGGGTGGCCCCGAGGGTCATGGGGAGACGATGGCTGAGGGGTGAGACTCGGAGGGATCCAGTCCTGCTGGCTTCTGGACTGAGAGCTTCGGCCTCGAGGACCGTGAGATGGCAAAAGGGTAACCTTCACTGCTGAGGCCACTCTGTTATGCAGCCCACACCCAGAGGCTTCCCGGGGATACTGGCTGTGGGAGGGGTTGAGCGCTCAGGACTTCCTTCCCAGTTGACAAAGCCGCAGGAATGTTCTGGAAGACCAGGGAACTCAGTTGGCAGCCAGTGCCCAGGGCTAGGGGAGGACCAAGAAGGCTCTGATGGCCCCCAGACCATCTTGTTCTGGTCCACACTAGCCAAGGCTCTCAAACACATCATCTTGGAGGCTTGTGAAAATGCTGATTCCTGGGCCTATCTGCCTGGGGCAGGACCTGTGAGTTAGTTGTCTTAGTCACTCTGGCTGTGGCTGAGGCACTTCCTGACACCTGGAGGTTGTCACCAGAGGAGAGGTTTATTCTGGCTCGGGTGTCAAGTGGCCGGGGAAGGGTCTGGGTGGGGGAAAACCTGCTCACAGCATGGCGGCCAGGAGAGGAGCCCAGGAGGAAGACGAACCTTCCAGGCCACGCCCCTTCCTGTGGCCTTCTTCATTTGATCCCACCCACCTCCTAACAGCCAGTCAGCTGCAGCGCCCCCATAATGCAGTCACCTTCCGGTCGCGTGAGACTTTGAGCCCTTTAGACCTAAACCATAGCCCTGTGCTTCCAACCCACCCTGACCCGGGAGGTGGACGCGGCTGCCGGCAGCTGGATCTCGGCCCCAGATCCTCGATGCAGAAGATGCTAAAGCAGCTGCTGCATGTCCCCTGCGTGTCCAAGGACTCCCAGGAAGTCCCTTGCCCTGCAGAGCCCTGTGCAGGGAATGGATGTGGACAGAGGCAGTGAGAGGGCTGGGCTGGGGCGCAGCCAGCCTGAGACCCATGTTCGCTGGCTGGCGCTTGGAGAGAGAGCCTGAGCTGTCATCCGTGGAGACCTCTGGCCGAAGCACACATTTTTCTTTGAGGAAACCGTGGCAGCAGGGCCCGTATTTAATAACATAGTCTCCTCTGGAAGCAGGTGAAGTTCGCTGATCGCTGTCTGATCCTGACAAACGAGCCCCATCCTCTCCAGGGAGAAGCCTGGCGTGAGATTAAACCTATCAATCCTGCCCTGACGGTCTCTAATCTGCCAGCTGGTGCTTGGGGATCTGCCTTTGATGGCCCCACACAGGAAGTGACAGGTTTAGCATGGAGACTGAGGTGGCTGTCCTGGGTGTCGGGCCAGGGGAGTGGCCACAGAGGGGGTGGTGCTGTCTCTAAGGAGGCCGGGTGCTCCCTGGTGGGAAGTGGGGTCTCCAGAGTCCTATATGCCCTTCGTGTCAGAAGGTCACCCTTTCAGCTCAAGGTGGGGCCAGCACGGGTGCAAGTCCTCGTCCAAATGGAAGCTCTCAGTATGATCTGCTCAGCTTCCCCGTCCCTCCCCAGAAACCTAAGTCCCCAGGCAGCTGGCCCTGTGGGGCGTGTCTGCTGCAGGATCATCCCATCCAGGAAAAGCAGGGCTGTCACCACAGGAGGCCCTGAGGGTCCCTGGCCACTAGCACCAGGGAGCAATTTTGAGAGCTCTTAGGGGCTTTTCAGGGGCCCTCGAACAGGAAGCCGAGTGCTTTCGGAATCTGCCCGTCCCCGTCCCCTCTGGCACTCTGCTGCCGGCCTCTTCCTTGCTCGGGGCTGGGCCACAGCCACTGAGGGCAGCTGTCCTTGTTTCCTATTATTGTCAGTTTCTGCAGATGGACTAGGTGCTTCATAAACGCTAACAATGACAAATCACTGGCCCCGGCGACACCACAATCACATAATGATAGTCATTACCCAACGGCGGGTGATGGCCGAGCTGGCGGGAGCTGAGAAACGGCGTGGTGAGACAGATGACAGCGCAGCCTGGGACGTTCCAGAGAGGGCCCTGCGTCCAGTCCCCCTGACAGGTCAGACCTGGGAGCCGGCGGTGGGAGGGACTCCAAGGTCATGGGATGAAGGTGTCCCATCCTGCCATGCACGGACTCGGACAGGGGAGACAGCAGAGGCTGACATGGGGTGTGGGCAGGGCTGTGTCCTTCTCAGGGTCCTGGAGTGGACCTGCACCAAGTCCCTCTGTCACTTCTAGTGCCACTGAGCCCCTGGACTCCACTCTGATCTCTGCCTTGTCATAACATGGCACTGTGCTCTCCTCGCCTACGTGTGTGTGTGTGTGTGTGTGTGTGTGTGTGTGTGTGTGTGTGTGTGTGTTACTGGGCTCTAATCCGGGGCCTTCACACTGAGCTACACCCCCCCAACCCCCTTTATGTGTTATTTTGAAACAGGGTCCTGCTTGGTCACTAAGGTGCCCAGGCTGGGCTTGAACTTTCGATCCTCCTGCCCCAGTCTCCTGGAGTGCTGGACAACGGGCTGCTCCACCACCCCTGGTGAACTCCTAATTTGTCACGTCACAGCTCTGCCCTTGAGGTAGGGGCTGAGCAAGGACAAGCAAGTGACAGAAAACTGTGGGACAAGAATTGAGAGAGCAGAGTGAGGATGACTCTGTCACAGTATCAGGAAATCGACAGACAGAGGTCACCCCGCCCCCCACGACCTTCAGACCCAAGGCGTCACACAGTGCAGACCTGAAATTCGGGCTCTGCTTCTGTCCAGTCACGTCTCCATCAGGGTTTGGCCTCTTCCTTTGTGGCTTCCTCTGAAAACCCTTTCTGGTCAAAGCTTCCTCTTCCTGACAGTGGGCTGAGTGAATCAGATGCCCACGGACCACGACTCCTGCCCATCCCGGCTGCAGACCCTCCCACAGCCTGGCCACTCCAGGGAGCCCTGACGGCTGCACCCCTTGGGCAGACCTCTGCCTCTCCCCTGTATCTTGTTTGGTTGCACCTTTGTATTGAACCTGACCCTGGCTGCTCTGAGCCACCTGCTCCGTTCTCTGCTGGGGACATGGACAATGAGGAAACAACTCCCCGAGGCCCCAGTCCCTCCCACAATGCACATACCTTGCAGTAAGGGCACCAACCTTTGACAATCAAGTGAGACATCAAGGCAGAGTACTTTCTGGGGGGAGGCTACTGGGAACTGAACCCAGGACCGCCTGCTTGCCAGGCAGGCACTGTGCCACTGAGCTCTACCCTGGCCCTACAGCACCCTTCTGTCAGTGTGTCATCCAACGTCATGCCCACGCTGGCCCCAGCCTTCTGCATAAAACAGTGACAATGGCACCCAGCCACTGAGTCACCCCACACTCTGACGGCACCCTGTCCAGAGCCACCCTGTCCAGAGCCACCCTGTCCAGAGCCACCCCATCCAGAGCCACCGTGTCCAGAGCCACTCTGTCCAGAGCCACCCCATCCAGAGCCAGTCCTCCCCACGTTGCCTCAGTGGGCCCCTCCTACACCTTCTTTGGAGGCTGCCATGCTGTGACCTTCCTCATTGCACTGAGTGATCAGCTGGCAGGGCTTGGTGGCAGTGCGCTCCCTGTAGTCTCAACCGGGTACTGACACAGGGTCATGCAGCATTGTGGGTGCACGGGTGCTGTGTCAGACTGAACACAGGTGGAAGTGCTCTACATTGAGGTGTCCTCACCTTAGGGAAACCGAGGCACACAGGACACTGGTCACGCACGTCTGAATACAGTGCATCTGCATTGGGTTGAGAGTCCGCAGCCACTTCTGGCCATGTGGTCCCATTCCTGGCTGCACATACCTGTGTGTATCTGCTCACATCCCTGCCCTGGCCGTGCGAGTCCATAGCTGTGTGCACAGCTGGTGTCCAGCTGTGCGTGTCAGGCTCCGTGGGTGCCGTTTCTACTTCTATGTCTTGCTCTTGACCCCCTCTGCTGGTTTCAGACACTGTGCACAGGGTGGCACTGGGGCCCTCACGCCTGTCCTCAGACACCCACTTAGAACCAAGTGCGGGGGCTTCCAGTGCACCAGACCCCACCGGGTCACCAGGATCTGCTGGCATCAGGGCTGTGGACTTGCCCCTGTGTGTCCTGGGCTGGTGGCTGAGGTCCTGCAGGCCCTGGTGCCCCGCTGGGCTCCGCTTCAGCCTCTGCAGACAGAAGCTGCCCTCTTCCCCACTTAATCTGCATGAGTCATTTAGTCCTTCCGTGTAACTGGATTAATCTTGAGGCTCACTCGCCTGACGACAAGAGGACAAAGGGTGGTGGCTTTGGTGGGCACAGTGTAACAGGGAGAAAGGGCACAGGGCACACAGGGCCCCGCGAGGTATGTAGAAGTGGGGTTTCCTAGAGTGCAGTCAGGAGCTGCACAGTGGAAGGCTTTGCTGTGGACTGGCCAGCTTTACATCGCTGGGACAAAAAAACAAAAAACAAAAAACTCACCAAAAAACCCATTCTCAGGGATAAAGGTTTATTTTGGCTTTTGATTTCAGTCCACAATCATCTGGTCTTGGTGGGAAAGCACGGCAGAGGTGGTCTGTCTACTGCATGGTGGCTGGGGAGTCAGGCCGGAGAGACAGGGCTGGGGTGCCCCTGTCCCTCCAGTGGCACGGCCTGGTGAGCCAGCTTCCCCCACGAAGCCCTGTGCCTGGAGATCTCCCTTGAAGTGGTAGCACCGCAGGCCTGTGACCAGTGACCGAGTCGCCAGCCTGTAAGACTCTGAGACGCGAAAGACTCTGGTCAGTGCCTAGGGGCCACCGTGAGACCTGCTTGAAGTCCGAGCTCCAAGTGCTGTGACGGGCCTTGTTTGGAAGCTGCATCCATCTGGAGGGGCCTAGAGGTGTTCCCTGTGGGTGACTCTTCAGGATCCAATCCCATGTGACTGAGATCTTCATGACGGGGGTCATGGAGACAGGGACACACATGGGTACAGACGAGGCAGGGAGATGGTGGCTCTGTGACCAGAGGGCACAGGGTCACAGCATCCGCTGGAAGTGGGAGAGGCCTGGGGCTGATTCCTGCAGGACCAGCCTTGCTGAGCCTTGAGCTTGGGCTTCCGGGTTCCAGACAGAGAGGGATGACCCCGTCCAGACTGGGTGGCTTCTGCTCCACAGCCAGCAGTGCTCCATGGGCCCTGTGGCAGAGGCTGGGCTTCCTCACCCCAGACATCTTGCTTAGTCTGAACTCCGCCTCTGTACAGGGTTATGCACGCTGCTCTGGGCAGTGGGAGGCGCTCAGTGACCTGTGTCTCTGCACTCTCCCTCCGTGGGCTCTGTGCTCATCTGTGGCATCTCTGGGCTGCCAGCCCGGGTGTGCAGCTCTGTCAGGGACACTGTGACTGCGCTGTCTCCCAAGCCTGGAGCCACCTCGAGCACCTGCCTGGCAGAGCCTGTCTCCCTCGCCCTCCTCCTGGCATATGGTGTTTTGTCAGGAGATGGGACTGGGAAGACCAAGAGTCCCCGGCTGGGGTGAGACAGCTTCTGGGCGCCTGGGAGGCCACTCCCTTAACAGATGGCGGGGAGAGGCAGGCGCCGGGCGTGCACACGGAGCCGCGCTCCTTTTCCTGTTGATGCTGCTGTGGACAGATGGGGAAGGGAGGCTGCTCAGACTCAGGCTCAGGCTCTGCAAATCCAGGAGGTCGGGAACAACCTTCCACAGGACAGGGAGGGTGCAAGAGGGCTCAGGCCGAGGTCAGGGTCCAGCCTGCTCTGTGGGGGACATGGGCATCTGGGGGTGATATGGGAGTGAGAGTGCAGGCGATGCTCCAGTCTGCAGGCGCTTCCAGAGCTGCCCCTGGGATGTGCACCCTGCACCGACTTTGGGCAGCTGCACGCCTGTGGGTCAGAGAAGCGGAGAACCAGTCCAGATTCCGCATCCCACAGCCAGATGTGGATCTGCAGTTCCCCTCTGCAGTGTCCCTGGGACCTGCAGGCCACAGCGGGACACCGAGGGCCCTTCACACAGGCCAAGGACACATGGCCCAAAGCATCATGCCCTGGTCAGGGCCGGCTCCCAGGGAGAGCCGCGTCTGGGCTGGGGTTTCTGTGGACCTGGCTACACTGAGGAAGAACCTGAGAGGAAGAACCCAGGAGGCCCTGACCATTCCCAGAGTCCCGTGGGGGGCCGATGTGACAGGAGAAATACAAGACCAGGCCAGCAGATGCCAGGGGAAGATGGGGGAGACTGGAGAAGCCGAGGGGCCTGGTTCCCCCCTGATGCCTGACCCTGGGGAGAAAGGAGAAATGGACAGGACTCGGAGGCACAGGCCCAGCCCCGGGGACTCTGAGGTTCCAGGATGTCACATTCCCTCTTCCTTCTGGGCCGGCTGAGATGGCTCTGTCCTTGGGGGCCTTCTGGCTGTGCGTCTGCTGCCACACACGTCCAGAGGGAGGGCTGCTGGGAGCTAGCAGAGCGCCAGGGGCTGCAGCCACAGGAGCTGCGTCTGGAGGGCAAGGGTGCCTGTGGACCCCAGGACAAGCCCTGCGACAGCTCACCCTGGATTCAGAGTGGGGTTTCTGGAGGTGGTGACCCCCCGCTCAGCACCCCCAGTGTGTAAGACTGGGGTGGAGGGCAAAGCAGCCCCGACACACTGAGCAGTGCAGTCTCTGCAGGGCTGGGGGCCCTGGCGGCTGGAGCCTCGTGGCCCTGTGTGTGGCTCTCGGGAGCTCGAGTGGGAAGGCCTCCTCCCTTCTCCCCTTCCCCTCCTCCCTTCCTCGCTCCCTCCCTTTCTAACTTCTTTCCTTCTTTCTCTCTCTCCCCTGTTCATCCCTTCCCTCTCTTCTTTCTCTCCTTCCTTGGTGATACTGCGGGTTGAACCCAGGACCTATGCACGGGGCTTCCTCCCCAGCCCTTCTTAAATTCCTTTTTTTTGAGACAAGCTCTTGCTAAATCACTAAGTTCCGCAGGCTGGGCTGGAACTTGCGATCCTCCTGTCTCAGCTTTGCAGAGTGCTGGGTTTGCAATCGTGCACCACCAGGCCCAGCTGGTACCGGAAGGCTTCTGCGCAGCCCCAGGCCTCCGGGGTCACAAATGCTGATGCCTTCCCTCGCCAGACACTGACACACTCAGCACAGCGTGGGCTGTGACTTGTTCTTTGCCTCTTCAGCTGCTGACAGGCTGAGAAATCTGCTTCTACGCTGTAATCAGAAAGGAACTTTAGCCCTGCAGAGGCTAATCCACGGAGGGGCAGCAGCCATCCGTACATCCCGGCTCTCATCTGGGCCTGGAGGGGCGCTGTCAGAGGCTGTGGGTTTCAGGCAGGGTGTGAAGGATGAGCTGACCAGGAGGCCATCTGGGTGGGGAGGAGCAAGGTGGACATCGTGTCTGTGGAGCATTGGCTTTGAGAAGGCAGGCACAGAAGGAAGATGGGGGCTTCCCAAAGGTCGAAGCTGTAAAAACAGAAAGACTGTGTAATAACATGGGGCATCTGCTATTTCTAGAACATTCGCAGAAATCAAGAAGGTGAGATCCTGCTTCCTCACAGTCCCTTGGAATGAAAGAGCTGGGTGGCGGGCCCTGGTGTCCAGCAGCCCATCCCTCAGTCACGGGGCAGCAGGTGCAGCCTTCTATGGTGGTGCGATGTCCCAGGACACCATCCCCAGGCCCCAAGCAGGGCGCTGCACCCTGCGGAGCCTCAGCTTCCTTATCATTTTAACCAGAGATGGACTGGTTTGCACCTTCTGAGGGCTCACTTCCTGCCAGGTGTGGCACTCTCACAGCCATGTGTGGGCAGCACCATCACTGCCCACCCCACAGGGAGCAAACAGGAGGGAGTTCGACAGCTCCCTCCCAGGGTGCACGGGGTCCGGCAGTGTGACCAGAGATTAGGTGTGTCATTGCTCACCTGATGGACTCTACTGTAAAAGTAGGGGAAAAGGCCCCCTGCAGAAGGGGGTGTGTGTGTCCATGAGAACCATGTTGCCCAGGAATGGATACTTCACACATAACAGATGACGTGGTTTGGAGGAAGCACCCTACCTAGGGACCAGGAAGAGGACTGTTCGACTAATGGATGTGGTGCAAGGTTGATGATGGTGATGATGGTTGTGATGGTGATGGTGATGGTGATGGTGATGGTGATGGTGGTGATGGTGGCGATGGTCATGGTGGTGATGACTGATGTTGGTGATGGCCAGTGTCTTTTCTTTCTAGGGTGGAGCATGGACTCAGCTGGGTGGGAGTAGAGGTGATGTGGCCATTGTCAGCACCAACCTTGCCATGTTTGCCACATCAGCACCTCTACACAGACATCTGTCCCCTCTGAGCTGGTGCCACCCTATGCTCTAGGAGTAGCTCTCTCCTCATGTTCTCATGATGCCCACGAAGGGATGCTGTCACTACCTTCAGGTCATAGCCAAGGAAGCATGGGGAGCATGAGAGACTTTCCCAGGGTGCTCCAACTAATGAGAGGGAAGTTCCAGCTGGGTAAGGGCTCCACCGTTGTATCTGGGATGGACTTCAGGGCAGGGGAGGGAGGTGGGCGGCAGGCGCACCTGAGATCCACCCTGAGCCTTGCTTTCATTCCTGGCATTCAGTTCTGTGCCCAGGAGCCTCGTGAGTCCTGACCAGAAAGTGGACTGAGTTTTGAGTGGACACTGACAGGAATGAAGGCATCCTTCCTGTCAGTGGGGCCCTGGGGGCCACAGCAAGGCCCCCAAATGCTGAAGCATGGTGCAGATGGCAGTGCCCTCAGGAAATCCATCAGCAGGTTTTATAAGGCTGGACAACTCCTGCTCACGGCTCAGGGGTGCCCCGGGTACAAGGACACACATCTATCCAGAGTTGGATGCGCAGGGGCTCAATGCCTTTGCTCACAGCCGCTTTGATGGGAAACAGCCCAGATGTCCCCAGGCAGATGTAACGGCCTGTGGGGTGTCCACACAGAGGGGCCATCTTGACCACAAAGAGTGGCCCAGCGCTCACAGGACAGGCGGAGGCTGCTGTGGGGAGGCTGGCAAAGACTGCAGCCTGTGGCCCCGTGGATGTGGCATCCCAGAAGAGGAAATCATCTGTGGCTGCAGGAGGCAGGGCAGGGGCACCGGAAGGAGCCATCCTGGCTCGGAGGCTTGTGTCCAGGCGGAGCTCACAGGGATGCGTGTTGGTCAGAATGGATGACGCTGCCACAGGACCTTGGCCTTTCACTTCCACTACATACAAATCTTGCAGACGCTCAGGGAAAAGAGAAAGGGGGATGAACCAGGAGGCTTGAGACAGCTCGCGTGCTGGGCAGACTCCTTCCTGTCCTGGCAGGTGACACAGATCACCTGCATCATGGGACCCACTCCACTCATTTCCAGCTGTACTTGGGCCTCCAGGGCCATCTGCGGTCAAGGTCTGTGGTCACACTCGGGAGGGTGAATTCCCAGGCAGCCGGGAGGGAGAGGGTGGTCATGCCGAAGGCCTGCTGAGTGCGGGGTGGACAGCACTGGCCCCATATGCAGCCCCCTGTGTTGCCAGCCCTTTCCAGATGCACCCTGCCCTGTGACAGAACGTCGTCTGCATGTGCTGTGTCCCTCGGCCTCAGGAAGTGGGTCCCCACTGGAGCTGTGGAGGGGACAGTTGCAGGACATGGGTGGCCAGATTTCTCACATCCACCAAGAGGACTGCATGGCAACTGTGTCCCATGTGCTCTTGTCACCTGATAAGAAGGGGTCATTTACAAGGCTACTGACAACTTGGGGCCACATTACAGGGCCAGAGTCTGCCCAGTCACTCTGCTTCCTCCTGGTCCAAGTGAGAGGCGTGAGGAGCGCTGTGGGATGGTGACCTCTCAGAGGACTCGGGGTGTCCCCAAGACCCACCCAGGAGTCCATCCTAGTGCTGACTGCACCCCTGCACTAAGACAAGGACAAGAAGTCACCTGCAGAGTCCTGAATGTGCTGGCCGGGCGGGTCTTTGGGCAGCCAGCGAAGCTTTAACAGAGCTGCCCACGTGCCTGGGGACACTGGATCCTCCTGCTTACCCTGAGGCCCATGTATTTGCCCCTGGGGAGTAGAATAAATCCGTGTTTCTGTGAAGGAAGAGGTTGACAGTGGGAAGGGAACACATGGCTTCTGCTCCCGGAAGCACAGCCTGGAACGATTGCACTGGTGCCAGGAGGGGAATCAGCCTGTGGAAGGGGGTATGGGGGACAGATCCCTTCACAGGGCCAGGGCGGGAGGCATCTGGTTAGATTCCCAATGCTGGCTTTTCATGAGGGGACATCTGTGTTCACTGTGGTCACACTGTGACCCTAGCCAGTGACCCAAATTTCCTAACACAAACAGCAGAAAGCGGGAGGGTCCAGGCCCAGTACACACACTGGACATGGTGAGCTCGATGTCCTTTCTGTCACCTGCCAGTAAGAGACCACTCTCTGCTCACTAACTGACCTGGTGAGGTAGCTTTGCTCAGTTTCCCAGGGTCAGGGTGTGGGCAGGCTGCTCCTCCTGGGGACTCTTCCTCCACCTGCGGTGTATCTCCCACTAGGTCCCCATCTGGTCATGCCTCTGTGTGTCACCCCGGCCTCCCCTTCCTACGAGGAGACACACTGGAGGTCCAAGGCTTCCACACAGAGGAGTTTGGCAGGACATGATTCAACCCCAAACACCAGTGGCTCATGCTTTGTTTCTTTAGCAAGAAAAATGAATCGGCTGGTTCATCGGCCACTTCACTTCTGGGGGGTGAAGGCTGTCATTCAGCATTTTTAAATGAACTGGAGATTCTTTGGGGTCCTGCAGCAGGCTGCAAAGAAAGGCTCCTCTCCGGGGTAATGTTGTGACTTTGGAGGGCGTGTGGGTTTTCACAAAGCTCCTCTCCCGTGTCAGCGGGACCCGTGTGGGAGGAGACTGTAGCGGGCAGGACTTGGCTAGCAGTGCTGCGATGCTCCTCATGCCCACATCTGAGACACCTCTTCTGCCACAGATGGGTCCTGCGTATCACCTCAGAGGTGCACAAAGCACAGCATAACTTCCTGCATCTCACAGCACGCTGGTTCGTGTGAGAATCCTCTGAAGCCCCTCCAGCCCAGTCTGCATACAAGCAAACATTCCCGGGGCTCTGGCTTCCACTCTGGACCCAGAGTTATCATGGTCAATACAGATCTCCTCCTACTAGGAGAGCTCACAGGATCATCACAGACACGACTAGACCCCCACCTAACATGGGCCTGGCCTTCTTGTGGTCCTGGGAGGTGGCCTCGAAGCCCTTGGGATGTCCCAAAGGGCACCGTTATTCATGCTGGGCCCCCGAGGACACCCAGTGGTCTGTGCTGATTCTGTGACCCAGGGTGCACCCAACATTCAGCCACCCAGGATGGAGTCTGGTCATGCTGGGAAGACCAACCACAGGACTGGAGGCTGCGGACTTTGGGACATGGGAAAACAGCTCCACTTCCTGGAGACACAGACACTCAATCTGTCATGGCCACATGGTCACTAGTGCAGGGAGGTGCTCCTCCAGTTGGCAGAACTGGGGGCGCGTGCATGCTGGGGGTGACGGCACGGCACTTCACATCTTCTTCTCAGGTCCCCCATCCCTGCCCGGCTCCACCTGTGGCCAGCCCTAACTGAAGCTAGACACAGATGTACGGTGCCCCTGAGGTCTGCAAGAGGTCCCAGTGCGTCACCAGAGCAGCACCATGTGAGGACACCCTAAACTTTTAGCCAGGTGTCCTGGGGCCCTGGTCTTGCAGCTGGCACCCTAGGTGAAGGCAGTTTCCATGGACCCCATGGCTGGCCTGACCCCTTGGAGATAATTTTCCATTGAATTCATTCACTGAAACTCACTCACACATTTCTCCCATTACAATTGATGCTGAGGTTCATAAAACTGAAAGAATTTTAATTATAGAACATTTAAAAGAGACATTTTATTGCCAAGTCAGCCTGGCTCACTGCATTTGCATCAATCCATTGTCTATTTAATGGACATTTATTCTGGGCCCAGGCCTGCTGGGGACCCAAGGAGATGGGTGCTGGGACCAGCTGGCACTCGGTGGCCCTGTCCCTGTCCCTGAGATTTGAGAGCACGTTTCTGCCCCCAGGCTGGACTCCCCGCATCATCTGTTAACACATGCCATGGTAACGAATGCCCTGGGTTCCCAGGGTGCCGTGGCCGCACACACATGCGCCCAGGAGACTGGACCCTCGTCTCCCTCTTACCCAGGGCTCCCCTCTGTCCCCACATGCAGCCTGACAGGGGATGGGAGTGTGCTCCCCAGGGGATTCACCTGGCACCTGGGTCCAGGCAGGAGGGGTGGAGAGGGTGAGGTGTGGAGGGTCACTGTCCAGCTCTCCTTCCCGTGCCGTTTCCTGGCCATGGTCCGAGGAGGGCTGCTTTTGTTGTTGATCTGAGTCACGTGTTCCCCCTCTAGGCTCTGTTTGGCACTTTGCTCTGACTTTCACAGAGCGTGATGGTGAGTGTTTAATTTTTTTTTTTTTTTTTAGTACCGGGGATCGAACTCATGACCTTGCATTTGCCAGGCAGGCGCGTATGCCACTGAGATAAATCCCTGGCCAAATATTTAAATTTTTAAAAATTACAGTAAAAGGCACATCGGCATGAATCCCTCTGAGTCCTCCCCACGCGCTGAGCACACTCCTCCCGCCATCCTCGCCATTTTGTGCAGCAGCTCTGGAGTCCTCTTTCCTGAGTTGTGCGGTCCTGGCTGCCTCAGTGTCCTGAGTCGCTTCAAAACATTTCCCTCTCATGGTCGTTTTGACTTTGGGGAAGAGCCGGAGTCACACGGAGCAGATCGGTGGATAATGCGGCTGGGGACACAGGGTCACGTCTCTGTGGGGCTCCTTTTTGGCGGGTGGTGTATGAATGGGGTGACATGACAGTACAAAGGCTGATCCAAAGGACCACTCGTGTATAAATTTTAAAAAGCATTACAGCAGAGAAACACTTTCGTCTCCTATTACAATTTATGCTGAGGTTGGCAAAATTGAGAGAATTTTAATTATAGAACATTTAAAAGAGAAAGTGTTCATTCACTCTGAACTTGGGAGATGTGGGGTGAGCGCCCCACCTCCTCAGTGCACACACCCGGTATTGACTCTCCTCCCCTTACTTGGAGACACGCTTTCTCACAGGTGGTCTGCTTAGAATGAGCTCAGTAGGGTGCTCCTGACCCGGAGTGGGTGTGGAAAAACAGAGAAGTGGGCCAGACACGTGTGGAGAAGGCCATGAGGCAGGGCTGGGGCGATGCCTCCAGAAGCCGAGGACCCCCAGAAAGTGCAGCAGCCACTAGAAGCTAAAAGGGAGACTGGGGACCAGTCTCCTCCGGTCTCAGAAGGAGCCAGCCCTGCGGACACTTCGCCACGAACTCTTGGCCCCAGAGCCGTGAGGTTATAAATTTTTGCTGTTGGAAGCTGTGGCATTTTGTGACAGTCATCCTTGAAAACTGCTGCAGCCAGGTAAAGAGGGCAGATTGTGCTGCTCCCTAAGAATGTGCTTGGTGTCCTTTGGGTCACCAACCAAGCTGGCAGGGGCTGTGGCTCCTCCCTTTAACTCTCCCCTCTCTCACGGCCCTTTGAGCAGAAAGGCTACCGCTCCCACCACCAGCCCTAAGGAGAAGCCCATGACTCCCAGGCTGGTTCTCCTAAATTGGAGAAAGAGGAGAATGTAGATTGTCCTCAACTCTTGTCCATGCCTTGGCCCCCCTTCTGCCTGCATGAGAGAGGTCTAATAAGCCACTTCCGTGATTGGTGGGCTCTTTAATGCTCAGGGCTGGCTCCTCTGGGGCAGGAGACTTTGGGGATCTACCTTGGAGGAAGAGGTTATGGAACAGGACCTCAGAGGAGAAACAGATCACGGACATTCCTGAGGTCCTGCTGCAATCACAGCTCTTCTGAGGCCCACCCACTGTGATCCTTTCTGATTCTCTGGGGCCAGGACCAGGGCCAGGACCACTAGGAGTTTTTCCTAAAGATGCAGTCTCCTGAGGAGTCCTGGAAGACGCCACTAAAAGAGCACAAATAGTGTGGTGCTTTCTGTCCCACACACCCAGAATTCATGGAATGGTGACCTCAGGGGCTGTAACTTTTTTTTTTTTTTTTTTTTTTTTATTGGTACCGGGGATCGAACTCACAACCGCCTGCTTGCAAGGCAGGTTCTTATGCCACTGAGCTAAATCCCCATCCCTGGGGCTGTAACTTTGGAGTCATGATGGAAGGTTTCCATCTCTCCCTGCCATCAGCTGCACCCCAGGCAGGTCACCATCCTGTAAAGGGAGCATTTGCAGTGACTGGGAGTCTCCCCAGCAGACTGGGGTTCCCTGGAGCCCACACAGCTTTTTTTTTTATTATTATTATTCTAGAGAAGAAGGTGCTTCTCCAAGCCCATAGCAAAATCTTCCCCCGTGAAACTGGTCTGTGCATCGCCCTGCAGCATAATCCAGTTCCCAGTGAGGGCAAGGACTGTCCCTGGCAGTTACATTCCAGTCCCAGGGCCAGGGTTCCATCACTAGCTCCTCACAAATGTCCTCTGATTCCCAGAATGGGGCTTTCTGGGGGCCACAGGCCATTTTGGTGCATGAGGCATTTGGTTTTTCCTTCCCAGATATGATCTCCCTTTGCTTCTCCCAGTGGCTGGCTTGGTGGTCACCCTTTCTTTTGTCCCCTGTTGATAGACTCTCTGAGGATCTCTCCACCTTGGGTTTTCCAGAGGTGGTAGTGAGTGAACACAGTGACCTGCCCTAGTGGCTTGGCCTATGGGCTTGTTTCCTTGGCATCTCCCAGCCAGCAGGCCGTGGGTCCTGGCTGCCCTCTGGCTGATGTCTAGGGTGCTAGCAACTGAGGACAGTCTGCTCTCCCTCTGGATTTCTTCCTGGGAACACTGAGGCCCTACTGTCCCCTCTCTGTCCCTCATCACTCTTTACTGTGTCCACCTCCAAAGCCCTTTGGGGACAGAGCTCCTAGAACGTACCTTCTGTGCCAGCCTAGAAGATCAACCCTGAGAGATTCTGTCTTTCCTGTCCCCTTCTGCCCTGCCTAGGATCCCTATGAGCAGGAACCAGGCTTCCTCACAAGCCCACACCCCCACACTCCCAAGCTGGCTGCTGCTGTGGCAAAATAATGGCCAGTGCACTGCACCCACAATGTGCAGCTAACATCACCCAAGAGGCCACATTCTCCAGTTCTACGTCACTGCCTGGTTGGTGTCAATGAAGGTCCCAGTTCTAGAATATTTTCATGAACCAAGGCAAGGCTATCTCCTTTATTCTTCTCATTATTCCTTTTAACTTCATACAATAAACCCTAGCTAATGCAATAAAACAAGAAAAGGAAACAAAGAAGTATACAGCTTGAGAAGTGAGCAAATTGTCTTCGTTAAAAGATGACATGATTGTCAATGTAGAAAATCCAAAAGAACTGACAAAAAACCCCTCAGAATTAATATGTGGTATTAGCAAGGACACACAATTCACGATTGATTTTCTCTATACCAGCAAAGAACAAATGCAATGTGTAATTTAAAATACACTGCTGTTTACTCTAGCTCCAGTAAAATGGAACACAGATATAAAATGTAACAGAATTTGTGCATAATCTATGTGAGGAAAGGCACAAAGCTCTGATGAAAAGTATCAAAGAAGAAAACTAACTATATAAGGAGATATCGATGTTCAATGTTCGTGGACAGAAGGACTTATGTCAGTTCTTTCCAATGTGACCTATAAAGTAATCATAATCAAGTCATTTTGTGGGATCAAAAATTGATTCTTAAGTTTAGATGGAGAGACACAAGACTCAGAATTGAAGGGGTCCAACAGTTGGTACTGGACTCAGTGTTGGAGGAGGCCAACAGTCAGGACAGATGCTACCCCTGCCACAATCTACTAGAAAGCTGCACACAGAGTGGCACTGGAAATGAGCAGCAAGAAGATGAATGGGACAGAGCAGGGAGCTCAGAGATGGAGCCTCAGAAACAGCCGCCCGATCTCAGTCTTTACCCAGGTGGTATCGCCACAACTGCACAGCCAGGTGCAAAGATGAAATTAGGGCCAGATCTTACATTTGCCATAGCAATTAAGTTAGAAGTGGATCCTGGGCTTAAATGCAAAATTATAAAACTCCAAGAAGACGACATAGAAGGAATCTGGATCTTGTGATTATGTTTTAGATATGACATAAAAAACCCAGTCCATCACAGACAGAATTGGTAAACTGGACACCATTAAAATTAAAAATGTGCTCCTCAAAAGGTAATGGAGGAGCTCAGTGGGCCTGCGGGAGCCTCAGTGACTTCTCCCCAATCCAGAGGAGCTTGGTGGGCTGGTATACTCCTCTCCCCAGCTGAGGACCTTGAGAGTGCTGGTGGGGCTTCCCCCCACCTAGAGGACCTTGATGGGACAGCAAGAGTGTGGATGACCTGCCCTCCATTGGGGAACCTGAATGGGCCATCAAGAGTGCTGGTGAGGCTCCTCCCAGCCAGAGTGGGCCTGTGAAGACCCCCAGTGACACAGAGGGGCTCCACCTGGGGTGCACTCCATGGACAGGTGGGTTTTGTGACCTAGAAAAGTCTGAAGTTGTAGCAACAATATGAGTCACATCAATCTTCCCAGGCTAGTCAGCCCAGCAAGAATCCAGAATTCACTCAACTGGCCCTACAAGCAGAGTTCAGGTGACCGGCCCCTCCCCTACATGGTAGGGCACAGACACTGGGTGAGTGCCAGCCACACAGTAGGACCTTAAGACACACACAATATTGGGCAATACTAGTGGGATTGAAAAGACCAAAATATGAAAGAAGAGATCAACATGGCAGGATGAAAAATCAAAATGCCACCTCAGATCTCCAACCCATCTGGAGCAAGTACAGGAGACATCAACATAGAAGACACTGGAAGACACAACTTTAAAATTTCTGAAAAGATGGCAAGTGACATAAAGAAACAAACCCACAAGGCAACAGAGGAAATTGGATCAAAAATAATCTCTCAGATAAAAAAAGAAATAACAACCTTAATGAAGGAATTTCTCAACTTATCTAGAGAAGATATACATAAAAATATACAACAGCATAGGAACATGATGGAAACCTTGAATGAACAATATAGGAAATAAACAGAATGCATGAAATAGATTTAAAGAGATTTCCAGGAGATTAAAAATTCCATTGAAAGCTGGCAAAAGCACTTGAACAAAGATGAAGATAGACTTTCAGACCTTAAAGACAGGATCCTGGCTAGTGATCACAAAATAACAAGAGACCATGAAATAACAATTCAACAGCTCCAAGACAATGCAAAGAAAAACAATATAAGAGTAATAGGTGTCAATGAAAAAGCAGGAGTCAACGCAAATGACATTAAAAAAAAAAAAAAAAAAACTATTTGCAGAAGTAATAGCAGAAAAGTTCCCAAGCACGGACACAGAATCTGGCATATAGATAAGTGATGTGCATAGAACCCCAAACAGTCATAACCTAAATAAATCTATACCCAGACAAACAATAATCAAGATTCCTAAAATTCACAGCACAAAAGCAGAATATTAAAGCTGTTAGAGAAAAATAAACATATCATATATCAAGGAAAGCCCATTAGAACCACGACCAACTTGTCAATAAACCCTCAAGTGAAGAAGAGCTTGAAGTGAAGTATTTCAAGTCCTAAAAGAAAACAACTTCCAATTCAGATTGATGCAGCCTGCAAAACTATCTTTCAAAATTAAAGGATACACAAGGTATTTTCATGAAAAAGAACAACTAAAGAAATTCATATCCACCAAACCAACCCTAGACAGAGTACCAAAAGATGTTCTATACAGAGATAAAAGACCACAACTCCAAGAACAACAACAGGAAAAAACCACCAGGTAGGGCAAGCCATTAAACAGAAGAAAAGCAGGGAACCAATGAAAGGAAAGTAACATGACAAAGATAAGCCAATATGTCTCAGTTGTCATCATCAATGAAAAGGGCTTCAACTCACCAATCAAAAGAAACAGATGGGCAGAATGGATCAAGAAACAAGACCCAACAATATGCTATATACAAGAAACCCATTTAACTCAAAAAGAAATTCATAGATTGAAAGTCAAAGGATGCAAAACAATACTCCATGCAACAGGAACCTAGAAAAAAGTAGAGGTAGCTATTTTCTTTGAAGGCAATGTGAACTTCAAACCAAAAATGATCAAAAGAGGAAAAAGAAGCTCACTATATACTTGTAGGGGAAAATTTCAAGAACTGATAGCAATCACAAATATGCACGTACCAAATACGGGCGCACCAACTATATAAGACAAATATTAATAGACGTGAAAAAATCAACTACATAATAACACAATTGTAACAATTTCACAATGAGATAGAACAACTAGACAAAAAGCAAAGAAATAACAGACCTGACCCAAACATATGGACAAGTCAACTTACTAGACATTTACAGAATGTTCCACAGAACAATGTAAAAATATACATTTTTGTCAGCTGGTCATGGGACATTCTCTAAAATAGGCCATATACTAGCCCATAGAACATGCCTAAGTAAGTGAAAGGAACTGAAATTATCCCATCATATTATCCAACCATATTATAATGAAATTGGAAACTAGTGGCAAAATAAACTGAAAAAATTCTATAAACACCTGGAAATTAAATAACAGCCTTCTGAACAACCAGTGATGAAATTAAAGGAGAAATTAAATAGTATCTACATTAAATGAAAACACAGATACAACATACCGGAACCTGCGAGATGCAATGGAAGCAGTCCTAAGAGGGAAACATATAGCAATGAATTCATACAGCAGGGAAACAGAATGATCACACGTACACAACCTAGTGCTGCTGTTTAAGCTTCTAGAAAAAGAAGGGCAAGTCAAACCCAGAGCTCACAGAAGGGAGGAAATTATAAAGGTCAGAGCAGAAATTAATGCAATCGAGACTAATAAAACAATACAAAGAATTAATGAGTTGAAGAGCTGTTCTTTGAAAGAATAAATAAAAGTGATAAAAAAAAAAACAGAAAAGAAAAACTCAAATTCATGACAAGGGTGAAATCACCACAGATTCTATGGAAATTTGGAAGATCATCAGTCCTACTTTGAAAATCTTTACTTGCATAGGCTGGAAAACACAGAAGAAATGTACAGATTCTTAGATGGACAGATTCCTAGAAATGTTTAAATTACCAAGGCTAAGCCCAGAAAATATAAAAATTTGAATAACCCAATATCAGTTACTGAAATTGAAAACATAATTAAAAACTTACCAACAAAGAAAAACCCAGGGCCTGATGGATTCATGGCTGAATTATACAAGAAATTTAGAGAGGATTTAATGCCAATACTCCTCAAACTCTTTAATGAAATTGAAAAGGAAGAAATTCTCCCTAACTCATTCCTGGAGGCAGTATTATACTGATACCAAAACCAGAGAAAGGCTCAACCAAAAAGGTAGCCTACATGCCAACATCCATCATGAACATAGACACAAAAATCTTCAATAAAATACTAGCAAACAGAGCACAGCAAACCATCAATAAGATTATATATCATGACCAAGTGGGATTCATCCCAGGAATTTAGGAATGGTTCAATATATGCAAATCAATAAACATAATACACCACATCAACAGAACCAAAGACAAAAATCACATGATCATCTCAATAAATGTAGAAAAAGCTTTTGATAACATCCAACACTCATTCATGATAAAAATCTTACAGAAAATCAAAGTACATAGTGTCTACCTCAATCCAATAAAAGTGCTCTCTGACAAATCAACAGCCCGCATCATACTAAATGGACAAAACTGAAAGCTTTCACTCTAAAATCAGGAACAAGACAAGAATATCCACTATCCCCTCTCCGATTCAACATAGTTCTGGAAATGCTAGCCAGAGCAACTAGATGAGACAGAGAAATAAAAGGATTAAGGCAGGGAAAGAAAGAAGTTAAACAGTTTGAAGATGACACAATGTTCTACATAGAAGACCAAAAAACTCCACCAAAAGACTACTAGAGTTAAGAAGCAAATTCAGCAAATGTAGCTGGATACAAATTCAACACTCAAAATCAATAGCCTTCCGGACACAACCAACAAGCTCACTGAGACAGAAATTAGGGAAATAATGCCTTTCACAGTAGCATTCAAAAAATGAAATAGTTAGGAATCAATCTAACAAAGGAGTAAAAGATCTATATATTGAAATAGTACTCTGATAAAGGAGATTAGAGGATATCAGGAATGGAAAGATATCTCTTGCTCAAGGAAAGAATGAACATGACCATATTGCCTAAACTGCTATACAGATTTAATACAATTTCAATTAAAATACCATTAGCATACCTCACAGATCTAGAGAAAACATTCCTAAAATTCATTTGGAAACAGAAGAGACCCTGAATAGCAAAGGCAGTCCTGGGCAACAAAGGCAAGGCAGGAGGCATCACAATCTGACTTGAAATTATCCTATAAAGACACTGTGATAAAATCAGCATGGTACTGGTAAACAAATAGCAGACCTGAGCATCAGTGGAACAGATTAGAAGATGCAGACACAACTACAAAGACACTCAGTCACCTCATCTTTAACAAAGGAGCCAAACATATTCACTGGAAGAAAGGAGAAAGAGAGTCTCTTTAATAAATAGTGCTGGAAAAATTGGCTCTCCACATGCTGAAGATTAAAACTAGACACATGTCTATCACCAGGCACTAAACTAAAGTAAAAATGGATCAAAGACCTAAAATTAAAACAGAAACACTGAATCTCCTGGAAGACAAGTTAGGTAGAAATCTTGAAGACACAGGGGTAGGCAGAGAGTTCATGAATAAAATGCAGACTGCATGGGAAGTGCTTCAAAGAATCATCAGATTGGATCTCCTCTTACTAAAAAGTTTTTGCACATACAAAGAAATCACCAACAGAGTGAAAAGAAGACCCCCCAGAATGGGAAAAATTTTTAGCCAACTGTCCCTCAGACAAAGGACTTCTATCTAGACTATATAAAGAATTTAAAAAGACAAGGTCCCCAAATTCAAAGACCCAGTCTAAAAATAAGCACCTGAGATGAATACCCACTTCTCAGATGAAGAAATACAAATGGCAAATAAATACCTGAAACAATGTTAAACATCACTGGTCATTTGAGAGATGCAAATTAAAACAACACTGAGATTCCACCTCACCCCAGAAATATATATACGTTGGAAACAACCCAAAGGCCCACCAGCTGGGGAATGGATGAAAGGATGTGGCATTTTTATACAGTGCAGTGCCACTCAGCTATAAACAAGGATAAACTCGAGTCTTTCATAGGTAAATGGATGCAACTTGAGACCATACTCCTAAGTGAAATAAATAGGACCTGCCTGTGTAAGCATCATACTCACTAGTGTAAAGTAAGTAAGGTCCAAAACATACAGTAGATTTTATGAAAGGGAAAGAAACTGCTTAAAAGGAAGAACAGTTGGGATGGGGGAGGGGAGAAAGGAAAGAAGGGAAAGATTATAATATACAAGGTAGGTAACTGCTGCTAACCTCTGTTCATCACAAACGGTTTGTGCTTTCATTGTCTGACTGATCATTTTCATGTGTGTATCTTGTAATCTGAGCAACTATTTTAAGTATAACACGCAGTATATTAACCATTGTTAACACCCTATTGTTTTGCTTTGAAATTCTGCATCGTTTTTGTTCTTTTTTCATTTCAAAACAAAAGGCAACGTAAGGAGAATAAGAAGCCCAGCCAACAGCTGGGAAAAGCATTTGCAAAGGACACAACTGATAAGGGCTGTTACCCACCTGTGCACAGGACTCTTGGAACTTAACAGTAAAAATGAGGAGAAACCAGTTAAAAATGAGCCAAGTACCCGAGCAGCCCCACCGCATACACCGTGAACATATGGGAAGAGGCCATCATGGAGCCGGGAAATTCAACAGTGAGATCCCTCCGCACACCTGGTGGAATGGCCGAGATCCAAGACGCTGACAATGGCAAACACTGGCGGAGAAGGGGAGCAACAACAGAAATCCTCATCTGTCGCTGGAAAGAACACAAAGGCAGAGCCGTGCTGGAAGACGGTTTGGTGATTTTTCACAAAACTAAACCTTGGCACGCCGAACGGTGCAGGAATCACACGCCTGGTGTTTATCCAGAGGAGACAGTTGTCTCCACACAAAACTGGCATGCAGATGTTTATAGTGGCTTCCTTCACAATTTCCAAAACTTGAACACAACCAAGATGTCCTGTAGCAGACAGTGGTGCATCCAAGAGCTGGAGTATTATTCAGCACCGAGAGGAAGTGAGGAGTCCGGCCATCAGAGATGCCAAGGCGCTCCAAAGGCATGTTCCTAAGTGAAAGAAGCCAGCCTGGCTGTTGGCTTCACTGTAGGATTCCATCTACAGAACATTCTGGAGAAGGGAGGACTACTGAGGCAAGCCTGGGGCTGCCAGGGAGTAGGGTAGAGAGATGGAAAGGCAGAGCGGCGGGGTCTTGCAGGTGGTGGTGCTACCATGCAGGATGCATTCACAGGGACAAGTGTCTGCGTGCATTAATGCAGAGCCACAAGACAGACAGTGGCAAGGGTGGCCCTCGTGTAAACCCCGTGCCCTCGGTGGTTACAAGTCAGGGTCCACTTACCAACTGACCACCCGTCCTGTGGTGGGGTGCTCCTCATGGCACTGCCTATGCAGAGAGGGCCGGGGGATCTGCAGCATCTCCACACTCTCTGCTCCGTTTGGCTATGAACCTAAAACTACTCTTAAAAATAAAATTTTTTAACAGGACAAGTAAGAGCATGTGGAGTGGTGGAAACATTATATATTCTATAATATGTATGCCTTTGTCAGAGGTCGTCAAGTGGTGGGCTTTATTTAATATAAATCTTGTGTCAAAAATGGATTTTAAAAAACACAACTACACCGTGACTCTTCTCCCTGGCCAAGAGCCAGGATTTCACACACACTCTGTCCTCTGTCCTGGCCTGGCTTATTTGGACAATGCTGACCTTGGAATCTGTTTAGGTTTTGTGCAGCAGCCAATCAGAACCTGAAGGAACCCATGGGAGTCTTCCCTTGGGAGGCACCAGTGTGTGTGATCAGCAGGTGCCTGGGCACTGCCTGTGTTCTGAGGGGACAGAGCAGAAGGCCAGTGGGCATCAGTCTGAAGGCCGAGGTACAGGTCTAGTGAGGTCTGCCCTCTGGTCAGCCCAGGTCCAGCTCAGTTCAGGTGCAATTCGGAGCCCAGCCTGCACCGGGTCATTCTGTTGGTGCCCACTGCGGGGTGCATAAATCTGTCTGACTGTGTGAGTGCAGGGATGGGCTCAGTGTCGGGGAGACTGCAGGCTGCAGGACAGGGATGGGCAGGAAACAGAGGGCTCCTAAGCCTGCAGGCAGGCAGCCAGAATGGGGCCAGGTAGGGACACAGAGGGTGGAGAAAGGGAAGGTGGGGACTCGGGGTGCTCTGCAGACCTGCAGGCTGGGTGCCATCCATTACCTCGCCCCCCATCCCCCACCATCATTTCAAGATGCATATTGCCTTTCTTTCTCTGCGCTGCAATTAATCTCCTTAATTTCCTTCAATGAACTATTCGGATAGAGACATTATCAACAAAGCCAAAACACAAAACTCACCTGGAATTATTCTTTGAAGCACAAACCAGACATAATTCAGTTGTGAGGCTTGATTGATGAGTCACTGTCCCCAGCATGCAAAGGGAGGCATCAGGGACATCTATTGCCTGGGGTGCAGGTCAAGTATGTGTGGACAGTGCTCCTGGACCCCAGCTCAGCCAGGGCTTCTGTGGGCACTCACGGACCTCTACAGAGTCAACAAGCAGGACACAGGTCCTTGGAATAGGCCACCAACATGCTGACATCTCCATCTCCATTCCCTGCACATAGAAGAATTACTGGCAGGAGTTGCAGGACATCGATGACACTCTGGAAAGCAGGACTCTGTCTGCATGCTTTGGACTTTTGAACTTTCTTGGCTAATGAACAGGAGAACTCTGCATTGAAATGTGGGCAGCACAAACACTGAGAGACACAAAGAGGAGCCAGATAGTTTGCAAAGTGAGAAACCCCACCTGGTAAGCAGGGTGGAATTCCACCTGCCATCTGGCATTCTGTGTCCACTGGCTGTGGCTTCTCTAGTTTCTCACTGGGAGCTACAATGTCCCTACCCAAAGACATGAGAGACATCCTCTAGTGAGCCGAGAGCAGCTGGGGTGGGGATGCACTTCGCTACCTCCTTCTCCTTTCACTGTCCCAACTTCAGCAAAAGCTCTCTTGGGCTTTATTCTAGGAATCCTGGAATCAGGGCCAGGCAGGTGGCAGCCAGCCACGTGGCCGCACCCTCCAGCTCGGGGCCTCTCTGTGCCCTCTTGATTTCTCCCAGGGCCTGGTGATGCTTGACTAGTTGCCACATACCCTATTTCGGCTGCTGAGCTCACGTGACAGCTATGCCAACAAGCTGCTTTTTCTTCACGCTGAAGTGGTTGTGAATAACGATTTGATGCTGATATTTTTAGTACGGGTCAGAGTTGTGCTCTGGTTCTGAATGTTCTCATTTTCCTTCTTTTTAAACTAGAGCAAGGCCTGAAGGGGAGGTGGCTGAACCTCTAAAAGAAGCTCAATGGACGCTCCAATGCCAGTGCAGAGAACAGTTTATTTAGTTAGCTTCTGAGTAGGGCAGCAGCTTCTGGAGCATCTCGAGGTGGAACGGAGTGATCAGCCATGCGAATAGCAATTAATGGACAGTGAGCTAGGATTTGGTCAGAAAATGAACTTCCTCAGGTGGCGTGGAACACATCCTGCCGCCTAAAGGGAGGTACAGCCACTTCCTACTAAATTTTGAGAAAATTATAATGCAAATTAACCAGTTTCTTTTGAGATTGGTTTCCTGTAAATCTTACACATTGAAGCACTGGGTTAAAAACTTGAGCCCCAATTGGTCACTTTAAATGCACAGAGCCATTTGTGACTGAACAATTCTGGTGCTCTGTTTATCTGTAATTAGCTCTAGATCATGGGGTCAGGCGGTCACCCATGTGGAACCCCTCTTGGGAATCCTAGAGCTGTTCTCCTTCTTGTTTCCAATAAGCCTCTCCTAACTTCCTTTTCTGGTCCGTGCCTGTATTCCTCCGTGTTGGGTACACTCGGTGTCACTGGGTTCTGCAGCCCACCCTGGGCCAGGCATCCCCTGTCTCCCTCTACTCCTCGTCCAAACACAGGACTTCTCCCAGAATAACTGAGAGTGAGCACAGTGTTGTGTGATGCTGCACACGCTGGGTTCCAAGTGACATTGACTGAAAATCAGTAGCGTCATTTATTAAGTATGGAGAGCATTGTTGGACAGACAACGAGGCTTCCGCAGGAGGAAGCGGCGCTGGATTAATAACTTCTGGGGCCTGGGGACCCCGAAATAGCCAGTAGGGAAGCCTCAGGAAGAGCAAATAAGTCAATGCGGTCAATTATTTGTCATTTACAATTTAAATAAACCCCTGTGATCGCATTAACATCTCAGACAAAAGTGGATGAGCCTCTGGTGGTGAGGGCTGCAGTGATTATGCTGGGCCCCAGGAGCCTCCTGCCTTTCTTTATACCTGACTTTGAGACTCCCCCACTGTCCTGTCCGGATGGCACAGGAGTGAGGGTGCAGGCTGGGAGGGTGCCCAGGAGGCCAAGGGCGAAGGCGGCAGCTCTACAGGCCAAGGATGGGGGGCCGGGAAGCCCTCAGGCTCCGTTGTGGGGAAAGTGCGCTTAGGAGTCCGTCGCGCTGCGCAGGAGGAGCTGTTTGCAAAGTCTCAGGAGCCTTCCGTAGGTGTTATTTTTATTTTACTTAATTTTTTAGTTTTCTACAGTTTTATTTATTTTTAATGCATTTTATTCAGAGATTAAAAAGAAAGAAAAAGAAGGGAAAAAAACGACACAAAATTTCCGTCAGGGGAGGTGTTACTTTTAAAGAACCACGTTGTTAAACGCAATTATTGCAAAGACGGCCCTTATTGGAAACAGAGCGTCTTGGGACCCGAAGTAGGAAGCAGAACATTTCCATGACTGGGAATAGTGCATGCGTGCGTGCCTGCGTGCGTGCGTACGTGACTGTGTGCATGTGTGCGTAAGTACGCACGTGCGTGTGTTCCTGCATGCACATGTGCCTGTGTGCGTGCGTACGTGCCTTGTGCATAAGTGCCTGTGTGCGTGCGTACGTAGGTACGTGCGTGCATTCCTGCCTGAGCACGTGCCTATTTGCGCGCTTGCCTACGTACTTACATGCGTGTGTACGTACCTGCGTGTGTCCTACCTGCAAGCGTGCGTACCTGGGGACCTGCGCTCCTGCGTGAGGGTTCGTCTTCCCCAGCAGCGGTGGAGGAGGGACGCTGGCTCCCTTGCTGCGTGCCTCGGCCGGCCTTTGACCCTGGGTAGCTTTGCAGCAGCGGAGGAGAGCCTGCCAGCTAGGCCTGCCGACCAGAAATAATTAAGAGCCACGCCGCCTCCTGTCCCTCTCTGGTCAAGGGCGGGAACTCGACTCCCACCTTCGCTTGGCAGCTGTGTGTGCTCTGGGCGTGATTTCTTTAGATCTCTTGGTGATGATTCAGCCTCCAGCGCACACTTCCACTTAGAGAGTCAATTACTTAAAAGTCAGTCAGTGGCCTGTGACTGTGCGCCTGCTGCCTGTCACACAGTTCCTGCTACATTCAGTCAGCCCTGACTGTGTCCACCTCCTCCCTGGGTCAGCTTGACTGCGTCCAGCTGCAAGGCTTGTGTCTTCCCTTAGTTAGAAGAATGTATATTTTTCCAACTTGCTTCACGGACTTCATGCTTGTGTCAGACTGGCCCAGGCAAGGACAGGACACATTTACCCGTTTGCTCCACTCTAACCCCTCCCCTCTTCCCAGGAGTCTACTTAGAACTGGCTTGCATGATGACACGTGACTTAATTCATGTAAGCAATCATGTAATAACCTGCCATCAGCCTTGTGCTTCCTCCTCACAGCTGTATTTAAACTGAACTCTAAGCGGACTCATGGCTGGAGATTCGGAACTGATTCCTACCAGCCTGCTAGTGTAATAAAAGTTGCCTTGTAGCTCCTCAGTGCAGAGTCTTCCATTTTGATATTGGTTCTTCTGCAACACCACCACACGCTGGCCTAGGGGTCCCTGCACTCCAGTGACGTTGAGTTGCTACCATCATGTGCCCTAGCTGGTGGTGACAGTCTTTCAGATTAGGTGGGATTGCTGGGGTGCTAGAGGCTGGGAGCCTTAAGGCCACCAAGGAAGCAAGACTACCAGCAGGTTCTGACTGGTTAGCAAAAAGGGATGTAGAGAGACCCAGCGGCCTCGAATTCACTCTGTCACAGGCAGAACCAAGGGACCTGTGATGAACTGACCTGCAAAGCAGCAGCCCTGCTATGTGGAGCAAATATACCAGACCCGAGCTGCCACCTTGATCTCGGGGTTTGCAGGGTGATCAGAGCAGCAGAGCTGCCTTCCCATATCCGTTCCCCCAGTCTGCCAGAGCAACTCACTTTCCAGCATCTCACAGACAACACCTGCCCCTGGGAAGGGAGCAGATTAGGAAATCATGGAAAGAGGTGGGGTTTAATTAAGCTCAAATTTTAGTTGCTGCCATTTCTGCTAGAAGAACTCAGTTTTTCCCAGGACTCAGCCTGAAGATGAGTGGCTGACCAGCTGCCCACAGGTGTATGTGGACTCTCTCAGCTGTTGGCCGGCACTCTGCCCAAGCGGTGAGCAGAATGAGCAGAGTGACACATGGACATGGGGAGCTGTGACTCTCTCTCTCCCTGTCCATTTTCTCTGAGAACCCATGGTTTGGCCAGGAGCCGTGCAAGATGACATACGGTGGGATGGGGTGAAAGTCTCCTTCCCACAGTGTGGTGGGCACTCTGTGGCTGGAGCGTTCGGGGACATGAAGACCCTTCACCAGGATGCCTGCCAGTGATTGCATTCATCTCTTGTCCCTGGCTGGGGTCACACCCATGGGGTGGTTGTCAAGGCGGTACACACTTTCTAAGATTCTGGGCCCCATGCTGACCTTCTCAGTTGGAATTGGCTGACCTTCCTCACACCTGGAATTGGCTGACCTTTTTCACACTTCAGACCTTTGTTCAGAGTTTGGTCCTTGCATACTGTGAATGAGGTATGAAAGTCTCCTGCAATTCAGTGTCATAAGAAGGAAAAAGAGAGAAGTGAATTAAATCTGCCTTAGACTCCACTTCTGACACAAACTCCTCAGCCAGGTGGTCATGGTCACCGTCAGTGGTGACAGTCCCATGGTGGGTAGGTGCTGTGGGGTAAGGTGAGGAAAACAGGCTTTTGCCTCTGCCCTCTCCCTTCCCAGTGGAATCCTGAGGAATGTCAGGAAAGCCCCAGTACAGGGACGCGATGCACACACTTGATCACCCGTGAAACTGTCAAGGTTGTGGAAACCATCAAGAGTCCCAGGAACTGTCCCACTAAGAGGAGCCCAAGGAGACGTGATGGCTCCATGTCGTGTGTGATCTGGGGTGGGATCCTGGAGCAGACAGGACAGGAGACGAGAGTCAAGGAGTCTGAGGAAAGAGGAGGCCGTGGTTAAAAATAACACGTCAACATGGGCTTGCGGATGCTACCAGTGCAGCACGCTGGGTGAGGTGCTGGTAACAGACTGAGCGTGGGTGCCCGGGAACTCTGAACTATCTGAGCACTTTTTATGTAAATCTGAAACTTGCTTGAATTAAAAAGTCATTTAAAATTTCCCTCCTTTTATCTACAGTAGTTAAATTCAGTGACAGAAAATAAAATGGGGGTCAGTGGGTACTGGGGCAAGGGACAGTGGGTGTTAGTGTTAGGTGGGGGCGGAGCTTCAGTTTTGCAAGATGGAAAGGTCCTGTGCTGAGAGCTGCGGAACTGTAGGCACACGCAGTTCAGATGGCACACTGACGTCGTGTACATTGTTCCATAATCAATTGATTTTCATCCCTGCCTTGTTCTTGCCACGCAGCCTTGCCCCTGACTTGCTGCTGGGGGTTAGAATGTTCTGGCATCTGTTCTCCAAGCTGCGAGGTCCTTTGAGGTGCTCCAGCTCAAAAGAAAGGGTCTGTGTCCCGTGCCATCTTGCACTGGGAGAACAGGTTGACCTGAATTCTATACCCTGCCACCTTCTTTGTAGACTGAGCCTCCAAACTGTGGTGCCAGCCCAGGCCAAGCGCTCCCAGGTGCAGGTTCACAGCCACACTCTGTCCCCTACAGACACCCACTGGGCACACTTGTGTCTGCGGCTGTGCAGGAGAAGCATCACCCTTAACAAAATCGGGGATCCTGACCGCTCGCCTCTGAATGTCTCTGATCCTCTGCGAGTGTGTAACCGCCAGGCGGACGTACACTGGCCCACAGTCCAGGGATGGCCACTGTCCACAGTCCAGGGATGGCCACTGTCCACAGTCCAGGGATGGCCACTGTCCACAGTCCAGGGATGGCCATTGTCCACAGTCCAGGAATGGCCACTGTCCACGTCCAGGGATGGCCACTGAGTGGTGTGTGCCTGGAGGGGAATACAGAAGTTGTCTTCCCGCAGCTTCCTTGTGCCTGTCTCTTGGAGACGACTTTTCTACCCAATCGTGTCTCTCTCTCTCCGCCTTCCCCTCGGGGTGACAGCTAGTCACCGCGTTCTGTGGCAGATTTCCTCTGTGCATGATAAATAGTCCTCATTTTCTTTCCAGGAGTCCCACAGTCGATAAAAAGCAATAAAAGGCGAAATGACACACAAATTGTATCCCCAAAGAGCCGTAAAGACCTAAGATATCGCTGCCTGTGATGATCGGATGAGATTCTTTGTCTTTAAACAAATAGTCTTCGTTAACAAAGAAGAGTATTCAGATGAGGCGGAGACAGGGCCTGTGGGTGACCAGGCAGGACAGGCCGAGGGCTGAGGTCAGCTGCCCACAGCCGAGAGCAGGCCCTCTGGTGGGTTGGGAACGGGTCAGAAAGCGCTTTATGGGACCGGTGTGGGGCACAGGGACTCGTGTGCTGTGGTGATAACAGTGTCCTTGCTCTGGTTTTAAATGGGCGAGGGTGGTATTTCTGCTGCTGCTTTAGAGCCCTAATCACCCCACCCTGGACAGTGTGGTGTGGCTGTCCTGTGGAATGGCCTCAGCGGGGCTGACAAGAGGCATGCCCTTCTGTGCTCCATGGTTCTGACTTGGTCACTTTGAGAGTGGGAGGTGCCAGTGTTTGTGCATTCAAAAGCAGGCACCACAGTGTGCAGAGGGTGTTGGGACTGGGACCTGCGGCCACCAGAGCACTTGCATTTCCCCTCTGCAAGTGCAGGACTGTCAGGTCCTTCACATCATCCCCTCTGCAGGGGAACAGGGGTGTCTCTTAATTATCTATAAGGTGCGATCCACTGTAATCAAAGAACATTTAAAAATTTAAAAGGGCACATTGTCATTAAACTCCCTCAAGCATCTTGCCCAGTGCACACTTGTCCCATTGTTCTCGCCACTTTCTGAGGCAGTTCTGGAGTCCTTTTCCATGAGTGTCTTTACAAGGTACAGCCAGAAGCACAACGACTGCCACCACCGAGTGCCATCCACCGGAAAGGCAGGTTTGTGAAAACATCACAGTGTGTCCTTACCGCCTCGTTCACTGACTCTGACGCTGTGTGGCTCTGGATCTTCCCCAGAGTCAGGAAACAAACATTTTAAATCAGTGCGGGACATCAAAGCAGCCACAGCAGTGCAGCTGAAGAGCCTCACGGATTTCCAGAGCTGCTCCAGAAGGCAACAAAACTAGACAAGTGTGTTAGAAGAAAGGCAGAGCGTCTTGAGGCGGGGTAATGGCCATGTGTCTTTCAGTATAACTTTTAAAAATGTAAGCATGCACTGTACATTGAATCCCGCCTTCTGAGACTTACTGGCAGGAGAAGCAGTCCACCAGGTACCAGCGCCACACTCCTTCCCGGGCCTCTCCTGCCTGCATGGGTCACCCCTTGGTCTGGCTGGAATTCAGGGTGCTGCACAAGCCCAGGCCTCCCTTCAGCTCTACGGCCCACGTCTAGTTCAGAGCTTGAGCTAACCAGTGGGCCATGAGTGGGTGATGGGAGACATGGGAATGGCCTGGGAGGGCTGGGAGGACAGCAGGGGACCCCGGCGTCCAGTATGATACTGGCTGTAGGTGGAGCCCGGCAGTGGTGCCGCAGGATATCCGGGCGTGCACACAGGGGTTGGGGCATGAGTTGGTGCACCCAGCGGTGAGGATCTCTGTCAGCGTGGCAGCACCTGCCGGTGCTCAGAGGTCCAGGCAGAATGAAAGGACAGAAGAAGGGCAAATTCCTCCCCGATCCTGGCTCAAGGACTCTTCCCCCAGCAAGTAGCCATTCATCCCGGGCATGCTGCCCCTCTCATTTGTGCCATCAGAGGTGATCTGGGCTGGAGCTCACTCATGGGTCACCACCTGTCTGCTGCTGTCCCTCCTGTATCCAGGGCTGTGGTCTAGACCCGAGGGAGGTACTGAGTCATCCCTTCATCCCCCCGGGCAGGACCTGTGAGGGCAGGGGTCACTGCAGAGCAAGGGACCTGGTGACTGTCATCAGACAGGCAGGCAAATCCTAGAAGGAACCCCCAAAACAGGGCTGTGGGCTCAGGCCACCAGGCTGCCTATGAGGCGTGGTCACACATCTTGTGCCTCCACACCCGCTGCCCGCCCAGAGCTGCAGTGACCCCCATCAAGCTACGGGATCACTAACATGTGGAACTATTAAAATTCAGAGCACAGTTGACATCAGAAAGACATTTCTGGATATTTCTGCCCACTAGGAACCCACTTTCACAAGGAATTCTGGATGAGTGAGGGCCTAGCCCACTCTGGGGCATCCTGGATGGGCTTGATTTCCCTTGCACTGCCCCAGAGGGAAGCTTAGAAACATGCAGGACACATCTGAGCCAACTAATCCTCTCCCAGGGTCCTTGGTGAGCTGCAAGCCTGGCACCCTCTGACATCTTAGCCTGCATCGTGAAAGCAGGGGTTCGACGGTGTCAGCCCCCCCAGGGCACGTGTCAGACAGATGTGAGGATCGTGAGTACAGCAGGGACAGCTGACACCATCAGAGGCCTGCTGGACTCAGCTGCTTTCATCTGGTGGCCTTCAAAGTCCTTCTTCACAGTTAGTGGAGAGCAGGGATCCCACTGTGCACCGCGTGGGCTCTCACGGGGATCAGGATGGATGAAGCTATTTCTGGTGCACACGGGCTGGTCTCCATGCCTACCTGGGACGTGGGCACCCGTGTTTCCCTTCCCACGTCATCACAGAAGCTTATGGAACACACTCTTGTTCCACACATGCATACATGGCTAGGCAAGGCTTTCTGACTCATTTGAACGGCAAGATACTGGTGTGTGCACTGGTGGGCGTGCGTCTGAGCCACTGTCTTTGTTACTGAAAGAAATAGTGGATACCTGCCACTTACAGCAGGAGAGGTTTATTTTATCTCAGGATCTGCAGGGGTTTCAGCCATCAGTGACTGGCTCCGAGGCAGATGGACCTAGGTAGGGAGAGCTCTCACAGCACGGTGGGCAGGAAGCAGAGTGGGACGGAGGGTGTCCGGAGGGAGATCAACCCTTCTGGGCCTGGCCTCAGTGACCGTCTCTCCAGGCAGACTCCTGACAGCAAGTCCACCCTACGCCGCATGGTCCGTCACCTTCCCAAAGTCCACAGCCCGTGAAGCTTTGGGGAGCCAGCTCAGAAAACATGATGATATGCAATGAGGTGAAACATAGACCCTGCCCCGAATGAGAGGGCGCAGTGAGTCCATGCAGCGGCCGAGCTGACCATGTGCCCGCCCCGCCACCACGCGTGGCTCAGGCTGGAAGCATCGCCTCCATCTGTGGGTAGGTCGTGTGCCCCCACTGTAGGCGGGACAGGGGGATCCGAGTGGTGGCCGAGGCACCCATGCTCAGGACCGGCTCTCGGCCCTCAGTCTCCAGTCATAGCCAGGGTGGGTACTGTGTCGCTGAGCTCATGAACACTCAAGACCTGGGGATGTGGGGCGACCTGTGGTACCCAGAATGGGGGCCATCTCCCAAGGGGACCCAGAGAGCTGCTTGATCTGTCTCCGTCTCCGAGCTTTTTCACCTGCCCGAGTGGTGATGTCAGCCAGGTCGAGTCTGACTGCACTGGGCTAAGCAGGCCTTTCTGGAATCTGCTCCTCAAGGCCCGCCCGCCCTCTGCTGAGCCCAGGTGCGCAGGAATCTTGGTGCTGCTGCCTTGGCTCTCTGGAGCCAGTGGAGGCTGGGCTGTGCCCCGAGTGCCTCTGCACAGGTTTGCCCGTGCTAGTGCTGCGCTCTCTTCCTCTTATGACACCAAGACACCTTTCACCTGCTTCATCAGTGCACGGCCTGTTCATCCCGAGCCTCCCCTTGATCTGCGCTGTCTTTTGCCCCTGTGCCCTGCCATAGAGAAGCTGTGACCTGAGGGCCACGCATATTGGCCTCTGCCTGCACCATTTCTGTGCTGATCTTTCTGATACCCCGCCTGACCTGCCTGCTGGACTGACGCTGGTCGTGGTTTCCACCGCTTGTTTTCAAGTTTTATTGCCTGTGTTGTATCCATATCCATCTGGGGCTTATTTCTGAACACGACGTGCACTTCTGATTGTGTTTTCTTCTCAGATGGCTTCACAGTTGTCCCTGCATGACTTAGCAGGGGCTCACTGGTTCCCAGCACCTCATGCAAAACCCCAAGATTAGAGGCAGAAAGGAGACCAGAGTCTCACTCTGCGTGAGGGCCCAGCGGCCTTTCCTGGCCTGGTCCAGGTATTTCTGAAGGTTTCCTTGTGGTGCTGGATGAAGTGTCAACTGTCCACAGAGATGCCCAGCAGCCTGGTGGAGGGACGAGTGAAGGACACATCCCACTGCCTCCCAAGCCGCTGTCAGCATTTCCACTGCATTCCACGGTCAGATTCACGGCCAAGGACCTGGGAAGTCCACGCAGCCATGCGCAAACCCAGACCTAGCAGATGAGCACCCAGACATTCGAGTGGATAGACAGCTGTCCTCTGTGCCGTCCATGTCTTATACTACCGCTGACAGGTGACGGGCCTGGGCGGCACTGCGATGTGTCTGCCCTCCACGGCCACTCGCCTACCTGGATACACAGCCTCTTCATTACCAGGGCATCCCTGGTGCCCTCAAGGGCCAGGAAGGTGCTCATTCTTCCTTTCCCAGTGCGCCTTGGGTATTATTTGACTCTTCTTCTCCCGCAGGAATTTTAGTAAGAATCAGCTGTCAGCACCGCCTCTGGTTGGGAGTGTTGCTGGAATTATGGGTAAATCAGGGTTACTGACATCTTTAGGGTACTGTTCTCATCACCTGCAGCCGTAAAGCGTGACTTCCTTTATGCCGGACTTCTTTCACATCCTGCAGTAACAGTTTTATAGCTGTCTTTTCTAGCTCATGTTTCCTGAGATTTATTCCTGGGTATGTGGTAGTTTTTATGGTTTTGGTAAGTGAATTATTTGGCCTTGTTTTTTCCCGTGATGCATTCAGCTGGGCTTTCGCTGACATGCAGAACTACTTCTGCTTTTTGTGTATTGGTTTTGATTCCTGCAAACGTTCTGTGTCACATACTGGTTTGAATGGGTCGCAGGCGGGATGTCTTGGAATATCCCTGCAGGTGGTCCTCTCCTCTGCTGACCTGCATGGTCTTTGGCAGCGGCATCTTGATGTGTCCACCCTTGTAGTCTCCTAGTTCTCCGTCTTCCTTTGTGTGGTCCAGCACCTCCAGGGACACACGAGGAGGGAACCAGGAAGCAGTGTGGCAGCAGGTTCTGAGCTCACTGCGTTTCGTGGCTGTGGCGTTGCACCGTGCAGCTCAGTGTGTGGCCATCCCTCCCCGACCCTGTCTCCACCTTCTCTCCTTCCCCTTCTCTTTCCCCTCCTCCTTTTGTGTTACTGCTGGTCAGATGTGTTTTGTCTTCTGCTGTGGAGCTGCAGGTCTGTGCTGCTCTGTCTGTCTTAAGCATGCGCCAGTGCTGAGCTCTTGGAAGCAAGCAGAAGGCCTCCTCCTGACTCAGCCACCTGTGGCCTCCTGACAGCAGGTCCTTTTCCAGGCATCTCGGGCACCTTTGCCGTCTCTCGCGCCCCAGGTTAACTAAGTCCAGTGAGGATGACATTCTGTGTTGCGAGCTGAGATTTCCAAATAGTTTATGTAGAAGTTTTGCATCTGTGCTTTTCGTGAGGTTGGTCTCTAATTTCCTTTTCTCACTGTCATCCGGTTTTGATATCAAATTATGCCGGCACCAAAACTGAGTCAGGTGTTTTATTTATTTGCTTCATCGATTCTCGGGAACAGTTTGTATAAGAAAATCATTTTCTGTCCTTTAGAGCTTTTGTGGAACACTCTGAAAAATCACCAGAACATGTTGTCTGAATGTTTTTAATAATTTTTTTTGTGAAGGGTGCTATTTCTTGTAGGTTTTCAAATTTCCTGGCCAAGCAGCTCCTCCTAATATCTGCAAGATTCTTAGCGCCCCTCAGCGCCTGTGGTCGGAGCTCTGCAAGTTCCCAGGCCAGGTTGGGTCCTCCCTTTAACCTGCTCCGGGCAGTGGACTAGTTTGCGTGTCTCACAGAAGCAGCTCTGCTTTTATTAACCACCCATATTTTGCTTATCTTTTTGGCTCCTTGGTTTCTGCACTTAGCTGTGTTTACCGTCTTCTCTGTGGGATTACCCTGCACTTATTCTAGTAGATTCCTGAATGATGAACGTGCTTGTTTTATAGCTGTGTTTTAAATTCATCAAAAACTGCGACTTTACCCTGAAGGGCCACACGAGCTGTGACTGTGAGTGCTGACACACTGTGGCCCTTCTTTCAAACGGTTCTCCCCGTCTTGTTACTGCTCCTTTGATTTATGCTTTCATCCCTAAGTTATGATTCGCACAGTCACTTTTTCTCCTTATTTATTGTTAGTGTTTCTCTATTGTTTGGGTTTCACTGCATCTCCTTTAAGGGGTATAGGGAAGAGCCACTAAAAGTTAGCTAATCAGATAGTCCCTGACTGTTACACATAATTTTAGTCCAATTTCATTTATTGCGAACACGGACACGTGTGTCTCTTTTACTTTGCCCTGTGTCCTTCCTGTCTAACAAATGCTTTCTCTGACCAGGTGCACATCCCTATTCTAAGGGGGCCTGGTGGTGCACAGCTGGGAGGCTGAGCAGGAAGATGGCGAGTTCGAGCCTAACCTGGGCAGCTTAGCAGTGTAGCCAGACAACATCTCAAACCTTGAAAAATAAGTTATTTTTAAAAAGGGGGTGGGATGCAGGTCAATGTGAGAGGCCTGGGTTTAATCCTCAGCGCCATTAACAAATAAATAAAATAAAATTCCAGTGAGTGCATTTTCCACTGCCAGGGTCTTTAATTGGGCTGTTATAAGAGGGGCCTCGCTTTCATTCCTGTCCTGCTGGCGCTGCTTTCTTGGTGTTGTACACCTTGTTCCTTTGCTTGCTGCTCGAGGCTCTGAGTGGTCTCAGTGTTGAGTTGTCCGCCTCTCGTTGGTGGAGGGGCCCTCGCCAGCTGTCACTGTGCTGGCTCCCCTGTTGGCAGTTCCACCTCGTGCTGCCCAGAACCCTGCACAAGTGACGTACCCCACCTGCGCCCCGTTTGTGAGCTCGCAGCTGCACTCATGGTTCAAACCAGCAAGTCGGGGTTGCTCTTGGGGCGCCCTGCCCTGGGGACCGGCTCTTCTGATCTCCTGCTCTTGCTCAAAGTCTCCGCCCTGAGGCTGGTCGAGGTCTCCTGCCACATGGGGCTCTGTGGATCCCTCTTGTCCTGAGATCCTGTCCCCTTGTTACCGAGTGCTTCTTTTTCAGGACCATGGAGCGCTCTCCTGGCCAGTGTGGATAAAAACCTACGGGGCCTCCTCAGCTGGCCTCTGCTGTGGCAGGCAGCGGGGCAGCAGCTCCAAGTCTGAATGCAGACGCAAGGCCCCCAGGAAGTCCACCTCCCAGCCTGACTCACTGCTTGAGCAGATGAGTGACAGAGGCAGTTTCTCCAACCCTTTGTGTCCCAGGGGTCCCCAAGTCTCCTCCTCTGAGAGCCCAGAAAGGGAACCAGGGCTCAGTGCATGTCCAACCTCCCAGCCCCCTGGAGTCCTTGAGTGGCTCTCTTGTCAGGCTGCAGGGACCAGCAGAGCTGGCCAATGAAAATGGCTCTGGCACACATTGCAGAGGGGGACAGCAGGTTGCTGGCGGTGCGGCAACAGTGCCTCCCCTGCAGGGAATCTGAAGGGAACGTGGTCTGCGAATTCCATCTTTGAGGCTGCTGCACAACAGGAAAAAAGCCTGAAAGGTTGGGGAAGATGTCAGTGATGTAGGGTTTGTCAGGACCCAGCTCAGCCTGAGTGAACGCACATACGTGTGCATATATGCGTGCATATACGTGTGCATGCATGATAAGCAGAGGAGAGAGAGTATTTCCTTCAACAACTAGGATCCTTTCCCTCTTTGAGCAGGTGGGTCCATGCTGGAACGCACCTGGCCTGGTGTCTCTGGCTGCTGCTCTGAGACTGGATTCTTCCGTGAAGTCCTGGCCTCAGTAAGGCTGTGTGTGGTAGCACTGTGTGTGTTTGTAGCTAATGGCTCCCCTATGCCAAGGCGCGAGGAGATGCCCAGTGCAGCCTTTGTGCCAGGGGGAAGAGAACGAAGTCCCCAAGCCCAGCATCCTACAAGCAATTACAAAAGCACACTCTTTATACATCGCTTTGCCCCTCACTCGAAGCCAACAGCCTGGGACTCAAGTGCATGGAAAGCTCAGAAAACGTTTGTGCCGAAAGCCTCCTGGTGATCACTTCCCAAGCTGCTTCTGGGGCACAGAGCAGTGAAAGATACTTTATTTTGTGCAGTCTGCCCATGATCTAGAAGGAAATAGGGCCGCAGAGCTCTTGCCATGTGTCCAGAGCCACACGCAGCACAATCCCTGTTGGCGCGAGGACAAGTGGCCGAGCCTTCTCCGTATGAAACGGCAACTGCTTTAATTTGCTGCTGTAATTTGCTGCTTTTATTTGAACCTGGCTGTTCCTAAGGTGATCTGGGTTTGAACGGCCGGAGGCCATGCAGATGCCCGAGTGCTGAAGCAGGTGGAGGCTGTCACCAGCAAAGTCTCACCCGACAACAGCTGTGAGCAGCCGCCTCCCATTCAGGTGTCTGCGGACATTCCTGTCCCACGGGTGTAGACTGACTGACGGAGAGCTGCTGTGTCTCGTCGCCTGTCGTCCTTGCTCTTATCTGTTTGGCAGAGTGTTTTGAGGTTGGATACTGTGTCTTAGGCCATGTTGATGATAAGGGAACTGGAGAACCTTCCCAAGCAGCATTCTTGTGAGCAGAGGGTGAAATCAAGGAATCAGTCAGCAAAGCTGGAGATTAGCTCAGTGGCTCAAGTGCCTGCCTGGTAAGCACGAGGTACTGAGCTCAATCCCCGGTACAAAAAAAAAAAAAAAAAAAAAAAAAAAAAAAGGCAAATATGCAAGAAAGCAGTCAACAAAGCTGATAATGTTAGCTGGGACACCTGGAAGGAAGTACAATGAGAGGACCATGGCAGCTGGGGTTGGAGCCCCTCCCCCCTCTGTCACAGGTGCCTCCACCTGGCTTCTCACTCGTGACCCTGGGCACCCTGGCTATCTTGTGTCCATGTGCACAGGAGCTGGATGCTCCTCATTTACTAGGTCATCTGACACCAGCCAGCCTCCCCTTTCCGGGGGACGAATCCTGCCTTAACTGGACACCTGGTCACCTGAGGACTTGGGACTGGCTCAGCCCTATTCTTTTCAACTGCTAACAGCATTCTGCTGTGTGCAGTTTGTGTCACAGCCACGTGTTGGTGAGTAAAGCTCTAACTGTCCTTCATTCACTTCACGGATCACGAGGAACTTTCCTCCTCCCATCTCAGTGGATTCTCAAGGGCAGGACTGCAGCTCCTCACCTTGAACCCCTCTCGTGTGAGCCTCGCACAATGCTCCATCCACTCATGCCAGCATCTCGCCATCTGTGACCGCTGCTCGCTGTGGGCAGAGACACTGTGATACACGTGTGCAGGCAGATGCCCAGGTTAGTGGAAACCCATCCCAGACATCACTAACGCCATGAGGCATAGACAGGGTGCCTGTCCTTCCTCCGAGTCAGCAAATCCAAGACACTGGTCCCTGAGCAAGCAACGGGAAGGACAAGGCTTTCTCCAGAAGCCTCGAGGTCGTGTTTGTCAGTCTCGAGAAGAGACACCAGGCATCGCCCCATCCCTGCTCCACCCTCTCCCCTTCCATCCCTGCCGCCCTCCTTCCCTTGGAGATAATCAGCTCAGAGAGGAGTAATCCAGGGAAACGGTGTCTTGCTGGGCTCTGCACACAGATGTACAGCTAAAGCCTGCTGTCCCTGGGCTTGTGCTGGGAAGTTGGGGTGACACAGCCTTGGGGAGTACCTGGAGGTGCTGGGGCAGAGAGCAAGGAGTCCTCGAGCTCTGCACCTTTGCCCTAACCCCTTTGCAGTGTTTGCGGTCTGTATCCTGCAACAAAAGCTCAGCTGAGATTGGGGTCCTGCTTCCTGCCCAGTGAGGAGGGACAGAGTGGGCGAAGCTTGCACTGCAGATCCGTACTCTGTGGCCTCGATATTTGCTGGGTTCTCAGCATCTCTGGATTTCCACTTGCCCTTCTGCAGATCTACTGGGTGACATCAGCAAAGGACCCCGCAGACTGCGAGTGCTCTGGGAACACTGGGTCGTGGCCATCTGTGTGTTGGTCACTGTCAGCAAGTTACATGTGGCTGGAGTCCGTGCCCAGAGCCTGTGCCATCAGGAGGGCAGGACAGCTGGTCACGGGTCTGAAAGATGCATATGGAGCACGATCTATCCCACAGACATTTGGTAGCCAGTTACTGTGTGTGCTCTCTGTTTGACTCCGTGGGCACACGGATAATGAGCTGGACACCACCTCCACAGTCACGAATGTCTCCCCGAAAACCTGTTTCTTCGATGCAGTGCAGTCAGCAGGACAGTGGTCCCTGGAGATGGCCGTGTCCAGATTTGTGAAACCTGTGGCTCTCACCTCCCGTGACAATCAAGGCTGCACATAAAATTTAGGGTGCTAATCAGCTGACTTGAGGATTTGGGGTGTTGTCCTGGATTATCCTGGGGGTGGGGTCTGGTGTAATCACGAGTCTCCTAGGAGAAGGAGGTGGGGATGGGCAAACTGTGTCTGATGGGCAAACTGTGACCTGCTGGCATTCTGCCTTTGTGGGAGGAAGAGCCCCCGAGCCCAGGAGGTGGGTGACCTGCAGAAGCTGGAAACGGCAAGGAGCTGGGTTCCGGCCCTTCCCACACCTCCATCCTAGTCCTGCCAGATCCCTTTCAGGCTCGTAACCCCGGAGCTGTGAGAGTCAGTTTGCCTTCTTTTACACCATTGTACCGGGTGGTTTGTTACAGCGGGGGAAGGAACTAGCACTCTTAACCCTGCAGCCCTTGCTGTCCCTGACCTTGGGAGCTCCAGTCTGCCCGGGAGACATTGGTCAGCACACAGCATGACCATCTTAGTCACATTCCTGTCACTGGGCCAAAGTCCCTGCCACACACCATTTAAAGGAAGGAGGTTTATCTGGCTCAGGTTTTGGACCAAGTTGGCCAACTCCAACTTGGGAAAAGCATAGTGGAGGAGAGCAGGGGGGAGCTGCCCACTCCGTGGAGACCAGAAAGAGCGAGAAGGCACCAGGGAGAAAACACCTCCTTCCAGGCCACGTTCCCGGTGACTGGCCTCTCCTGACGTGAGGGACATTCTGGATCTAAACTTTAGGATGACGCTGCAGCAGCACACATGCGAGAGGAGACAGGTGCGTGGTGGGTGTCTCACATGTCCAGTGCTGGAGCACGTCCCGCTGTGCTGCCCCTCAGGCCTTCCACCGCCCAGAGTCAAGTGGGCGGGGCAGAGGCCACCGGGTCCCTAGGTGCTGGGCTCTGAGCTTCACCATAGTCAAGCCCGCATCCAGTCGCCCTTGAAATCTCACTCCTGGTCCTTCCGAGGCGGTGAGGAGGCTACCTCCTTCTGTCTTTCCTGTCCTGTCAGTCAGCTGAAAAGACACTGGAGACATTTACCCAGCCCTGCTAATCACTTAGGCATTCAATTAATGAGGCAATCATTTTCTGTGCACTTGGTTCTCATTACAGGGTGAGTTTATTTTAGTTTCTTGTGTAGGAAAGAAAAAAACAGGTGCTCACATTTTCCCTCATCAGCTTCCTGTTGCTGTTTGATTCACGTATTATTTTTAAAATAGGTCTATTTTCAGGGGAAATGTGACCTGAGAAAAACCCACTCGTATTTACTCCCAGCGCCTCTGTTTTGGTCGCTGCCATGATGGTGCTTTTCCCCACCACTGGGCAGGTTGAAAAGTGTGAGGGAGCCCCACCCCTCACTCCCAGCGCTGCTGCTGGCAGCTGTTCCCCCAGCTTCCTCCTCTCCCTCTCTCTCAAAGAGGCTTAGTGGCCTCCCCCAGGGGTCTCAGAGTCGGGCCAGGACCCGGAGGAAGAGGTCCGCCCGATTGTTGAAAGGTGAGGCTCTGCTCGGTTGCCTGCAGGCCCAGGCTGCTGCCAACCTAGACGGTGCTTCAGGCCAGGCCCAAGCCCACGGTCATTGCAGGACGGCCTGGGCGCCCCTCTCCTTGACTTTGCCTCTGCCATCAGCACAGACACAATCGGGAGACAGCGTGGGCCGGGGAGCAGCTGGGCAGAGCTCACAGAGACACTGTGGCCGCTCTCCAGTCCTATCCCAAGCGGAAGCAGCAAGCCAGGCTGCCTGTCCTGGGCAGGTGAAGGCTGGCAGCTGCAACGATCGCACTGCATTTGCATCCTCTGGAACCCGGCTTGAGGGCGGCCGGGCAGTTCCTGCCCACCGGCCTTCCTGCCTGCTTGTCTTTCTTTGCAGTCTGAAAGGTTAATGTAAAAATAGATGTTCTTGGGCATCATGGAGTTCCTCTGCAGGTTCCCATAGAAACCACACTGCGAATCTGTGGAGGAATTTTTAAAAGTTAGCCCCAGATTTTATCCTCCAAAGATGTAGGGTCATTGTGCCTTATGGTTACGAAAGAACACTTCGGAAAAACATTTTTTAAAGGAATTAATAAAATCTCACCCCAGCAGCCTACCGCCCACCCCAGCCTTCACAGACTTCTGTTTTGTTTTAAGTAGCAACTAAAAGGTTACTTTTTAAGACCTTGAGGACTTAAAAGCCCTTTTGGAGCATCTTTCTTCCTCCCAGGCCCAGCGGATGCAAGACAGCTCGCTCTCTCCTTCCATTTAGAGCAGCTCGAATTGCTCGGGGTGAGATTACTGGGAGATCATCCACCACGGAAATGAGCCTGCTTGCTACCCCCGGTACAGGCAGTGACCTCTCTGGGGGACACGGGAGATGAACGTGTACTTTGAAAACCTGACTTTGCCTGCAGCACCTTCCTGGCCCCTTCAATCCAGATGAACTGCATGTGGTCCACAGAACCTCCTAAGAGCGGAGTGTCACAGCTGGAAAACCCAAGAGACACAAAATCCGGGCCTTTGTCACTGTCCCTGAAGTTCACCAAAGGTCAACAGTGCTTGGCAACATTTGGGTGGCTTGGGCAGGGTCTGCAGGGTGCAGTCTGGTGGCCCACACAGCCGAGGGTCCCCAGCACTGTGCTGTGTCCTGTCACAGGCCCAGGACAGCCTGTATGTGTGTGTGAGAGCACGTTGGCTCTGACGCCTTCGCTGCCCCAGTCCAGGAAATGGCCCTACGTGTATGTGTGTGTGTGTCTGAGCATCTACACTGAGCTCTATCTGCAGCCCTTTTTATTTTTATTTTGAGGCAGAGTCTTGCTAAGTTTCCCAGGCTAGGCTTGAACTTGCGATCCTCCTGCCTCAGCCTTCCAGAGTTCTCAGAGCACAGGCACCACCAGACCCGGCTCTCGGGATGTCTGTCAGGATGATGGTGGACACAGCCCTTCGGGGGCGTCCTTCCGTTTCTACCCGAGGAGCCCAGAGATTCCTGTCCCGGAATGTGGCTGCCCTGGCTTCTCAGCAGCTTGGGGCGAAGGCGTGGGACTCCTGGCTCTGGGCTCATGAACAGATGACAGCAGTCTGCAACCCTGTGGGGCAGCGTCTCCGTCCCAGCTCTGATGCTCAGTGTGTGTGTGTCATACATGTACACAGTGTGCACGCGTCATGCTTTAGCCCATGCAGGTCGGACCCTCTCACGCCCAGAGCCTGGGCTGTGATAACAGCACATTCTCCTCCTGTTACATCCGTAAGCACGGCTCAGTGCGGCACCTGTGACTGTGAGAGACCGTGTGTGTGTGTGTGTGTGTGTGTGTGTGTGTGTGAGAGAGAGAGAGAGAAAGAGAGAGAGAGAGACAGAGAAGGTGTGAGTGTGTGAGCAACTCAAGCAGCAATAAGTGTGGTAATAAGTGTGAGTGTGGTTGAGTGTGTGAAAGATTGCATGGCTGTGTGTAAGAAACAAGATTCTTACAGTGTGTATGGGTGTGCAAGAGACTGGAATAGATGTGTGTGTGTGCAGTGTTAGCACGAGTCTGAAAATAAAACTACATGAGTGTGAGACAGTGTGCAAGAGAGCATGAGGAGTCAGTGTGTATATAAAAGTGGATGACATACGTGCATGCATAGATGTGAAGTGTGTAATTGTGTGTGTAACATGCATGATGTGTGTATGTGTATACTGTGTGTCTACAAACGTGTGTGATTTATCTGTGCTTGGAGTGTTTATATAAAGGGGCACTGTGTGTGATATGCGTGTGTGTGGCCTGTGCACAGAGAGGGTCACAAGGCTCCAGCCACAGAGCAATGACACAGAGATGAGAGAGTTGTCCCGGTCTGACCACTATGCCATGCACGTGTGCTGAATGTCACACACGTGTACTTACGTGTTACTAAAACCTTTTTAATGTTTAAGGAGATAGAAGTGCTAACACACTGATTTGCTCATTGTACATTGAATACGTATGTCAGGTTACCGCATGCCACCCTACAGTATGTGCAAAGAAGAAATAATTAAAGATGCACATGATATATGTGTCTGTGTATAACATGTACATGGTGTATAACAACGGTATATATTGATGTGTGTGTATAACACATGTATGTACACATGTGGTGCATATTTATAAGTTGTAATTTTGAGTATACAAGCATATATGGATAATATGTACACATGATGTGTATAGACATGTTTATTACAAGTGTGTGTATGCATGTTTATACATGATGCATGTTTGTAAGCATATATGTGATGCATATGTGCATTTATGCAGAGTGTATAAACGTGCACCACATACACAAACAGGTGGTATGTGTGTGAACATGCCCCGGGGTGCTGGGGACAGGGCGGCTCTGCGGGCACACTCTGGTGTGCACACAGGTCTCACCTGGACTGGTGTGTTCTGCTTTCAGTGATTACTCATTTCTTTATTGCACACCTTTTTGCACATGGAATTTCACAGTGGAGACAGCATTGGGCTCCCTGTGACAAGTCGGACTGTCCACGGTTGTCACAATGTCGTTGTTTTGGAGCGATCTGGTCCTGCTCTTGCAGACGCTTACACATGGCTCAGGCCCACCTGCCTCCCCCAGCCGATGTTTCTGTCACAGGAGACCTGGCTGACCCTGGGGCGACATAGGGTCCAGCGGGATCCACAGGACGCTACCTCCACACCCGAGAGAACGGGGTCAACTCTGAAGTGCCTCCCTTCCATCTCGGCCACACACTGCAGGTCCGGGTGAGGACCTCGCAGCCCCCACAGTCTAGGCCTTGTGACGTGTGCACGGAAGGGACCCGAACCTGAAACCTGGGGCCTCACAGCACAAGAACTCTTTCAGTTGCACGAGAACTTTTCGCAATGAATAGTGTCTAGATACGTGGCTGTACGTCCCCCAGCCCCCATGCAGAGAAAGGAGAGCCCGATGGAGCTGGCAAATGATCATTCCTGTGATGTCGTCTCCATGGAAATCTCTGAAGGTGGAGCTCAGGGCTTCTGATGGCTGAGCATGTGGGGAGCCTGGAGCACAGTGCACCCCAAGAGGGCATCAGAGCCTGCACCGTTCCCCATACCTAACACCCCCTCAGTGTAGTAAACTGGGGATCCCAGTTTACTTGTGTTTCCTTGCATTCTGAAAGCCACTATAGCAAGCTGAGCTTGAAAGAGGCTATGGGAAGGTCCAGTTGGTGGCCACATTGGACAGAAGCTTGGGCATCCAGGGGGCAGTGTGTGGGCCCGGCCCCCCTCTGGTGGGCTCTGCTGCCATCCCCAGGTGACAGTGTCAGCACCGAGTTGGGTGATAGCATGTGGCTGGCACTCTGGGCAGCTGCTCAGTGCTGAGGGAGCCCCGCAGCTGGCTGAGGTGGAGAGGGGCAAGCTGCGTTTGTTTTGCTGTCATCTGCAGGTTCAGAGGCCAGAGACTGGGGGACAGAGACTCAATGCACTGTTGATGAGCACGTGGGAATGTAGGCGGAACGCTTCTGCCCCCAATGTCCAGAGGTTCAAATCTCAAGCCCCCAGAATGGTGTTCAGAAGCGGGGCCTTTGCGGGGTGAGGAGGTCTCGGGGAGGGCCCCGTAATGGGACATTGTTGCCATAAGAGGCTGCAGGAGCTGCCTGCCCTTCATGCTGTGCAGACATCAGCCCCCCTGACCCAGGATTCGGGTCCTGGGAGGACCTGCATCCTCTGGGGACGCGGGAAGAAAAAGCCCTCGAGAAGCCGAGGGGCGAGGGGCCTCTGGAGGAGCCAGCCCCATGGCACCTTCAGGTCAGACTCCCAGCTGTCAGCACTGTGGGAAGGAAACGCCTACTGTTGAAGGCACATTGGTCACGCCTATAACGCCCATCCTCCATCACACGGAGTGGGGGGCTGTCAGCACAGCGTCCGCCCCACTGACACAAGCCAACGTGCTCCCCGATTGAGGTTCCTCTTAGCTCAGTCCCCAGGAGTCGCTCATGGTTCAAGGTTTACGTAATGGAGCTCCTGAGTGGCAGGTGAGAGGGGTGAGGAGTCCCAAGCTCCGTCTCCACTGGCCTCCCGTGAGTCCTTCAGCCGTCCCAAGCCAGAGGCCACTTGGCTATTATTTTCCTCTCAGGAGTGGGGATTGAACCCAAAGCCCCACACTGAGCTACATCCTCAAGCCATTTTTGAAAAAATATTTGAGACCAGGTCTTGCTAAGTTGCCAAGTTACCCAGGCTGGTCTCAACCTCCTGATCCTCCTGCTTCAGCCTCCCAGAGTGCTAGGATTATAGGCACATACCACCACGCCCACCTTGCCACCATGGTTTTGAGTCCCTGGTGACTTGAAGGACCTGGTCCTGAGCAGATGGCCACCATAGAGTCATGACTTCTTTCACTGGGCATCTGTCCTGCCAGACGCTGCCCACTGGTAGTAACATGGTTGTGCTTCTCAGTCGGCTGAGACCTTGGACCCTGATCTTGCCTGCTCTGCCCACCCACAGCTCAGACATCTTCAGGGCTCCCCAGAGGGCCCCTCAGTCTGATGGCCAGGGAGTAGCCAGAGGAGGACAGTATGAAAGCCATGGCAGAACCACAGAAACATGATTCCTGCAAGGTCTGTACAGAGAAAAGAGGATGGAAGGATTTTACACCCTGCTATAGAAGAGAGGTCAGAATGAGGCAAGCGGGCTTTGTAAACAGACTTCCAAAGAGCTTTGCTTAACTTCCTTCAAGGTACAAGGGACCACAGCAGCATCTTCATGTGTGAAGTGCTCTTTCACACTTGGAGGGATCAGGTGACTATCCACCCACAGGAAGCTCAGAGAGAGAAATGGGGGGAAGGGGAGGAGAGGGGAGAAGAGAGGAGAGGAGAAGAGAGGAGACGGAGGAGAGGAGAGGAGAGGAGAGGAGAGGAGAGGAGAGGAGAGGAGAGGAGAGGCAGAGAGAGACTGAGCTGTGTCCTCCTGCATTTCCATGGCAGACCAGACCTCCGAGGCTCATCCTGGGGCAGGGCAGCTCTGCTCTGTTAGTCCGATCTGTAGAAATGTGCGCAGAGCGTGGGTATTATCTGTTGGATGGCTACATGCGCTGGGGCCTAGTGCTCTGTCCCTGTCTGATTCATTCCTCGGAGCTCTCCCTGCAGCACGGCTGTTGGAAATGAGACCTTCACAGGATGTTAAAGTTAAGTGAAGCCACACAGCCAGGGCCCTGATATGACAGGATGGGTGTCCTTGTAAGAAGAGACCCCAGACAGCGTCAGCTTTCTCTCCCCACGAGCTTTCATCCCTGCACAGGGAAAAGGACCCACGAGGACAGAGAGATGGCAGCCGTGGAGCACGCCTGCCCCAGACACTCCCTGATCAGACTCTGGCTCTAACCTCCCTGCTCTAATCCACCAGGCTGCCCTATTTTGTTACGCAGCCAGTGCTGACTGGGATCTTGTGCTCTCACATGCACTACGCTCTCTCTGTAAGATAGGCTCAGGAGACTGTCTTATTCTGATGTAGTGGGTAGAGCAATTCCTCTTGATTATTCGCCTGCTGCATCTTGTTTTCCAGCCCTTCCTCCTCTGATGCCGGGGCCCTCCCGCGTGGTATTTGCAGGGCGGCTGCCTGCTTGAGTTTTCCAGGGTGGATGTTCTTCCTGAGTCGCGTAGCTCTGGAGAGGGCTGAGGCTCCCCAGCTGCTGTCTCCTTCCTGGGGGGAGCGCTGTGTGGGATCTGTGCCTCCCACCCTCTTTTCCTTAGCAGACTTGGGACATGACCGTGGTTCTGCCCTTATTTATGTATTTATTTTTCTGCTCTGATGAGCTGTTCTCTGAATATAGTGTTCTTCCTGGGTGGGCACATGCCTTACCAGTGGGAGGCTCTCCCTCCCCGGGTCTTTTCAGGACTGGATGACAGGCCTGGCCGTTTCTGGGATGCAGGTAGCAGAGCTGCTCATTTTATGCTATATTAGTCCATTTTCTGTTGCTTTACAAAGTGTCTAGTCTAGTCTAGTATGTACAAAGAAACTTAGCTCACAGGCAGCCCCTTAAGGTGGCCTCTGGTGAGGGCCTCTGGCTCCATCCAACATGGCGGAAGGGATCATGGTGAGACTTCCTGTGAGAGGGAGGAGCCATGCGGTGAAACAGGAAGTTCTGTTCAGGACCAGGCTCGCCTTTCCTTAGCAACTTGTTTCCATGGGAACGATGTAGGGGCCCAGGAGAAACACAGTAATTGCTCCTAGTGACCTGGCAGTCTTCCCCGGGCTCCCCCTCATGAACTTTGCATGCCACTACTCACACTGCCACACTGGGGAACAAGTTTCCAATCTGTGACACTTTGGGGGCACACTCAGTACTGAAAGTGCGCTCACCCGCATCCTCGCTGATGGCCTTCAGCCGTAGCAAAGGCAATGTTAGGCGCTGCACAAAGGTTGGCTGTGTGGTCATTTTCTTGTCTCTGTCTGTTCAAAAGCAGGAGAGGAAAGGGGCATTGTCTGTTGTTTCTGGGGTGAGGTGCTGTGAAGTAGCCACACACCTGTCTAATTTCATCAGTTTCCCCGTGATGCCCGACTGGTCCTACACCTGGTGGGCAGGTGGCCCTGGGCTGGTGCTGTCTCTGCTGCTGGGTGTTTTTTTTTTTTTTTTTTTTCTGTATTTCAATGGCAGGAGCATCTGTCTCTGACTATACTAAGCCATGCCAATGTCTTCATTTTCTGCTTTTCCAAAATACCCTTGACTATTCCATCTTGTTATTTTTCCATGTCACCTTCAAAATAGGTTTGTTAAATTTTTATGAAAAATCCCATTTAGGTTTTTTATTGAAATTGCACTGAATGGATGATTGAATTTGGGGTGTATTGACAAATTTTATGACATTGTATCTTTCTTCTCCATTTCTGTGTGTGTGTTTTCATTTCCTTTCACCAGCCACGAAGTTCACTATCTCTGAAAATATCTTGCAGGACCTTTTGGGACACTCTCAATACCTTGTGCTTTTTCCCTGTTGCAAAAGATACATTTCACAAGTCATGTACTCAGATATTATTTGTTGTTGGACTTAAAGCAGGCTGCCGTTTCGGGGGATTGGCTGTGGTGTCTGCAGAGGCTGCCTTATTTATACTGTGGGTTGACCCCCAATCTCTTGGGCTTGCAGTGTTGCCGCCAGAACAACTGCGAGTCATGACGGTTTTTGTTTCTTCCTTTTCAATCTTTGTAACACTTATTTATTTATTCATTTATTGTTTTCCCCCTTGTCTTTCTGCCCTGGTCAGCACCTGCGACGCAGAGTGAAATACAGATGTATCTCCTTGTCTCGCTCCTGACTACAGCGCGACTCTGCTGACCGGGCCCCCTGGAATACAACGCCTGACACAAGTGTTCCGACAAATGTCGACAAATGTGTATGACCACAGGGGCTCTGTGACACGGCAAAAACAGGCAACTTGCCAGCCTTGTGATCGCTGCCCAGGCATGCACCGAGCAGGGTGACGAGGACGCTGCGCCGCCCTGGGCCTCGCTTGCTCTGATTGTGGACGACTCCCGAAGGCTTCCCTTCCTTTCTGTTCCACCCTGTCCTTTCATTCTCTTCCCTGCACGTGGAATTCTACGATGCTTTCTTTCACCCCCTCTGAAGTCTGGCCACACCAGCCGCACTGCTGACCGGGGAGGTTTCTTCTGCTGTAGAAACTTGTTAGCTGCTGTCATCACTGATGGGCTGGGGGATGAAGTGGGACAGAGCGAGGGGCAGGGAGGACTCGGGATCTGTCCCGAGTCACTGGGAAGCTGAAGTCACCTCCAGAGCCCGGGCTGTGAGGCACAGTCAGGACGTGAAAAGCCAATCAGCCTGGACAGGAGCCAGGTACCACCCTGTCCCTTTGGTCAGCTGCCCTTGGGAAGTAGCACGCTGCAGCGGTGCAGCTCCATGTTCAGGGGCTCTGGTGGACTTTCTTTCTCCAGGATGCAGGGTGGGGGGATGTCCTCATCCTCCTGTGTGGACTGTGTCGGCAGCATTGTAGCTTGCGCTGACCAAGGGCTGTGCAGTCACTGGGGTCCTGTCTCGGGCTCCCCAGCTTGGTGGGTTCTCAGGTGCATCTGCTTTGCCCTCTTCATGTTAAAGAGCAAGCTCGTATTTTCAAGCTCACCTGACCCCGCCCCTGCTCACCGCCCCTGCAGCCTTTACCTGCCTGCTCGCCTGCCCGCGTCCCCACTCCCAGCAGCAGCAGCAGCCTTGGCTGGGCTGGCTCCCCACCTTCCCACTCGCTCCCTCTGACTTAGACCAGGGCTTTCCTGTCCTCTTGTCTCTGGATCTGGAGAATCTGGACATTGCATATGAATGGAATCCGATCAGAAGTGACTTTTCCTGTGTGCACTGTTTTTCACATAATGTTTTGAAAGTTTGTGCACAGCCTGCCTCTGAGTGATACACTACTTCCTGGCTCTTTCACATTTCGCTTATCTCGGCACTGGCCGTGGGACAGTCAAGTGGGTCCCCCGACTGGCCATGTGAATCATGCCGTGTGGACATTGGAGAGCTTGGGTTCATTCTGTACCTGGTGCGGCCCCTGAGCCTCAGGTTTGGCCTCCTATGTTGAAAGAGCTCAAGGAGGCTATCGGGGTTCTGTAAGGTCTCATGCACCTCATCTTTGTGAACAGAAATTAGGGCAAAAGAAAGTGTACATTTAGAAAGTTAGCGCTGGCATCCAGTCAAATCGTGGTAAGTGGGAAGCAATGCACATTTCCTAATAGGTAATCCAAAGAGTCCTGTTTTTGTCACATTCTGTTCTGAAATCTAGGCACATTTTAACGGATGTCTGTGCGGCTGGCACAGAGCCTGGCGGTACCACGGCTGATGGCACCGCTGCCAGCATTTGTCTGGACCCCGGTGTAGATAGCGGCAGACAGGACTCCACAGCCTTCCTGCTAACTCTGCAGCTCACACATGGCAGACGTGGTTACAGCGTCCCCCTCAGCTAGCCTTAGCATGGGAGGTTGCCGTGGGCTGTGGAGGGGACCCCTCACCCCCGTGACCCTTCAAAGCTGAAGAGGAAACCAGACAGGTCTGGTGCATGGGAAGGATTTGACTGCCCTTGCCTGGGGTGGGGAGCACAGGAAGCATCAGAAAGCCCCCCACCAACAGACAGCCAGGAAACCAGAGGAACTATAGTAACCCGAAGATCTCAGGGACCTGACCCCAAAACTGGACCAGAGCCCTACCTGCCACCACCTAGATCTCAGCAGAGGCCCCCGAGCCATGCTGTGCCAGGACTCCTGATCCCCAGGACCATCAGACAGCAGGTGATGTTTCAAGCCACCAAGTGTGCGCTGCTTTGTTAGAGTTGCGATAAAAAGCGATGTGTACACCCTCGCCCTGTCTGTCTGCTAGAGGCCACATGTTACGCTCTGCTTTGTGAACGCATTGTAGGTGTCATGTTAAGAAGCTGAAGGACACATGTCTGCTTGCTCCCTCATAAGACTGAGCCTCACTCATTACAAGACAAAGAGTTAATTAGAGGTTTGCAATTAGTTATTAAATCACTAACAAATTAAATATAAATGATGAGGTCTGTTGGTAACAAGGAGGCACCCAGGGCAGTAGGAAAGGAGCATTCGCATGATGAATGTATTTTTCCCTGGAGCAATCTCTGTTCTCCAGCAGCCTAGGGTGCTAGCCCTTCCCATGCATGGGCAGCTCGCCTTGTGGCTGTGACGCTGTAGCCCTCGCACCCTCTGAGGCCCTGCCTGGCTTCCCCTTCCTCCAGGAAGCCTCTCCGCTTTCTCTGTGGCCTCCCACCAAGGCCTTGCTCTCTCTGCCTTCTCTACCTGGCAGGGTGACTCGAAGCAGAAGCACAGTGCGCATGGATGCGTTGCTCTCATCCTTCTGGAGCCTGGCGCTGGGGAAGGGCCTGTGTGGTTGCCGTGGTGGTGCAGGCACATCCTTGATCATCCATCCGGGGCTGCCCTGAGACTGTCGGGCAAACCCGTGTGATAGTGACGACACACCCAGGACAACAGGCAACCTGCTGGCTTGATCCACCAACAATGGGGCTGGATGATGGGGTCAGCTGGTCCCTGCACAGCCACCCCTGAGCTGGGGGCTGATGATGGCACACTCCTGCTGGAGGGGGCCTGGAGCATATAGAGAAAGGCCTGCCTCAGAGACCCTCTCCACCTCCCAGGAACGGGCATGCTTCGTTCTGTCCTGCTGTTGAGGAAACTCATGTCGCTCAGCCTCCTGTCACTCAATAAACCAGGGAGCCAATACCAGTGGGTCAGATCCATCTGTCAGCCAGTCCCTGGCCTGCCCTTATAAATAAAGTTTTATTGGGACATACGTCTGTTTACCTGTGCTGTATGCCTTCTTTGGGACCCCAAAGGGGAGCTAAGTTGTGGCCGATGCTCGCGTGGTCCTCAGAGTTGAAAATGCTTGTGGGAAAAGGTCTGGCCCTGTGGCACGAATCTCCAGAGGGAGGAAAAGTGTGCTGCTACACAGCGCTGGCCAGGGCGACAGAGTCCAGGGCAGCGGGCAGAGTGGCTCAGGTGGGACCAAGGACTGGTCCAGCCTCATACAGACCACACAGGCACTGACACTGTGGCCTACGCACGTCGCTTCACCTTCTGCCTCAGTTTCCTCCTTTGTGAAATGCATGTAATACCCTCCCTTGTTTGCTATCCAGTGTGCTGTGGGGATCCCAGGAAATAACGCCCTAACAGCACTGTGGGCATGTGACTGAGCTCGAGGGTCCAGGCCAGTGTCCGGGCATCCCGAGTTCAGCCTGCAGGGACCCTAAGCACAGCCCTTGGGAGCCTGGTGGTCCGCGCCTCCTGAGAGGAAAGCTTGGAAGGACCTTTGTCAAGTGCCAGGTTTGAGTTTGGTAATGGCTGAATTTCCCTGCAGAAATTGGCTAATGTGAAATAGCTCTGGAGCCCAGCAGTCAGGTACTCTCCAAGAGTGAGGAGTGATTTGCATTTGAAACGCCTGGGCTGCGGTGCCTGGGATGGCTTTGCTTGGCTTGGCGGGGCCAGATTCAGGATGGTGGGGCACCGGTGCCATCTCTGCCAGCTTTCCACACTGGCATTCCAGTCTGGTTGGGGCTGGAAGAGCCTGGGCCGGTTGCTGGGTCTAAAGAGAATACTTGATTGGAAAAAGAGAGACCAAAAAGAAAGCTGTGTTCTGATAGCACGTGAATTGCTTGTGAAGGATTCCAAATCTTTTGAGCTAAAAATCAATTTATGAAGAAAAACCAGTCCAGCCGCAGAAAGTGGCTGGCTGTGTCCACTGCGCCGTTCCATTTGCATAGAAAGCAACTCTGACGGTGCTTTATGAAGAGCACAGATTAACGCTGTATTTGCATACTTTTGTGCCTTCCAGTTCCAGTGATGTTAAATGAATTGCTTGATTAAGCCTTCTCGATCTGCTTTCTAATTTATTAAGTATTTGTTCAAGTCGATAAACCTTGTTGACATAGAACACACTGAAGCCGAGGCTGACGGGACTGCTTTGTTCCTTTGCCGAGTGCGGGGGGACCTTTGCCATCTGTGTGGCGGCTATTTTTAAGCTGAGTGTTAATCTGCCCTGCAGTCGGCGGGGAGCATGGTGAGGCATCCCATGTGGATGGTCCCGCTTCCTCCCAGGGGGCCCTCTTTAAGCCACCCTTGGCTGTGCGGCCTGGCTTTCTGCTCTGTACAGCGCGACAGAAAACACCCGCACTACGCGTTTGGGGACTCCAAGCGATGAGCTGAGTAAAGATGCTGGGAGCAAGCGCCCCCTGTGCACTGGGCTCTTCACCCCATTGGTCCCCAGTCCGCGGCACGGACCCCGCAGGCTGAGGCTGGCACACAGGGGCCTCTGCGAGCTCGGTGGCCAGCTCGCCTGCTGTCCCCCCCCCCCACCCCATCATCCTCATCCTGCTCACACCGCCTTGGGATCGAAGCTGCCCTGGAGAGGACTGCTGGGTCCCACAAAGCCAGGTGATGCTAATTCCTTTTGTTAATTTCTTCTTCTTTTTCTGACAAAAGACGGTGGCTCGTGTTTATGGTACACAGCAGGTGTTTTGAAATGTGTGCCCCTTGGGGAGCAGCTCCATGGAACCCACTGCCACAGGCACGGCCTCCCCTATGTAACCTTCCTTGGTGACGAGGACATGGACATCGGTTCTCTAGTGGCCTGTGAGTGTCAGGTGTCTGAAAACTGCTACAGCCCCCTGTGGTGGCGGGGTCTTGGACTTTACTGTCATTTCCTCTCCGAACTGAAATGTCATCCCTGTGGAGGGCCCAGTTTGATTTCCAGGCCAGTGCTAGGCATTCAAGGCTGAGAGAAGGCCACCTGGTACCCAATTACGGGTGGAGGCGAAGAGACACTACCCACAGCCATGACGGAGCACACGCACATGCCCATGCGCAGTAGATCATCCCTGAGGACTGGGAAGACCTGAGCTCCCAGCAGGCGCTGGGTCGTGGTTGCTGTGTGCGCTACGTAGGGATGCAGTAGGAAAGTCTGTGTGTGTTCAGGACGGATGCAAGGTTTCCCCAGTGTTTTTGGTCTGAAATTGTTTGACTCCACAGATGCAGAACCTTTGGATGAGGAGGGGCCACTACATTGTCTTTCTTTCTTTCATTTTTGGTGGTACTGGGGATTGAATTCAAGACTTTCACACGCAGCTACATCCCCAGCCCCTATCTATCTATATATCTATCTATCTATTATCAGCCACCATCCAGTCATCCACTCATCTATCAATCTATCTATCTATCTATCTATCTATCTATCTATACATTTATGTACTTTATTTTTATTTTGAAACAGGATCTTGTTAAGTTTCCCAGGCTGGGCTCAACCATCCTGCCTCAGCCTCCCAAGTAGCTGAGATTAAAAGTTGTACCACCACATCCAACTATATCTCTTTTCCATGTAACCAGATGCCTTCTAAGTCCTTCCCATGGAAGAAGCCAACCATCTTCCTGCGCCTCCCAAGAGTGGGTGTGTGGCCTGGGTGTGCGAGGGTCTGCATTGACCTGAGAAGAGATGTCAGCACTCAGGATGAGAGCCTTAGGGGCTGTGACCCAGGGGCTGTCTGCCCAAACCCCAGCCCCTGCTGGGGGATGCCCCATTCTGAGCCATGCTGATGTCTGTTTGCAGTGTCACCATCAGAGCCACCAAAAGAGGTCCACCACCTGAGCTCTGACCCAGGGCCACCCTTGTCTAGAGACCACGCTGGACAGCAAAGTAGGTGCAGTGTCGTGGCTCCTCCATCTTGCCTGCGTGGCCACACGTACGGTGCCCAAGGCCCTCAGGGAACAGGACAAAGAGACCTGGGGTGGAGGCAGTGAGTGGCCACCGTGTTCCGCTGTCACTGTTCACTGTCGGGGATAAAATGCAAATGCAGGCTGCTGGCGGCTCATGTAACCAGGCACTTCAGAAGAATGAAGCTGGGGACAGGGACAGCTGGGGAAGCATTTTAGACGGGACAGCTCCCACGGAAGGAGGGTGCTGACCACCGTGCTCTTACTGCCTCGGTATAGGCAGGTAGTATGAGGCCTGGGGGCACGGAGGGGCAGGTGACCCCAGCAGAGGGCAGGCAAGTCTCTCCGGACACATGAGAGGCTGAGCAGACAGCGGGGAGACAGTGGCTGACCAGGAAGGGCAGGGTGCTCCGGAGGGTGGGGGCCATTCTGGTGCCCAGAGCCAGAAGGATGGAGGAGGCCGGGGAGGATGCAGGCTGAGGCCAGGGAGGCCCAGCAGGGACCCCAAGCACGTGGTCCTGTTTGCAGAGTTGTCTGATTTTGGAAAAATGAGCAACTCCAGGATGGACGGAGACAGCTGTCAGATGGATGCTAACTGGGCTTTCAGGACCAACCAGGAAGTGTTTCCCCAAGAGATGTTCAAAATGTAGCCCTGACCAGTGCCTAGGACAGGTGTTATCACCGACGTGAGGAGCGGGTGGACCTGGGACAGCCGGGAGTCTTGGGCCCAAGACAGGACACTTGTAAGCGTGGTCCCCTGGTTATTTGAGCTCCAGCCTCAGTGTCCTCCTCTGCACTGTGGTGCTGTGTGCAGTCGGGGCTGCCCCAGGACTAAGCTGAGCCCCACAGGCTCTGCGTGATTTCCTGTGTCCATTAGCAAATAGCAGCACACGTCTGGGCCTTAGGGACCACAGCACCCGGGCACTGCCCCCGGTTCCCCCCGGGACATTCCAACTATTTCCCCTCCCCTCCTGCATTCCTCTGATGGTGGAGACGCCGTTTCCCCGGCCCCAGCGCAAAGGACAGATGACTGCCAGCCTGGGGCTTAGTGAGGCGTCCGCCACACTGCGGAAGGAGCCGGGGACGCCTGGCATCTTGTGCACCCTCCCTGTACAGCCCTCTGTGGCTCCTGCTTTTCGTCCCCCCCAGACCTCTGTGGCTGCCACACAGTCTGGGGACTTCATTGCAAGTAGTGTCTCGCTAATGCGAGGCCTGCTTCCTGAGAGCTGAGGTTTTTACGCCTCGCTCCATTTTTAAAATTAATTCTGTTTCCCCAGGATTCAGAGCCATGCATGACACACACTGGGTGCTGAGAACTGAGGGATGAACACCAGGGAAACATGTCCCCAACACAGACTTTCCCTGCGATGGGAAAGGGTCTGGGCCAGTGGCAGACTGACCATCACACTGAGCACCAACTTCCCTTTCGGAAGGACCCAGGTCTCCACTCAACACACCTGCCTTGTCAAGAGCCCACCTGGCCTAGCCTAGCCAGCCAGTGCCAGCACTTGAGGGTTTCCCAGTAAGGGGCCCCAGATGTCCCCTTTCCCTGGACCCTTTTGTGACTGGCACAGGGTCACAGCAGGATTCCGTAGGCAGCCCAGTCAGGCCAGGCAGCACAGAGTCTCAGGTGGCCCTGGGTGCCAGCTCCTGGCCAAGGAGGCTGCACGTGTTCCCACCTCTCACCCGGTCCTCCCTCTCTGTCCCTACGGGACCCACCCAGCTCCTGCCCACTTTAGGGTGCTGCTGCCAAGGCCAGGGACTGGGAGGGGCCCAGAGTGTCTGTCTGTAATAAGGGTGGCTTGGGCCAGGACCAAGGGACCACAGGAGGAGGAGCGGCTGGGAAGGAGGCACAGGAATTCGAGAAAGACACACACAGCCACTCTGTGACCACCACGGAGGTGCCTTCCAAAGGCAACACCAGTGGGAAGTTGTGATGCGAGGTTGTGGTCCCAGGGGAGAGTGGCCAGCAGTACCCATTGGGGCCCCCTGCCAGCCCCGGGATTCTTTACTGAGCCAACAAGACCAGGATCTTCTCCTGTCCCCTCTGCCCCATGGCTGCCTCCCACACCCTGCCCCTCACTGTGTGCCTGAGTACACCCCGAGAGTGGCCTCCTCCCCCACTGGAGCCTCACGACTCATGTGGCTGACCGTGGGGTGCCGGGCAGGTGGGCACTCCCCCCTCCCCCCGCTGCAGTGGATGGAGGGGACAGGTGGTCCAGCAGCTCTTAGGAAGGTCAGCAGGGGAACCTTGATGGGCTGGAGACGCCCCCAAGTCCAGCTGTCTTCCTGGGAGGCAGGAAAGTGGGTGAGGAGCCGGATGACCCCTTGGGAGCCCAGAGCCCTGCATTCCCAAGCCACAGCCTCCTCCTTACCGGGGGATGCAGCCCTGCGGGCCCAGCCGTTTCTGTTTGCATCTGTATGCTGCAGCCCAGCAGAGGGCCTGGTACAGGACTGTTCCCTGAATGAGTCAGAAAGCTAGTGATGGCGGGGAGGAAAGTTTCTGACCCCAGTCCAGTAACCCCGAGCACTCTGGTCTCCAGGGGAGTCAGAGCCGCTGGGAGAAAGCTGATTGGACTGGAAAAGGCCAGATGGGGTCAGTGCAGCTGTCACCCCAACTCGCCACGGAGTCTCACAGATTCGCAAACAAGATGCACTGGTGGACCTGGGTGGCATCCACCTGGTCACTGAGGCCTGACGTGGCCCTTGAGGTGACACACAGTGGGGAGGTGAGACGGGAGCTCTGTGCTCTCCCTGGGACTCAGGCCGGGGGAGGGGAAGGCAGACTCCAGGTTTGGCCTCCTCTGGGCAACACCCCTGTGTCCTCCCGGCCGACACCTGCAGCAGTGTGTGACCCTCTGCCGCACACCCTGGTCCTCCTGAGGCAGCAGTCACTCCTGTCAGGGCTCCTGCCCCGGGGCGATGTTCAGTACCATCCCTACTGAGCCTGCCCTGTCATCTTTAAGATTATTCTTCCACACAGTTTTGTCCCCGCCCCCTGCCCCCACCCTGCCTGTCACAACCAGGGGCTCCCAAGAGCTCTGGCCATGGATTCCTTTCAGTATGACCGGTGTAAACCTCTCTGTCCTGATGAGACCCCAGCTGCTCCTTCGCCCTCTGCACGTGGCAGAGGCCATCAGCCTGGGCACACGTCCTGGGCTGGGGCCCCTTTGTTTACTACCTAGGAAGAGTTGGTTTATCTGAGTTTCACCCCTGTGTTTTTTGACCTTGACAGTCACAGATATGTGGTGGGTGTGTTGCCCACTCCAGTTAGTGACTGTCCTGGTCCTGCCCACCTCCACCTGGTCATGGAGAAGGACCCAGGGCCCCTGGATCCTGGAAAAGGCCGTGCTGGTTCCTGGGGCTGCAGTAACAAAGCCCAAGAACAGGGCAGCTTACACCACCGGAAGCTCAAGTCCAGCCTCCTCCGAAGGTCCGGGGAAGGGTCCTCCCACCCTCCCAGTTCTGGTGGCCCTGGCTGTCCATGGGGCGCCATGGCCCAGGCTGTCCTCTCTGCCATCTCTGCCTCCTCTTCCTCATGCTTCCTGACCCTGTGTTCATCTGTCCTCCTCCTGTCAGGACCCCGCCTTGGATTTGGGGTCCCTCTCCATCAGGTGACCACACTCACCTCCCCAGCCCTGCACAGATCCTGTTTCTAGGTAAGTCACATCCACAGGTCCTGAAGCCAGGGCCTGAAGGGTCTTTTAGGGGTGCCCAGTGCAGTCCTTGACACTGGCCAGGGGGCCTCACTGGTGTCCCGGGCAGGGCCTGGCCGGGCAGGTGTGCAGACAACAGTCGTGCAGAGGCTGTACCACTCCGAGTCCAGGCACCTCAGTCACCTGGCTGTCCAGGCAGAGGCTGTCCTGTGTCTCAGCTTTGCTCTGTCAGACAGCCATCAGCAGGGACAGTGGCACTGATGAGTGGGTCAGAGTGACGACGCTAAACACAGGAAGTCGGGGCACGCACATGTGCTCCGGAAGCTTCGGTGCAGACTCCTCCCTTGGGGGAGCAGCCTGGACACGGGCGCAGGTGTCTGCCTGCCCACAGCACGGGCCCACTTCACTCACTGGGGTCTGACTGCTCATCTTCCCATCGAGCCTGGCTGTGGAAAAAGAAGGAGGCAAACGGGGACCCAGTCAGTAGCCCCAGTACAACCACGCAGAAGCCTCAGAATCCACCCCACTCTGTCCCCCAAAATGACAGCACCCACAAAGAGCCACATCTTGCTTAGACTTCCCGGGGTACTGTTTTGACCTGCAGTGTTATTTACGTGCACTGCTTAGTCTGTGGAGTGCAGGGGTTGGCCTGCGTGGGGCTCCACCTGAGAGACCCTGGTGCTCAGAAGGGAGAGTCCCTTGCACAAGCCCTAGGTCCTGCCTCACCCCAGATTGGGTGTGGAACGTCCTGCCCTCCATCCCTGGACCCCAGATGGAAGCCCTGGGCTGCATGTTTAATTTACAGCTGGAGGAGTTGATTCATAATTCAGACACTGCTGCCCTAAATTACACGAACCTTTGGAGCTGAGAGGAGATGAGAGATCCGGGTCCTTTAAAGAAAACCCGTAAAGGCCCCTCTGCTCTGCCATCCTGCCGAGCTCCGCTCTCTCGAGTAACTTTGCAGCTCCCTGGGAATAACATCTTTAGTAAAAAGAGACAGTAAAAATGAAAGAAGAAAATTAAATACAAAATTTTAATTAAACCCTTCTTTGATCGCTCTCCCTAGAATGGGTGGAGGGGCTGAGCTATTCAGCCTAGAGGAAGAGAACCACGCTGGCTGATCAGGACGTGGGCGACGTGGATCTCCTGACCCGCACCAGCCTGCCCCTCCTGTAGTCCAAGGGTCCGTTTTGTCCGTCCTACACCTCACATGTCCCCTGCATTTCCTGTCACCCACTCAGCTTCGAGCTACCCCAGAGAGGGCCAGGAGCCACCCATGGGGAGAAGGACCCAAATAACTCTATGCCCTGTCTTCCAGGGCTCTGGGGGGAGGGATTTTCCTTTTAAAGGTTAAGAAAAACTTCAGCAGACATGTAGTAGCTGTGCATGCTTATGGGAGGCTGTGTGATGATTTGATACACACTTACAATACATAGTGATCAAGCTGGAGTGGCCGGACGATTCCTTTTCAAACCAGCTCCCTGTGTCCTCTCCGTGGACCACGCAGATGAACAGCCCGAGGGTCACTGAGGCTGCTGTCCAGTCAGAGACACTGGTCCAGCCCTGCACTGTGTCACCAAATGTGGGTCTGAGTGGCTTTCCCCTTTGAGGGCTCAGAGCAAGCAGTTCAAAGCATGAACTGCTTTGCACACATATGCCCACACAGGCGCTCCGCACACAAGTGCACACATGCACACAGACATGTGCACACACTCAGATTGGTACACACACTCAGGCACACACAGTGGGACTCGGCGACAGCATCTTCAGGCAGAGCCCGCGTCCTCTCAGGAGTCTGACGGGAGCCCCTCATTTGGGGAATCCGGGCACAGAGAGAAACTCAGCAAGGTCAGCAGCAATGTGGCATCCTCGATGGCGCATCTACGGGGTTGTCAGTGCCCCTTCACCAGCTCAGGAGGAGGCTTTTGGCTAAGCAAATCATGGTGTAAAGAATTTTGGGGGGGGGCATTGTTTGAATTATTAAAAGAATCCCCATTGTTCCCCATCATTTTGGAGGCACCATTTGCATATGATTAGTATAACATCACAGATTATTTTACACCATTGCTGCAGGGCCTGGGTCTCTGAATTTTATTGGACAACATCTTTGTTTCATTAATGTGGAAACAGCTTTTTGGATTCAGGGAAGCTTAGCTTTCCCCGAGTTCATGCTGGCCTTCTGTCTCTACAGACCTAACAGAAGAGAAGCACCCTGTGCTTCCTCATGGGTCCACATCCCCTGCACCAGAACATCACCCCTGACACCAGCTCAGCTGGGACACGGGAATGAACCAGTGTCCCCCAGGTTCCCTGGACACTCCTGGGTGTCCAAGGGCATTTCTGGGTGAGGCTGAGTTTGAACACTCATAGGGGCAGCCCCACTTGGCGTGGGTGGAGGAGGGTGAGCTCAGCTTACCAGCTGCTTGAACGGGCTTAGTCTTCCCTGCCTGGGGCAGGGCTCAGGCCCTTGGCTCTAGTGCCCAGGACTCACCTGGAACCACACTGATGGCTGTGCAGAGCCTTCAGCCTGAGGAGGACTTCTCTGCCTCAGTGATAGCAAAATCCAATTCCCCCAATTCCTCTCTGTACACACACACACACACACACACACACACACACACACACACACACATATGTGTGTGTGTGTGTGCATGTGCTGTTCCACTGGTTCTGTTTTCTGAAGTTCCTTGATGTCTCTAGCTCCTAACTCCTGCCATTGCTACCACGTCTGATTGGTAAAGCAACAGATGCCACACATTGAAGCTGGGGACAGATGGTGGCTCGAAACCAGAGGCCACACTGAATCTACATGAAATGTCAGGCAGGTCCCTGTGCTTTGTGGGAAGGCAGTGGCATGCAGGTCCAGAACAGACTGCAAAGTCTTTAAGAGTGGTGCTGACGGCGGAGACAAGTTCCCCCAACAAACCAAACTGCAGAGTTCTGGAACTAAATTCCAAGGGAAATAACTAAGAAGCAGTGTCCTTTCTGTGTGAAATGAGCCTCTGTGTCAGCTTGGGCCCCGGTTCAGTCCCCGGGTTCCCATAGATGAGCGGGCAGGTAGCCGAGTGTGGCAGCACACTGCACACCAGGTGGGTTAAGTGACAGATGCTCTGGTTCTCGAAGTCTTGGCTGGAAGGCCCAGACTGAGCCATGGCAGACTGGCCCCTGCCTGCCTGGACTCTCGAGTCCACAGGCTTCCCCTGGCGTGTGTGGCCCGAAGTCTCTGTGTCCAACCCCTGCTTTTTGGAAGGACGCCGGGCTGATGGCCCCTCTCATGACTTCCCCGAGCTTAAGTGCATCTTTGAAGGTGTGACCCCCTTTCCACAGCCTCCTGGGCCAGAAAAAGTAAACCATGACTCCTGCACCCCTCTGCCCGGGGTGGAAAGGGTGCTCCAAGTGGGCCGAGCAGAGTCGGGCCGTGTTCCTTCAGGAAGCTGGAGCAGGAGGGTCCCTGCTGCTGCCCTTGAGAGTGGGGAGAGCAGTGGCAGGGGCCGCGTGGGGCCAGAGCCACACCCCGGACAGACGTCTGTCTGCTGTCTTCGGTTTGTACTAAAATTTTACTTATTTTTTTAACAGCTTACTCTGGACATCTTCATCAAAGGGAGGATGTGGACAGAAACGCTTTTCATTTGGCAAAAACCCTGAAAGAACCTGGCTGAAGTTCAGGAACGGAGGAGGCCAGCGCTGACAATGCAGGCCGGTCCTCTCTATCCCCATCCTGACACCGGGGCTCACAGTCCCCTACACGTGCTTTCTTCACCCACATTGGAGTCACCACAGGAAAGGGCCCGCTCTCCCCTCCCGAATGCCGATGGACACCCACAGCTCTGTGAATCTCGGGGCCTGCTCTGCTTCCTGCCTTATAGGGAGACCTGAAGCCAGGGACTAAGTGGCCAACCCAGACAGAGGTGCTGGGGACGGTTAGGATGTTATGGTTCGGGTGGAAAAAAGTGGGGACCCTGCTCTGCGTCCCAGGGAGAGGACAGGCATGCAGTTCAGTGAAGAGTTGCTCGACGGCAGCAAGTGGGCACCTTCCCCAGCCCTGACAGCCACTGGGGTTTGGAACGCATCCCTGAGCTACAAGGACTGTGGTGGCTCCAGATGAAGGCGGCTGTTTCTCAAGCACATGCTGACCAAAGGAGGGCAGGGCTGGGGCCATGGCAGGGCAGAGCACAAGTGACCCTTCCGCTGCCTCTCCTGCTGGAGAGGTGGGTGCTACTAGCTTGGAGCTGAGATGCCTTGGGAATGGGGGAACCCAGCTGGGATGCACAGAAAGGCAGCCAGCAGGAGCCTGGGGCCAGGGCTGGGGGAAGGCACCCCTCTGCAGAGGGGCATGGAGCCTCAGTGATAACAGCTGCTCCCAGTGCTCCTGGCTGCTCTTTGCTGCCCGCCCTGCTGCTCCTCAAAAGCTCACTGCAAGTTCGCTCTTCCTCCCAGACTACAACCACAGCTCTCCTTCCTGGACGTCAGGGTCAGTGCACGCTGTGCAGTCACCTCCTCCACCCCTTGGGATCCGCACCTCCTACCCCGGCACAGCCCCCGACCTCCCTGTCAGACGTTTTCCCCACCTAAACCCATGATCTCTTCCACATTGTCTTTACCATGCTGTTCACTCCCCAGACTCGTGGCAGTTGAGGGTGGCTTTGTCTGATAGCTGTCTATACCCCTAGAATAGCCACAAGGGAGGGGACCTGACCCGTTTCCCACTGAACTCCTGCTGGTGACTCCAGGGACACCAGTGTGGACCAATCAGTCCACATTGGAGAAGCTGAACCTGGACAGAGCCACCGCTAGTGGCTTCTGTTGGGGGGGGCATGGACGGAGGAATGGGGGGCATCACAGCCATGGTCACATTCTCCCTCCAGTGGCTCCACACTGAGCTAGGAGAGACAACGCTCTGTTCAAAGTGACAACAAAACCACAATAAGATACAGAGAGGCAGACCTCCACCTCTGGTGTGCACCCCGCCAGCCAGGCAGGAGCAAGGGGGCCGATTCCCCAGCAAGATGTGGGCCCCACCTCCAGGAGCAGGGGCAGCTCACTGATGGGGACAACAGCACAGGGTGCCTTTACTGGGCTGGAATGACAGTCAGTACTTTGTGTATAGCTTGCTGCTCTGGATTAAAGCTTGCTGCAGGCTCCCCCAGGTCCACCACCTTCACCCTAAGATCCTGGGGCAGGGGTGGCTGAGGCAACAGCTCCCACGCTTCCTAAGACATGGAGAAGATAATGCTCACTGGTTCCTAGAGGGATCATGTGACTGAGACAACATAGCTCTCATTGGCTGCTGCAGGCATCATGTGACTAAGAAGACAGTGCTCATTGGCTCGCACAAGGGTCATCTGAAAGAACAGCCTCCATTGGCTCTCAGAAGTGTCATATGGCTAAGAGGACAGCCCCCATTGGCTCCCAGGGACAACATGTAACTGGGAAGTCAGAACCTGGGGTTTTGGAGACCTTCAAGGAAATGGCCCGCTCAGGTGAGGGGCAGGAGTGGTCCTGGTTGAGCTTTACTGTACCTGTGGTGTGTTTTTGACTGAGCCAGGTTCGAGCGCTCAGGACAGGAGACCTATCAGTGGGGCTCGTCCTGGAGACAGATCGTTGCACCTGACTCAGTGAGCTGAAGGAGCACCTTGGATTTGCATACTTGATGCTAATGAGAGCCACAGAGAGCCTACCTTTGAAACTCTCACCAGCAAAAGGAGCTAAATTTACCCGTCAGAGCCTTCATCTTCCAATCGCACATCACAATAAAATGTCAACAGAAAAAAAGAAAGCTGATCTCTGATATTATTACTTTGAACTTTCCTCCGTGACACTCCCTTGAAGGATGACATTTATTGGCAAAGGGGGGCTGTGAAGAGAGTGTTGTGAATCATCTCTATCTTTGAGATTTTTGCTGTAATTCTCTCAAAGCCCCTCGCACTGCTGGGGTCGGGCTGCGTTCTGCCTCTGGTTGCCTGTTACTGAAAAACTAACCAGCTTGGCCAGCCACGTTCCAGCCAGGGACACTGCAACACTGTGGGACCCGGAGAAGGGCTTGGCAGGGCTATCTCTGGGCGCGAAGCAGCTGGTGCCCTGGCTCTGCCCTGCTGCTGTCTGCAGTGTCCGCTGCCTCAGAGGCTCTGACCAGGCCTGAGTTCCCCACTGTGCCCCCACTGGCATCGGTGCCTTGGCTGAGCTGCATCCTGGGGCCCATCTTGCAAGGACCCCAGCTGCTGCGAGGCTGTAGAAATCCTGCCTGGAAGCCCAGGATGACACTCATGTGCGTCCCACCCATCCAGTAAGTCATGGGCACATGCAGTCTGTGGCCACCTTCCCTGTGGCACAGTGTGAAGGCTCCTTTCCACCCCCAAGGAAATGGCCACCAGGAGTAGGTGGCCCTCACACACCTGCTGTCAGTCACACCCCTCTGGGGGCCCCTGGGAGTGTCTCTCAGACCCACGCTGCTGTGTGGCTGTGAAACGGTTCCAAACTCCTGGGTAGTTGGCTGCATGCTAATTTGTTTTCTTTGCACCTCTACCTCCAGCTCCAAGGGTGCTGCCTTTCCCGGTGCCTTATGTGGGAATTGGTGTCAGGAGTGCCCCAGAAGACCTTATCAGAGTCCTTATGTGAGGAGCTGGCCTAGCTACAGACCTCAGCTACTGAACTGCATAATACAAATGAGCCTTGCTGTATAGCATGGTGGTGCACACCTGCAATCCCAGAACTGTGGGAGGCTGAGGCAGGAGGGTGACAAATTCAAGTGTATCCAGACAACTTAACAATTTAGTGAGACCCTGTTTCGAGAAATAACAAAAGGCTGGGGAGTTAGCTCAGTGCAAAGGTCATGAGTTCAGTCCCCAACCTCACAGAACAAGCCAGAGAGCCAGAGCGGCAGGGCTGGAGCAGCTCAGCTATGAAAAGGCTGTGCCTCGTCAGACTTGGGCTAATCTTGGAGCCCTTTCCTTCACACGGGCATGGTCTTCCAGCATTGAGGACCTCACGGTGGCCCCAGTCTCTGCTGTGGTGGTGAAGCCATCTCTCCTGAGAGCCACTCCCTCAGAGGTGGACTAGCTGCCAGCCTCAGTGTATCAGACTTTGCTGTCCAGAAGCCGTGTCCACCCTTGCTGAGCAGCAGGACTTCTCTGTGGTCCCGTGCTTGTCTCCTCCCAACCTGGAAGCACGCTCCTGGTAGGTTTGCTCTCTGTCAGCATTGTGAACCTAATAAAGCTCTTTGTATGGCAGCATACTCTGCGATTTGAGAAAGCACACTTAGATCGCCCAATTATTTTAACCTTACCCAAAACTTACCAGCCTTGGCAACCAATGGGGGCTGTCTTTTCAGTCACATGCTACCCTGAGAACCAATATGAGCTGCTCTCTTTGGTCATGTGACACTTTCAGAAACCAATGGCCATTGACTTCTCAGTCACATGACACTCCTGGGTACCAGTAAGAACTGCCCCTTTGGTCACATGTCATCTGCAATGGTCACTGATTTCTCAGTCACATGACACCTGTGGGAACCCACTGGAGCTATCCTCTGGTCACTGGCTCTTCTCTCCTCAGAGTTTATCCTCACCATTGAGAGTAGTTGTATTTCTGGTCCTCTCTACGGTCAGTCAGCGCACAGCACGCAGCTGTTTCTCCTCAGCAATCACTCCAGGGAGACTTTCCCCAGCCTGGCCTGTGCTTCCCCTGGCCTTGGCCCACTGGGCACATCCAGCAGCGCCCAGGGGAAGCGCGCTGCCCCTTCTGCTGTGGGGTTGCATGCTGCCCTCGCCTCTGCTCAGGGCCCTCCCCTGGCCTTGGGTGGAGGAAGTGTCCCCTGTCCGGCACTGGGTTCTCTACCTTGGAAGATGAACAGAAGACCCCATCCTACCTCCCACAAGACTCCGACCTCACTGGTGAGAAGGCAGAGGGGTGGAGAACGAAGAGCCTGCCCCTGCCATCCCACATCCACCCCCGCTGTGTCCAAGGAAGGCTCGCCCTGCCGCTGCTCTTGGTGTCACAGGCCGTACTCACAGCGCCACTCCCAGCTCCCACCTGGACCCAGGGCTTGAGCGCCATTAACTTTAAACCACAGCTCAACCCAGATGCCGTCTTCTCCAGGAGAGCAAAGGGGCCGCATGTCTGAACCCTAGTAACTGAGCCGGGATGCAGCAGGACAGCACATGATTCCTCTGTCCTAAGAAGAAAGCTGCTATGGGAGGACCCAGAGGTGACCAGACTGAGGCACTGCCTTGGTGTGTGTCCCTGAGATCCAAATCTATGTGTGGCTCAGAACCCAGAATGGACATGCTAGGAGAGGAGCCACTTTGGGGCAGTGGTCAGAGCCACGCAGGTTCAAGCTATGCCTAGACCAGTAGCCATCAAAGGAACGATTTAATTCTCTGTTTGAGAACCCTGTGTGTGCAGAGGGTCTGGAAGCCCAGTCGGCTTCAGGCAGTTGAGTTGACCTGCTGTTCCTTGGCTGTATAGACATCGCCCCAAAGATGGGGTGCAGCCCTGTGCCACCTCTCACTGGGCCCAGGCCTTGCTTCCCTGCCCATAGCCCCCAGGATGGACTGGGGCCCTCCATGCTCTAGGAGCACTTGGCTGTGATCCCACCAATGGTGGTCACCTTGCCCACAAGGCAGGAGACCATTTCCTGAGTATCTCCACACTGGGCCCTTTCAAGCCAAGTGACATGGGTCAAGCAGGAAGATTTGCATCAGCTGGCAGAACCGGGCACAGAACTGGCTTCCTTCAGGAGAGGATCAGTGATGCTAATGCAGAGAGAGGAGGGTTGACACGGCCTGGGACCCGGCTGCCAGGAGGGAGTGTGCATGCCGTGTCAGCCAGGCGCCTGGCCAGGATGCCCCAGCCCCCCCTCCCCCCCGCCATTGTTCACCTCACTCTAGGATGGCTGTCAGCCTCCTCCAAACCCTGGACACCTTCTGACCCTGGCTGCTGACTGGTTCCTCTCCTCCATCCTCAAATCGAGATCCACTGGCGAAGCCGCTCCTCCCTGCCTGCATCTGGGCATCTCTGTGTCATCGGGCTGCAGCCTTTGATCTATGTAAGTGGATCTAATTTAGCTGATTCATCTCTCGTGTTTAATTTTTATGTTAACATAACAAGGTTATGCAACAGAACAGAAAGGCCAGGAACAGAATCTGTAATTCAGAAGTGGCAGTCATGGCTTCAAAAGAGTCCCTGGGAGTGCAAGTCCTTATTCCAAGGGTTTCTCTGGAGGCCCTGGGAAATTTCCAGCTTGATTCGAGTATAAAATCAAAGCTATTGGCATTTGGCAACTTCTGTTCAAAAGTCAGCATTGACGTGTTACGGATTAAAAACTGGTGGTCCACTTAACACCAGCTGAATTAAATCAGCATGGTGCTGAGTGTAGATGGCCACCTGAGGAAAGTTGCCAGCACAGAGACATGCAGAAGGAGAGCTGGGCGTTGTGGGTTTCTCTGTGTTGCTGTTTGAGCCGCTGGATCTCCTGGAGGAGCTCGGCATGACTAGCTTCCCCAGGGTGAGTTTGGCCATTGTCATCAGAGGAGCTCAGGACCTTGTGGGTGAAGGTGGCTGTGGTTCACTTTGGGGGAGCTCTGGTCCTTACATCAAGCATCACTTCCTGGCTCCGGAGGGGAAGACGTGTGCAGCTTAATCTCCAGGATGAACTCGTCACACTGGCTTCCTGGCAGGTACTCCACTGTGCTTATGGTCGGAGGAGCTCTGGGCCTCCGTGTCGCTGAGGATGGCTGTGGTGCCTTTCAGGACAGCCCTGGTCTTTGCTGTGAGCATGACTTCTCAGCTCCAGTGTAGAACCCTCAACCTACTAACACAGCTCCTTCACCCCGCTGGCATAGACTTTCTGGCTTCCACCGCTGACCTTTGGGCCTTCCCAACGCAGATTTGTGGAAGAGACTGGCGTGAATCCTCCTTGTGGGCTCTGGACCTCCAGCTGGACTCATGGGAGGCATTGTCATGGCCTCTGGGTTTTCATCTGGACTCAGGTAGGACATTGCTGTAGGATCCAGGCAACTGACTGAATATTCTATGTCTTTGGTGTTGCGGACAGATTTCCTGCACTTTCTTGTGTTAACTCTGGGTGACCATCATAAATAATATTATGAATTCTGTGTTCTGATTCTCCTCACAACTTCAGACTACAACAACTTGTAAATAAACCCAGCAGGAGTAGAAGGATTTGCCAGAATGTGTACCATCCAGCCTTGTCCTTAGGGGAGGGAAGGCTTTGGGCTTAGGGACCTCCAGACAGATGAAGAGATTTCTAGCTTGTGAGGTTTCTTGAATGAGCCATGGTGTCCATGGGATACTGCAAGACACAGACGCTATTCCTGGCGGCTCTTGAACAGTGGCCATGGGTGCTCCCCAAGTCCTTTCTGCTCTAAATGTGGCCTGGACACTGCCCTGGATCTTTCCAAATCTCCCTGGGCCCCAGGACTTTCCCACTGACTTGGAGGTCAGGACTCACTATGCTGGAGGTAAGGGGAGGCCAGTGTCCCCCAGGGCGGGCCAGCGTCCTAAGGGACGGAGGTTTATGGAGCTCTGGAGAATCAGGTCCCAGGTCAGGAGCCCCACTGGAAGACAAGGACTTCAAGGATGGCAGCGTCACAGCCACGGTGCGAGGGGAGGAGGAGGTGACATCTCCAGACAGGAAGCCAGGGAGACTTGCGGGCCAGCCAGCTCTCTCCCTCTGAGCCCTGGCTGACTTCTTTAAGGCAGGGCCTTGGGGTGACCTGTAGGCCTTGCTTTTTTGAGGGTTTGCCCTGAGGCTTTGGGGACACAAGATCCCATCCACTCCACAGCAGGGGCTTCTCTCCTCAAGAACAGAGGGTGCCTCCAAGTGCGGACATGGGTGACCCTGTGGCCATGGATGCCTCAGTGTCCCTTGGACTCTGGCGGTCCCAGTGGAAACATCCTACCCTGACTTTTGCTCTTCCAAATCCTGTTACAGTGGGAAGGGCTGGGCTGTGGCTGGAGGTCCCACAAGGGTGACTACAGGCCTGGCCACTGTACCCAGAGACAGAGCAGGTACTCTGCACCCCAAGAACAGAGGCTCCCGTGTTCCTGGCAGGAGCCACCATGAGTCCCCCAGAGGGCGGCCCAGGAAGGTTGGAGCTGAGGCTCAGGAATGGGGAGGGGTTGTTATGGCAACACATTGCTCTGTGTCTCTGGGAAGGGGCTGAGCCCAGGGGAGCCGGAGCAGGGGGCGCCCAGGTGGGACTTCAGTTGGGGGATGCAGGCGGGAGCTGTGGGCAAGGGCAGGGGGGGCTATTCCTAACAATGTTTGTGGAGTCTGGAGCAGGTCTTGGTCCTGAGATTTGCACAGACCTCTGCTGCCCTGCATTCCAGCCAGGTGGGGCTTGAAGGGCCTTTCTCAGTCCCAGCACTAGGCACAAGGTGATACAGGTGGTAGGAAGGCATTGTGGTTACGGCAGGCAGGAGGAGCCGCCACCTGTCTTGGGGTGCAGGGCTTCAGAGATCACTAAGTGGCAGTCACCTCAGCCTGCTCATGGGGTGGTGGACAGGGTTTCCTTCCGGAATGATAAAGCTGCTTTGGGATGTGCAAGAGACGGTGACTGCACAATGTCAGGGTGTTCATGATGCCAGGGCTGTGCCCGCCTGAGAATGGCTCCAGTGGAGCACTTGGAGGAGGTGGCGACTGAGGCCTCTCAAGGCTCAGCACCTGACTCTCCCCTGCCCTCAGGCCCAGCCTCGGCCCTGACCCCTGAGACACCCGGAGTCCATATCTTGGTTCCTGTGGGGGCACTGCGGAGCCTGACTACCTGGAGCTGAGGGTGCTCGTCCCCATCTACGTGGGTACAGATGTGTGCAGGGTGAGGTATGACCTCACGCTCTCACGGGGTCACGTGACTCCCAGCCCAGGCAGCCGCTCTGTGGTGGGGTTGCCCAGCATGCCTGGTGGCTGAAGCCGGGGTGGGAGGTGGACTGAAGGGTCCCAGAGTCTTGGGGATGTCCCAGGGACAGCAAACCCGGAGTCCAGGAAGCCACCAGCGTCTGCTCCTTCTTCCTTCTCAGCCAGGCCGTACTTCCTTCTCTGACCTGCTTACTCTCTGGATGTGTGTTTCTTCTGTCCTGTGTCACAATGCCAGTAGGAAACGCAAAGGAAATGTTCCACGCGATGCCTCCGCTGGTCTTATTGTTGACCAAATTCCGCGGGCTGCCCACCAAGGCACACAACGCGTGTTTGCTGAATGAGTAAAGGAAAGGCTGATGGAAGAGACACCAGCCCCCCAGCTGGGTGAATGCTGACTGCGTGGGTGTGTTTGATAAAGTGTGGCCGCCCAGTTCCATCCAGATTCCAGATAAAAATGCAGAATATGTAGCATAATGTGTATTACCTGTGCTTTAGTTGAACGCGTTTTGTTACGCGTCTAAAATGCAAATTAGGCTGAGCCTGCCGTTGGCTGATGTGCTCATCTGACAGCCCTGCCTGCGGAGCCCACCCCTGGCGCCTGTCCCTCATTTCCCATCATCCTCTTTCTGTCTCCAAGCCTTAGTCCCAGCATCTCTGTGTCCAGTTTGAGGTCATCATCTAGTCTTCTCTCCGGCCCACCCCCTTCCATGTGTCTCCTTCCTCCACACCTCCAGCTGCAGCCAGACTTTGTGCACCCTGATCCTCTGGCTCCACAACCATACACTCCAGGAGTGTCCCCAGCAGTGGTCCTGTCCTGGGCCTCAGCCCTGGACCTGCAGCTGTGTCAACGGGGCTTTGCGATTTCTCCTTCTGCTCCAGGGGGCTCCGCCTCCTCGGCCCTGCCTCTCTGGCCACGTTCCTGTGGCTGCTGCTGGCTCTCTGTCCTGGTTCTGAGGGTAGCAGGTGCTGAGGCTGGGTCCCAAGGCCTCTGTCTCCACACTCGTCCTTCCTAGGGGACTTGGCCCTCGCCATGATTTAAACGTCCTTGTACTGGCGGTGTCTGGACCTCTGTAAGCCTTGATGTCCTGATAAATCTGTCCAACTCTTTATAGCAGTGATGGCGAACTGCTTAGAGACTGAGTGCCCAAACTTCAGCCCCTAACCTGCCTTTTTATCGCAAAGTGCCAGTGTTGCCCCTCTGTGCATTGCTTGGGGCGATGCTCAGCTCCTGGGGCGATGCTGGGCAATGGCTCCCTTGCAGAGAGAACGGGCTCTGTGTGCCTGCTGGGGCACAGGTGCCATAGGTTTGCTCCCGCCCTTCTGCAGGATGCCCCTCCTTGAAGTTCTCGAAGACCCCTCCAGCTTGCCAGCTTCAGAACTGCACAGATTCTCTGCTGTGCCAACACAGCACAAGCAACTCTGCCGAGCAGGTCAGGGTCTCCCAACTGCTGCAAGGACAGGCTGAGTTACCTGTCCTCAGTCCTCTCCAGGGCCCCGTATCCAATTCTCTGGCTGTCCACTCCCTGCACATTGCCAAGGGAAGTCCGGGCCCAGGCAACTCCAGGGGGTCATCCCTGAGCTCTTGTAAGATCCTCTTCCTTTCCCTGGGACCCCGGGCCACACAGACCACATGGTGGATGGCAGTGTGGGCCACGGGCATTGGGTTGCACGTGGAGTAACTGGGGCCAGGTGCAGGGACACTTCCTGCCTACACTGCTGGTCCCCATAGAAACCCTGCCTGCCCAGGTGTGGGCACCCCCTGAGTTGGCAGCATTCTCTGTGTGACTGTCTATGCTGGTGTGTCCCCAGACTCTGCCGAAGAGCCTCCTCCCCCTGCAGATCTTAGCTGCCCCCAGCAGACCATCACCAAGTATAATGGCTTTTCTGAGTTCTGCAGTTCCTTCTGGCAAGTGGTGGTCTCTGAGGCTGTATTTTGAGACCTCCTCTGTGACGTTCCTTGAGCTCACCTGCACCTCCCTGCCTGGTGAAGCTCTGATTGCCACTGTCTCTCACGGGTACAGGAGCTGGACTCTGCTCCCTGGCCTCTGCTGGTCATCGTCTGGGTTCACTTCCTGTTGCTGGTAACGCAACACCACATGGTGGGTATGGTGTCAAGGAAAGGGGTTTGCTTGGCTCATGGCTCCAGAGTTCTGGGTTTGCAGGTCACGTCTGGTGGGGGGCTTCTCACAGGCAGGGTTCCCAAGCAGCGCAGGGCATCCACTGCGGGAGTCGGGGTGCATGAGAAGCTCACCTCAGCTGGCTTTCATGGCAACTCTACTCCTCTGAACACCTATCAGCCCAGGAACCACTAACTAGCTGAATGGATGGACCCACCTGGGGGGCTGGAGCCCTGGCCCCTCATGGTCAGCTCCAGCATGGCCCCCAAAGCCTTAAGTATTCAGAGGCGAGGCTTTGGGGGGGGGTTAGTTGGATCCTTGGGGTGGATGCATCCATCCACACCTTCAGAGCTGAATGGCCATGAAAAGGCAGACTCTGGCCCATGGGGCATGGCTGGAAGGGTTTGGCCCACTCCCTTCTCTTTCCTGGCCACGGTGACATGAGCTACTCTCCTTCAGCCCCGCCTTCCTGCCTTAGAGTCAGATGATGAACTAAGATGTGAGCCAAACCCACCTCTCCTTTGTCCCAGCGATGACACCGTGATTTAAACATCACGTCTGAAAGGTCTCACCTGGTCTCATCTCGTAACACCTCATGATCTGGGTTTAACTTTGTCATGAGTGTCAGGGAACAGACCATCTTCCGCCCACAGTGTCTGCACAGGATGGCTTCCCTGGCTTCCCTCGGGTCCTGAGATGGAAACCCTGCCCCTTCCTCTGCGGCCTGATCTGTGCCTTGCTTCTGCCACCTGGTGTGTGCTTTTCATTGAGCTCATCAATTGGTCACCACCCCTCTGCTGGATCCCGACTCCTCGGGGATGGGACTATGTTGTTTCTGAGTGTCCTGCATGGCGTCTGCACCCTGACACAGAGCAGATGCCAGAACAGAGCCTCACAGAGCTCCTAGTCTGAGCACACTGACTACGCTGCTGCTTACTGAGCTCTGGGAGCCTGGACTGGGGTGTGACCCACCTTGAGAGTGCTGGGGAAGGACACCTGAGGACAGCCCGCCATCTTGATTCACGGCCATGCCCCATTTGGGGAAAATCCTTCATGACTTACGATTCATCACCACATAAGGTGGTCAGGGTTGCTTTCCCAAACGTGTTTTGTGTTTGCCTACATCAGAACACACCAGCTCCTTTCTCAGTGCCGGGCCGAACACCCAGGACTGAAAGGACGGGGAGTTTATTTTGGCTCACAGTTTCAGAGAGTTCGTCCATGGTCAGCTGGCTCAAAGGCAGAAGCAGCATGGTGGGAAGACCTGGCAGAGGAGCTGCTCACACCACGGTGGCCGGGAAAATGGGGTGGTGTGGGGGGAGTGGAACGGGGACAGGAACACAGCCTTCCAGGCCCCCAGGGACCCACCCCGCTGCCCAGCCCACAGTCAGCCGTGAACTCACGAATGGTGGACTCAGAGGTCAGTACAGTGCCCCCACCTCCCGTCACCCTCTTAAAGTCCCACCTCTGCATGCAAGACCTTAGATCTAAGCCTTCTAGACAGACGTACAGACTGATCCTGAAATGTGAAGAAACCACCAGGCAGTGGTTCTTCTGGAAAATCTGTACAATTTCCAACAGTTTTAATCCCAGCCCTGATTCCTGGGGGCTGGTTCTTCTCTCCCTCACGTCATTCTTTGAATATGACAGAATATTGGGTCAAGGACATTTTAATTTTTTGTAATAGGCTTTGAAAGAACTCTGAATGTCTCCGTTGTTTCTGTGGATTCTTTCAAAAGCCTGTGGCCCAAAGGGTCCTAGAACCCGAATATTCCCGCTCCTCGTGGGCTCTGAATGCTGCTCCCTAGAGAAAGGGCCGCTCCAGTCCTGGATCACCCTCCTTTGCCAGAAAGCAAAGAGAAAGGACACCGGGCCAGTCTGAAGGACTCACATTGGCCAGCTGCGGACTGTGAGTGTCGGAGGAGGAAGGGCTTGATGAGTGAGGTTGAGACGCCATGTCCACCCGTGCAGGGTGGTACTGGATGGAGTTGCTAGGCGAATCTTCTCTACGGGAAGCCCATGAGTGGGCATTAGGGGTAAGGGAAGCAGAGCATCAGTGCTTGGTAGCCTCTGCTGTAACAGTTCACGTGAGCACCCACTGTCCGCTGACGGTGAAGGAGCTGGCTGCTCACAGGGGCACCGTGTGTCCCGAGCGCTCACACTGAGCCCCTAACTCCCAAGACCTCAGAACGGGACCAGATGGCAAGTGCATCATTCTGCAAAGTGAGCCTACGTGAGTGGTCCCTAAACCAATCTGATTTGTCCTTAAAGATACACGACAAAAACCCAGAGGCAGAGCAGGGGAAGATAAGGGACGGACTTAAGGAGAAGATGCTGTGTGCACCCCAGGGAGAGAGGGGGCAGCAGAACCTGCCCCACACAGCCCCTGCCTTGGTTTCCAACTCGCTCAGGCCACTGTGAGGACATCTCCACTGTTCCTGGCACCTGTGCAGTGTGTTGTGCTCCATTAGCAGCCTCCCTGGCCCTCCTGGAATATTAGCCCCAGGAAGTGGGCCTTGCCAAGGGGTGACCACTCATGGAAGGGTCCTGTGAGAAGAAGGCAGTCAGTGGACAGAGAGTCCTCCTCTCTGGCCTGCTTTGGGAGTGACCTACAAAACTACTATCCAGGATGTTTCAAAAAGTCAATCATCAAACATAAGTAAAAGACAAAAGTGAAGCTGGGGAGCTGTTCTGGAATAAACGAGACGACAGGGGCTCCTGGCCTCTGTGGCAGGCGGTCTTCCATCAGACACCGGCCTGCGAGTGCCAGCTGCAGAGTTCAGGGGTCCAGGGCTGACTGTAAGTTCCTTACTGTTCCTGTCACAGTGGTAACTCGGACCCCTGCAGCCCCGGCCTGGGTGCCCAGCAGGTGGCGTTTGCCATTGTGCCAATGACTCGGCTGTTTATTTTGGGCTCCGGCACCCTGCAGAGGTGAGATCTGCTGCTTTTGGTTTCCACCAGCCCTGGGGACCAGGTCACAAGGTGCCCGGCAGCTTGGCAGTGCCCGCACCAGTGTCCTCTCGCCTCCCACCGGTTCCTCAGCTCCTGCCTGGGCTCCTGCAGGGCCAGGGTGGCTCCTACTGACCGCCATCGGCTCACCCTGGTCCCTTGGGATCGGCTCCCTCTCTTTCTTTCTGAAGCAGCAGCAGTTTCTGTTCATCCAGAGCCACCCAGACCCCAAACCGCCATCATCAGCCGACCTGGGGCACTGCCGGGGTTGAGCTCCCTCGATTCCAGTGGTTGAGATTCTGTCCCTCCGGATGAGAGCATCGGGAGCTGGGGCCTGAGGAAGGCGGTTGGGTCGGTGGCATCAACGTCATACAGAGGAGCCGTCCTTCCCTTCTTCCCCCTGGAGGACGCAGCTGAGGGAACCACTCCGGAGGACGCAGCCGCTCCCGACCCTGGGGCTGCCGCTGCCTTGACCTTGGGCTTTGGCCTGGCAATAAACACATTCTGCTTGTAGCCTCTCAGCTGCCAGAAAAACGGACACCAGGCTTCTCACAGCGTGGAAGAGCCCTGCCCTGGTTGGGCAGAGTCAGGAATTTCAAGCTGGGAGTAGAATTAACCCCAGGCGAAGCCCTTCCAGGGTGAGGCTTCTGGGGCAGGGGCTGTGACAGTCACATGGAGCTGGCCTTGCTGGCTGAGCTCTCCCCACTCACGAGCCCCCTTGTGCCTCTGTGTCCCTCACACCCCAAGCTGAGCCCCAGCCACAGAGCGAGGGGATAGGGTGGGTACCCACTCACCCAGCATCCCCCCACTCCCTGATTTTAAAGCTTAATGTGTGATAAAATGTAGTGACAACGGAGAGAGAGAAAAGCCACAGGTCCCCCAGAGCTGCTGCTAGGGGACCTCCAAGTCTCCCTCAGCTCTGTCAGTTCACCTTCACCAGACTGCTTGTTAGCTGTCGGCATCCCTAGGGACACAGGAACCTGGGCGATGGCTCTACACACGGGCCCTGTCGGTTCCCATGCACGGTGACCAGAGCAGTGTCCTCCTGGGTGGCGGTGGGTGGGAGATCCAGAGGGGACACAGGGAGAGCAGGCGGTTTCATCTCCTGCCATCCGGGTGTCACAAACATTCAGGCATCTGTCCTCTGTCACCCCGCCACAGCATCGCCTGAGACCTGAGGAGAGACGGCCATGGCAGCTTGGGACCCCCCCAGACCATATGTGGGGCTCATGCAGAGCTGGGGGCCCCTTCCAGTGTGTGGCCCTCTGGGGCAGCGACACTGCGTTCCCAGATTCAAGGTCACCAACTTCCCTCCATGGAGGAGCACGCTCCTCGGTGAATCCAGGCTGGGGCTCAGACACGAGGTGGACGTGGACTCCCAAGGGTGGCTTCTTCCACTGGCTACCAACATGGTCTTGATGGCGGTCTCTGGAATCAGCACAGTGACTGAGATTGGGGACTAAAGGGGAACTTGGGGTGTGGGTTCTGGACCCCTTAGTAACCACTGAAGAAGCTCGGGGTGCTGGATCCATGCACAGGCATGCTGCTGGGCCCTGGGGCCTCGTCCTGGTCCTCTTCCTCTCCTCCTCCTCCTCCTCCTGGGACACCTGACGTGAGACCAGCCCTGAACACAGTGCTGGGTGTGCACAGAGAGTCCTGGTGCCCACAGTCACCAAACACCAGCTCCGCTTGCGCCCAGTGCTGCCTCCTGAACACTTGCCTTTTGCCTCTGGGGGTTTCACTCTTTCCCACACCTCATCCCAGAGGCGGAGGCGGACACGGTAACGTAGGAGCGTATGCATGACGGAGTATTACAGAGCATTGCAAAGGAAGGCAGTCTTGCCGTATGCACCAGCAGGAGGGGGCTGGGGGGACGGGGACTGCATGACTGCGTGATGCGTGAAGGAGCCCTCCTGGCCCTGCCTCGGCTGGTCCTGTGTGGACCCTTGGAAGGCTGACTGCGTCAGTTTGTCTCCCTGCTGGTGTGTGGAAAGGACCCTTTGCTTGTAGACAGGAGTGGCTCGAGGCCTGAGGACAGCGGAGGAGCAGCCACCGAAGTTCCCAGGAAGCCGGGCCAGTGGACATCGCTGCTTTGGGGCGATGCCCTCAGAGATCTCCAGGAGTCTTCTCTCCAGGGCTGTGCTGCCCTGAGCTCCCTGCTTCTGGTCTCTGCTCCCTGAGTCCTACTCACGTAGGTGGGGCCTCTGCTCAAACCGGGATCCAGCCTGCACACAGGCCGTGGTGGGATGCGCTTGGGGACAGAGCACCTGGAATGACTCTTTGAGCTGCCTGAAGGTCTTTTGGGTCCTTCTGGCCCCTGAGGGTCTTTCTTGGGAAGAAGGGTGGGACACAGGCTTTGCTGCTCCTGGCAGCGGGGAGGACCTGCCACATGGGTGCAGAGCATGAAGGTGACTCGGGGCATCAGGTTTTTTGGGTGATGCGGCTGCCGTGGGTCACACAGGTGCCAGAAACTGTGGTGTCAGGACCTTCTTCCCAGCCGAACACAAAAGCAGGAGAAAACAAGCGTTCAACAGACTCAGGGTGCAGACGCTACACAGCCTGGCGGCGGATGGATTAGAGGGAATTAGCAAAGGAGAGGCAGACCGGTGCTCGGCGATAAGAATCCTTTTCTTTTTGCTTTATTGGCTCAAGATAATTTCACAACCAGCACCTCACCGGCACCTCCTGCCAATGCAGGGAGCTAAAATGTGGGTTATCCTTGATTGTCACATCGAAAGTGCCAGGATTCCCGGATGCCTTCCCTGAGGTCACTCGCTGGGCTGCAGCTGGCTTTTCTGTCTCAAAGGAACCATGCCACCCAGCTCTCTAGAGTCAAAGTTTGGGACTTTGACCTTACAGTGCACCAGTGTGCAGCAGGAAGTCTGCTGGGAGAGGAGGGTGCCAGGCGAGCTCAGAGATGCCAAGGAGCAGCAGGTGTAAGAGACGCCCCAAGGACCCTGTGCTCTCCTTGCACATTGGGCTCCTTCTCATCCAGGGCCCCTGAGTGCCAGGGCAGGAGCTCAGCCTTTTGTTTCATTTGCTGCCCACAGCAGGGCTCTGAAGAGGGACTTCAGGGTCTCAGGAGGGGCACAGAACTGCCCCAGGGCCACATAAGACCTGGCTTGCTTTGCTTGGTGCTTCCTGGCCATGTGAGCTACTGTCCCCAGCCAAAACACATCTAGTCACAGAGGGGACATCCAAGCCCTGCCCACCCTTCTGTGCTCCAGAGCCCAGAGTCCACCCAGCACATGACCCTGAAAATGTCAAGGCTGGCAACGCAAAGAGATGCAAACTGGCACAGACCAGGGAGGTGACAGTTGAGGCTCAGAGATGGCATGGGAGGGAAGGGGCTGGAGCTGGGATGAGGACCCAGGGACAGCAGCTGTCAGGAGCAGTCTCAGCCTCCTGCTGGAGGCCCGCCTGGCTCGCCCCGCCTCCTTTCAGGATCTCTAACTTCCTGTATCCTAGCCCTGACTGCTGTGCTGGGGTCTTGTGACTCTTGGGTCTCCTGAATGTAGATGGGACAGGGTGGGCTCGGGTCACCAAGCAGCCACCTATGCTGGGTACTGAGGGTAAGCAATGGTCTAACAGAGAGAGCACAGGCTCAGGAGGGTGGGTGGGACCCCAGATCTGCCCACAGTGCCCATATGTCTCCCTCGCCCACCCTCCTGAAGGATGCAGATGCTTCTCCTGCACCTAGGAGGCTGTGCTGGGCAGGAGCCAGAGCCTAAGGACTGAGGAAGAAGCAGACAGAGCCCCTGATTGACTGCAGGGCTCCTGCCCCAGGGGAAAGGCCAGCAGCGCCTCATGTCCAGGAGATAAAATCGATCAGAGACAGAGGAACCCAGAAAATAACTCTGAGTCTGTGAATTAAGAATTTATAGCCCAATCATGAGAGCAGCCAGGCTTTTGTGGCTCAGAGTAGGGTCCAAATGCAGGTGGTAACTTTGAGAGCCATCCCTGTGTGCTGGCGCTGCTACTGCATGGCCAGCTCTGCTCTGACCCTGAGTGCAGAGACTCAGGGAGCCGCGTGCTGGGCCAGCAAGATGTCCCCACTCTGCCCGGGGGCCCGTGTGTGTGAGAGGAAGTGTTACATCTTCTTCAGGACTCAGAGGCCTCTGGCTCCCCAGGAGACCTGTGGAGTGGTGGTGACAGTGCGCACATCCTGAAGCCAGGGGGTGGTGCTTTCTGGGCTGCAGGTGCCAGGCAGGGGTCCCGACCACAGCCTCAGCTCTGCCAAGGTGTCTGAGGGCCTAGTATGGGAGGAAAAGCAATCCAGGGTCCCCTGAGCTCAGGGCTGTGTGTGACCAGAGCATCTGGTGGGCTCTGTCCTGAGGGATGTCCTGTGTGTAGCTAGACAGTCAGCAGCATCCCTGGTCATCGCTGGCTGTGACAATGACAAGGATCTGTGACACTGGCCAGTATCCTACTCCTCTGGGAGCACAACAGAGAACAGGGCCATGGACCCCAGGATTCCCCCCAAAGCAGAAGCAGCGTCACAAAGGCTACTTCCTGTGTAGCATACACCTAGAGCTCTTGGGGTCCCATGTGGTGGCCCAGGCATTTGGACATGGGAGGCTGAGTCCTCAGCCACCAGCGGGGCTCTGAGGGGTCTGAACTAGGCATCTCGACCCCAAGGGTTGCCAGAGAAGAAAAGAAAGCCCTGGTCCCAGAATGGCCTTGGCCTCTCTGTGGAGACTGCTGGCTTCTGTGTCTGTCTGTCTGTCTTTCTGGTTGCTCAGCTTCCTGCCATCTCCTCGCTGTGTTTCAGTCCTCAGAGCAGCTCAGTGCCAGCGGACAGTCCCAGTGCCACGGTCACAGAAGCCGCACCACTGACCCTCGCAGTCCAGTAAGTGGCACAGAGCTTGGTGCGTCATGGCCCCATGCTCCGCTCCCGAATCAGACAGCCTGGCTTGAAGGACTGGGCAGACCTGTGATGTGCACAAGGTCCACTGGCCCAGGCTGAGCAGCACCTGTAGGGAGCGGCCACCCTGGGCAGGCGGCCAGGGACCAGGAAGTGAGTGGAGGGAGGCGGTGAGAGCCCAGTGCAGGTGGGGAGACCGAGATATGCAGCCTGCAGCCCCGGTTATTTTTAAAACACCTGCAGGCTAAGAATAGTTTCCACAGCTTTAGGTGGCTAAGGACTGTCCAGAGAAAGTGCTTTCCGGTGGCGGGTGAGATTTCTGCCGTGTGACACTCCAAGCAACAGGGAATTGTGGGGCCACAAGTTGCTCACACAGATCCTGGCTGCCTGGCCCAGGCAGGAGCCCAGTTTAGGGGAGATGGGTATGAGGGTACAGGATGGAGCACCCGAGGGACGCGGGAGGGATGCGGGATGGGTTATGCAGGGGCAGGGCAGGGCATTTGTCCCAGAAGGCAGCCGAGGCTGTGGGTTTGGCCGCAGGTCCCAGAGTGGGGCCACCTGTGGGCAGGGCACGGAGGTGGAGCCCTGGGAGGGAAATGTCTGACATGGCACAGAGCCCAGGACGGGAGCCCAGAGCATCCCTGTGAGCTCAGCACCTTCCCCGTGTGTCACAGAGGGCACCGTGGTGCCCACTGGCCCTGGGCCAACGGCTGACCCTCAAGGCAGAGTCTGAGACCATGGTGGACAAGGAGTGCAGCTTCCCAGTTCCTGACACCTGCCTGGCCCGCCTGGGCCGGGTAAAGAAGGACGATGTAGACCAGGTGGGGCGACAGAGGGGGACACAGAGGTAGGAAGGGAAGGACAGAGAGGCAGGCACAGGACCCCGAGGGCTCCATCCTGCAGGAGCCCTGTCACTCTCCGCCTGGCTGGGCTGCAGTAGCTGGCGCTTTCCTGTAACCTCACATGGTCTTGTCCCCTGCCTGCCCTTTGACAGGGACCCTCGGCTCCCCCTCCCTCCAGAACCGTAGCCCAGGCTGCCCATAGCAGGCAGGCTCTGGCACAAAAAGCGAGTTAGGCTTCAGGGCCAGGAGCAGGGTCAGGAGAAGGGTGAGGCCGTCAACCTGCAGTGCGACCCGTTGCCGGTGTCCTGCTGTGTTCCAGCCTGCGTGGCAGATGCCCTCTGAGGACAGGTGGTAAAGGTCAGTGCGGTCAGCAGCCCTTTCAGAAATGGCCTCTCTGTTGGGGAGAGCCCACCCGAGAGGGTCTCCTGAGAGACCCTCTGCTCACTGCACCCTTTTCTACCCTGTCCTGGGGGCCTGGCTACACCCCAAGAAAGAGCTGGGAGCTGATGTGAGAGAGATTCTGGGGTGCGCCTCCTCCTCTCCTTCCAGCCCTGCAGATGCACAATAGGGAGAGGTATGAGGGCCCCCGGGCACTGCCCAAGGGCTCCTCCTACTCCTACCTACTCCAGCTCCTCCCTCAGTCACAGCAGGGCACAGTCCTGTGGGGTGCTGTGCCCAGGTGACCGGGGAGCGAGTGGAGGAGCCAGCAGGCGTGTGCGGGGGTCAGGGGGCACCTGCCCACCCTCCCTCTGCCCACCCTCCCTTCCCCCTGGACCAATGCCCAAAGGATGTCGGGTGGACTCAGACACAGCCCCAGGGTGCACCCCAGCACTGTGTCCTACCTTGTCTTTCAAGGGTATCCCAAGACATGGCCCCTCCTCCCATAGGGTTCCCTCATGCACCCAGAGTGCCTGGGGTGCACAGTTGCCCTGCACCCAGGATGCAAGCATGAGAATCAAGAGTCCCAGGATGGCCCCTCCTCCAGTGCGCTGCGTTGATGGCACTAATTGAGCTGATTTCCATTTTGCTGGAGGATGAGAGGAAACAGGCTTAATGATCGCAGTGCAATTTGCATATAAAGCTTTGAGGCCTGAGCTCTGACTGCATCAAGCAGGCAACAACGGTGCCTTTGGGGGGACCACGTGGGAAGGGCGGGGGCTGCTGGATCTGGGGCCTCTGCAGGAAGGACTCACGTGCCATAAGGGGTTGTGGTCTGAGCACAGGTTGGGAGGCTCCTGTAGAAACTCTAGGATACACGCTCTTCTCCCTGGGTGGGGCAGAGCTGTCGGCCTCTGACCCCACTGGACACGCAGGTGTCTGTCCTGGGTGGGCACTACCTTGGGGGAGGGTATGGAGCTGGGTCCTCTGTGACAGTCAAAGTTAGATCTCTGCTCTCCAGGCAAGAGTTGATGGCATTCCCAAGGTCATGGGTGCACATGTGTGCGTGCATGCTCAAGTGTGCATGTGTGTATCACTGTCTGTGTACATGCTTGTATGCACAAATGTGTGTGCATGTTTTCAGTGTGTACATGTGTGCATGCATGCATGTGTGTGCACACTCATGTATGTGTTGTGTGCATGTGCCTGTGTGTACATGTATGTGTATTGTGCGTGTGCCCGTGTATGCCCGTTTGGGCACTGTGTGTGTATGCACGTGTGTGTGCACCGTGTGTGTGCCGTAGTGTGCATGGCTACAGTGCTGGGGACAGAGAGGCAGCTCGGTGCTGTCTCCTCCCGATTTTTCCACCACGATGAAGGCTCCCAGGTCCACCTGCCCCCTTGTGCGGCCTCAGCAGTCACCAGCAGAGCCACCAAGTGGTGCGTGTGGATGGATGGCACTGACCTGAGCCAGCTGTGTCCCCATCGCACCCCTGGGTGCAGGGAGGAGACTCAGGGTCACTTGTGGGAGGGCAGGGATGGGCTGCCCGAGCACTGGGAGCAGCTGGTCAGGACAGGACGGCGGCAGTCGGCTGGGTCCCGGGAGAGCAAGAGGCCCTTAAACGAAGAAGCAGAGGGGCCCTGACTGCCTGCGGCAGGGACATCTGCATCTCACATGCTGGGGGCAGGTGGCAACGAGGGCTACGCAGGAAACCGGGCGACACCCCTGCAGCGGGCTGGCCCTGCACAGAGGGTGCACCCTAAACCCACACCACGCTCAGTCCGCCCTCAGGGCCTGTGACCCGGCCGAACATGGACTGTAAAGGTTTCCAGAATAAACCCTGCATGGGTACTGAGCACAGGCAGGTGTTTCCTTGTCACTGTTCCCCAGGGGATGCAACCTCACAGCCGCTCTCACAGCGCTCACCTTGTGTCAGTGGACTGCAAAGGAGGTGACGTGAAGCATGCCAAAGGATCTGTAGCTTTGGGGCGGACACCCTGTTCTCAGCACCCTCAGGGTTTGGCATCCAGGGGGTCCTGCAGCCGAAGCCCCCCAAGGGTCCCGAGCAACGGAAGAGCCCTCAGCAAGGAGGACGGACATGGGTCGCCTAGAGGCCGTGAGACCACAGAGGCAGAGGCGGGAAGAAGCCGCCAGCGGGCGCTGCAGAGGCGGTAAGATTCCCTGGTTCCTTCAGAGCCTGGATTTTGGGCATTCAGGTTCTGGAACCCAGAAAGTCCCTGCCTGCAGCCCCTGCACACTTCTCCCTTTCCCTTCCGACACAGCATCACGTCCAGGCAGGGCTCAGCCCCGTCTGTGACAGCTGTGTGGCGTCCCAGGCAGCGGCTGGTCCTTGTCCTTGCCAGGAGGTCAGCCTCGGGCCACGCGTGTGCACGGAGAGTCCCAAGGAGACCGTTGGAAGATGCTGGCTTCTGATTCTCACGATTCTCACGTGTCACAAAATCATCTTCCTCTGGCATCTTCCTCAGTCATTGGGAAGTTGAAGGCCATTCTCAGCCGGGCAGAGGTCCACACAGGTGGTGGGCTGCTCCTGGCCCAAGCAGAAAGCACCCCAGGGGGCCAGAGCAGGGGCCCTGGACATCCCGGAGCAGCTGCCACGCCCAACGCTCAGCGTCAGCTGGTGGGGTGCGCGGGAACTGTGCTGGCCCAGGGTGAGGGGGGTTCTGGGGGTACCGCAACTGCTCGAACAAACCATGAGCCCTGACCTGGGTGAGCCGGACTGCAGGAGGCCCTGGGTGAGGGACGGCCTGAGGCCGAGCAGTGATTAATTTATAACAGCAAATATTAATGTGAGAGCGAGAGTCCAAGGCCCATGTGGCCCGGAGAGAGGCTCTCCTGGGCATCTTGGGTAAAACCCCCTCCACGCCATTGGTCAGGGCAGAGGCCGACAAACAGCCTGTGCCACTGGGTACAACAGCACCCCAGACCCAGGTACACCCTGCAGCGAGGACGGTACTGTTCTCACTGAACTCCTTTCCAAGATCAATGACCCGTCTTTGTCACGCTGAGCAGGTCACCCGCTGGCCTCGAGCTGCCATCCTAAGAACTGCTAGCGTGCTTTGCTGCTCAGCGCACAGGCCCTGCCCACCTCAGCAGCGTAGCCTCCCCCCCCCCCCACTTTCCCCTGGCGAGCTCATTATTTAGTGTAAAATTCAATAAAAACAGGCGGCCCCGAGCCTCCTGGGCCCTGTCCGTATCAGGCCTGGACCCTCCCAGTTCCCAGCATGGATGATTATTTCCGGCTCTGTTTCATTCTTGGGCTGTAACCCTTGGCAGCTGATGGGGGCTCAGGCCAGGGTGACCTGAAAGCCACAGGCTGGGGCTTGTCATTAGAGTCTGGGGTGCTGGTTGTGGGCTACTTGGAGCCTGGGGGCCAGGGTGGGTCTCAGAGGATGAGCTCCAGGGAGCAAGTCCGTGAACAAGATGCTTCCCCCAGCAACGCCCAAGCACACACAGAAGCAGCAGCTGCCACCACGCTTCCCAGCAAAAGCTCATTAGGAAACCAGGCGAGCAGCTCCACACGACAGGAAGCGAGCTGCTCGCGGCTCTGTCCAGCTGTGTGTTCCTGGGCTATGTCCCCTACCAGCTGTGCCAGACCGGATGGGTCAGAGGCCGTGGCACTGTGTGACAGTGAAGTCCCATGCTGGGGAGCACAGGGTAAGCCTGGGGCTGAGAAGTTAGACAGGCTGAGTACCCTAAACACACAGACCAGTCAGGCCTTGATCCTGAGGAAAGCACCCAGAGTAAGTCGATGTCAAGGGTTCTGAGCTCGGCATCGGTGAAACCCGCCAGGCTGGGCACAGCCCCCAGGGAGCCCTGGACAGGCAGTGCTTCCTTTCCACGGAGAAGTTCTAAGGAAGGGTGTGAGATTTATTTGGGGGAGAAGCATCAGATAAGGAACCAAAAGTGTGGGCGAGAGACAAAGAGAGACACAGAGACAGAGAGAGAACTCCACTGCTGGGCACAGAGACCTTAATCCTGGGTGCCCTGGAAGAGCACAGCTGTGGATGGTGTGGACGTCAAAGGTGGTGGCCAGTGTTCTGTCAGCCTGGGGGCCCCTGCATGGGGACTGGGGCTGTTCTTTTCTTTGGTGGGCAGAGCAGAGCTCTTGGAGGTGCACAGAGTTATGAGTCGAGTGTGACCCTAAAAAGACATGTCAATGTGCCGCAGGATGTGACTGTATCCGGAGCAAGGTCTTCACAGAGCTGACACAAGAAAACACGTGATCATCAGAGGGGGCCCTAAGCCTCGGGACTGTGCCCCTAAAGGAAAATTCAGGCCCAGATGGCCACAGAGGAGGAGAGTGGAGCTGCTGGTCACTCTGGTCCCAGACAGCTGTGTCCCAGATGGTGAAGTCAGGAAAACCTAGACAGTCTGGAAGTAAACGGTGCTGACCGGCAAAGAGGCTCCCCAAAGGCCAGGAGAGAGGGGCCGGGGCAGCGCAGGGATGGACATGGAGAGGAGCATGCGGGGCCAGCGCCCTGCTCCAGCTGGCCAGCGCTGACCCCTGGGCGGGAAACAAGCAGGAGGACCGAGGTCCCCAGCTGTGTGGGGTGTGGGCGTGCAGGGTCCCCCAGAGACCTGGGTGGGGAGGGGTCCAGAACTGCTTCAGTGGGCGGCTGATCCTGACAGGTCGAGCTGACAGAGCTGTGCTTTCAAGAGAAGATGGCCCCGGACGGGATGACCCTGTCCCTGAGGTGTGGACACTGGGGCCCCACATCAGCCGGGCCTTCTTTGAGTCCCGATGAGAAATGAAATCACTGACAGTATTAAATTTAAACCTGGCACCCGGGCCTCGCCCTCGGCACCCTCCCTCCCCGGTCTATGCCTTCCTGCATGGTGATCTAAGTCAAATGACCATGACAGGCCAATTTTAGAAAGGTCACCATTGCCTATTAATACAGCGCCCATCAGCTGATGTTAATGAAGGTTTCCAGGCACTAGAGCCAGTGAGCTGTGGAGAGGTTTCTGCCTCCCCCAAAACCCGCAGCAGTGAGCCAGGCCAGTCCAGGCCAGTCCAGGGTCAGAGCTGAGATCTGGGGGTCCCTGGCTCTCCAGCAGAGGGTCCCTCTGTCCCCAGCACACATGGCCCAGTTCCCGGGTCTCCGCTGTGCTTTGGTGGCTCAATCCCCAGCCATCACCTGCCAGTTCTACAGATGAATTCTGCGGTCTATCTGCCCCGAGGGGACACCCCTTCGCACAAAGCCTACATGAAAGGTCCCTGAAAGCCATTTGTAACAAGAACTTTAAACTCATTGTGAATCTTTTGATCAAACCAAACCAGCAGCTGGCTTTGAGTCGGACACTCCTGGAAGCCACGGGGAGGCGCCTTGTTTGCGAATCTCAGTCCGCGCTCGGGCCTGTCTGTCATCAGCAGAGACTTGCACTGAGAAATTGGCAGAGTTTCAGAAGGACGAGCTTCGGGAGTCACCTTCGGGGCGGAAAACCCTCCCGGCTTGCTTCTGTCCATCAGCTCACTTCTGAATCACCTAAGCCACCACCTGAAGTGGACGCCGAGGCCAGGGCCCCCGTGGATGCCATGGTGGACCATCTCAGATGTCCGGCCCAGGTGACAGCCACCCACCTGGTTCAGCAGGTGACGGGGCATCACTGTCCATTCCTTCTTTCCCTTGTCACAACCTGGAGCTGCTGTGGCTCCAGACATGGCTCCGAGCAGGGCAGCGGTTGACAGGCGGGGACCAGGGTCTGTGTCCCAGAGCTCACACAGGGCCTCGAGGTCTCCAAGCACGGAGTCCCGACATAGGGGGTCAGGGCTCAGTCTCTTTCTCTCCTCAAGGCCTCTCGGGTACATTTCTGGGGACTTTTCAGCCTAGAGCATGACCTTGGGGCCACCCTATTATCCAGCAGTGGGGTGACAGAGTCTGTCGGATTGCACATCCTGGGCCCCGTTTTCTCCCAGGGTTTGTGCAGCAGGGCAAGGCTGGGGTGCAGAAGGAGAAGGCTGATTGCTCAGGCCACACCGAAGCCCAGGGTTCAGTCCGTACCCTGAGTGTGTAGTTCCAAGGGTGGGTTGGGGAGGGAGGTGACTATGGGGTCAGTCAGGTTCCCAGCAGAAGGAGCAGAGACCCTGGTGGAAAGAATCCATCGACATCTCCTCATAGTTAACTCTGTGTGTCACCATGGCTGGCTATGGTGTCCAGTTGTTTGGGTGAAGCATCAGTTTAGACGTTACTACAAAGTTGGGTTTAGTGGGGGACTGACATCAGCAGACTTGGAGTCACAGTGTGGGTGGGCCACATCTCATCAGGTGAAGACCTAAAGAGAAAAACCACGGTCCCCCAAAGAGGAAGCAGTTCCACACCCAGCAGCCACCATGCCTGGGGGCGACATCTTCTCTCCCTGTGTCTCATCCTGCTGGGCAGCCAGCCCTGTGTCACCTGAGGCTGCATCTAAACAGGGACTGAGAGGCTTGAAGAAATGCACCTGTCACACCAGCTCTGGCCTCTAACTGGACACGACGCCCATGCGTCCTAAGCACCTGACTACAGGGTCCCATCAGGCAGGTACGAGCCGCCCCCCCACAACACGCTATTAGAAGCAGCCCCTGGGTCGTACTGTGTGGACGCCCTGTCCAGTGCTGAGCTCAGGCCTGCACCTCGTCTCCCCTCCCACAGTGACCTTGGCCCAAGTCCTCAGCCTCTGTTGTACCCTATTAAACCCACCTGCTATTACCAGCTCCAATGGAAACAATTCGCTGCTTAAATAATTTATCCAGATTCCACACAGCCAGTCTTTTGCAGAGATTCATCAGCTAATAAAGAAAATTGATTCTGGACGCCAAAGTCAATATGAGGTTAGAGAAACATTTTCCTATTTGCATGTTCCCGTCTCCTGAGAGTCCCCATCACTTTGTCTGATGAGAGAATCAGCGGGGCACACTTCGCTGCCTGGGTTTCCTCCCGCCTTATTCTTCAGGTGCCGTCACCAGCCTCCATCCAACATGGAATTTATCCCTAAAAATGAAGACGTCCTTCCTCGGGCGCCCTCTCTGGGGGTGACTCAGCCGCGTCTTAGGAGGAGCGGGTGAGCGGGTGTTCTGTGGGGTGGCGCCAAGTGGAGGCCTGCATGTTCCCGGTGTGTGTCTGGGTGCACCGTGTGGTGACAGAGACTCGTGCAGAGCCAAGAGAAAGGACCTGCGAGGGACCAGGCTGTGACAGGGCCCCAAACAGCCTTTCCCTGCGAGCAGCACCCTGCGGTTTGGCTCCCTGAATTCCTTTCCTGCGCCCTTTGTTCGCAGGTCTTGAGGAGGCAAGTTACAGCCCGATCGGGAGGCGCTCAGGACATCGGGATGGTGGAGGCTCCTGTGCCTGCCCTGGGAAGGGCTGCAGTGCAGGGCACCCCGCTCCACCACTGGGGGTCTCGGAGAGGGGCTTGCGGCAGACCATGTACCTGGAGCTTGCTGAGGAGGACGCCCTTGAGGACCACGAGTCCCCTGAGCCACCCGCTGTGGCTTGGACCCTGGCTGCTCCCAGGTGGTGGCTCAGTTCTCTGAACAGCTCCTAGCTGTGCATCTGTGAACCCCGCCTGCGCGGGTGAGAGAGGCTGGGACCTCGCCACCGGGCTTCCAGGTTTGCTGTCACGTGTCTTCTCACGCCTCTGGCTTGTAACCTTTATAGGAAACTGATCAGCGACTCCCTGTCCCGCCGTCTTTTATTCCAGGGAAGTGAGTCTGTAGCCCCAGCACTGAGGAGGCTGAGCAAAGGGGGCTCAAGTTCGAGCCCAACACGGGCAACCTGGCCAGATGATTTTTTCAAAATGTGAGGTAAAAATAGCTGAGCACCTAGTTCAGTGGCAGAGCACAGGGCTCACTACACACGGTGGAACCCTACATGGCAACGAAAAAGAATGGACTCCCGTCTCTCAGGGTGGCGTAGAGATTTGCAAATAGCAGTGGTAAGTGAAGTGACCCAGGCACAGAAAAACACCCTGTGGCCTGGCTCAGAGAGGGATGTAGAGAGGGAGGAAAGAGGTGGTCACCAGAGGCAGGAGGGGAGGGAAAGTCCTGCCGTGCTGTTCCCCAGCAGGTTGATTAGTTAGCAGTGTCATATAAATCAAAATAACTGGAACAGAGGACCTCAAAGGCCAGCATCACAGAGCGGTGATAAGAGAGTGCCCTGCGATGGCCACGCCCGCGGTGCATACGTAGTGAAATGGTCACCCTGCCCTCCTTAAATACACACAGACGTTACCCTAAATTACACTGCGAGTCTTAGGACTCACAGCCAAAGCTCCGGCCTCTGCTCCTGGGGGGCCGCCTGCCTGTCCCTGTGGGGCTGCCGGGTGTGCAGGCTGGGGAGGTCTCATCCCATGGACGGGGCTGGGACAGAGTGCTCCTCACTCTGGTTACCTTCCGGCAGCAGGAGTTTTAGGAGCCATGGGAAACAGAGAGAGAGAGAGCCGTGACTGCGGAGTGAAGGCAGCTGCCCGTCACCCCGCGGTCAGCTCTGCGGCCCTCTCAAGCCCTGGAAGATCGCAAACCCCTCCATTTACAAAAAGCCTGGGAATGCTCGCCTCTCACTCTGATTTTCGTGTGACTCGGTTGTTAAATTCTGCACCAGTCTGAGCTCCACAGAGGCCGCTGGGGACCTGCTCCAGGAGCAAACTAAGGCCACCCCCAAAGTGGCTCCAGCCTGCTGCCCAGGGACTTGACAACAGCCTACGTGAGTGGGTAGCTTGGAACCAGGAACCTCACTTCTAGAAATTTCCCCAGAAGTGGCCCCGTGGCTGTGCAGAGATAAATGTGCACGAGGCTCTGTGTTACAGGAGCACTCGTAACTGTAAAATGTCAGACGCGCCTCGGTGCTCCCAACAGACTGGGGGGGGGGGTGATGAGCAGAGGTGCGGGCAGCTGTGGGGTACCTAGAAGCTGCCTGCAGACCCAGGGAGCAGTTTTAGGATCCACAGCCCAGTGGGAAGGAGTCTTCCAACGACACTGACTTTCTTGTCACCTGGTCGGGAAAACCGAGAAAAAGCAGTGCTGGACATGGGTGGTCCCACTCCTGGGAAGAGTGGACTCTCTCTGGGTGGCCCGACCCTGTCTGGGCTGGTCCACCACTATCAGAGGGGACATTAGGGGCACGGCTAGTTCAGAGGGACAATGAATCTGAACCCACAAGTCAGGCCTGACGTCTTCTGTCCCCAGAGGTGATGTGGGCCACTTCCCCGTCACACCCCAAAACGCCCTGCTTGCTTTGCCCTCTAGAATGAGCGTGGCAGTGAGTAACGTGGACCCCATCGCAGCCTGGACATCTGGACACTGTGGCTGCTCTAGATGGTCCAAGTTCTGGTTTTCACCTTCATGAGGGTGTGGGTGTGATCTGCCCTCGGATTCAGACGTCTGCACCTCCGCGGCTGTGATACAGTCCAGCCATGGCAAGCTACCTGGCTGAGCGCAGACTCCAAGCAGGTTGGAGATGCTAAATGCATTTTCGGCTCACGCCAGGCTTCGGTTTACCGTGATACACACTGTCTTACGGGAAGAACATCTGGGCTCTGCCACCAGTGGATGACAAAGACCAGGAAGTTTAAAAGTTATTGAAAATCTTGCTGGAGCACACGGTCAGGAGGGAAATACAAACGCCAATAACTGTGTAATGTGACCCTTGACTGGGTATTTGATGATAGTACAGATTTATGGCTAAATTCTACATCTGGAATATTGTGACACAAATATGTATAAATGAGTTATTTTTTCTTCTCAGAGACAGGCTGAAATATTTGCAGACGTGGCAAGAGGATGCCTGAAGTTTACTTCAGAAGCATCCAGTGGGAGCTGGGCTCAAGGTCACTGGGTGACAAGATGTGGGTGTCTGCACACTGTTCGTTCAGTTCAGTGTGTGCCAGCAATCTCCCCGAGTCCAAGGACCGTAAGGGCATAAAACGCTTTACCTTTCTGATTGGCTTCCTCCAAGCCACACTGGAATCTAGGAATCCTCAACTGTCTGTTGTGGGTGCAGGCAGGTCAGGTCTCCAGGAAACCTGTAAAATGTTAGTCAGATCTGCGAGTCTGACGGCTCCTGTGCTGACCCTCTTGGCCGGAGCTGCGCGTCGGTGTCCTGCTGCAGTGCAGGGTGACACCTGGTCCTCTTTCCTTCCATGGTGTCAGGAGACACCAGTGGTCACTCTGCTGCTCCACCATTTCAGGAGAGGATGGAAAATCCTGACAGTCCCTGTTCCCCTTCCTGTTCTATTTCCTAGCTGAGATATGTCCACAAACACCACCTTCCTGTTTTCAAAAGTAATGCCGAGGGGGAGGATGTCTCTTCTTCCTCCTCAGTAGGAGTCCCCCTCAGTGGTGCAGGCTGAGGGCTCTTCCCTCACAGAAAGAAATAAAGACAGGGTCGGGGAGAACGCTCAGGGCAAAGGTCCCACATTCAATCCTCGGTGTTAGGAAAAAAAAAGAAAGAAATATATGTCCAATAGCAATTTGTTCACTGGCTTTTCCAGAGAGTTTTGGGTCGTCTGACTGCCTCGCTGCTCTGTTGGCACGTTTTGTGCTGGCTTGTCCTTTGTGTCACCCTGGCCTCACCGAGTTAAGCGACTTGGGGTGTTTCAGCTGATGCGTGCCGGCTGGCGTCTTTGCAGGTTTGTTGGACAATCTTTGCCATCACTGTTGTTCTTGTCATTGGTGTCAGATGACTCTGGTGTCTCTGGAGTCTTGCTGGCCTCCTTTCATTTGGATGTGACAAGGTCCTGTGATACATCCAACCTGCCACCTGCCTCGCATCTGAAATCAGTTGCTTGTCTGAGGCGCCCTGGCCGCTCATGACTTTTGAGACCGAGGTCTGAGTGTCACCGTGCACGTCCTGCTCTCTCACTGGGCAGGGTGGGGTGACAGGTATCTGGGGAACCTTTAAGCCAGGGGACAGCATTTGTGTGTTGGGCGTCTTTCCTCAAAGGTAGAACAATATGAGATTAACTGACCACCATCAATCCTGCATGTGCATCTTATTCCTCCCGCAGTGGAAACCCTGTCTGAATTTTTCACTTGCTTTTGCTCCCTACCCCACAAGCCACACACACAGACCACAGGAAAGGTCCGTGACCAGCCAAAATATGACGCATGGAAGCATTCTTAGAAGATTTTTAAAAACCAGAAGTACAGCAAATACAAGATGTGCAGGAACCTCACAGATTACAAAATGTTTATTTTAAAACACTACCGGAAGCATAGTTCATGTGTCAGATTTTCTAAAAATAAACCACTTGCTAATTAATCTGCCATGTCATATGTGTCCAGCCAAAATTCTAGTTATTTCTAAACAGGGAGTTGGTGAACTGATCCCGGGTTTCAATGTGGGAGGAAGAAAAGTGAAAATGTGCACAGTCTGGGGAAGTGGAGCAGGCAGAGTGGGGTGTGCTGGGGGACCCCGCCATCCCATGTCAGGACACAGGGTAGAGTTAACACTGCCGTGACAGCCCAGCCCCACCACCGACACCCGGGCTCAGGCCCATGCAGGTGAGAGAGTAAAATGTGATTGCAATCAGCAAAATCATGAACACATCGATAAATAGAATTGGAACAATTGATTATCCAGAGGGGAAATAAAATCAAGCTCTGGCCTCATCTAATTACTGCACCCCACATCCAGTTCAAGTTTTATAAATATCTGAATGAGAAAGAATTTGATCCCAGAATATTACAGGACCATTTTCAAAATTTCAGGAGAGGTCTGTATTTCTTAAAGAAAATTAAGCAGGTAAAAACCACAGAGGCAATGACTGCTAAATTTACCTGTATTACATTAAATTACAAAAACTCCAGGGTGGGGTGTGCTGTTTTAAAAGTGCAAAAATATCCACAAGTCAGGGAAATTAGTCAAGAAAGAGAAACAAGACGTTCACATGAGAAAGGAAATACCAACTCTGTTTGCAGAGGGTAGGATCTATACATAAAATTCTTTTTTTTTAATTCAAAGAAAGACAAAACAAAATAGAAAACAGGCAGAAATAGTACATACTTTCAAAGAAAAGAAATAAAGAGTAATAAATCACTAGCTGATGTATACATATTGTCCCCCCACAAATAGTTGTTCAAGATACACAAGTGGAACATGTAAATGGGATTCAACCAGGGAAACTGCAAACAGTTCTGTTCAACTATCCAACAAAAACTAAGTATTATGGCTATCAATCCTATACACTTAGACATGTACACATTTATCCATAGCTTCATTTATGTTGAGACCTAACACAACTTATTAAAGTCCTTCTGAACAAAGATTAATAATATTGCTGGATTTCACATCATAACACTCCGGAATCAGCACTGGGTACTGCAGGGCCCCTTTCTTTCCTTCAAAGCATTTGTTCATTTCATCATGTGTCATAAGATCAGTTCTCATAAACTGTTTATAGGTTTTACGCAAGCATGAGTCTTAACATGTATTTCTATCCTTTCTATATTAGAGGGAGAAACAGAACAAAGCAGGACAGAACTAAACATATTCCTATAGACACATAAAACTAAAAAAACATATAAATCTGCTGTATAACATAGAATTCTAAGCAACTAAAAAAAGATCAGAACTAATAAACGAGTTTAGTAATGTTGCCAGAAACAAGATCAATACACAAAAACCCATCGCATTTATACACATTAGCGATATAATATCCAATAATGAAACTAATAAAATAATTCCATTTACAATGGCACAGAAAAAATGACTTAGGAATACATTTAAAGAAAGAAGTGTAAGCCATGTACAGAGAAAATAATTAAAAATACTGAAAGAGAATACAGCCCCACCTAAGGAAAGTCAGCCCCCTCCACAGATCAGAGGTTTGCTATGATTAAGATACTACCCTGCCTAAGCACATTTTCTGATTTAGTGCAATACTCACCAAAAACACTTGCTGGCCTTTCATTTTTCCTAAATAGTTGCTGAAGTAATCCCAAATTCATACTGAAATGCAAGAAATCTATAACAGTATAAAAGTCTATAGGAAAGTTTCAGAATTTGCTGTAACCCTGCAATCACAAAGACTGTGTGGTCAGAACAGAGAGAGCTTCACGGCTCAACCGAGCGGCAGTGGTGATGAGACAGACCGGAGCATCTGGGCTGAGTCGGTTTTTGACAGGAGCTCAAGGTGGTTCAGCTGGGGACACAAAAGTCTTTTTCACAGCCAGTGCTGGTCCCACTGGACACCCCAGTGGGTGTCCAATAAGGTTGGACGGCCACCTGGCACTATATACAAAGATTACCCTGAAATGGCTCAAAGATCAACATGCAAGCCCAAAACTGTAAAACTCTCAGAAAAAAGTGTAAAATTTGGATAGAAATGGGTTCATATAAGCAACAAAATTTCGCGTCTTGAATTGGACTTTGTCAAAATTTAAGACTGTGTGCTTCGTGGGAGGCAACAGTATGAAGAAGAGATGCCACCAGGACTGTGGGGAGCTTTTTACACGTCCCGTGTCTGATCAGGTTCGAATGTCCAGCTACACAAGGGACTTTTGCCAGGGATGGAGCTCACGGGCACAGCGCCTGCCTGTGGCAAGCACAAGGTCTTGAGTTTGCTTCCTGGCCCAGAAAACAAAACAAAACAGAACAAAGCAAAACAAAACAAATAAGACAACCCCCAGAACCAAAAACTGTGATGGCTCAGTAAGAAGGTCCAGCAGCCTGATTAAAAATGCTCAAAGAATTTAAATTGATTTTCTTCAAAGAAGATACACAGATGGGCAACAGGCACACCAAAAGGGCCCCATTTCATCAGTCTCCGGGGAGCGGGGAGCTGCAGTGAGACCCCACTTCCTCCCATGGAGGCCGAGCAGGAAAGACCAGTGCCAGGGCCTGGAGGAGTGTGGGAACCCACGCCCTGTCCAGAAAGGTCAGCACAGGGCTAGTGACCTAAGGGCTAGGGCCACAGGGGACATAGTGCAACCCCAAAAGGCAGGTGTCACATCTTAGTCCCTGGATGGACTCACGGGGTAACTGGTGCAGTAACCAAAGATGTCGAGACGGGGACATTATCCGGGACTACTAAGAGGCCACAGATGACGACAAGGGTCCTTATGAAAATAAGCGAGGGAGGCAGAGGTCGGAGCAGAAAGATGTCACCACGCTACCCCGCGCTGCGGACATCGGGGCACAGCACGCGCCTTGCGTGAGTGGAAAGGCAGGGGCAGCTTCTTCCCACAGCCCCAGGGGCCACTGCTGCCCACACTTGGAGCCCAGGCCAGGGAGCATGATGCTGAAGCTCTGATCTCCAGAACTGTGGAGCTATACATTTCTGTGATTTATGTTACTAAATCTACTGCAATTTGTGACAGCAATAAGAAACTACTAAAAAAAAGATAAACAGGAAACTACTGCACCCCCAGTTCTATCCCTCGGCGTCTACACTGCGAAAGCAGGAACACTGCTTTACATAAAAATGTTTCTGGATCACAGGAAGCAGCGTGATGCTGAGTTGCCAAAGCGTGGGAGTGGCCCATACGCCCATAAATCACGCAGGAGAAGCAAAACGTGTTGTATCCATACCATGGAACATTATTTGGCTATGAAGAGGGATGTGGCCTTGATTCATAAATCTTGAAATCGTTACAGCCAGGAAAGTAAGTCAGAAAGAGTATGTATCGGATGGGAATGTTCCTAAGGAGATTGCAGAGTTGGGGTGTGCTAAGTGCTGCTGACTTGCGGGGGTATCTTAGAGGGTGTGTATGATATGGGCCCACAGACTGGGTAGACATTTGTAATAGAGATAATGCCAAGGGACTAGGTAGGGTCGCGTGCCCTGTGTTCACCCATCTCTGGTTACTGTAATGAAATGCTAAAATGTCCTGTCACCCGCAAATGGGAAACTGTGTCATGAGGGCTGCTGAGGTGGAGCTGTGGGGTTCAAGGCCAGTCAGCCACCAAGGAAACTGGACGCTGACACAGACTGAGAGCTCTGAGCCAGCTCCTCCTTCAGCTCCTGACTGCAGCAGCCGAGGAATCCCGCTTTTATCTTAAGCTGCTTTGACCTGCGTAGCCGCCACTCCATCCACAGGTGCTGGGGTGCAGGTTCCTCAGGACCACGTGGGTGGGCAGAAGCGTGTCACCGGGGCTGTTTCCAAATATCTGGCTGTCCTGCTGCTTGTTACTGAGCCACTGTCCTGCACCTGGGTCACTGACTGCTCTACCCCAAGCCTCTAGTTTGATTATCTCAAGAGCATCTAGGAGGTGCCTGCTGATTCGGGGCCACCTGCACTGTTCCTCACGGGCAGGTCTGCTGTGATCCCTGGTGGCCCTGAGGTGCACATCTGTGCACTTTGGATGCGCTGCTCACCTGGGTCTTTCTTCATGGTGCCAAGTGGTCTGAAGCTCCAATGCACAAACAAAGGAGTCATTGGGGGTGTGTGGGGTGCGGAAGGTCTGGGGGAAGGCTCCAGATGGGGCAGGATGAGTGAGGGCTGGTGTGGGGCTCACCGGAGTGTTTCCTTTATTCCCAGCCTCCTGAGTCCTTCTGGGGTGACATCCACCACGCTATGAACCTCGGCCCTTGATGCCAGTGAACTGCAGAAGACCCAACTACTGGCCTGCCTGGACTCCCCTTTGACCCAGTAGACATGGAAACTTCTCTCTCAGGGCGTCTGGTTTCCTGGGTCTCCTCACTCCAAGTGGGCCCACCTTGGGCAGATTCTGAGCTACCTCCACCTTAGCTGCCTTCCTCTCTGTTGCGGACACTGTGGGCAGCAGCCAGAGCCAGTGTCCTGCTGTCTCCGGCCCGGCTTACCAGCTCCAGCTTTGTGCTCGCTGGTGATTACACTGCTGGCCAGCTCGGCTCCTGGTGTTGGGCGGTGGATCAAGCTGCAAAGACCACACAGCAGAGACTGGACACCACTGTACTACTGCCACAGGGCAGGCCCAGGCCAGGGCAGGTACAGAGGAGCCCGTGGCCGCTGTGGCACTGCACAGCCCTTGTACCTGGGGCAAAGAGAGGAGGCCTCTTCTTACCACGAGCCTCCTTCCCCTTGTCAGCGTGGCAACCTACACAACCCAAGGTGGGGAGCGGCACCCTGTGCCTCTTTTTTGCCTTAAACACAAGGGGCCAGATCTGCATGAGGGAGGGGAAGCAGGTGAGGGCAGGTTTCCAGCTTGTCAAAGCTGGGCAGGGGGGAGAGCGGAACTGGGTGCAGCCACTCTGAGCAGGTGGATGCTCAGCCCTGCGCGCTGTCCTGTGAACCCTGCCTCCCAGGGGAGGGTGCGGTTACCAACCATTCCGAGCAATCACATGGTGCCGTAGAAGTCATCTGGGTGACACTTCATTATAGTAAAGCAAATAACGGAAGGCCCCGAGTTGTGCGCCTCCAAATACTTTATATGCACGCCCCGTCTTTATCCGTGCATCTATAAACGCCTTATGGATAATGACGGCCATAAAAGTGACGCACGGCTTAGGTGGCTTTTCTGAAAAAAAGGAGTATAAAGCAAAGATCATTTCCAGGCATCGTCACGTTGCTGCCTTCGGGGACGCCGCAGCTGAAAAGGGCAACGGGAGCCTCCACCTTCGCCAGGTGCTGCTTCTCCTTCTCCTCTTGCTTTTCCTCCCAGATCTCTTTGGTTTTTGTTTTGTTCCTGAGGGGAGATGTTCACAAGCACCAACGTCTCGAGATTCGCAGAAAATTAATCCCGCAGATGATGCGGAAACGATAGCCCATAAAGTTAATGAGATATTACTGCAGGCTGGGTAAACAATTAGCAGCATTAGCTGCAGAGATAAAGCAGGACCTGTTGCCGATGCACGGAGCTGTGCTAATTAAATTGGAAATTACAGCGCAGGCGTGTGACGGCGAAGGCGAAGGCAATGGGGAGAATTAACGGAGCTAATATCGCAAGAGAAACAGTGTTATTAAAAATGAGGGGGAGGCGAGGGTGTGAAAGCCATTGGTGTCTCTCCCCGGTGCAGGGCTGTCTGCATCTCCACTGCATGCTCCCCAGTCCCCACAAGCCCAGGGTTTGGTCCTGGCCACTCTGCAGCTCTCCAGAGATTCTAAGCTCGTAGCTTCCGGGGCACATTCCCTGCTGCACCCTGCTGCACCCAAGGGCAGGAGCCCCTTCCTGACCCCACAGATGGCCACCGGCTCCCTCAAGCATGAAATTGGCTTCCTGGTTTCTGAGCCTGAAGAGCCACAGCTCTTCCCGGGGAAAATGAGCAGCATCAGGCGCTGGGTTTGAGACGCCCACGGCCTGTCTCCCGGCCTGAAGCTGGCGCTTTCCTGCTTGTCTTGGAGACTTCAGACCGGGCATCCTGCTGAGATGGAGGCGGACGGGATGCCAGCAGAGCACAGACCCCTGCCCTGGCCACCGCCTGTCTGCTGCTCTGGCCCAAGTCACAGTCTGGCCATGGTGGAGAATCCAGGTCCTGGAGATGCAGAGGCCACTTTCCGAGCACCAAGGCTGGCTGTGGCCAAGACAAGAAACAGAAGAAAAATAACAGAAACTTGATCCACCATTCTGCACCCATCTGAGCCTTGTGGAGGCTCTGGCGTCCTTTACACCTGTGTTCACTTACACGGTTACTGAGGTGGGCACGCATCACTCTGGTGCTGTGGCAGAGGCATCAGCCATGTGGCCCCTGGTGTTTCTCCCCAAAGCTGCACTTGGACATCTGCAGGGAGCAGGACCTCGAGGTCTGCTGGGGGAACCCTGAGGGGTCAGAGGTGGGAGGAGTGCATGTTCATCCCTCATCTAGTAACGGTGCCGGAGCCAGCTGGGAGTCACACCTGCACCAAGCAGCCCAGCCTGTCTGAGAATGACCGCCTGAGGTGGAGAGGTCTCTGCTGCCCACGCAGCCTGCTGACTCTGGGGGGAGGGAACCCCTTGGCATGTGAACATCCTGCACCCCACGTCTCTAATGGGAGTCCCACAGTCTCTCCAGGCCCCCAGGAAGGCAGGCAGGCGATGAAGCTGGCTTTCCCGTATCCACGTCACTGAGCTTTGCCTTTGCCATCATCAGTCTTTGGGCTGGTTAGTGTTTTTGGCTGCGGCAAACGAGGAAAGATTGTAGCTTCAGAAGTTTCGGCCTGTGGTCAGGCAGTGTGTCCTGGTGGGAGGCTGTGGCGGAGCCCACAACGTTCCCTGGGGGGAGCTGGAAGCAGAGGCCCAAAGTGTCCCCTTCGAGGGCTCTCGGTGACTCACTTTCTCCCCATGCTGTTTTCACTGCTCCCCAGGATCACCACCCTCTAGGGACCATGACTTACGCCAGCCTCTGGGGAGACTCTTCTGGCCTTCAGCTGGGCGCTCCCCAGGCACCAGGATGGCTGTCAGACCTGTTTGGATCTGTGACATTGCCCTCCTGAGATCAGCCTTGTGCTGCTGCCTGAGGCTGCCTGGTCAAGGAGGGTGCAGCCCAGCTTCTGGCCAAAGGGTCCCTTAGAACCTCTCTGTCACTCCCTGACATTGTCACAGCTGGTGAGAGCAGCTTTCTGTCTTGCTCTAGATTAGATACAGATCAGCTATTGACAGTGGCTGGACAAGAAGTGCTATCAGAAGACCCCGGGAGAGGCTGCCTCATTGAGTCTGGTCTGTCCTGGTGACAGATGACCATGTGGAGATGTGTGCTGCAGCCCCCGGGTGGGGCCCCTGCAGGAGGCAGACCTTGTCTGTGAGCAGCTTGTTCCCTGACTTCCCCCACTACTTCTCAGCTGTGCAGGACACAGGAGTGCTGACCAGTTAGCCCTCGTGGTGACTTCTCTGTCCACATGGATATAAATTCCAAAGGCAGCCATCGGTCAGTAGCCAACAGCTTCGCTTGTTAGCAGATCCTGGCACCAAAGCATCATCGGAGTGAAACGTCAGAGGAGACCAGATGCACGAGGCCGTGGGCGGCTTAGCACACCTGAGCACAGAGCGGCGGCGAGACGTCTGTGTAAATACTGGGATTCTGCCAGTAATTAAATAACCTTAAATGGACTCATTATCTTCAGAGTTACATGTTAATAATTTAACTGGCAAATATTTCATAAGTTAATTCTGTAAAGAATTAAGCAGAGCTCCATTTAATTAATTCCATATTTATACTAGCTTTTGCCTTTTAGCTTCAAATGGTTTCTTCGAAGAGTCAAGCAGTATAGCGATAGATGTTCCCTAAATGGGAGATGATCGTGTCACCCCACACTGTTTGGAGATGGGAGCTCCTGTCACTTTAGTTTACCTGACAGCTGGTGAGTGCGCTGTCCTATGAGCCATCGCCTGTGGTTTTCCCCTATGTCTGTCCCCTCGGTGTGCTGTAACCTCATGAATGGAGCTGGTATCCAAACGGTGACCCTTGATCTTCAGAATATACAGTCCTGCACTCAGAAAGATGGTCAGCGTGTAGTCTCAGATTGTGCACATTTCGGTGCTGCCCACTCTGGTCTGGAGAAAGAGCAATTGCAGTTTAAATTGGTGTCTCATTACCTACCCTCAATATCTTCAGCACCGCAGGCCCTGGACAGCTCCTCGGCCTCATCGGTGTCTCACTACCTACCCTCAATATCTTCAGCACCGCAGGCCCTGGACAGCTCCTCGGCCTCGAGCAGCTCCTCTCTGGCAGGGGGTGCCCCAGGGTGGAGACCAAGGCAGCAGCCAGCAGCGTCTCTCTCTTGGCTGGCCTGAGTCTCACAGGATCCTGTGCTGGGGCTCCTGACTGCTTCCAATTTGGTAGGAAAAAAACTGACCTGTGAGCTGGACCACCTGGCAATGGTCAGCGTCTCATCGCTTGTCCTCATTTGTTTTAAGAAAAGATAGATGTCAGCTCCCAATTAACCCACCTAACCCCACAGCTCAGATGCTTTTGCCTTAATGAAATTCTGGGTGAGGTTAATGATTCAACTCTGCCCCTGTGCTGGCCCTTGCAGAAAGTGGCCTGTAGGTCAGAGGTGGTGGACAGGAGGCATAAGAATGCCCATGATGGGGTCAGGGCACCTCGGAACAACTTGCCTGAAGCCAGCAGGGAGAGGGCTGGAGGCTGGGTCTGACCCTCTGCTAATTATACACACTGTTCTGGGACTGAGCCACTTTCAGAGTTGACGCCAAAGCTGTGGGGGGCAGAAGGAAACGGCCGGAGGAGGCGTTTGAACTGAACGCTCAGATGCCTGTCACACAGGAGGAGCCCATGCTTGGGGGTCACTCCAGCCCAGCTGTGATTCCTCTGTGAGTTTGAGGCATTGAGGCCAGGGTGGGGCCCTGGGAGGGGACGGATGTCACCACACAGCCAGGGGATGTGAAGAACCCCACCTCCCCAGCACAGCTGCTTCTCCCCTCCCTCTAAGGCCAAGGAAAGGGGGTATCTCCACACCCGAACCCCACACCAGAAGCCACGACTGCTCTCGGGAGGCCTGGTTGCCTCACAAACTCGGCACTGTTTCACGACTGCATCAATTTTTAATAAGCTGGTTGCATCCAATCTACTCATGCCACCGAGGGTAGTTTTTATACTTTATAAGCACAAATAAATCCCTCCCCAATCGGCGAGCCCCTTGGTGGCAGTTTGCAAGGGCCTTCGGGTAGCAAGCTCTCACCCTTCCTCCTCCGCCGGCTTCCCTGGCTTGTAAGTACCTCTGCAAGATCCATTGTTGCTTAAATAATTGAATCTATTTAAAGAAATGAAGCCAATTAACTTCTCAGTTTATGACTAAGAAATAATTTCACTGTGTGTGGTCAGATGCTGCTAAGTACCTGGGGATTCGATTATTGTTTAGAACTCAGAAAAATCCAAGCAGGACCCTAAACAACTTGGCCAGATGGCCTCTGTCTTGGCATTTAGCACGGGCCCTCTGCGCTGGCACGATGGTAAGATGCCAATTTAAACCCTGCCACCTCTAATGCCTTCAGACTCTCAAAATAGATTTTTCTACCAAAATCCTCAGGCAGAGCTGCGAATGAAGACCTGTCCCTCTCCACCGTCACGTCTGTGGGGTGCACTCTATGTCCTCTCCTCTCTTTCTTCCTCCCTCTGGGTCTCTCTCTGATCTTAGATATTTTTCTTCATTTTTTGTGTATTAAAATCAAGGACTAAGTAGTGGACAAGAGCAGGAAGAGGAAGAAATAAACTTTTTTTGTGGAACGAAGTTTTTAACAGGAAATGGTCCCCAAAATGGAAGAAGATGACCTGACCCATGGGAACTGAAGCTCAGTGGGTCTGGGGTGTTGAAGGCTGCGTGTAGTCCCAGCTCTGCCCTCTGGGGCTCCGGCTCCCCTCCTCTAGTGTGGGACCATCAGGGTGCTGTGATCCTGCCTAGGAGTGAGCAGGGCACAGTGCGTGATATGGGTGGTTCCTGCGTCAGGCTGCACCTGTTGCCCGAGGGTTCCCATGCTTGGCCTTAAGGTGGCTTTGTGGTGGTCACTGAGTCACCACTGTGTCCCAGGCACTGTGACAGGCGCTCAGGACAGAACATGGCAGAAGCCGGAGTCCTGCTCACCCTCCTGGGCCAAGGCTGGTGGAGAAGACATTGCCAACCATCCACCTGGTCTTCCCAGGATGCCTCCTCCTCCGCCTGGGTGTCTCTGGGCCCAGCTCCTGTGCCCCCGCCTCCACACTGGTGACCCACACCCTTTGCCTCTGAAGGTCACAATCTCACACTGTGTGTTGGTTCCATGCCCATGATGCCCCAGGCTGTGTCTCTGGTCCAAGGGTTCCTGCCAACCCCGACTTGCTCCTGGGATGCCGGGCCGGACAGCTATGCTCGAGTGCCCACATACATCACAGACTCAACACCCGTCCTTGGGCAGTGCACCCGTGTGCAACTGTGAGCAAAGTCACAGTTTGATTAGAATCGAAGGACGGGAGTGTCACTCAGTGGCAGCCATCTGCTGCTCCCTCTCTCCTTGGCCCCTCCTCGCCCTGTCTCTCCTCGGTCCTCCCCACGTCCCTCAGCAGCCTCCATGGCCACCTCCTCCACGCGGCCTCTGCAGACTCCACCCCAGGGTGTCCCCTCCCCAGGCATGGCCCTTGTCCTTGCCTGTCTTAGGGCTCACTGGGCACCTGTTTCCACCCTCTGTCCACTTCCCGGAAGCACTGCATTTCCCGTATCTGAATCTCTGGCTGTGCTCTCCTGCGCACGCCCAGTGATGCTGGCTACGTCAGACTGGGGAGGCCACGAGGAGGGGGCGCCTTCATGGTCAGCAGGGAGATAGAGTGGGTGCATCTTGGGGCAGTGCCCTTGCTGACCCTCCTGACCAGCTCTGCCTGCAGGGATAGGGGGTCCAGACCCCAACCAGGGGTCCAGATGTTAATGCTGTAAGGTCCCTGCTGGAGGTTATTGGGGCACCACCGGACTAGCTGGCAACGGGATTCCTGGGTGGCCTGCCAAGGCGCCTGCCCAAGGACAAACATTTTACTTGACCTGGAGAGCCCAGATGAGAAGGAGAGTCCTGAGAGGTGTCCTCAGGCTGGACTCTGGGGACAACAGGGACACACACAAGACAGCTGCAGTGAAGTATTAGGGCCCCGAACCCCGCTTTGCGGTCCACATTTGTCCGTGTCTCCTGGGCCCTCAGGGTCCATTGGGACCGGGCACCTATAATGCACTGGACAAGTGATGCTGGGGAGGTCACTGAGGGCAACAGGAAGAAGCCAGCAGCCAAGCTCGGCCTTCGCTGTGCCGGGTCTGGCAGAGTCAGCCTCCTCCTGAGGCAGCCCGACCGTGGCTCAGAGTCTCCTGGTCATACCCTGGCAGATACCCGGCTCTGATTTATCAAGTGCCTCTCACCATGCCAACCGTGGCTGGGGCTCTGGCATAGCACAGGTGAGAGTGCTCCTGCCTGTGCCTGCCTCGTGGACCCGCCTGGCACCCGAGCGACCTGGACCAGTTCCTAAGTGATGATGATGTGGCCCTGGGAAGAGGTGCCGGCCAGGGAGAGAAAGGTTGGACCACGCTGTGGCTGTGGGAGAGACAGCCTTGATGGAGAAACTCAAATTCCTCTACCTCTGAGAGTTAGGAATGAGTCTGGGACTTCGCCCAGCAGCATAAAGTGACACCAGGGGACCAGTGACAGAAGGCAGGCAGCAGGGCACAGGGTTAGGGGCCTGGAACTCAGGGCGCGTGAGGAGAGCCAGTGTGGACCTTCAGAAGTGAGCGCACCCTTCAGCAGGTTAGAGAATCACCAAGAGCTAAACACCCGCTCCCAGCCTGTCCTCTCCATGCACGGCGGCCCATATCTGGTTATTAAATCCCAAATTGTGCTTTTCCTTAACCTCGTCCCACAGAGTCCTGTTCTGGAAGTATTTTAGGAAAGCATGACCTTTTTGCATCGTTTGAACCGGGCTCAGGTGCTGAGTGGGGAGTACATGTTTGTTCAGCCTGAGGAATCCAAGACGGGTCTCCCCAGCTCCTGGCTGCTGCCAGGGTTGTTCTGGCACAGCAAGTGGCCCAGGGACCAGCTCGGCAGTCCTGGTGTGGGCCCAGCGTGCATGTGACCTGCAGGCCTCCTGGACTCCAGTCTCTGCAGGGCTGGGAGGGACCGTGTTGGCACCCGGTCCTCAAATCAAAGTGGTGGAGAGACAAATCCAGCCCTTCGCGCTGGTTGGGTGTCCCGTGAGCCCTCAGGAGCATCTCCATGCCTCGGCCTCGGCCGGCCTCGCCTTCCACCTTGTGAAAAGTGTTTGCGAGATCCTGAACAAGGAGCCTCAGCATGGGTGGAAACACTCACCAGGGAAACACTTGCGCTCCCCTCTGCCCTCCCTCCGCTGAGAAGAAATCCCGGACTCTGAAGTTGTTGTGCCTGTTTTGGCCTGAAATAATCAAGCTTCCAAATGGTAAGGGTCCTGGGGCAGCAAAGGGCTCAGGCGACAGCAGAGCCACAGGGGCCAGTGGCTCATGGGGTGGTCGGGATGGAAGGGCTCTTGGAATCCATCAAACCTCCCGTGTGCCACAGACTCCAGGCCTCTGGGCACAGATATGAGAGTTGACAGAACGCCTGCACGTGGGTCCGAGGCCCTCTTCTTCCTGGGGGATCCTCAGCCTCCAGGATCAGTGTGCCCCACACCAGGGGCCTGGTAGACTGCCTTGGGTCCCTAGGCCAGCTTCCATCACCACTGGAGGATGGGCAGGGGCGAGGTCCCTAAAAGGCCAATGCTCTGTGTCATAGAAGGCACCCCTGCCCTGTCAGCCATCCCTCCCCGCACCTTGAGCCTGCATCTGACTGATGTGCTTCGCCCCGAGTTCTCCTGCTGGCCTGGGGCTTCCTCTGGTCTCTGCTGTCCACCCCCTGGCGTGGGGCTTCCCTGGTCTCTGCTGTCCACCCCTGGCATGGACTTTGTGGCACTCACTAATCCCAGTGCCTGTTTACCACAAAGAGGAACCAGCAAGCAAATGCATGGAAACACTGGAGCAGGGTGGGGAGCCAGCTGCCCTCCGGGCAGAACAGGATGCTGTCTTCATAGACAGCATGATGACCTTCGGTCCATCCTCGGGACATGCTCCTGCCCAGCAATTTTTGTGAACATTTGTGGGCCAGAATGGGTGACCAGCAGGGATTTAGAGCTCACTGACTGAGGAGTGGATCAAGGCAGGCCTCTTGCAAGTCCTGAGTTCCAGGATTTTGTGTCCTGATTCCATCTTGTTCAGCAGTGATTCTGGGGATCTCCAGAGGTCAGAACTTGTGCCAGTAGGAGTGGCCCCCACCTCACGTTCAGGGTGGTGTCAGACCAGTGGTGGCAGTGGAGGAGGGACCCACAGCAGGAGCGGCAGGCAGGGCAGGGGGAGGTGACCCCAGAGGAGCGTCTCACACAGTCCTAAAGAATAGGCCACGGCATCTGGGAGGTGGGACAGAGCAGAGTCTTACGGCGCTGGGGCTGCTTGTGTGAGGCCAAGAGGCAAGGATGTCCTCCCACATCCAAGGACACCAATGGCCGGAGTGCTGGGCTCCCTGTCCAGCTTGGCAGGCGGCCACCACAGCAGCTCGGCTGGCGTCTGTCCGACTTCTGAAATAATGCAGTCTGATAGGGCGGGCAGGAGGGGTGAGCCAGAACCTGGTCCCGTGTCTTCCCTCTCATGTCCTGACCTCAAACCGGAGACAAGGGTGCACAGGGCATGGGCAGGCTGCACAGGGGCCAGGACGCAGACTGGACTCTCTGGCCGGGCCCTCGCTCCCCCAGCTGCCCGCAGGCGGCCGTACATCAAGGGCAGGACAGCTTTGACGGTGATGAGAATGTATGAGAGCCTCGTCCGGATATGAAGTGGCGCGAAGTAGGTCAATATTGTCTGGAATAATGAACCCGAGTTTAATCAACACATCATAAGCAGAATTATGTGCAAAGCCTAGCAAGTTATTGTTGCTGTATCGGGTTATTTGACTACTTAATCTTCTAATGTATGCACATAATAATACAATAATTTTACATGCGGCTACAAATCATTTTTCTACAATCATGCAAGTGTGTTTAACAGTATGTTAATGACACATCACGCTGTATCCCTGGGGACACGTTTCTAAAGTTGTGCCCGGTCGTGACGTTGGCTGCCCAGTGTGTGGGCCACAGGCAGCATGGTGCTCTTGCTGTAGTAGGTGCTTAGCGAAACTGAGGAGAAAGAGCAGATGGGTGTGAGTGGGCCCGGCCACCAGCTGCACTGTCCCTGAGGGAGGGACAGGCTGGCACTGCCATCCCGTCCCAGGCCCGGTCCTGGATATGTGGTTCCGCAAGTCACTCGCCCTGTCTAGCTGAGGCTCCTCCTCCTCGAGGGGCCCAGGTCACCTGGAGGGATTTCTGTAAAGTCCCTTTTGCAGAGGACTGTTGTCACCATCAGGGCCAGAGAGGAATCCCTGCGTTCCATTTGCTTTTGACCCACAGGTCCCACAAACCCACGGGTGCAGCTCCCTCCACCACGGGTGGAGTGGGTCTCCCTGGTAGTTCTGATTCGAGGGGACCCCGTGACCTCTGATGGCTCCCTTTGGGGACTTAGGGCAGTACCGCAGCCTGAGCCCACCACGAGGACCAACACCTTGCATATCGGTGGGTCCTCAGTCCCAGGTCAGAGGTGGAGGGCCTGGACCCCTGCGTCCCCTCTGCGGCTCCGCTCTCCTGTCCAAGCGACCTTCAGAGTCCAGCAGCTGACAGCAGAGAGCAGACTGTGCCAGGAAAGCGCAGCCTCAGATCTGCTGCAGGAACTTCCCAGGTGAGCTTCTTCCCTGCAGCAAGGCCATAGTAGAGCCCTGGCATTGCTGAGCCCCGCGGGAGGGTGGCAGAGACGGTGCAGGGCAAGATGCTGAGGACAGAGATGGACAAATCAGATCGCAGGAATCAGAGAGAGCGGAGGAGCAGGGAGAGGGATGGCAGCACAGAGCCTCTGATTGGTCCCATGGATGCCAAGGGATCACCCAGCTTTCAGGCCAGAGAAGGGTCATGGAGAGGAAATTTACGCCCCCCCCCAAATGATTCAGTTTCCCTGAGGGTGACTGGCACCTTGATGCTGAGCTCCCTCTCCACTGAGCAGCTGGGCAGAGGGCTGCCCCTCCTCCCGGTCCTCCCTGACCTGCAGGGTCCAGAACGCCTCTGCTCTCTCCATTGCTACAGCGGGCCTGGAGGACCAGACCTGCTCCTGTGGGAGCCGGGGGGCAGATGGCTTTCTAGCCTGCTCTGAAAGTCGGCATCAGGCTCCATGAAGGGCTCTGACCTACATGAGTTCTCATAAAAGAACTTTTCCTTTAAAATTTTTTTTGTGGTTTTGTTTTTTGAGACAGAGTCTCACTGTGCATTCTAGTCTGGCCTTGAAGTCACTACAGAACCCAAGCTGGCCTTGAATTTGTGATTCTCCTGACTCAGCCTCCCAAATGCTGGGATCACAGGAGTGCAGCACCATACCTGGTTCCTTACCAGCCATTTCTGCTGTCTGGGCTAATTTGTAACCAGCGGTGTGACCTTCAGTGACTTAAACTGTGTAGACATAGGATGCATATTTATGCTCCAGCTGCCATAAGGGTACCACAGGCAATTAGAGGAGTCTACACAGCCCATGCAAATTCTATCAGGATCCTGGGGACTGGAGGCCCGAGATGAAGGTGTCGGCTGGCCAGATGCCCCGAAGGCCTCTCTCCCGGGCCAGCAGAAGCGGTGGGCTCGCTGAATCCTCTGTGGTCACCCCTCTGTGTGTCTGTCTTCATCTCCTCCAGTCCCCCGGGATCAGAGCCACCAAATGACTGAGTTCCAAAGCAGTCACTCACAGAGCAGCCGTCCACCAACAGGTCACAGCTCCACATGGAGGCCCTGGGTATGGCCACTCAGGCCCGGTGGGGACCTTGCTGTGTGGAGCACCACATGGCTGGCTGCCTCAGCCTACTTGGGCACGATGTCGCCCGTGTGCTACCTTGAAGGCCGAGGGACCAGCGAGGTTGTTGACGCCCAACAGTGATGACCTCTGCTGCCTCCCTCCTGGGCTGTGGGACACAGCAGATTCCCCTCCCTCTCCTGAGACCGTAAACCAGGCCAGGTCGCCTCTCCCTCACTGAAAGGCGTCAACATGCCCAGCAGCATCCACCCGCCCTGCTGCGGCGCAGAGGGCGGCCCGGGTTCTTTGATGAGAGAGCAGTTCCTCCTCCTCCGGCGAGGTCAGAAGTGGCCTGCCTCCCACTCGGAGGGGCCTGCAGCGCTGACAAGACACTTCACGCCACTCCAGTGGGTCCACACTGCAGTTTTATTTCCCTAATCATTTCCCAGGGATCTGCCGCCGCTCGAGGAACCACAGTTTGCAAGTCATGGAAATAAGATCCGTCAGCAGCTTCAAACTCACTTCCCTGGCAGGATTTCTGATGACGCGAGCCTGGGCCTGCCGTGCCAAGCTTCTGCCCTGCCCAGGAACCCCCCGTGGACCCCTCCTGTCTTAGAAATCAGGGTCACAAGCCTCCTTCCTCCATGGCTCTGCTTTCCTGTCCCACTTGCAGACCGAACTCTCTCCTCCCACATCCCAGCAGCGTGCTGCCACAGCCTGGGCAGTGCAATGCCCCTCTGTCCTCAGCAAGTTCTCCCCCGCTCCCCAGTGCTCTGGGCTTTGTTATCATTTTTTCTTTTTGGGGATTATGAGAACTGAATACAGGGTCTTTGCCCTGAGCTGCATCCCCAGCCTTCTTTGTCTTTTTATTCTGAGACAGGGTCTCTCCAAGTTGCTAAGTGGCCCAGGCTGGGCTTAAACCTGCTGTCCCCCGGCCTCCCAGAGTGTGGGGATCACAGGAGGGACCCAGGGGGCCTAGAAGGCAGTGATGGCCCCTTCACGCCTGGCTATCTGGGTGAGCCTGGGCATCGCACTGCGGACGGGGAGAAGGAAAAGGCCCCTGCGCCCTGAGGTTCACACGCGCGGGTGGGGCCAGGCCGCATCTTTCCAGCCATGGGTTTAATCCTTCCGCGGCAATCACGGGTCTGAAATTAAGCCATGATTTATTTATCTGAGTGCCCCAAATATTTTGAGCTGCAGACGTCTTAACTCTGCTGATGCCGTTCAGTTGCCTTAAACAAAAGTGCCCCAAGGTGAGCGCTGGCTCTCCTCTCCTGCACCTCGGGCCAGGGCTGGTCTTACGTGGGTGCCCAGAGGAGAGAGCTGTGTCCTGCTCCCTTAGGACATGCCTGTCCTGCTGCTTCTGTGGGCCTCGTGGGTTTTCTCGGCGATCCTGCTGGCTCTTCTCCTCCCCTGCCCCGATACCTTCCCAGCCGCTGTCTGCACCCAGCAGCACAGCCGAGGGGCAGAGCGTGAGGGCTGGAGTCCGGCAGCGGTTCCAATCCCGGCTCTGCCATGTGCCAGCTGTTTGCTGTTGAGCAAGCTGATTAACCTCTCTGTGCCTTTCCTTCCTGGCGCAGGAGAGCCGAGATGTGGTTAAAACTGTGATGTTCGCAGCTCTTTGACTTACTCCTCGGGGTGAAGTGAGGTTCTCACCCCGACATCACCTTGCATTTTGTCCCAAGCCCTTGCCTGGGTGCATGAGATCTCAGCAGGCTTTGCCTCAGCAGCCTCCTTGGAGCCCCACAGCTAGGCAGTGGGGCCTCACCTGGGGGAACCCCCACGCTCAGCGAGCCCTCTGGCTAATCACAGGACACCCAGCCCAGTCTCCAGCTGGCGCGGGCCATTTGAACAATTCTATGGCAATGGCCCCACCCGACACAGACAGGGCAAACTCACAGCTACTCAAGCCAGACCCTGAGCCCTGCACATGTGTCCTTCGCCTGCCCTTGTGACAGGGGGATGGGAAGTGAGTTTGCCGTTCGTGGCAGACGGGTGGCCTTGGTGCCATTGGGAACATGTCCACTAATGGGTCGTCTTCAAGAGCAGTGACAGTCACGGTTCTCCCGAGGTTTCCCTTTGGGGGAATTTGGGTGCATAAAACATCTCTTTCCACTTCACGCCCTGCCGATACTGGAAAAGAACTCTGAACAGATGAGAGATGAAGGAGGTCTTGTCGCAGGCGGAGACAGTAAAAGGTCTTATCAGCGTTGCAGGTCGGTGGGGGGAGAATATGTGGGAGAGAAAGGAATGCAAAGGACAAGCTGGCTAACCCCTGGGGACGGGACGCGGAGGAGGTCCATGTAAGCCCTCTGCAGACCTGGGGAGGAGGCCATGTGGACCAGGGTCCCCTTGCTCCTCACCACGCCATGGAGACTTTGATCCCCTCCGGCCCATCTACTGACCCCTGGACAGCAGAGGACTGATGGAAGTGACAGCTCTCCTGGTTTCCCTCATCTCCTGCTCTCCTGGAAGCCTGCAGGCCAGGCTGTGCCCCCACTGGAGTGTTTTCGGGAGCCTGGCCTGCACATTAGCAGGAGGTGGTATCACAGAAGGACCCCCTGAAAAGCCAGGGGTGTGGGATTCCAGGATGAGCTCTCCCTCCCCCCTTCTGATTTTTATACTTGGACGCTGATTCTCTTCGGAGAAGGGCACCCCAAGGACATCTCTTGAGAAAGGGGAAGACACAAAAAGGAAACACATTGCATGTGCTTGAATGCACACGCCTGTGGAGACTTTGACGCCTCCGCGGTTTGATCAGTGACATTGATTTCTGCCTGTGCTGCTGCTTGGTGCTTTTAAGGCTGACCTGCTGCTGGAGGAGGCCTTGTGGTGAAAACAGCTCAGCTAGAAGAGTGGTGCTGGCAGAGACCCTCTGCCATACCCATGCCCGGCTCACATCCGAACTCCAGACACCGTGGGCGCAGGAGGGAACAGGAAACGCCCCTTGCATGAATGACCCAGTTCCGTTTAGAGCTGGTGAAACTCCTTTTCAAGTGCATGGGCCTGACTTTTAGTTTTCTTTCCTTCTTCTTTAATATTTTAGTGTCCACGACTGTATTAGTTCACCTGCCCTTTGCTGGAACACAACGCCAGCACCCACAACCTGAAGGACTTGAAGCTGAGCTTGGTCCAGGGTTTCAGGGGGTTCAGTCCATGGTCAGCTGGCTGCAAAGCATCATGGTGAAAGGTGTGGGGAGCAGGGTGCTCACTGGGAGGCAGAGTAGGGGCTCAGTCAGGAAGCAGGCCGGGGAAAAGTCACACTCCCCGGACCCACCCAGGCACACCCACCCCTGCGGTCCTAATGTCAGTGAGGTTGACTCCACCAAATGCCTTTCTGTCTCTCTGAAACAGATGTTCCTGGGAAAACACAGTGGCTCTACCCTCCCTGATGACAGCCTGCTGAATTTCTTTTGAAAGCATTTTAAACAGTAGGACCTCCTGCCCTTGCCAATAAACCACAGAGGAAGTAGAGATCTTGACTTGCCATCTTGAAATCCCAGCCCCTCCACCATCATGAATAGACTCTGTGGCCCCCACAGCTTCGAGCCAATTCAGACATGGGTTCTATGGCAAACAGAAGAGTCACTGCTCTAATTCACCAGGCAAAGCAGAGGACAGGTGGGGGCAGCATTTCCTGGAGGTGGCAGCCGGATTCCTGGGACTGCAGGAGCCACCACCGACATCACCATAACTGATTGGCTAATTTCCAGCCTGGCCCTCGTGGGCTGGGACGATCATGGTGCTCATTGCTCTGTGTTACCTGCTGATTGAAGAAGTGAAGATGTTTTATCAAAATAAGCACTCGAGGGAAAATGCCTAATTCCGGTGATTCTGCTTGCTATTTGACTAATTTATCTCCATTTCCTCTGAAACATGCCACGGCCCAGACTCCTCACTAACCTGGATGAGCAGGTCTCAGGGGGAGCAGTTCTGGTCCCGGGGGAACCTTCAGGCACTGTGTGGAGAGAGATCTGCTTGCCCTAACTTGTGCAGGGTAACAGGGGTCTTCTGAGGGACCCCGGGGGTGCCACATGCCCTGCAGCTGCTGAACATCCTGCCACCCACAGAGGAGTCCCCCAAGGGAGCCAGCATCCTCTGGCTGCAGTGGCCACAGTGTCAGGGCTGGGAAAGCCTGCTAGGATCTCCTCTTCTAGCCTCTGGATCGGGGACCCTTGGGTGGTCTCAGCCTCTGCTTTAGGACCTCTATGGTTTTCCCTGTGGCTCTTGAGTGCTGTGTGTTTCCAGCTGTCATCTCAGACTCCAGGCGATCCATGGACAGCAGGGCTAGAGGAAGAGCAGGGAGGGGACAGAAACGCACAGCTGTCACCAACGGTGAACCCCTGTGCCTGCCACCCTCTTGTCTGTGCCCCTGAGCGAAGTGGCTCCTGAGATCTCTGGGGCTTTACTAGTATTAGTGGAACACAAAGTTTAAAGCCCACATGCAAGAGAAGGTTCTGGAAAAGCTCCTAGTCAGTGGCAGGAAGGGAACTGATGGCCTCCTCTCCTGGCCACACAGCTGTCCCCTCGTGCCGGTGGGAATCGTCACAGTTCCCCATCTGTTTGGTCAAGAGTTAATAAGCTGCAGCTTCATGGCCAAGATCGGGGCTCACACAGGAGTCCCGTGGCCATGGCTTGGAGCCCAAATGAAGACGCAGGAATCAGACGGAAACCAGGGACTCACCTCCTGCAGGAAGCCGGGCCACCAGCTTGTTCTCCCATCACACACACTCCCTCTGCCCTTGGAAGGTGGACAGAGCGTGGGGTCAGGCTGGGCCCTGCAGCATCTGGCCGAGTGGGGTCGCATCCCTAGCATCATTGGGTGCCATCTCCATGAGTGAGGAGCCCCTGCAAGCCAGGGTGCACCTGTTCCAGGGTTCGGCCTGCAGGAGGGCACCATGGGGAAGGATGCCCAGCCCAGTTCCACCCCAACCCCCTCCACCCACCCCTGGGCACTGCTGCCCACCATGGGCAGAAAGAAGAGTGGGGCCAAAGTCACACCCGCTGCCCAGGAAGCCGGGAAGTGGCTTCCTCTCTTTCTCGGGGGACTCCTTGGAGCCCTCACTGTGCTAATGTGATAAGGTCTCCACCGAGGAGCAGTGGGCACTTTTGAACTTGTTTTATTCATCCCGTAGGGTAATTATTATGCTCATATATATGCAAAACATTGTGCGAGGCTTGCCCAGTGCATAATCAGATACAAGACTGCCCTCCCCCAGTCCCAGCCTGGTGGGCAGGGCTGCAGGAGAGGAGGAGGGGGATGCATGTGACCCATAAGGAAGGGTGGAGACACCCAGAGATAAGCTGAGGGCTTGGTAGCAGAGACACCACTGAGTCATAATCAGGATAGAACATGCTAGGGTCTAGGAGCATAAGTGTAAGTGCCCTGTGGTGAGCAGACAGATAGATGCTTCTATGCCTCCTGTGGCCAACAGTCTCAATTCCCATGGTGCTCACTAGGGATGAGTCTGCTAGGAGTCCGGAGCCTGCAGTCAGTCTGGAGTGGTTTCCTCCCGCTGCCCTGATGATGGACGAGGTGGATGCATGCCTGTCTCAATCAGAGTGAACATGCTCCTCCTTCAAAGGCTTGTTCAACCGTTGGCCCATTTGTCAGCCTTTCTGAGTGCCTGCTTTGCAGGTGTTTATTTTTATGGATGAGAATTTCTTTCTGCTTTATCTTACAGTTCCCTGTTCTCTGCCAAAATTGCGTTTCTTGTTCTTAAATTTCCTGAGCACGTTAATCACAGATACTTTAAAGTCAGCATCTGAGACCCCGACCTCCGGGAGTCACTGTGGGTTCTTTGGTAGCACCTTGTTCTCTCTGGGTTTTCATCATCTTTGAGGATGCAGGAGATCACTGAGAGCTGGGTGCTGGGTGCATCTCACGGGCCACCTGCGGCTGGACACTCCTGAGCTCTAATTTCATCTCCCACGAGACTGAAATCACAAAAGCTGCATCTCTGAGTTAAGCACAAGCTCCATGGAGGTCCCGAGAATCAGCAGCAGCTTTCGAGGGAAAGGCAGGGCCACGTGGTCTCCTCCTGCTGCACCTGCCTTCTCCTGAGGTTTTATCGTTTTGCTGTGCGTGTCCCTGTTTCTCCCTTTTAAGGTCCAGGGGGAGCTGGTCTGTTCCTGATCCATCTGTTCCTAGGTCACAGCCCTTCCAGGTTTCAAGGAGCTGGCCAGCATGTGTTGAACCCTGTCCTCCCTGCAGCCAGGAGCCTCCTTCACCCACCTCGCCTGTGTGTGCAGAGTACTCTGCTCTGCCCACCCAGCCTTCCCACGCTCCCCTTCCAAGTCAGCAAACACCGTGAGTCCTGAATCAGGACTGCCTGGCATGTCCACAGGGAATGACCACAGGGTGCATGCTGAGCAGCCCCGAGAGATGGTCTTAGGGGAGTGGACAAGGTGAGAGACAAAGGTGACCCCAGAATGGTGGCCTGAAAATTTGGAATGATGCATGCACCATATGTTGGGGCAAGCTGGAGATGGATGAGGAGGTCAGCGTGGGTCATGGTGGACGTCCATGGGAAGATGATGATGGCGGAGATGGAGACTCAGTGTTTGGGTGTGAGTCTGGGGTGAGCTGCAAGGTGCTGGCTGAGTCTGCAGTGTTCTATGATGGGTAGACACCGAGCCTGGGCATCCTGGGATGTAGACGTGGGTCATTTCGCCTTCCTTGCATGGTGGAGGTGGGAGCACAAGTGTCTAGAGGTGCACAAGCTAAGAAGAGGGTCTTGGTGACCCTCGCTGGGCAGGATGCTGTGGAGACGAAGAGAGTTTGAGAGATGAGAGAGAGAGAGAGAGCCAGGGTGTAGGAGAAAACCAACAGCAGGAAGCCACCGTGACCAAAGAACCAGTCTGTACAAAGAGAAGGGTATCAGAGAGAACGTGCAGCAGTTTCTGGGGCCCTGGAATGTTTCCAGGCCGAATTAAGGGTAGTGACTTCACAGAGGTGAGTACGCACTGCTGCCGGCGGGGAGGGCCACCAGGAGGGCACAGACGTCTTCCCAGGTGTCACAGCAAGCCCCGAAAGCCTTCTGCGAGTTCAAATAAGGAAAATGCCTGGAAGCCACTATGGGCTTCGGCAAATTGGTCCCTTGCTAGGTGGCCCATTCAGTCCATTCCCCCGGGGCCCCGCAGTTGGTGGCTGCCTGGGACACCAGTGGCAGTTCCTTTAACCACTGCTACCGGGTGCATTAGTGCCAGGAGACACCCAGGGGACGCCTGTGTCCCTCTGTCCCCTGACGGTTCGTGGCCATTCCTAATGGGTAGGGCCCGTCACTTGTGGGGACATCACAGTCTCCTCCCTTAATGGCTCTGGGGACTCACGCTGCTTTGGCTCCCACCTGGCCCTGCCTGTGGCCCACGCTCCAGTCTGAGGGTTTTGCCTCCGTGTCTTCTCACTGGAAGTGCACTCAGAAACTAGACTTACTCCAGGGTCTCTGGGCCTGATAGGGCAGCAGCCAGCGTGAAACACCACGTGCCACCTTGCACCTACCCATAATCCTCCTCTAACATGAACTCGAGCTCCCTCCAGCTTAGCTCGCCACACCCAGGCCCCGATGGGGTAGGCACTGCCCTGTCCCATGCATAGCTGGTTTGCTGAGGGATTTCTGGTTCTTTCCCGGTAATACCAGGCAGATATTCATGGTGCACACTCGTGATGGCCACCAGCTTTGGTCCCCAGTCTCTGAGGACCCCTGATGGGTGGAGCCTGGGCCTCGGGACCTCTGGCTTTGTTGATCTTTGTCGCAGCACAGCAGCCAGCTCTGCTGCCCTGTAGGATGCAGAAGGCCTGAGTGTGGGAAAGGGCTGTCCCCGAGAGAGGCTGGAAAGATCCACACACACGTCCTCGCAAATTCAAGGCTTGGGCTCCCGTCTCTTGCTGGTGAAAATTAGTTTCCAAATAGTAACTTTTTAAAAGTAAAAATGAAAATTCAGTGAGAAGACTCTGATCTTTGACCGTGAAGGTGACAGAGGGCTCAGAGTGCCAGATCCTCCTGAGCTGAGTGCCCGTGACACCGAGGGTGCTCTGCCTAGCCCGGGAGTAGAGTCTCGATTAACCCAGAAATGGGCACAGGCTTCAGGGAGGCTGCTCTGTGGCAGGAAGGTGACAGCCAATAAAGGGCTCAGAGCAGTGAGCACTTGGAAAAGCCGGCAGAGCAGTGATCTGGGTGTGAGGGTGGACAGGCCCTGGGCACGGTGGGCGGGGAGGAGTGACGGGGCGTGGGGTCTCCATCGCAGGCACTGAGCCAGGGAGGGGAGGAGCCCATGTCCTTGTGTGGCCTCCCGGTGGCTTTGGGGTGGACCAGAGCAGCAGTGACCCAGGGACCCTGTGACTGTGTCTTTCTGTCCTCGGGCCGGGGTGCTGTCTGTCCCAACTCACCCACCATTAGATTCACAGCTGGGGGTAAAAATCCAGAGAGAAAAAGCCCAGCAGGGAAGCAAAGGAGACCAGTCTCCTGTCTGAGCCGGGCCACAGCCATCCTGGTGGCCTTGTGATGACACTCAGGGTGGCCACAGGGTGGGACCAGAGAGTCATTCGGTGGGCAGGATGTGTTCCCAGACATGGGAAGAGGCCAAGACTCTGGGGCACAAGTCCAAGTTGCTATTCAAGGCCAAGGGTTGTTATGTGAGGTGCACACAATGATTCACTTTAGGGTGTTTGAATCAAGCCACCTTGTCCTTCCTGGGGGGCCATTTCTTGGGGCTCAGGTAGGAGTCTCTGGTAGGAGTCTCCAGAGAAAAGAAGCAACCAGATTTTAGTACCTAGAGAAATATCTTTAAGAAACTGGCCTGTGTGGCTGCAGTTCGACAGATCTGAAGAGTGGCAGGGAACCAGTGGCCAGCAGGGTGCTGCCGTTCGGTCCCAAAGGCCATCCTCCAGCATGCCAGGAGTTCGAGCCCCAGACCACCTGCCAGCAGAACCCCTTTTCCCAGAGGACACAGGCCTTTCATCCTGTTTAGGCCTTCGGCTGATTGGATGAGGCCCACCACGCTGCCGAGGCAGCCTCCGCATGGCCTCACTGCCCCAAACCCCCTCACAGAGCACTCCAGAAAGATGCCAGGCACGCATCTGTGCACGTAGATCCCCCATGAACTCAGCATTGACCAGCACAGGGCTGCACCTGGAGTCCTGGCCGCCGACACCTGGGAAGGAGCCACCAGGCTCCTCGACCCGCTCCAGGGCTCTGTGCTCATGCACCAGTAGGACTCGCCCATCCGCCCAGCCGAGGCACCCGCACCCGAGGGCTGTTACTTCCTGCCAGCTGGAGCACAACTCAGACAAACATCCCTGTTCACAGCTAGCTGGCAGCAAGGGACTCGGGGTCTTGCCCCAGGGACCTTTGGGAGGAGAGCACAGGCCATCTGTCCCGCTGGGCACAGCCCGGGCACTGCCAGCGTGCGGGGAGGCTCGGCCAGCTGTGCCCCTGCTGGTCTCTGTGCTCCATCCCCTTCATCCCTCCGAATCAACAGCTGCTGAGTCCATTCAAACAATCCAATTTGAAATTCCGTTTCTGGCACACAGACGGCTTCCTGCACCCAGGCAGAACAAAAAGCATGGAACAGGGGCTGTAATAGGAGATATTTCAGGAGCCGCAGACAGAGAAGTCAACAATCTGTTCCCTCGTGAGGGCTCTGACCTCTGGGAGGAAGGGAAACAGGAGAATCGGGCTGGGTACAAAGGACATAAATATTTTACTCCCGGCACTTCCGCAGCGAGAGCTGAACAAATGTTGCCCCTGGACCTTCCCCGCCTCCAGACTCATCTTTGAAAAGCTGGTGAAGACCGGGCGGGGAAAGGGTAGAAAAAGCAGTTTATTGATGTGAACAGCAGCTGGAGGGGTCTCGTGGCTCCAGGGAGAAGGGTTCTCAGCTCCTGGAGGCCTTGGAGGGAGACATACGGTCTCCTCCTGGGTGCTTGGAGGTGTCAGGAGGTCTGGGGACGTAGCTGGGTCCACTGCTTCCTGGAGGACTGCAGAGTTCACACAGGATCAGCCCCAAATCCAACAGAGGCTTGCTGGGTGGCGGGCTGGTCTTCTGCCCCTGGTGGCGCATCTTGGTACTCTTGTGCGCCTGGGTGACAGTTATAGGTCACCTTTGTGGACACGGGAGGACGCCCCACTCCAGGCTTAGTGACAGCAGCTGCAGCCTTAACGCTGACAAAGTCCTAGCAGTGGCTCTTACAGCCCTGAGGCTCCTCTGGAAGCCACTTGGCCGCGTGTGTGGTGCCCTTTGAAGATGGCAGTGTCTGTGCCACTCACAACACGTCCCGGCAGCCTGGGGACACTGTGCTCTGTGTGCCCCCTCTCTTGACCGAGCACATGCAATGCAATGCCGGTGAGGCCAGCGCAGCCCAGATGGGCTCATGTCAGCCACGGGAAGGAAAGGCTGTGCATGCGCCAGGCTGTATGCATCGTCCCCGGGCTCCTGCACCTGCCCCGGTGACCTGTCTCTCTGCTAAGGCCACTTCCACCCTCCTCTCCAGGCAGTCAGCCCTGTGCCTCGCTGGCTCACACGGGTCGGGGGGCCCAGGAGGACTGGTGGCCCCAGGACACACCCTCCAGGAGAAGTGTCTCTGTCTTTGCTCTGGGGTGCAGACGTCTCCTCCAGGAGCTCTGACTACTGCCTCCGAGTCACGTCTGCAGCTGCCTCTCCTGCTGGTCCTCTCACCTCCTCCATCAGGGCAGCAGCACGGCTTTTCCTCCTGCCCAGCATGCCCAGGGGCCTCCCCACCCCCAGCCTCCCAGCCCCACAGAACCCTGAGCGCATTCCTGCACACATGCTCATCGCCTCCGCCTCCCCATAGGAAGGTAGCGTTCCTGGTCTTCCCTTCCCCTTGACTCCATAAAGGACATATTTTGCTTCTACCCTCTGTGCAAACCCTGCTCTCCTGAACCCGGGGGACATTCCTGACCCTCCCATGCCCAGGTCCCTGCCATTCACTCTCTGCCCAGAGCCCCCACATTCTCTGGGATGGGGAGGGAGGGGCCTGGCAGGACAATGGTGGTTAGATGCCTGGTCCTGGAGTCTCCATCTCAGCAAACATCTGTACATTTAATGTTTCAGTTTTAAAAATCAGCTTTGCTATTTCTGCCATAATGGGCAAGTGTGTTTTGGTTTAATAAACATGACGACCCGAAGCGGCCCCCAAACCCAAGCCTCGCTTTGCTGCAGTGCCTCAGCAGGAAGCAGCCTCAGCCCCACCCAGGAAGCAGCCTCAGCTCCACCCTGATCACGGCATGGCCACCCTCTGCCTTCCCAAGGGAACCCCAGGCCACCAGGAGTGGAGACCCAGCTCTTCCAGGTCCTGCTGGTGTCTGAGCCCAAGGACGAGGCTGCGGTGGGGTCCACAAGGCGCTGTCAGAGGGAGACCTCGCGTCAGCCCCACTTTTGTGTGAGGTTGCAGTTGGAGCCCAGGAAGCCCTTCATACCGAGCCTCACTCCCAGCCCCTCTCTGGGTTTTTATTCTGTGACAGGGACTGGCTAAGTCGGTCAGGCTGATGTCTAAAGTGCGACACTTTTTCCCCAGCCTTCCATGGTGCTGAGGTTACAAGCGTGCGCTCCCATGCCGATCCAAAGCAAATCCCTCAGCCTCTGTACTAACTGCTGAAGGGGACGCTGCCACGGCGCTGCGTGGAAGGGGTCTTGGGCTCGAGGTGCCTGTCCAAAGCCCGTGTGTTCCCAAGCGATCTGTCACCCAGCCCCTGACTCCCACCTGGTGCTGGTCTTAGTGTCCAGACTTCAAGACTGATCCCTTCACCCAGAGACCAATGAGCAGCCCTGGCCAGCTCCTGGCCAGTTCTGCCTTCTGTCTGGAGCATAGAGAGGTATCTGGTGGAGCCACGGGTGCTGTGACCCCTACTCTGGGGGTCAGAGCCCCCAGTGATGCCAGTGGCTCAAACAGACCCAGCCTGGCACACATGAGCTGTGGTACAGACGGCTGCTGGAACCAGGGCAGAGAGGCACCTCCTCGGGCTCTTGGGATGTCCCACACCTGAGCCCTGTTGTTCTGTCCCCGTGATGATGCTGATGGTGATGATGATGAAGATGATGTGTGTATGTGTGTGTGAGAGAGAGACAAAGAGAGAGGAAGAGAGACAGAGAGAGAGAGAGAGACAGAGAGAGAGAGAAAGAGAGAGACAGAGAGAGAGCTTGTGTGCCTTAAACACAGAACCCAGGGCGGCAATTCCGGCATCCATTCCTTTTAGCCAGCTGGCAGTGAGCCATGTGTGGGAGAATCAGGCCACACCTTGCCCACCTTAGGCCTGGAGGAAGTGGCCGTGAGACCCTCCTAGCAGGTCGGCAGTTCTCAGGTCAGTCCGCACCATCGCATCCTTTTAGCTACAGAGTACGTGTGATGGAAAGAAGCTTCCCAAAGGCAGCATGGGCTCAGGGTGGCTCGGCCAGTCACCATGACGGGGACCCACAAGTGCTCAGCCTTTGAGGGTTCCTTGGGCAGTGGGCAGTGGGGTCATGTCCACGCACACAGGTGCCCAGTCATGTCTGGGAGGGACTGGCCTCCTAAAGGGCATCCCACACCTGACAGCAGCTGGCTCCGTGTAAGCATTTTTCCATCGAGGCAAAGCTCTGGTCGTCAGGGTCCCAGGTGCTGCCTAGTAAACTACCAGCACTGACTTATTTACCAAGCCCTCGGTGTTTGACATCCAGTTTAATATGGGTTACGCATCAGACTTAGACTTGCTTATTAAGTACTAGGACTTTAATTTAAAGGTCTTTATTAAATGCTAGGCATTTGTGTTCCGACTCTTTAGATGCGAGGTGCCCTATCTGGATACCTAGTGTTTCAACAGTGCCTGGTGGAGATTTATGTCCATTTCCTGTTCATCACACCTCACCTGAGGTTCCCTCCCACGAGGAATGATTAACAGCAGCACTGGAGCCCACAGAAGCTTGGGCTTCTCCCATTTCCAAGACTTGCCTGGAACAGATTCAAATGCCACACCCAGGCATGGTGACCACAGTCAGAGGACGCTGGGCCTGGGGACAGTGTCTTTAGCTCCATGTGACAAGTATGTCCTACCAAAGATTCCCCTCAAGCTGCACTGCGCCTCTGCACGCCCAACCCCAGCCTCTGGACCCAGCCCTGGGGTCACAGCGCCAGCCCTCATCTACCCCATCGTGGAAGGGTCCTTGAAGGGCACAGAACATGGCATGAGACCTCTGAGAGTGGCAGCCAGGCCAAGTGACATGGTCAACAGAGCTCTGATGCCCAGCTCTGAGATGATTCCTTCCTCCAGAAGTTTCTGGAATGTTCTGGCTCAACCCAGAACCAGCCCACAGCCTGCCAAGGACCCAGCTTGAACACAAGCCTGCCCGTGCATGCAGGGATTCACTTGGGGAATCCTCCCTGTAGGCACAAATGTGCCTGGAGGGAGGAAAAGCTCCCCAGGCTTGAGAGCTCCTGGGTCTCTCAGAGGACGAGTTACAGATGGGCTGGTCCCCTGCACAAGCCTGGACAGCACCTGGAGTGCTGGCAGAGGTGATGCTTGGTGCAGAGACTCTCGGGGTCCTGTTCTACATTACCAATTGTCCCCTAGGAAGCCGAGAGGAATCAGGGTCCAGAGAGGACATAGCCGGCGGCAGGGCCGCAGCACGCACGTGGAGCCTGGGTCTCCGATGCCGGGGCTGGAATCTCTTTCTGGGCCATGCTGCTGGCTCTGCCCTCTGAGCCCCTCCTGCAGGGACAGCTTCCTCTCCTGTCTGTGGCTCTGGGCTGTGCTCCAGGCTTCCTCCAGCCACCTTTGAAGTATGGAGAGGGGAAGCGGGGGGAAAGGGTGAAGCAGAGGGGACAGGCTGGCCATGGTGAGGTGCATCCCCACGGGCCACTGCTCCCTAGGGGAAGGAAGGACCCTCCCGTCCCCGCCTACTTCTCAGTGCGGTCCTGGGGAGAGAGTTCCACCCCCTCCCTCCTCTATGCTGCTGCCATCCCATCACCAACCTCCAGCTGCTGTCTGTCTGTCCTGTTCCCTCTGCCACTGTCCTCTGAGCCAGCAGTGGGAGGAAATGGCCACTAACCACATGCTTGCTGCCCAGACGCTCAGGGAGGAGGCCCACTCTTCCCTGGGCACAGATGGAGCGGAGAGCTGCAGGGCAGGCTCCCTGCCCACCATACTGGGGTCAGCATTAGTGGTGCAGCTGCAGGGCTGGCGATGAAGGCCACTGCCTCAAGGCTGAGCAGCACTCCCCAGTGCCATCCGCCCTCCTGAACACAGACTCGGCCTTTCCTGCGGGTGTCGCCTGCCTCTGGATGTGTCTCCACACCTGTCAGCCTGCTCACTCTCCAGTTGTTCTCAGGCCTCCTCTGCCCCCGGCCTTGTCACCCATGCTGGCTCCTCAGTCCACGGACAGGATTCTGCCTCAGCTGAGAATGGAAATGTCCCCCATGGCTCTCGGCAGCATGGGGACAGACAGGGGGATGCGGTCACAGAGTGAGGCCCAGGCTGTGCAGGCAGGGACGCAGGCTGGGGCAGTGCTCGCTCCCCACCCTGTGGCCTTGCTGAGACCCCACAGGAACTCCTGCTAGCCCCTGAGAGGGTGCTGGGCCCCGCAGGTGCAGCCCCTGGCAGTCCAGGAGATGCTGTTCTCAGTAATTGAGTCATTAAATGCTACTGGTCAAGCACCTCTTGCCTGCCTGGAAGCTTCTGAGCAAGGCTGGGGTGACGGAGGGTGAAGGGAGGAGCCCCACCCTTCAGGAGCAACCTGTCACCCTCTACCAGGGTCAGGGGCATCATGAGTCAGGGCACCGTGGCTCTTGTCCCCTGCAGTGCTGTGCTGGGGAGGGGGAGATGGGGCCTGGGGCTGAGGCCTGCCGCAGTGCTGGGTGGCCAGCTCTGGGGTGGCCGGGGTTCCGGCCTGGCTGGAAGATGGAAGGATGGTGGGAGTCTGTGTCTGGGAGAGGACACGAGGCACATGGAGGGCTCCTATCTGTGGAAGAGTCCCAGCCTCGCTGGAGTCAGAAGCCACCAAGAGCCCCAGAGGCTCGCAGGGAGCCTTCCACCGGCACGTGGAAGAGGGGCCAGCCCTCCCCAACCCCACCCCCGCGCCCTATGTCCCTAGCAGGACCGTTTGCCTTCCTCCATCTCAAAATTCCACCTGCAGCTGTGAACGGGAAAATGGAAAGAGGCTCTAGTCCTGTGTACCTGGGCATCTCCCGGGAGCCTTGGGAGGCTTCCGGTCCCCAGGTGTCATCCAGGAAGCAGCCTTGGGTCTGAAATCAGACTGCTGTGTGGACGGCGATTGGAGCCTCCGAATCAATCCACACCCGTGATGGGAATGCAGCCTCCAGGTGTCCAGTCCATGCACCGCGAGGGTGGGGGAGGCCTAGGAAGCCCTACTTATGCTGAGCTTTGGAACACAGGGCTGCAGCCTGCAGGGATGGTCTCGAGTGCTGTGGGGTGACCGGAGCCATCCTGGCGGCTGTGCTGGGGGCATCTTCACACCAGGACGAGGCCCCTGCAGTCCTCAAAGTCTACAGAGCTGCCTAGACTGCCATAGGAGCTTAGGGCGTGGTATAGCTTAGGGCTGGGGAATTGGGCATGACCTGTTAATTACAAGAGCCCAAACTGACTCCCAGTCAGGAGAAGAGGCAGGCAACTCCAGATCAGGGAAAGTCTAGCTGGCGAAGCCACCATTCAGAAGCAAGCCACTGGGTTCCGAGACCCCTGGACAGGAGGAAAGAGGATGCTGATTCTGCAGCTCCCATGTCACCTAGAGAGTTAGTGAGCAAGGACTCTGGGGACCGCTGCACACAGGAAAATGTCCTTTTTCACAAGGCACATGCTGGTACCTAGATCTGACTTTGCGGGTCTCGGATCTCAGGTGAGATCGGGTACTGACTCACCTGTGGGACCGTGACAATGCCACACCATGCCTTGGGTACGTGGACTCTGGGAGCCATCTCTGGTTCTGAGCTGTGGCCACCAGGCTGGTACATGGTCCGTCCCCTCCTCACTGGGCACTGACCTTCTCAAGGTTGCCAGGACTTCCGTGTGGCCGGATGCAGGGGACACGCCTGGCCTGATGGTGTGCCATGCTCCTCTGTGCTCCTGCTCCTCCCTGGCCCCTGTCCCTTCCCTCCTACCTCACTCCTCCTTCCCAGCCCAGGCCGCAGAGGCAGGAGCATCCCGGATGCTGTCCTTGCCTCCTCTCATCTCTCTCTACCTCGAGTTCATCCTGCAGTCCCTGGGCATCTGTGACCGCCTGGGCTGGTGACTGACCAGGGTGTGGCCTCGGCTCCTGCACCTGCCAGCTGACACCACTCGAAATGTCCCAGTGAGGCCACGTCTTCTGCTGCCACAGGATGCCATTCCCTCCTTCCACACCTCGGGAGTTCAACCCCAGCACTGGGTGCCATTGCTAGTGCCTGCCTTCTGCTCCTCTCATCTGATTTGCCCATCTTTGCGCCCACCCCACCTTCCATGAGCTCGGGGTTCGAGGCTCCCTGGGGTGGGAGTGCCGGGTCCTCATCCTCTCCCCCACAGTCTGTCCCATCCCAGGCCAGCGTAGTCCAGGAGCTGCTTTCCCCGTTCCTGAAGCTTCGCCCTGCTGTGGCTTCCTCTCCCTAGGCCTATGGCCAGGACCCAGCAGGGTGGTGCGCAGTCCCAGGCCGGGGGTCCCAGAGTAAGGCAGGTGGGCTCAGCTTGCAGGGCATCTTCTCCCTGGTCCCCACGTCATCCTCCTTCTGTGTCAGGGCCTGCCTCCCCTCCCACCCACTCCCATGACCTCACCCCACCTAAGTCACCTCCATAAAGATCGGGCCTCTGGAGGCAGCAGCGTGTAAGCCTGGTGAGGTCCCAGGGAGGGAGGAGGAGAGGGACCCCCCCCCGCCACATTTCTCCTCCGCTGCTATCTCTTCCTCCTTTTCTTCATTTCTGTGCAGTGCGGGATGTTCCTTTCACAAGGGCTCCTGTGAAGCCCTCCTCCTGGGGAGCCCCCCCTCCTTGCATTGAGTGGCAGTGACGATGGCCTTTAGTGGCCTCCAGGACAGGTTCCATGTGAGGACGACATCTATGGGATGCAGGTAGCCGGAAGGGCTCGCGCCAGGACACTTGCTCTTAGAAACCCAAGGAGCTCAGTGCTGTTGGACTCTGAGACGGGTATGGTGTGGCTGCTCTGGGCCAAGCCTACCATGCTCCCCCTGCCATCCCTGCCCATCCTGAGAGCAGCAATCCCTGCTCCTCAGGCCTGGGGTCCCTACAGGACAATTGTGAGGGCCTCTTGTGTGGAGCAGACCTGGGCAGGACTCTCAGGAGGCCACCTGCCAGCCCTGCAGCCTGCTCGCCTGTCCCTGGTGAGGTGAGGAAAGACCAGGAAGGCAGGGGACCTCGATGTGTTGGGGTACAGGGGGCTGGATCTGGGGCCTGGAGGAGCCGGGCCTTAGAGCCCCAGAGGTCCAGGGCCCCAGGAGCTTTCTGAGGCTGCTGCAGCAAACACCTCCTTGGCACAGCTCACTTTTGCCACCACAGGCCCAAGGCAGCGGCCCCTGTCCATGGCCAGGGCTCTCAGATCATGAGGCAAAGCAAGGGGACTTGGAGCAGATGTGCAGAGGAGAAGACAGAGACGGAGACTGGAGCAAAGTGGCCACAAGCCAAGGACACCAGGAGGCCCAGAACCTAGAGGATGCAAGAGCAGTCTCCCCGGTGCCTCAGAGGGACTGTGGTCCTCCCTGCTAACTGCTGGTGTAGACTTCCGGCCTCTTTTTTTGTGTTGAATGTCACGCTATGTCTTCCAGGACAAAGTCTGGTCCTCTGGGCTCTGGGAGGGGGGAGGTAGCACAGGCCCCAGGAGGCCAAGCTGCCAGGCCAGCCTGTTTGAAGGCAAGGTTGGAATCTGGGGAACACAAAGTTTGAAGAAGTGAACCTCAGGGACCAGCAAGTAGTGCTGGACACAAGTGGGGGGTTGGGGTCCCTTATCCCTCAATCTCCAGGATGGGGCACACGGACCTGCCCGACACCACACCACTGTGTGTGACAGACGCCCATCCTGGCCCTTTCCGAGCTCACTGCTGGCCTGCAGAAGGCTCAGAGGACACAGGCATAATTGCAGGCTGAGGCTCCCCCACCACGCCCTCCTCCAGCGTGCCCCAGTCCCCTCTGCCAGCTCCATCTGCAGAGCCTTGAGCATCCTCTCTCAGGACCCAGAGGCCCCGTCTGGCTCTCTCTGTGGGTCCAGCCAGGTGTGAGCTGTCCCCAGGGCAGGGGAGAGGTACATGACCAAGCCCAGTCTGCCCAGGACCGGGAGGACCTGGGCCCAGCCCCGTGGACCTGTTTACCCTCACTTGCTTCCTGGGCTTTGCTCCTCCCCAGAGGCACAAAGTGAAGCTTGCTTCATTTTTCTTTCTACAAAAACAGACTGCAAACGGGCCCTCTGGGGACTCTGTGTGACACCTCAGAGCCAGGAGGGGAGCAGGGGAGCAGGACATGCACAGGGGCAGTGAGTCCTCCACCCACCCGAGGCTCCACCCAGCCTCTCTGCCTGCAGCCCCAGGTGGGCTGTGACCTCACTGGCTCCTTCCCCTTATGCCCGCCAAGGCGAGTGGTGATGCCTAAGGAGATACAGAGCAGCTTTCAGGACCAGACAGAGCACGTTTGAATGCCACCTCCCCCATCCAGTGACCCGGGGACAGTTCCTTAACTATTCTAACTGTAGCTCCTGAGCCAGGCAGACACTTAGCACCCTCCTCATTGGGCCATTGTGTAAATTGAATCAGAAGACACACAGTGGCCTAAACTCTGGGCATTAGAGCTCTCAAATTCAGGACCATGGTCTCCTATCCCCACAAGCAGAACAGAGGGGCACGAAGGTGGGACGTGAGTCAGTCAGACTCAGGCCCCTGGCGACAAGCGGCCCCGTGCCCTTAGTAGTGGAGGGCTGCTTCACAGACCTCATGGGAGGCTGCGAGGTACCTGATGAGGCTGCTTGGGAATCACGTGTTTTCCCCACCCATGAAAATGAGGATTGAAATATCACACTGGAAGCACCACCTTCTAAGCTCACCGTCCCACGGTCACGTCCACCTGGGTGGTTACCAAGGGTTTCCACACTGGACTGCATTTGGAGGGCCTGGCTGGTGTTTTTCTCTCTTTCTGCAGCTCAGTGAGACTTTGTGGGGAGGGGGGAGCTTTTTTGTCCCTTTGAGCCATAAGGACCCTGGAAGGAGACCGAGGTGTGTCCCCATCTTTAGCAGGGGAACCCCACATACCTCGCTCCAGCCCAGAAGATGACCCCTCCTTCATTTTGTTCACAAAATGCCAAGACTTCGCTCACTTCAAACAGGCAAAAGCAAGCCAGGCCTGGGGGTGCCCGCACTCTCTAGTCTGCTGGAGGGCGGAGACACCCCGAACCCACAACTGCCCAGCTTCCCAGCAAGCCCCTCCTGGGTGCTGACCAGCAGCCCGAGCAGAGGTTCTTAGTGTGGCTTCGAGGTTCAGGCCCTCAGCACAGCTGGGCACGGAGGTCTCTGCCTCCTGCATCCCGAGAGCCTTCTCCATCCTCTCCTCTTCCTGAAAGGACACAGTCATGTTGGGTCAGGCCCCTTCCAAGGAGGGAACCAACTTACCTCATTGCATGTACACTGACCTCATGTTTTAGGGGTCAGGGGCAAGAATCTGTGGATTCATGACACAACTCAAGGTTTTCAAATCCTACTTACTGGGTCTCTTATCACTGTCTACAGGTCCCCTTCATTATCACTAAATGATCGTGAAGTCACTGCTGCTGGGCCCTTCCCTGTCCCCCTCCCCCTAGGGTGAGGGGCGTAGAGGTAGGACCCGCCCCATCCACCCAGGAAGACTCACACAGGTGGGGCGTGACCCCCATGGGTACAGTCACTTTTGTCTGTCAGTCATTACCTTGCGACGTAACGGAGCAGGGGACGCCCAGAGGAAGCGTGGGAGTCCTCTCCTGGATGGCGCCCACCTGAAAAGGAGATTAATGTCCTTAGAAGTGACAAAGATGGAGTATGAGAAAGATGGCTCACCCAGAGAAGGCCCAGCAAACTTCCCGTCTGACAGGACCCCGAATCAGGGGTGCTCACACACGCTGAATAATTTAGACAGAGAAGCAGGGCAGGCCTGACAACTGAGTAATAAACTGAGACTTGGTACCACCCACACGCTCTCCCTGGTGCCGCTGCCCACAGAGCCACCCAGGGACCCGGCTTTGTCTTCTGCGGGCCTGCAGGGGCTGCACTGTCATCCCCCCAGCTTTGATTGTCACCATCACCTGAAGTACTTTCTTTCCTCCTCAAGTAAATGACACAAGAGGCACTGGACCGCGGGCTCCTCAGCCTCCGGCATCCAGGAAGGGAAGCCTGTGAGGGGGTGGACAGCCCTCGAGCCCACACGTCCCCTGCTCCTGGGGTCATCACACCCTCCAGCAGTGACGGAATGAGTGAGAGACAAGGGAGGCCCCCGTGTGGGGAGCACTGGCCACTGAGGGTCAGGGACAAGACAGACGGTGGCCTGCACCCTGGACTCCCCTCCTCCGCCTCCCGCTTCCCTGGCTCTGTCTGTGGGATCTGCACACCACAGCAGCTGCCTTGACAACCAAGGTCGCTGTCTTCTTCAGCACAGCTGCATCCCTGGGAGCTCCGGTGGGTGTGCTGTGCGGAGGGGCAGTGACAAGTGTCCGGCGCCCTGGTGGCTGCCTTTGAGAATGGAGGACTTCTGAGCTGGCTGCTGGGGAGCCAAGTATCCATGCCGAGCCAGGGTCTCAGGGGCAGCCCACCATCAGATCCTGCATGCTTGGGGGTCCTGGGGCCTCCCCTGAAGGACTGCCCCCCAATCTCCACCTCCTCTCGCCCCACTGAGACACAGGCTGGACCCTGCTGGGGCTCCGTGGTCCACACAGGCCTGCGCCAGAGTGCAAAGGAGGCTGAAACCAGATGGCCCCTCTTCCCACTCACGTGGCCCGGTCCTTATCCAGGTTAGAGATGCTGGCAACTTGGCCCTGGAGGAGGAGCCACGAGCTAGAAACACGCAGGTTGTCAGGTGCCCAAAGAAGGCAGTGAATTAGCAGCTCCCCTTCTGCTTTGCACTTCCCATGTAATTGTTAAATTGCTCTAAAAATACGCTGCTGATAAGATGGGTAATGACCCGGTGTGCCCCGTCCAGCACCTGGTTTGCACGCAGCACTGACAGCGCTGGCAGGCTCAGGAGCACCGATCAGCAGTGGCAGAGTCAGACCGGGCTGAGTTGGGGTCCACTTTCATGGGTGAGGCCCGGGTGGTGCAGGTGGCCTCGATTGAGATGCTGCCCTGGGACTGGCCCAGACCCTCCGCTCTTCCTCCACACAGACCCACAGCCGCAGGCGACCTCTCTGCTCCGAATGCTGTCTTTAGACCTGGCCCAGTCTCCGCTGTCACGGAATAATGAACCTTTCTGCATTCAGAGTTGCTCACCATGTGCCTGTGCTGCTCCGCCCTAATTGGGCCCTGATGGAGCCACCAGGCTGTCTGGACCCAGATCTAAAGTCTCCATGACAGGCCTTGAAACGTGAAGTCCTCGGCCTTCCGGCGGGGTTGGGCCTCTGGCTCTGGCCGTTTCTTTGCCTGTTCTACCTCCACTGTTTTCTCAGGGACTGTTGGGGGACAGCAGTGATGGGGTGGCACCTGGGCCACCGGGACCTGGTTGCATACAGCCTGACTGCAGGCATCACTTTACCCAGGAGGATGATGACAAGAACAGCTCCTGGAGCACCCCCATCCCAGAGACTGTGCCCCATGAGAATGACTGACCATAGTTACTCAGTGGGCACAGGGGTGATGGGCCAGGCCCAGGTGCAGGCCACAGTTTGTGCCCCCTGGCGAAGACCGTGAGCCCTTAGACGGGCAGGCCCATGGGGAAGCGCAGCCTGCCCCTAACCACAGCAGTACGGGAGGTGCTAAAACAGAGGTGGCCAGTGGAGCTGCCCAGCCGAGGATGGCAGGCAGCAGTTGCGGCAGCCTCTGTGGTAGGTATCAGCCTAGTGCCATGTACCAGAGGGGCAGCAGGTGGGCAGCTTTCAGGGAGTAAACTCAGCACTGGCCAGGCTCCAGGCAAGGCACCCCTGCACGTGGGCTTCAAGGACAAAAGGACACCACATGTGAAGACTCCAGACAAGGAGCAGAGTGACGTGTAGCCAGGAAGGCTCTGCACTGGGAATCAGCTGGGCCTCCATGGTCCGGGCACTGGGGAGCCAGGAGAGCCAGAGTGAGCAGCAGAGTAGGGCAGGCCCTGAACCAAGGCCAGGGGTAGAAATGATGGCAAGAGGACGGAGGATATAGTTAGAGCAGGGGACAAAATCTGTAAGGAGGTCATGGAAGCCAAGGGTAGGAGGAGAGGGATGAAATACACGTGGAGATGGCCTGACCTGAACCACTGTATCCCCCTGCAGCAATGCACCTACCTGCGACAATGTGTTTACCTTTGACACTGTATCTCCCTGCAACAATGGATCTACTTACAGAAATGTGCCCACCTACAAAACATCTGTCTGCAACAGTATATCTACCTGTAACAATGCATTTCCCTGCAACAGTGCAACAGTGTATTTACCTATGACACTAGCTACTTGCAACAATGTATCTACTTGTGACTATGCATCCCTATGCATAGCACAGGCAGCCTCTGCCCTGCTGTGCATTCATTTGATGCTCAGGGTTGGGGTGCCCCCTCTCCACAGTTCAGGTGGCTGGAACAGGAAGGCATGGCTCCCAAAGGCCACCTCAAGGCCTTCATTCTAGCAGAGGAAGGGGACTTCTCACAGAACCCACTGGCTCTAGTTACAGGCAGCCTGGCCCTGCGGGGTACAGTGCAGGGATGATATTGGATGTCACCCAGAAACAGCCAGTGTGGAAGGCAGAGGCCATGTGGGAAGCCTGGGGTGTTCCTGGTCATAGGAAGAATAGAGAAGGAGGGGCATTGGAGAGGAGTGCAGGCTTTGCTGACGGAAGTGCTCAGAGGTGGGAGGGGACCCTAAGGCCTTGGCCTTGGGTCTCAGGGCCCCAGGGGCTGCTGCAGACTCAGCTTTGGGCCATCTTGATCTTGGTAGGCTCCCCTGTCACATGTGGGTCCCCAGTGCAGAGGACACAGAGGCAGCAGAGGGGCAGAGGGGAGCCTCTGCCTAGACAGAGGGAAGCAGAACAATCTCCAAGCCCCTGGCCACCCAGGTCCCAGCTCCAAGGCTGGGAGCAGCCAGGCAGTGGATCCGATCCAGAGGGAGCCCTCCCTGCCTGCCCGCCACACCTGCACCAGGAAGCCATTAGGAGCCTGTTTTGATTGGCTTGTTTCAGTGGGGCTCATTATTTTTACAGGGAACAATTTCTAACAATTTTCCTTGTCACTCAGGGCCGCAGCTACTAGCTGAGCTACCCAGGCCGTTATAAATACATTATCAGATACGTTCAACAAGCGATTGCAGGTAAAAATAACCCCCGCGACATTTGCTTGCAGCAGCACAGATGTGGGGCTAATTTAAGGGAGTCGCTCCGGCTCCTCCTCATGCTTCCCGGGCCCAGGGTAGGCAGCTGGGGGGGACTGGGAGGGCTTCCCCACTCCTCTGCCCAGCCTCCCCTCCACCTCATGCTACCTGCAAGTGTCAGTGGCCAGAACTGCAGACCTGTGACCCGGTTGGCCTGGCTGTCCACGACAAGGGTCACACAGGCTGGTAGCGCTTCCCAGAAGCCTCTCAAAGGCAGAGCTGCCCCGGCCAGACCTGCCGGCTGGGGCCTCTAGGGTATGCAGACCCCATTCATGGATGGGTAAGGGGAGTCGGGAGGCATAGCCAGCAACAAAGTCAGCTCCAGGGCTTCTAGCTGGGGTGCAGGAGCCACACCTCGTGCCTCGGGCTGGGAACAGTCCGTGAAGTGAGGAGGGGCCTCCCGGGCTGTGCAGTGGCTGTTTGCTGTTAGCAAGTCACAGAGCAGGAGCAGTCAGGTTCCCGGCTCCTGTCACCTCTAGTCCTCAGGACCATCAGCTCCCTGACACAGGACAGATTTGACAGATTTGAGCTAAGGGCCACAAGCCAGGACACAGAGGGGACACCGAGCTCCCCTAAAGTCAGGGAGCAGATGGCTCTGGGGCTGCAAGGTCTTCAGTCTGTCCCAGAACGGGTCAAAGAGGGCTGAGACAGGCTGACAGGTACCCGGTTGGCAGGTAGCACAGAGGGGTCAGCTTGGCAGAGCTGGCTGTGCCACGGTGTCGCCCCAGCCCTATGGTGATCAACCTCCTCTGTCTCTACCTCTCTCTTGTCCTTGTCGGCTGCCCCTGAGGCCCTCGTGTTCACAAGTCCAGCCTGTGTGCCTGGCTCACTAGGGACTCACTATGGCCAGGGGTCTCTGCTTTCAGCAGGTCAGTGACCAGTGCAGCTCAGTCCCATATCCTCCCTAGTCCAGAGGACATGCTGTCCACCTTGCTGTCCCCACCATGCCTAGCACCAGGAGACTCCCCACCTCTCTCTCCCCTTGCCCATGTTTCCTGCCTGCCCAGCTGGCATTTGCCTGGCAAGCACCCCTGTCATACTAGTTGCCTGGTCAGACTGGCCTCCCCACTGACTGGCCTCCATCTGCCACGGCCCCCACCCCAGAGCCCGAAGTGTCGACCCACAGTGCTGGCTTCTTTCCTCTCACTTGGGTCATGGCTCCTGTGGGAAGGTCTTCAATTTCTTGTCCCAGCCTGGGTCACCCTGGTGAAAGCCCAGGGTCATTGTTCTCTGGGAACCTAGTTTCCGTGCAGCAGGGATGGAGCCCACAGAGAGGACAATGGGCAACCGAGCACCATGCAGGGCCAAGGTGCTGCCCAGTATTCCTGGGCCACGACAGTAGCTCAGGCTGCAGGGACCTTCAGTGTTCTGGGAACCCCAAGCTCCTTTTCTGGAAGGCCACCAGCACGCAGGTACTTGTGGTAGGAAGCCATGGTGGAGTAGCCCCAGCCAGAGGGCTGCAGACCTGTGGTAGGGAGGGACCAAGGGCGGGATGGGGTCTCCAGCAGTGACCAGGCAGATAGCAGAGCCCGGGATGGGCGGGACCTATGTCCTCCCTGCCTGGACACCCCTTCCTGCACTGTGGACTTTCTGCTCCTCTGCCCAGCGTTGGGTCTCTAGGTGCTCAGGGTCCCTGCCTCTGGCCTGTCTCTCCCTGGTGGCCCACAGTGCCTGCATGAAATGGGAAGGACCAAGGGCAGCCTGGTGTGGGGTGTACTTTCTTCCCCAGGTCCCCACAGGGACAGGGACGCAGGTTTCTCTGTGAGATCACACCAGGTGGGGGTCATCTCCAGTGACAGAAATCAGGAGAGTGACCTCCTTTGGGGGTGGAGTGAACCAGATACAGACTTCTTCCAGAGAGGTGAACACGCTCCTTATCTTACCAGGGTGGGTGTCACCTGCCCTGGCCATGTGTCACATCTTACTGCGTCCTGGACTTACAGCCTTTGAGCGGAGCATCCTAATGGTACCTCGGCTGAAAAAGAGGTTGGTTTGGGACCCGCTGTGTCTATAGGAAGCAGATGGTGCTGCAGGTGTAACATGGAAATCTCCGTTCCAGGGGGATCCAGATGCAGGAGTTGGTCATCCAGTCCGCCACCTAAATAAGGGCATTTTTCCCAGAGAAGGGCATTAAGATGGGCAACTGCTTCTCTCTCTGTACTAATACATATACGAATGTCAAGCATTTAAAACACATGTAAATGCAAATATTTTAACTCTGTGACTATAGAAGGAATGTATAATATATATGATTTGTTTTCTGACTAACTTTGTTTTAACATATTGGTGAACCCACTAAGATTTTTCCGAAGGAGCTTTTTCAATAAGGTCTTAGCATTTTAGAATTTTTTTTTCTTCCAGAAAATTGCTATGCCCTTCAGAATTGCATTTTTTTCAGTTAATAAATTTGAAATTGTTGACACCTTGAAGTGAGTCCTCTCTGTTAGACCAGAACATCTTTAATTGAGGCAATTTTCTCTCTGTAGGTGCCGGGTAGCTGGTAAGCACCAGGCAAATTCTGCTCACCGTTATGTATTTATTTAGAAGGCGCTCAGCCCCCTGCTCTCAGGGGCAGGCAGCATCCCAAACCCTCGCGGGAGATAACGCAATGAGCAAGTCGAGTCCTTTGGAGCTGTTTCTCCGCCGCGTCTCTCTTGAATATTCTTCGGATCGCAGAAACAGCAGACGTGTAGGCCTTTTCATCTCGCTCTGTTCCAGAATAGTACACAAATTTTTTCCCATTAAAAACGGCTTCGCTGGGAGATGCTTTGCTGTGTATTAGAGAGATTTGGAAGCACAATTACATAATTTCAAGATTAAATCTCCTTGGCTGCCCGGACTCTCACTGTCTGATCCCTCTCCGCACTGCTTGTTTGAGGTCAGGCTTTGCCATGTCCTGTTCGCAGTCTCGCCCTCCCTAATTATGATTCAAGGAGCCTGAAGAGGAGAAGGCTTTTGTTGTTACCATTGTCTTTATCGATTTCATTGAATTATCTGTTGCCAGCACACTTGAGAAGATTTGTTTCCACAGGGGTTCGATGCCAGGAGGACTCCCGGGCTGGTCTGCGAAGGAAGTGGCTCTGTACCAGCCCGGCTTCCTGGCAGGCAGATGCCTTAGGGTGCACCACGCACCTTCCGTTGGTCTCTCCATGCCTAGCTGAGTGGCAGAGTCCAGGCCCTGGGCATGCCCGCAGTGGCCTGTGCCCCATGATGGGGCTGAGACTCAGTGCCTGAGGCCAGGCAGTGACAGGGAGTGCGGTCCAGACTGGGGTGCAGCTGGATCTCCCGGCTGCTGCCTGTACAAGTGGTGGGACCTGCTGTCCAGGTGGGAGACGGGGCCACTGCCCCTGGAAATGCTCAACACCCAGGAGAAGTCCAAGGAGGAGCTGGCTCAGGGTTTATCCTTATGCACATGAGAAAGACTCAGTAGCTCCCCCGGGCCTGTCAGTCTCGTCCTGAGAGCAGGCAGGGCTGTTTGTCTGAACTACAAGCAGGAAGATTACAGACAGATCCATGGCACAAATGATGACGCCTTCCCTCCAGAAGCTCCCGGTAGGAGGCCTTTCTAGAAGCTTCTGGCAAGAGACACAGGGCCCCAGGGTGACTGTGGCTGCACCCGCCGTGGCAGCCGTGGGTCTGTGAGTGAACAATGGCAGAGGGCCTCATAGGAGCTGCTTTCTTTTGATCACAGCTAACTGCAGAGAGAACGGAGGTCATGCCCAGTGTCGGCCATATTTCCACTGTGGTAAGAACATGCCTGGAGGGGCTGGGGATTCAGCTCAGTGGCATAAGCACCTGCCTTGCAAGTGTGCCGTTGTGAGTTCGATCCCTGGTACCGATAAAAATGAAACACACACACACACACACACACACACACACACACACACACGAACATGCCTAGAACAGTCAAACTGGAAGGAGCAAAGGTGTGTTTGGTTCAGCGTCTCAGAGGTCTTAGTCTATGGTCAACAGGCCCAGTGGCTTTAGGTCTGTGGCAGCACAGGATGCCATGGCAGGATGGCAGTGGAAGAAGCTAGTTTACCTCAGGAAGTCTGGAAGCTGAGGGGGAGAAGGGCTGGATCCCAAGGTTCCCTTTAAGGGCTCGCCTAGTGACCCCACTTCCTCACCCAGCCCTCCCCTCCAGGAAGCTCCAGCTCCCCCTGTAGTGCTGCTGGCTGGGGACCCAGCATTCCACACATGGGCCTCGGGGTCACTCAGGATCCAGGTCCCAGTGGAGCCAGAGCCACATGGGCTCAGGGTTTCTCCAGGCTCCCGCTCCCAGAGCTATGTGAGTGGTCAGGGCAGCAGCTGCCCGCCTTTTGTTTGGCAAAGGCTTATAGCACAGCCACGTCCCCAGGATTGTACAACCTGCTACGTGTCTGGAGGTATGGATGAGCTAGAAGATGTGACCACCAGGCAGAGGCCACATCTCATTATAAGACAAAGAGCAGAGAACAGAGGCCTGGGCAGGTTGGAGGGTGCCCAGCCTGGCCGAGAAGCAGATGGTCAGGAAGGGCTGTCTGGAGGAGGTGCTGACATGTCTGCTGAGTTCACCGGGAATAGCGCAGGAAGGGATCCAGGCCTAGAGGGTGTGCCCAAGGGCCAAGGGTATGGAGGTGAAGGGCCAGGAGGAGGTGGGCATGGCATGGCCAGCTCTGGGCACAGAGGTTACAATGCACCACCGAGGCAGGAGGGGGAGCTGACTGTGTGGAGCAAGAGAAAGCGGGAGGAGGCTGCAGGTCCTGGCATCCAGGGTGACCACGGTGACCGAGGCACTCTGCTTATGCTCCCAGAGCCTCCCAGGGGGCTGCCGTTGCTGGACAGGCAGGAATTTTGTGAATGAGCTGTGTCTAGTTGTTTACCCATCTCTAGGACACAACGCCACACACCACAATTCTAAGGATAAGAGGTGTGTTTTAAAAGTTTCAGTCCACAGTTGCTTGGCTGCAAGGCAGGGTGACCCGGCAGAGGGGCCTCGCAGAGGAGGATGGTCCACGGCAGGGCAGTGGGAGAGGCGAGGTCAAGGGAGGAGGGAGCCAGAGCTCTCTGCTTCCCAGCCACGCCCACCATGGCCTCTTCCTCCAGCCAGGCTCTGCCTCCCAACAGCAGGTTCGGCCATGAACTCATCACCATGAGTATCACAGCCCTATGATCCAGCCACTCCCCATGTGGGGCATTGGGGGGATGTCTGGACATAAACCATAGTGGATTGTGATGTAGTTGGGGACCTAGATTGATCCCAGTGAGACCATTTACACCACGGGAATTGGCAGACTGTATACTTTTGTTTGCCTTTCTGTTTCTGCAAACCAATTTGGAGCACCTGGGTGGAGGCAGAAGGTAGCAGTCTGCTCCAGGATCCCAAGGGGAGTAAGAGCAGGTGGAGAGGACTGGTGGAACCACATTGCTCTGGATGAGCACCTGCTGGGACTTCACCTGTCCCAGGTGTAGGGCTGGCAGGGCCAGGGTAGCACACAGCGCATGCACCGCTCCTGCAGCTTCATGGAGTGTGGCGAGGTCAGGCCAGGTCTGGCGGGGAGCAGCTCCCTACATGAGAACCGACCTCCCCACCACACCTCGGACTCGGCAGACATCTGGAACTGGTGAGCAAGCAGACACTGCCCAGCACATCTTAAGAGTGTACATTCCTTGTGCCAGGGCAGAGGGAGGCCGAGCAGGGCTCAGCCAACTCTGAGAAACAACAGCAGGGGTCTAGGGAGCGAGATTCACTCTGAGAGCCCCCACCCTGGGCGTCCTGCAAGCCCTTCCCCGCCCCAGAGCAATGGGTGGCCGAGCAGTTTGCCTCTGAGTTAAAACCTGTGTGTCTGTGGGCTTGTGGTGGGCAGCGGAGCACTGTTATCCACAGGCTGAGTCATCTCAGCGTGACACTGCAGGGGAGGAAACGTTGCCTCGCTTTGAGGGCAGGCGGATCACAGCGAGGACGATGTCCACAGCTGTCCACGTGTGGGCTCCAGGTGACAAGCTCACGCTGATCAGTGGGTGGTGCAGGCACAAAGGTGGGGGTCCCTGTGGGAGCGCACAGCAGCCTCTTGGGGAGCTGAGCAGAGTGGTCCACAGTGAAGACCCTGTCTTGTTTGACTCAGTCATGGGCATTTGACTTGTGCTACCCCGGGCCACACGGCAGGTCCTATTTCCTGCAGGAGGAGACAGAGAGACCAGGAGCGCTGGTCCCTGGGCAGAGTCTGCCGCTGGGTCGAGTCTGGGTTCCAATTCCCGTTCTTCATTTGCTCTGGGCTACGTGGTCTCTGTGGAGCAGGCAGATAGCAAACAGCAACCGGCTGCCCAGACCCCAGAGGCGGACAGCAACGGATGCCTTTCAGTGTAAGCAGGGCCCGTGCCATATGGGGAGCCACTTGGAGGTTTTCACGACGTTGTTCATATGAAAACCAGGTTTCCCTGGGCCTCCCTGCTTTATCTGAGCCCCACCCCCAGGCCAGTGTCACCTTCTCAGAGCCTCAGTTTCCCCATCTCTAAACAGCGGGTGATCTGCCCTGGGTGCGGTTTGAAGTGAGTGCTGGGGGCCGGGAGGGGCGGCTCTCCAGGAAGACGCAGCTTGGTGTTCTGGTGGCTGGGCTGGCAGCGGGGCTCCTCCCCTGGGCTGCTGCGTCCTCCCCATGTGGCTTCTTCACGGAGTCTCCTCTCACCTCTGTGCCCACCCAGGAGCTGGAGGAGCTGGATGTCCCGCACACCCAGCACTCCCAAGAGCAGGAGGAAGGAAGGATGCTCTGGCCTGCGAAGAGAGCAGAGGAGGCAGATAGGAGCAGGAGCCTTTCCCTCTGGAGAGATGTGGGCTGCAGCCGCGCCAGCCTTCCTGACAGCATCCTCGCTGCAGCCGTGACCTCATCTTCTGTCCCAGTTTGGAACCAAATGTTCCATTTGGGGGACAAGCAAGGGCCCTTCCGCCATTCCTGTTTCGTTCTAAGCCCTGCATCGGCCCTGTTCTCTGCTCCCAGCGGCACGTTCGTATTTTTAATGCTCAGAGCTGCCCACATTGATTGAAATGACAGCGATTTGCATTTTCTGAGGTGGCCAGCCACTGCGGCTAATTTCCTAATTCACATTTCTCTGAGAGAAAACGCAGATCACGAGCCGTGACGACAGTGGCAAAGTCCTGTTGCCCAGCTGTGGCTGACTACAGCTAGCTGGCAGCAGGCACTGTGGAGGCCACTGGGCAGCCCACCCTGGGGCCAGGAGGTGGGGTGGCCTGTGGCCCCAGCGGACTTCCCCTGCATGGAGGTGTCGCTCCACACTTGGTCAGCCAAGGCAGGGGCGGGAGGGGGGGGCGGGATCCCCCAGACCTCCACTTTTGCAGATTCCTAGACAGACTAGGCAGTTGGGGAGCCCTACTGGCCACAGTTGGGGTCCACAGTGAGGAAGATCAGGGAGCAAGGCCAGCAGAGGAAGGGCTGTGTGGAGCAGAGTTGGGGTCACTCCTCAGCTCCTTCTTCCTCACCAGGGTAGGCAGGCCTCATGTCCTGGCACAAAGGGACCATGTGCACAGAGTGGCCAGGCACCAGCTCCCAGCCTCAGGGCTGCAGCTGGACCAGGTAGGCTGGGACTGACTGACTTGATGTCCCTGGGGTTGGTCTCAGCCAGGGCTCGGCCCGGAGGACCCCGGAAGTTGCCCAGACTTGGGCTTTCTGTCAGGGTCATAGCTCTGAGATCCAGGATGATGACCTCATGGGACACAGACTTGGCAGGATGAGGAGGCCCCTCCTGGGAGACAAGCCCAGGCAAAGACCAACCTGGACAGCGGGCGGATGCATCACCACCATGGCCTGTGGCGGGCGCCCCACCCTGGCTGACATTCTCTGGGGATCACAGATGTGGTTGGCAGTGTGGGGGCACTGGGCCACGGCGTGGGGGCTGTCACTTGGTCTGTGTCCAGACGGCAGGTAGTGGTGCGAACCGTGTGACTGGCAAAGGCGTTCATGGACCCCCAGGAAACAGAAGAGAGAAGGGAAGGCACAGGCTCCACCATCCTCAAGGCCACGCCCCAGGCTCCGCCCTCCCTTAGGCGCCGCCTCTTAAAGACAGGCTGGGGACCAAGCTGTCAACACTTGGGCCTTTGGAGAACCTGAATTCAGATTGAAGCTCCCCGAGGCCAGTACCCTAGTGCTGGTATCTCAGGCCGGGAGAAGCTGGACAGGCCCGGAGACAGGCTGGCAGCCTGGGGTCGTCTGGCAGCCTGGGAGGGTGGCGGAGAGGGCACAGTGACCTGCACTGTCCACCTACCTGCCCTCCATGGCAACAGCCCTGCCCACCAGCCTGGCCTCTGCCTGTGCCACTTCCCTGGGGTGCCCGCCTGATCCTCACATCCAGGAGCCCCTCCTCTCACTGGCCTTTGCTTCATGGAACAGCCCTTAGCTCCTGAACCCAAAACCTGGAGACAGAAAGTGACCTGAGCTGCTCAGCACACAGCTGCGGAGCTCAGGGGGTCCTGGGACCCAAATGTCATGGGGCGGGCTCATCTCAGAGGCCATGGGGATAGCCCACTGCCTGCCCTTTCCAGCTTACGTCAGCCTCCTGCACCCTTGACCCCTGGCGGTTTTGTGTCCCCAAAGCATCTCCCAGTGCCACCTCGGCCCCTCTGATTCTCGTCCCCTATGACCCTGGAGCTCCCTGCCTCCTCTTGAGCAGTCTGTGTGACCTGTGGGCCATCAAACAACCCAGGTTCCCCCTAAACTCTTTCTGATTCCATCTGCAAATCCCCTGGTAGGCAGGCAGGTGTCCCTAGGTTCTGGGTACTTGGTGGAGGCTCCTGGTCCCACCCCAGAGGAAGAGCATTCCTGCCACTGTGTTTACCCAGCGCCCTGGGCATGGGGCACCCTCCCAGGTGTCGGCTCACCCTCCCAGACCAGATGCTCCCAAAGCCTCAAGTCTCTATCCAGGGATGAGACCAGGGTTCAGGAAGACACCGGATGCCCAGGAGGAGAAGCCTACAGTAGCAGGAGTGGGCCGGGCCCTCACAGCACGGCAGCAGGCATGAGCCTCCACCCAGGGCACTGCTGTGGGCTGTGTCCGTATCACTGCTGGAGCCTGGCCACCCCAGTCCTGGTGCCCGCAGTGTGGGCAGAACATCATCTGTCTGGAAACCCAGAGGGAACCAAATTAAAGTGGCAAAGCAGGTTTTCTGAGGCCTGTAGCACTGGACAGAGAAGGCCCGGGACAGGGCTGGGCTTCCATGCCAGCGCAGACTGAGCAGGGACTTGGGGGGAGGTTCAGGTCCACCTCCCTTGCAGGGTGCTTGCTGAAGGCAGGGAGGCATAGGGATGGATCAGTTCCAGAGGGGATCATCCGGGTTCTGGGCAAACCTGGCCAGCAGCATTCTCCCGGGACCTGCATGACGGCCAGGTGGGGACTGGGCTCAGGGCCTGATGCCAGCTTTGTCCAGTTCTCGGCGAGCCACAGAAGGCCTCATGGACTGGTTCTCCCACCTGGGCCCTGAAGCCTGGCTCGTGCCCTCCAGGGACACACACTGCAGCCCAGGTGTGTCACCCCCAGGGGAGGTGTCTGACCACTCACTGTGAGTCTCTCAGAAATGTGTTCCTTTGCTCTTTTCTTTGGTCTGTGTTTGCACATAGCTGCTGATCCCAGCAGAGCAGGGGCCCTGAAATGTTTATGAAATAAATGAATGACCGTATCGCTACCAGGCTGAGGAAGGGAAGGGCAGAAATGTCCACCGCTGCCTGGGCCGGTGCCTGCATACACCCAGCGCCTCCCCGAAAGCGAGGGCAGGGCTTGGGGTCCTCAGAATTCCTGGGTGTAAGGTTTCCAGAATGAACTTCTGCTGATGGTGCTCAAGGCAGCAGAAGGCGCTGTCTCTTCCATGGGGTCTGCCTGGAACCACTCCTGCTTTTGCCTGATTTTAGGGTGCTGCCGGCTCAACGGGGACCCCCGTTGACCTGCAGGCTGTGGCCGCTGCCTCAGCTGGAAGGAGCTGCCTTAGTCCACCCACCCTTTCCGTGCACGGCTCAGGGGTCTTAGGGGCTGGGCAGCACACACGTGTCCCCATGGTGACCTGAAGACCTGACAGGCAGGAAGACCTTCCTCGGGGAGTGCAGACACCGGGCAGGGACAGAAACCTGCTTCTGCAGGCTGGAGCCCCCCTCAGGCCAGAAAAGATTCACAAGGCTGTCTGGGCATCAGCAAGGACGGTCACTGTATGGCCATCTTGCCGTGGAGGAAGGGACAGTCCTGGGAGCAGATGGAGGAGCTGGGGAGGAGAGAGGAGGAGAGGGATGGAGAATTGGAAGAGGTGGACTGAGGAGGGCAGTGGAGGCTGTGCCATGGGCAAGGTGATGACACACCTGGGCAGCACCATGGCTGTGCCATGGGCAAGGGACACACTGCACCAGACAGGGGCCTGGTTTGCTTCCCTGAGGTGTCTGCCGCTGGAGAGTGAGGACAGAGATCCTGGGAGGAGCGGGCCATTTGGACAGGGGTTGTTCCCCAAAGGATGGGTGGGCAGGCGCTGGGTGCCAAGGGTGACCAGAGAGGGGGAGCAGGGCTGTGTGTCACCAGACCCACAGGGAGCCTTGGTGAGATTCTGGCCAGGGAACGAGCTCACACCATTGTTTACCTCTCTGTCATTTATTCCTGGTGCCAGACACTGTTCCAAAGGCAGGGCCAGGGATGATTCAGAAACTGCTACTCCATTTTGTAGGAAGGCAAATGGAAAATCAGAGAGGTTACACAGCTGGTTCAGGACACACAGCTAGAATGTAGGCTGCATGGCAGGGCTGGCCCGGGTGGTCAGGCCAAGCCTACCTCCATCTGCTTCTCTGCAGTAGCACAGAGTCAGGGCACAGGAGCCTGGATCACTTGGTAGTACTGAGCAGTGGGTGGACACCAGGGCTGGAGCTGGCCATGGAGTCCAGGAAGCATGAATGCCCAGGATCCTGCCCTGCACAGTGTAGGGTGCTGGCTTCTGATCCACTGGTGGACACATCTGTCCCTGGGAGATCCTGGTCCTGCTGGCCCTGCCAGGGCAAACTCCTTCCCCTCCACAGCTGAGTGTCCCATTTCCTGGGCTAGTGAACAGCTGCCTTCTCCCAGGGCTGCTGCTTTCACAGTGGGGAGAAAGGCCAGGTGCAGCCGTGGCCGCTGGGCAGGGCAGCCACGGAGAAGGCAATCACCCACCGCCCACTTATTCTGTCTTTGAAGTCTGGGTGGCTAATTAGCACCTGACTGGGTGCCCACACTTGCGCCAGGCCCTTCCTGGGAGCTAGGCCTCTCCCCTCCCTGCCTGGGCCTCTGCAGGGCTGGAGCAGGGCGGTCCCGGGAACAGGGCCAGTCAGGGTGAACTTGGGTCAGCATCTCCAGGCCGCCACATGTCCCTCTGTGTGGCTGGCCCTGAGAGGTGGATTCATCTGCCCCGCCCCAAATCTGAGAAACCGGTACTTCCCGCCAGGCCAGCTGGAGCTGCGGGCAATGGTGTGTGCAGATTCCTGACGCTGTCCACATTGGGCTGCAGGAAAGCAGGGGACAGTCCCTGGCCACTTGCTTCTCTGCACAGCTCCCTGGTCCTGCTGAAGGTCCGCTCCCATGTCACGGAAGGTCACCTTCTTCCTCTGGCTGGGAGGAGACCTCAGGGCCTCCCAGCAGCAGCAGTGAGCTTGTCAGCTGCAAAAAAAACCAAGGTGACATGGAGTCCAGGAAAGGGGTGCACTCTCTTGTACTTTCCTGTACCCTGCATTCCTGGGCCAGTGAGCAGCACCTGGCCTTTCTATCAGATTTCCTTTACATGGCAAGGTTCCTGGTTTACTCTTGTTGTGGAGCTCTCCTAGGGCACGTAACTTCCACTGTGTGCACAGCCCACACTGGCACATGTTGCAGGTACGGCCACCCGCCAGTGGCCCCGTGACTGCGTCCACCTCTGGCTGCTGTGGACACACATGTATGAGCGGCTGCATGGAGCTCCCCCCACTCTTTACTCCCCACTTGGTTTGCATCCCCCGTGGATTCTCTTGGAGGCTGAGAGCTCTGGGTGCTACAGAATGGCAGGGTGGGGGGTCCTGTTCATTCAAGCCCTGACCCTGTGGTCCTTAAGGAAGTAATGAGGGTTAATTAAAGTCATAGGGCAGGGTCCTATCATGACAAGGCGGAGTCTTTCCAAACACGACACAGGAAAGGCCACACAGGGACACAGCAGGCTGGTGCCTGTCTGCAAGCACAGGAGGGGCTTGAAAGGATCACCCTGTCACACCCTGATCCAGGCTTCCTTCCCTCCAGACTGTGTGAGTGTGTGCTTGTGTCTGAGCTGCCTGGTTGGTGGTACAGAGCCCCAGAAAAGGAACACAGTCACGTATCTGTCCATGTTCTCTTACTGAAATGCTATTCTTGAGGCTGGATACTTTATAAAGAAAGAGGTTTCTTTGGCTCACAGTTTTGGAGGCTGGCAATCTGGGCAGCATGGTGTGGGCTCCTGTGAGCGTATTCTGGCTGCATCACCTTATACTGTATGGCATTATGCTGGGACCACATGTGGGAGGGACAATCACACGGCGAGGTGGAAGCCAGAGCACTGGAGGCACTGGCCGTGCCTGTTTGTGGAAACTCACTCTCCAACTCACCAGGGTCCCCCAGGACTAGGCGATCTCTCCCAGGCCCACATCCCTGTGATCTCTCACCAGCCCCTCTTCACCTGCCAGATCACCATGCTGGGCCCACACTGCTCATGCGACATCCAAGCCACAGTGGTCGGGGTAATTTGCAGTCCACACTGGGAGCCTGGAAAGCAAGAGCAGAGCACGGCCACGCACTCAGGACAGGTCTGGGCAGGCTGAGAGTGGCCCCTGCTTGCTGCCGTCCTCCCTCTGGGACTCTCAGGACCAGGGCAGCAATCACCTTAAGTGCTGTACAGACTGCCCATGCCTCTCTCATCTCAAGGTCACGGCTTCAAGCTAAACTGTGCCCCCAAATTCTAATGTGTGTGTGCATGCATGCATGCATGCATGTATGTTTGTGTGCGTGTGTGTGTGAGGTGAGTGGGTCATGGGACACTGCCCATCAGTGGACTCATCCACAGGTGAGTTCAGAGCTGAGTGTGCTGCTCGGGGCCAGGGCCTGGTTGGAGGTGGCCCCGGGTGCCCTGGAAGGCTATGCTCCAGGCCCAGCTCCTTCCTTTCCACTCTGCTTCCTGGTCACCATGATCTGAATCCTCTGAATGCCGTGCACTGCAATAAAACTCCTTTAAGGTGCAGGTATCATGCATGCTGTCCCAGAGATGGAAGGGTGGTTGGTAATCCAGCAAAGTTAAGAAGCCACAACGGTGGTCAGTTCAAGCACTTCCGGGGCACGGCCAGAGTCTCTGTGTACGGAGAAGCCCCAACCCCAGCAGCCCTGATCACAATCCCAGCTCCCTCTGGGTTTGCTTATCTAGGCCGAGCTTTCTGGAGCTCAGCAGAATGAGAGAAAACAGCAAGAGAAGAGGCCTCATTAGTCTGAGTCCATCCTCACGGAATGCGTGAGTGGACGGAGGAGGACTGAGGCGGCTGCCCCGACCCAGATGTGCATACACCTGGCTGCGCCTCCCAAACACCCCGGAGGTGTTGGCTGTGCGTCCTCACGGCCTGGGCAGGTGCTCCACACAGAGCCGGTCTCCACGGAGCTCCTGTGGAATGTCACCTCCACGTGCACACGTGGATCACACTCGGGCTTTCCCCCCTCCTTTAGCACCCAGACCCCAGGGATCCCAGGATGCACAGGCGGGCTTTGTCCTGGTGGGCACAGAGGGCCGCATGCAGGCTACTAGCTTCTGAGCAGAGGAAGGAACTTGGAGGGAGATAACAGCATCGTGCACGACAGACCCTCAGCACCTGTGGCCTTCAGGGACATCGATGGACAATGACACACTGGTGTCCTCTGTAGCTGTGCTGCCCCCTGAGGTCCATTTGGAACAACAAGTCTCCCGAGGATGGGACCAGGTCCCTGGCACCAGGGTGGTGTGACGTACGTGGACGTACGTGGATGCTGTACGGAGCCCAGCTTGCTCTGCTGTGGCCCTGACCAACCCGGAGGACGGGCTGAGGGGCTGGGGGACAGGAGGTGGTCCCCCTCCGTCACTGAGCTTCAGCACCCTCAGGCCCAACCAGCCGGGGGCAGGAAACGACCAAGAGCACTGCGGGCGGGTGCAGCCTTGTCCTGCCATTAACCCGCACATCGCAGTGTGACAATATCTGCACGGAGTTTCCTTTTTATTAGTGTCACAAGGAATCTGGGGGTGATTTGAAGCACGGGAGAGGTGCTGTGTGGCTTCTACGCAGACACTGAGCTGGTTAGAGGAGAAAGTTAAGCATTGTGGACGTTGTGGTGAGGGTGTCCTAGACCCAGGCCCCTGCACACACCCGAGCAAGTGTGACGTAGCCCGCAGGGCACCCCAGAGGGGAAGACCTGAGAATGGTCGTCAGAAGGTGATTCCACCACCCCAGATCCCACCCTGCTAATCAGTAGGGGTGGGGCTGGAAGTTCTTTGATTAAAAATAAAATAAGATAAAAAGGAGCCCCTGAACCTCCTAAAAGGGCAACCATGCATCCTCAGAGGGCTGTGGCTGCCGTTGGCTGGTGCAGATGTCTGGCTGGCTCCTCTGGTTGGGGGTCCTGGGTGACAGCAGGGTGACCACGGGATGTGTTCTTTCCCCAGGTCTGTCCTGGGTGGCTGTGGCTGCTTTCTGTAGCCTTGGAGAAAGTGGGTCTGTGAGCTCACTCAGGAAGCTGCGGGCCTGACTCAGCTGAAACACCGGCTCACGCTTCCCTGGCCTCTGCTCCCTGTCACCTCCCTTCAGCAGGAGACGGCTTCCAGCGGGGCACGCTCAGTGGACAGGCAGCGGGCTGGGGTGGCTTTCCCTGCAGTGCCCTCTGCGTGTAGGCTTTGGCATGCAGCAGTCAGGGCTGGATCCCAGGACTCATCTGCCCTGCTGAGACGGCAGGAAACTCACGTGGCCCCATTTGGATCACATGCAGCAGCGGCACGCGACCATTCTGCTGGCTGAACAGGAGATGCAAGCCCGGAGTTCCCCGAGACCACCATGATCACTTCCGCCCCTCGCACAGCCCTCCCTTTGAGGCGTCTCTCAGTCTAAGACAAGCAAGTCCCAGCCTGGCTCTGTAGCCATGGCCGGGCTTCCTCTGGGGGCTTATCTCACGGCTAGGTCAGACTGTGATGACCAGGGACCAGAAGAGGCCTGGCTGGAGTAACTGACAGCTCCTGTGGTCCTCTTGGAGGTTAAAAGAGGTCACAAACTTAAAGTGCACCCCACCTGTGAGGCTGCTGCTCTCAGCCTGGAGATGAGGTTTCCAGGTGGAGATGAGCAGGTGACAGACTGAGGTGGACTTCAGGCCACGCTGGGGCAAATGGGCTGGGCATCCGGCCTGTGTGGGGCTGTCTGGGAAGTGACACAGCTCCCTCCTCGACATGTGCCAAGGCAAGTGTGGCTTTTCCACTCCATTTCTCTCCAGATTGGAGCAAGCAGCTCACATCCTCCAGAGCCACTTTTGGAGAAGATGTGGTTTGGCCAGGACGCTTTTGAATCCTGAGCATCAAGGAAACTTTAAAACGTGGTGATGATGGCGGTGAGGAGGAGGAGAGGTGGCGGCGGCGGTGGTGGTGACTGCAGCAGTAATGATTTCTGCAGACGCTTCAGGGCCCAGAGATGCCCTGCGTCCACTTTGGAGTCAGAGGTAGCGACTCACCCTGCGGACCTGCTGTGCTAGAGAAGCACCTGCTTGTGCACGGCCATTGTTACAGCCATGTGTGGAGCTCACGGGTGGATGATGGGGTCTGATTCCAAACCCTCCCAGCCTTGAGATTCAAACGTGAGTGGGATCTGGATGTAAATGAAAGTATATGAACTCATCATGCTTCTCAGAAAGGCTGCCTCCTGCCTCCCAAATTCTTTCAAGTTTAAAGGCTCAGAGAAAACTAGTTTTGATGGATCTTGTGTTGCCAGCACTTGGCAAGTGTGGAAAACTATATGACCTTCCAAACCGGTACCTGTCTCTCCCTGGGTGGCTTTATGCTTCCTCAATCCGTGGCACCAGCCTGGTCCTGTGCTATGATTGGCCAATGACGCTGAGCAGAAGCAGCACACACCCTTCTCTGGGGAAGCCAGCAGGGTGTGGACCTGCCCATGGTGAGGCATGGTCCTGTCCTGGGCGGTGGTGATGAGGTGGGGCAAATGCTCTAGGCTAAGGCTGCTCCTCCCGGCTGGGGCTGAACGAAGGCTGTGTGGAGCAGGGCTGACACTGCTGTGCATGGCCGCGCAGGGAGCAGGAAGCTGCCCTTAACGCCTTAAACTGCGGAGCTCAGCGGGTGGCTGGTACAACATGTCTAGTCCAAGCTCGCTGATGCGGGTTGTGAACTGATTCGACCCACAACCATGGGGTAGACGCAAAGCGAGTGTCCCGAGCTTCTCCTTCTGCTGGACCCTTGGGTCTGGGACCCCGTGGGTGGCACTCGGGTGACCTCCTACCCTGTGCCTTGCCTGTCCCTGCAGATTCCCAGGGGGCCTCACTCAGCCTCACCGGAAGAGAGCATGCCCCTCTCCCCAGCCATGGGAATGCCAATAGTGAGACACATGGGGAGAGACGCTCAGGTCTGAGCCTTGACCCCTGAGCATCAGAACAATCTGTCTGGGGCCCACCCAGGAACTCTGCGGCTCTAGCTCCTGTTCTTATCCCTCTCCAGAATCTTCCAGAAAATAAGGGAGGAAGGCCATCTCTCCGCAAGATAGTTTCTTCCAGCACAATCTGGGTGTCCTTGCTCTGGGCTCCTCCAGTCCCTCTGCCCACTGGCTGCACTTGGGGAGAGAGACTCCCTACTAAGCAGGACGACTGACTTCAGCACAGGCTCACCAAACCCGCCAGGTGTGGAACAGAAGGCAGGGCCCTGAGACAGTGGTCCCGGTCAGAGTCAGAGCCCAGCAGGTGCAAGGACTTCCCCAGGCACCGTGGCCCTCCCCCAGCCCATCTTAGGACCATTTCCTCTTCTCCCCAACTTCCAGCACCCCAATCTCTCAAGCGGGCAAGGTCAGGAAACTGCTTTCAAATCTGGTTACTTTATTTTGCAATGCAAATTAATCTTCTTTCTGTTCATTCCTTCTCATCTAAATAGAAGAGGCAAAGCTATCAGGGAGAACCCTGAAAGCCTTCAAATGAGTTTTCCTCCTGGCCAATCCTGTTCGTAGGCAGCAGCTGGTCCCCTTTCTGGCAGCAGGGAAGACCTCACACTTGTCTGCCCCAGCATGAAGCCTGGGAACACTGTGTCCTCTCAGAGCACCCCTGAGATTCGCGAGGCAGGGCGACCCTCACTCCCTTCCTGCAGGCCCTGGGTGTCCTGCGCTGCGGGCTGGTTGTTCCGTGGGTCACTTTGCAGGTGGCACCTCAGCTCCTCTGTGCCCAGCTCTGTCCCCTCAGCTGGAAACTGCTGAGACCACCAGGGGAGAAATTCCGAAGCTCCAGCACAGCACTCAGCCTCCCCTGGGAAGGAAGGCAAGGTGACATGGGTGGGGGAAGCTGGCAGGGAGGGGAGGGTAAGAAGACACCAGGCTTTAAAGAGACTTGCAACCATTTTAATCAGCATTTCCCTTCCATTTAAAACCCCAAACCTGGCTACTTAATCAAATGTCATGCTTAAGACACATTTACCTCCTCGGGAGAAAAATGAGCAATGGCAGCTCAATTTGGCTTTGGATGGGATTTAAAAATAGTCAAGTCTGTGAAGGCCATTAGGTAAATGGCCTCGGAGAGTGCAAGGAGGACCTCCCGTGGGGCTGCCTGCCCCTCTGTTGAGGAGAGGAGCAGACAGCCTGCCCTGCAGCAGCCCCGGATCCGAGCTGGTGTCTGGGGGCAGTGAGCAGGCCAGAGAGGCACTCTGCAAGCAGACCTCGGTGGTCCCCTACGTGTACACTGGCTGCGCACACGTGTTCACTGGCCTATGTATGTGTGCATGTACACGTGTGCATTCCTCTGTGCATATGTGTGGGTGGGCGCAAGTATGCCTATTCCTGTGTGCACATGTGTGCGCGTGGCTACCATGCACGGGTGGACGCGTGAGGAGCACGTGAGAGTGAGCAGCCCAGGCTCCCTGTCCTAGTCTCCAAAGGAAGAGCGGTTCATTGGTGAGACACGAGGCAGCCGTCAAAGTCCAGGAAACCAGTGAGACACACGCTGAAATGGACGGATGTGCAAAAAAAAAAAAAAAGGTACGACAATGTTTCATCAAAGACAGAAACAATGGGTGGGCCACTTCCACCCAGGGAAAATTAAGCTGGTGTGGTCATTCCAGCTGGGGAAGAGGTGCAGTGACCCCTGCCCCAAAGATGGCACAGGCCTGGCTGGCTTGGTGACTCCTGCCACGTTTCTTCCCATCTTTGCCCTCAGAAAACCTCTCCACGCACAGCACCCTTGTCTGGAGATGCCTCCACCCAGAGCGTGTGTAGGGCTCCAGGCGTCTTTAACCTTGGAAGGGCTGGAAAAGTCGTCGGCCCTTCGGAACTTCAGTGTCAGAAACAGAACAGGAGGGAGGTGGCGCCTGTCCCAGCTGTGGCTACAAACTACAGCAGTGGAAGAGGCCTCTAAGTACTGTGTTTACCTACCGTGGCATCAAAATTATGGCATCGGGGGATCTATCAAATGCTTCTCCAATGTATTATGAAGATAAACACGTACTGCTATGTCACGAACTTGCTTCATTCATCTTTTGGGGGGCTCTGGGGATTGAACCCAGGACGTTACGCATGCTAAGCACGTGTGCCACCTTGGAGCTGCTTCCGGCCTGGTCGGTTCGTAGATTTTTAGATAATGCATCACATCGTAATTGGTTTCCTACAGCCCTGTGCTCTAAAAATCTCTACGCCCCTAAAGAGAGGCCAGCAGGTTGTAAGGGGTGGGGGTCCCAAGGACAGACAGGTCAGCCCATCCCCCCAGGCCACCGGGCCCTGCAGGCTGCCACAACCCCTCCACCCCAGCCTCCTGTGAGCACCCCCATTTCTTCCCACCAGGTGGCAGCAGAGTGGAAACCGCCTCCTGGGCCAAGGTCCCCGAGTCCAGCTTGCTCCTCCAAGACCTCCCAGGATCCCTCCCAGGGCCCCTTCAGGAGGAGGCCCCATCGGAAAGGACCCTGGAGGCCAGGCAAAGTGCTGGCTCACACATGTCTCCTCGGGCCACTGACCCTGGAATCCTGACAGTTACACTCCTGGGTGTGGGACCGATGCATTTGGTGGTCAGGGAAACAGGAAACCCACCCTTCAGAAGAGGAGATGGAGGGTTTGTAAGCGGTGGTACCTCCTCTGCCTGTGCTAAGACTTGGTCCCCGTGCCTGCCTCCCGCCGCTGCCCTGAGACCTTGACAGAGAAGCAGGTGCCCCTCCTCCTGGGGGTACAGGAAGCCTGTGCCTTCCAGGAGCCTTGGCTGGAGGCTGGGGGCTGGGGGAGTACTGACTCCCAGGACAGGTCCCAAGCCACACCCTGCCTGCCTCTGACCCATGCCACAGCTGCAGTCCCTGGGAGGCCCTGCCACCAGGGCCATCTGTCCATCTCAAAGCCCCGGAGGTGCCTCTCCTGCCCCCAACCCTGAGCCCGCATCTACCCTTGGAGACTACAGGATGACCCCTGGGGTCCTGATGCGGCACTGCTTGGCAGGGCTTTGTCCAGATAGTGCCTAGAGGAGCCAGCAGCCCTGGCCTTGGGTGGAAGGCCCTGCCTCTGTCACTTTGTTCCATGACAGAGTGGCTGTCTTCTACTCAAGCTCTTGCAGACACAGCTAGCCCAGGGGCACAAGCAGGAGGACAAAGACCTCGGGACTTTGGAGCTGGGGACTGGCGAGGCAGTGGCTGCGGCGGCCGGGACACTCATCCCATGGGTGCTGGGTAGTCGGGCAGAAGCGCCGGCCCATCCAGGAAAGCAGCGACTTCCTCCCCAGGGCCCAAGAAGGCAGAGCCGAAGGAAGCCGGGCAAGGGACCCTGTAGGCTCCCACGCCGCCTCGCGCAGAACCCGAGAAAGAAAACTTTTGGCGCAACCCCCGTTCCACGCGCCCCGCGAGTCCTCCCTTGCAGTGCCCCATCCCCAGAACCGCTCTCCTGGTCCTCTGGGCGCAGGAGTAACCGGGTCGGAACCTCTAACTGCTTCGCATGCCATCCGGTTACCGTGGCAACACCATCCGGCGGCGCCCGGCGGTCCAATCGGAGCCTGCGGCTTCTCCCGAGCCGTTTTCAAGGTGGGGACCAGACGAGGCCGAGGATGGGGAAGGGGGCGGCGAGGACCCCACCTCAGGTCTCGCCAGGGCCAGCGCTGGGCACAGCCCCAGGCAGCGAGTCGGGCCACCGCCAGGCTAGAGCCTGGGCCGGGCAGGGGCTCGGGCTCCCATTCGAGGGGCGGGGAAGGCGGGTGACGTGAGCCGGGCCAGGCGGGCGGAGTTGGGACCCGCTCGGGGAGGCGGGGGCGAGCGCGCGGAGCGGCAGACGCGCAGAGGGAGGCGGCCGAGCAGCGCGGGCGGCTCTGCGGAGGGCGCGGTGGGCGCGGGCGGCGGGGCCCCGGGATCCCCGCGCGCCTCCTCCGCGCGGCGCCGCCGCCGCGCGTCCCCACGCCCCGCGCTCCACGCGCCCTCGCCCCGCGCGCCCGCCTCACCCGTCTCCCGCTGGCCCTGGCCCGGCCGTCTGCAGAACGTGCGCTCAGACGGAGCTCCCGGCAACTTGAGCGGCGCTGACCGGCGGCGGAGCCCGGACATAGCCCCGATCGGACACTCGTGAAGAGGACCCGCGGCCGCCTGAGTGGCAGAGTCGTCCAGAGCCCGGGTACCACCAAACCCACGGCGCAGAGCTCCGGGGCCCGAGGCGAGAGCTGCGCCGCGCTGCGATTGTCGCCCCGCGCCAGCCAGCATCGGTGCCCGGCGTGCAGGAGGGGAACCGCGCCTCCCCGGGCTCCGCCGTGCCCGCCACCCCGGAGCGCGCCCGCCTAGCCGCCGCCGCCCTCTCCGTCGTCCCCGAAGGGACCCTTGCCCGGACGAGGATGTGCGCCCCCGCGGGTCGGCCCGCCTGAGCCGTGCGCCCCTAGGCGGCGGCGCGCCGGCCGACATGGAGCCCCGCGCGGCCGCGCTCTGATCGCTGTGCGCCCCGCGGCCGGCGGGCGGCGGGCGGCGCGGACCAAGAGCGGAGACCGGCGCCGCGGGACGGGAGCGAGCGGGCGCGGGCGCCGCGCAGATGGCCGGGGCGAGCGAGGTCTGAGGCTCCGTTCCCCGAAACGTGATCATGTGGATTCAACAGCTTTTAGGACTCAGGTGAGCGATCCGGCCCGCGACAGGGTGCGCCCGGGTGCGTGGGTGCCGGGCTGGGCTGGAGCGGCCCTTTCCTCAGTGTTGCGAATACAAGGGACCCCCCCCCCTCCATCTCCGAGCGCGGCCAGCACTGCCCGGAGAGCAGGTGGGGGCCGCCGTTTGGATCCCTGAGCCTCGCTTTCCCACAATGAGCAGCCGGTCCTCTGGGTCTCTTGAGTGTCCAAGGGGCATCGGGCAGGGCGCTCGCCCCAGCAGCCGGCAACACACTGGCCGGGCGCGCCCGCAGCCCCAGGCGCCAGCAGCGCAGTGTCCTGGCCGTCCGCCCCGGCGCGCTTCCTTCCCGGAGCTCGGGCGAGGCGCGGGCCGTTGGGCGAGGCGGGAGCAGGGGCCAGGGCTGCCGGGTGAGCCAGAGCCAATGCTTCCCGGAGAGAGCCTTGCAGGCGGAGTTGGAGGAGCTCAGACAGCGCCCTGCCCGCCCTTGCTCTTTCTCTTCCTGGGCCCCGGACTGAGCTGAAGCCTCAGGGCTCCAGCTGCCAATCCAGCTGTTTTGGGTGACCTCCGGTCGGCCGGTCGCGCACAGCTGGCAGGCAGCTGGGGCTGGTGAGCCTGGGCATGTGGTGAGCACCGGCAGACAACCCCCACTGCCACTCACACTCCCACACGCGTGGGCACCTCCGCCGGGCTTGTCTGTGTCCCTGACTCCAGGGCCCGCAAGAGCCAGGCTGAATCCCTGTGTCCACGGTGGGGGTCTCCAGAAAGACCCTTCCCTGAAAACTTTGCCCACCTCCCGGGCGCTCTGGCTTCTCCAGTGTCTACCTTGGCTGTCCCAGGGACCCCCTAGGGCACAATCCTTCCCTTTTTCGGAGCAGACTGCCTCCTAGCTGTTGTCCTCTTGCGGGGGGGGGGGTTTCAGCAGAACCGGCTTTTGGGCATGGGGTTGGTGGCACCCGGAACCAGGAGGACAGAGGTGGAGGCGGAGAGCTTGCTTGCCTTCCCGCGTCTGTCCACTGGGATGCACTGTGCTTCCGCGCTGGCTGAAAGGGGTCGCAATTGCCTGAGCAGGCTGGCTCTGCCCCTCTGTGTGAGGCTGAGGGGAATGGGGCGCGGGGAGGGGGGCCGCGTGCACGTCCTGGTTTTGAGAAATCGGAAGGGGACTACCGTGCCAAGTGTTTTCTAACTACCCTTGATACATGAGACGATTTGGCACCCAGGGCTAAATGCTGCTTAACACACTCGGTGAAAATTGTCAGATGCTATTATTGGCGACGTTCTCCTGATGCCTGGGCTTGTTTGCCGTTGTGGGCTTTAAAAGGTTAATCATGAAGCTGATCTTGTTGGGTGTTGGCTGAGCCTGAATCAATTAGTGAGCTTGGGCTTGATAAGGTTAGGCTCCTCGGTGCTGCCAGGTTGGCAAAAGGGAACAAGGACAGCTTTGCTGGGATGACCCAACCCGATGCCTGCTGCCTGCTGCCTGCTCCTCTGTCTCGATCGCCCCGAGTCTCAGCCAGACCTCAAGGCCTGGGGAATGGTCAGCAGGTCCCCACCCTATCTAGCCACACGCTGTCAGATCCTGCAAGCCGCTGTCTGGCACCTGGCTGTCAATCGCAACTTATTTCTATCAGACATTTTTTTTTCTTATTGCTAAGTTACTAAGTTGAAAGATTAGCACATTTTTGATAAGGGGAGCGTCGAGCAGATAGCATGGAAAGAAGCTTTTCTGTTTCCAAATGCTCTGGAGCCGTTCCTCTGAAGCATCCCCATGGAAGATCTTTTTGGGATTTTGCTTTCAGAAATAGTTCTGCTGGTGATTTTGAAGTTTGACCTTTTGTTTTTTCCCCTCAATGTTAGTGCAGGTTTTCTGTAAATGCACCTATAAAACGAGCTGTCACCTACTTAGGAGCCTGATGGGAGAGGTCTTGTGTGTCCCCTGGCCAGGGTCAGAGGCTGTGCACGGGGCCTGGTGGGCTTGTGTCACTCCCAGCAACAGAGGTGAGCTCCAGGGACTGTGTGCTTGAATCTGCATGCACTTTTTCTTCCCAGACAGATCTGGTCAGCTGTGGCTGCCCAGGTGATCTGTGGGCATCTTGCTGCCAAGTGTGGAGCCTGGTGAGGACAGGTAAATGCTGTGCCTCTGACTGAGGTGACAGAAGGCCCGAGGCCCCCTGGAACCTGAGGGAGGGGCTTCTCTGCTTCCTGAGCAGCCTGCTCTGGGCTCTTTGCTTCTGTGTTGGGAATGAGCTGTACGTGGAGCCTTGACTTTTTAGGAGAAACAGATGGAGTCTCATCGATCTGCTTTTATGTCCTTTTATTTTTTTGGTGGTGGTGTTTGTATCAAAGCTCCAAAGCTACTTCCATTAGCACGGAGAAGGTAGTCCTTGAAGAGCACCCTGGGGCTTGCAAGCAGCGTTGTATCATCCCCAGCAGCTTGCGGGCCTGCTTACTCAGCGACAGCCCAGTCCAAGTTTGGCTGCTGGCTGCTGGTAGCCTCTGGGGCTGCAGTCCGGTTAGGGGCTGGAGCCACTGTGCCCAACTCTGGTTACGCTGTGCTCAGGACGGAGACTCAGCAGATGGCTACAGGCTCATTCCCAGGCTGTGTCCCTGACGGTCCGCCTGTCTGTCCTGCTGTCCTGGGGTTCCCTGGCCCCTTCTATTTGGGGGACCCTGTTTGTGTGTAGTGACATAATTCACAGTTTCTCAAGCCCTCCAGGAGGCGCACACTGTGTCAAGTCTGGGCCTTGTGGCAGGGAGCCATGGGGGTTGGCTGTCTCTGTCCCCAGCTGTGAAGTCCCCTAGCATCTGGGGCTATGCAGCCAGGCTTTAGAGGATGAAGTCAAACGCTCTGTCCACAAACACCGTGCTCTCGGTGAATCCTGGCTCACTCCGATTTCCAGCTGCTGCTACTAAATTGATTGCAACTGGAATCCATCGAGTGTCAGCGGCCGAGATACCCATCAGGGACAACACTGCTTGTATGAATTGCAAATCTAGGCGGCAGCTCAACTCTTTCAGCAGCGCTGCTGCCCGCCCCGGCCCTGTGCTTACCCCTGGCATCTGCTGCCCTGGGGAGGGGGCCCACCCCCGCCCGCCACTGTGGTTTATTTATACGATCACCTGCTTCCCCTTTTCCATGCCCTGGAGAGGGCAGTTCACATGCTGAGATAGCTCCATGCCTCCCAGAGATGTCTGTCTCGGGGTCCCTGGAGAGGTGACAGTCTGCTTCCCACTGCACACACCTGCGCCTCCTGGCGGGGTTACTGGGGGAACAGTCGCACCCTATCCAGGCTTCAGAACCAAGCCCAGCTCCCAGACTTTGACCCACCCGTGGTGTATGTGTTCCAGGCGTGCCACTGTGCGCTTGCTCCCTGCTCCTTGAGCTTTCTGTGGGGACTGCAGGAGGCCTGGAGAGACCTGCAAACTGCTCGTTCAGGTCACGATAAGGTGGGTAAACTTAGAACCCCAACCTGGGAGTCTCCCAAGCCAGGGCCTCTTCTTCAGGGGGCTACATTGGTGTCGTCTATCTTAAATATGGAGCTGCCAAGTTTCTTCAAAGCGTTACAAGTCAGGAGAGACCAAGTTGATATAGAGATTGGCATGGAAAGCCAAATATATCCTTGATCTAGATTTGCACATTTGAAGTCTGGCTGGAGGGGGTTTCTCTAGCCCGATACCAGCCAGGCACAAGGGGGAGTGGCAGGGGCTTTCTGGGGCCAGGACAAACAGATGGGTGCTGGGACTCCTCTCTGCTTTCCTCCAAGACCCCTTCCAGGGATTCGAAGGGGCTGGTGACTCACAAGGAGGCTGAGAGCAGGGAGTGGTGGTTACATAACTCAGATTAACTCTCAGTTAATCTGCCTGGAATAGCAGGCTGGGCCAGAGTGTACCCGTGCTGGAACTAGAGGGCCTCAGGGTGGCCCGGCTCCTTGGATGCCATCCTCTATCCTCGAGGTGCTTGGGTCAGGGCTGGTCACTGGATGGGGGACCAGCTCTCTGGCCCCACCCAGGGCAGTGTGCTGTATCCCAGCACTGGTCTGTGTGGGGCAGTAGGGGGCTGTCCTGTACCAGGTCCAAGCCTGTCTAGGGCAGAGGTGAAGATGTAGCCCCTCCTGCTGCAGGGGAGAGGACAGTGGCCTGATTGTGCACAGCCCAAGTTAACTGGGGCATGTAGGTGTACGGGAGAGGCTGGAGAGCCCTCCCACCCGGGCCTCTCTGCGAAGAGCCCAGCAGAGAAGGAGCAGAAGCCGAAAGCCCACTGTTTGTCTGCGACATCTTGAGTCAGTAAACATTTGCAGCGTGGCAAGGGTAGTGCAGGCTGCGTGGTGATAGTCATGTGCTTGTGACCGCCAGGGTGGCCTGAGCCTTCAGCCTGGGGCTCCAGCTGGGTCTCAGGCTGTCCACTGTGCTTGTGCCCAGGGCCTGCACTCTGCAGAGGGCGCTACTTCATTCCTGTGCCCAGCTCTACTCTCCCACAATGCCCTGTAGCCCAACACTTTTCTGGTGATGGGCGTAGGAGGCTGGCACAGCAGGGCCCTGCACCCTCATAGGGGGCAGTGGTCTGGTGGCCCAGCTGGCTCCTGGGGCTTTGCTGCCTGCCCTTCTGGGCTGTCGCACTGCCTGTGCTTGACCCCAGGGCTCTTGTACGAGGTGGCTGAGATCTGCCGAGAACCCACGGGGACCATGCAGGACTGGGAGCCTCCTACCGTCTGCTGGAAGGGAGCCCGGGGTGCGTGGCCTGAGAGTGCCTAGGGGCAGGGACTCTGCCTCATTCTTTGCCACTTCTCCAGATGAGTGCTGGCACACCGTCTTGTTCAGGAAGTGGGTGAGTGAACGTCTCTGTGTGGCACGGTGCCCGTTTGGTGAGTCTTGCTTTTGTGCCTGCTCCTTCCCGACTCTGCACTGAAATCCAGGAAAGAATTTGCAGCCTTAGGCTTCAGTGCTCAGCTGCCCCAGATACGGCGCCTTCCTCGGCAGCTTACGAGTGTCACCGCTCTGCTGTTAGAGACGCTGTCCCCTGGCTGTGTGGCCATTCAGTATAGGCATGCCAGGGAAGCCATCCTGCCCACGCCTTCAGTCCTTACCTGGGGAAAAGGGTGGGTGCAGATGGGCACACCTTCGCGTGCCCCACCTGGCAGAGGGCAGGGAGGTTCTGCCAAGAGAGGCCAGGCGGCCCCTAGGGCTGTGAAAGCCAAACTTGCTAGCTGCCCTGCTGTGCTGAGGTCTCCCCTTGTCCTCAGAAAACAATTACTTGGCCCTGAGGGAGATGGACTAGTGTGACCATTGATCCCCACAGGTCAGCTTCCTTGGATTAAGGGTGTGTCTGGGGGTGTCCCAGGGACGTGGCCTTGGGTACTGTGGACGGTTCTGCTCTGGCACCGTTCCCTGCTCTGCTTCCTGGCCACCCTGAACTGAGCAACTTGGCTCTGCCATGGCCTCTGCCATGATGCTCCTGTTTTGCAGCCAGCCCACCATGGACCGAACCCCTGAAGCCGTGAGCCACGTTAACTTAAACTCTTCCTTTGAATGATATGAGTCAGTGTTGTATCCCAGCAATGACAAGTTGCCAGATACAACCAGAGGCAGGGGAAGGGGTGGTGGTGGAGGAGGCAGTCTCGCTGGTGGTGACCAGTGAGCCCTGGAGACATCTTTGCTTCTGTCCCATGTGTGACAGTTTGCACCATCCTTAGGTGGAAGGTGGCTGCCTCGTTGGTTTGCTGGAGCTTGGGGAATTCTCCCACAATTCCCTTTGCTCTTGGACACTCAGGGGACACCTGATCACCAACACCTCGGGGCTCTGTGGTCCAGGAAGAAAGGAAGAGGTGCATGAGGAAGATCTCTGTCTTTGGGGTAGAGATGGCCCTGGCCAGTGGCACAGACTCCAAGCCATATTTGTGTTTTAAAAATCGGCAGTAGCCACACTAAAAAATGGATGGAAATAATTTTCATAATGTTTGATTTAACCCAGTCTCTTCGAAATATCATTTCAACATGAATCAGCATAAAGGAATATGAGTGAGGATTAATTTTGCATTGCTACTCTGCACTGAGTCTCTGAAGTCGGGCGTGTAACCCTCCCCGAAACACATTCCACATTTCCAAAAGTCCATCATCCGGGCCTGGTGGTCATCACGTGGATGCTTCCTGTGGAAACTTGGAGATGGGAAAAGGGTTTTTCAGGGTCTGACAACCCCAGCCCCATCTGTCTTTGGTATTGTGGCTGCCTCAGTGTGGGCTGCAGGTCTGGGCAGGGACTTTCCTCAAGCCCGGGGGACATCTGTTGGGTGCCAGCCTTGTGCCAGGCTATGCCAGGGCCAAAGCAGCCTGGAGGTGGGGTCTGCAGCTGCTTCTTTCAAGACCTGTAGCCTGGAGAGTGAGACAGCTGTGCCTGCAGGGCCTCATACCCACGGGGCATTGCTCCCTTCAGGTGGTAATGATGCCATGCTCTGGGGACCAGTAGTCTGCCCACTTGTCGGGGAGGCAGAGGGTGCTTAGCTCCCCAGGGGAGAGCTGCTTCCGGAGGAGACCTTTCCAGCCTCTCCCCTGGAGGGATGATGGCTGTATGGTGGGGGAGGCTGCCTTCCTGGGCTGCAGGCTGCAGAGCCTCACCTGTCCTGTCCCTGTCCTCGTCCTTGCAACTTTTGTGGGTGCTCTGAGGTTCTAACCATCTTTAGACTGGAGGAGTAGGAGGGGGAGGACAGGTAAAAAAGAGGAGGCAGAACGGGAGGAAGAGGAAGAAGGGCAGAGAGGAGGGGGAGAAGAGAGCTGAGGAGAGGGAGGAGGAGGAAGAGGGAAGAAGGAAAGGAGGAGGGAGGTGGGGAAGAGAGGAGCTGCAGAGGTGAGGAGGAGGAAGGGAGCTGCAGGCGGGAGGAAGAAGAGGGACGGTGAAGGCCCGGTGCCTGGTTCAAATGAAATTCTAGGAACAAAGCTCCAGAAGTGTGTGCGCCTGTGCGTATGCATATGTGGGTATGCGGTGTGCCATTTAATGCTATGTGTGTGTTGTAGGTTAGGACATGGGATGTGAGAGCAGTTTGGGGGCCAGTGTGTATCTGAGGCCTGGTCATCCCAGGCACTGTCCCCGAGTGAAGAAGCAGCTTTCCCACTCTGGGAGTGCGTAAGCATCTGGCTGCTGCTGCTGCTGCTGCTGGCTCCTGATGGTGCTGCTTTCCTGGGGCAGCGGGTGGGGCCATCGTGGTGCAGGTGTTGGAGCCTCACTGTGTGCACGTTTAGCTTCTGTACAGGAGAGTTTGGCCTGTGAACGAGCCCCGTGTGTGAGAAATGCTTCCAGTGTGTAGGATGCCACAACTTGGCTGTGGTCCAGAGGGTCTCTGTGGCCATCCCGCCTGGTGGATTAAAGACTTTGTACTGGGGGCCGCTCTAGCGTTTGGAACGCTATCCACGCGAAGCAGTAAGCTGTCTGAGTTCTGAGGTGGTGTTTTCACACTGATCTGACCTCAAGTGTCTGGAGTGTGCTGACTTTGCTAAGCAGAACCGGATTCCCTGTAAGCCTCCTAAATTCAGGCTTGCAGAACACTGGGTGATGGAATAGCAGACCGAGTGCCTTCTGGCCAAACTCAGTGCTGCAGCCTCCTCTAATAGACACTCGGATTCTGCCAGCTGCTTTTCAGATATTATAAGAGAGGCAAAGAGGAGAGCCAGGCACAACTCCAGGAGTGAGGCTGAGCAGGGCAAAGGCTTCAGCACGATCAGGGCACAGTGCTGTGTCAGGGCTGCACAGGGCATTAGCACGCTGTTTCCGGGAATGCCTGCTCTTTACAAAGAATTAAGGCTGGAGGAAGGGAAGGTCCCAGGGGGAAGCCTGGCATCAGGAAAGTGCTGTTAAAAATTAATGCTTTCAATTCATTTTATGAAGCTGGTATTCCTTTGATATCAAAGCTAAACAAAGCACAAAGAAAAAATATAGACCAATATTGTTCATGGAAATAGACAAAAAATTCTTAACACAATATTAGTAAATTTAATGCAATAATATATAGAAAGAAGTATACTCTGTGGCACAGTGGGGTTTATCCCGGGAATACAAGGATGGTTCAATATTTCAGTGTCAGTCAGTGTGAGCCATCGTATTAAAGAGCTAAAGAAAAAAGTCAAATAAATGGTGCAGAAAATGCACATGGTAAAATTTAACATGCTATGTTAACAGTTCTCAGTAGAACAGGAATAGAGGCACCTTTTCCAGCTTTATCGGAGCAGCTATAAGAAGTCAAAACTGCCACCAGCAGCATTCTTAGCAATGGGAACCTGAGTGCACTCCCCTGATGTGAGGAGCAGGTGGAGGAGTCTGATCTTATCCAGCAGTGCAGCAGAACTCCAGCCATGCTGGGTGGGAAGCGCAGGAACCAGAAGGCAAACAGAAAAAGAGCCAAATGTAAAGTGTCTGTTTGCAATGATATATAATTGTCTCTGTGGAAATACTGTGTAATTTATAAAAAACTAGAATTTAGACCTGAGTTTAGCAAAATTGAAAGTATAAGTTGAATATTCAAAATCAACTGGATTTCTACTACCAGTGTGTACATAGAAACTCAAATTTAAAAAGCAATACTGCGTTCATCAGCTTTCTGTTGCTTAAACAAGTATTGGGGGTAAGGAGGAAAGGTTTACTCTGGAGGAGCTGCCGAGGTTCCGGCCCATGGCTTGTTGTGCTGGGCCTGTGGCAGCACAGTGTGTCATGGCAGGAGCATCTGTGGCAGAAGCTGCTCCTCTCATGGAGAACAGGAAGCAGCCACAGGAAGGAGATGTGGGTGTTCACGTCAAGGCCACACCCCCTAGTGACATCACTTCCGCCCACGAGGCCCCGCCTCCCAAAGGTTCAGGCTGGTGACCAAGCTGTCAACAGACTGGCCTTTGGGAAAAACTCAAACTATAGCAAATATCATTTACAAGCACTGACTAATGAAATATTTTGGTGTAAATATAAAAAATGAGATGTGGACAGTTTGCTGAAAACTACATAATGTTAGGAAAACATACCTGGGATGGTATAAAAATGGAAAGGCATCCCATGTTCATGGATTGCAAGACTCAACATAGTAAAGACGCCAGTGCTTCTCTAGTTAATGCAGAAGTTTAATCAGGTCTATCAAGTCTAGCAGGAATTTTATATTGTAACACAATGTTGTTCCAAATTCATAGTTAAGGCAGAGGAGCTTGACTAGCAGGTTATAAGATTTCTTACACAGCCCCACCAACAAAACCGTGTGGTATCAGAATGGCTGATATGGCTCCAAAGAGTGGAACAGGGAGGTAGACCCCACGAAGATGCCCAAGTTGTTTGGGACAGAGGCGCAGTTCAGTGGAGAAAAGAGCCATTCCTGTAATGGTATGGTGCCACCAGACAGCCACAGCCACAGAGAAAAATAAGGAACCTCAATTTAAGTCTCATCCCCCACTCAAAATCGACTCAAAAGAAAGAACGAAAGAAAGAAATCAACCCGAATGAGTCCTGCAATTCAATGTAAAATGCAAAGCTATAAACTTTGAGAAAAAAATCAGAGAAAAGCTTCAGGAAAGTAATGTTTAGACTTGACACCAAAAAAACGATCCATAAAAGGAAAAAGTGACAAATTGGATCCCATCAAAGTTCTAAAATTCCCCCCAGAAAGCTTCTCACAGTTTGAAAAAGTGAGCTATGCATGGGAGATATTTGCAAATTAAACCAGTGGCCTTTGCCAGCTAGTAACTAAGTTACGCGAAGCATTCTCAAAGCCAGAGGATCCAATTAGAAGTGGGCAGGAGACACGGAGGGCCACTGCAGAGGGCACTTCGGTGGCAGGACCCTGCATGGGAGCACTCTGCACTTCCGTCCTTCCTTTGAGAAGTACAGGGTTGACCACCACTGCTGTCACTACCCAGCGGGGGCAGTGGGTGACCTGGGGAAGGCACCGTGTTCCAGCGACTGGACAGACCAGTTTGTTGGCTCCTCATGAAATTAAATGTGTACCTGCCCAGGAGCGGGTATCTTAGCATGTGTGCTCACCCAACGCCATGAAGGAGCGCTTTCCAGAGGCTGATGGATGGATGGGGGAAGGGCAGGGGCGTTATGGAAGGGCCCCGGGGATTTTTGTGGTGATGTCGGTTTTCTGTCTGTGCTGTATCAGCATCATGACTCCGATCATGTTACTTGTTCTGGATGTGGGGACGTCACTGGGGAGCCTGAGGAAGAACTGGGCAGACGTCTCTGCATTATGTCTGACAATGCATGTGACTCCAGAGGGAGATTAGAAGGAGTTTAATCAAGGAAAACAAACTGCCAGTTTGCACTTGTTTGGGGGAGCTCGGCAGTACTGACTGTGTGTGTGTGAGTGTGTCCAGTCTCTTCAGGGCACACATGTCTGGGCTTGGTGCTGTCACCGATGCTGCAGAAATGAGGAAAGGGGTGATTTTCTTCCTTTGCAGGGCCCGTGGTAGGGTTGGCCCTTGCATCTGTGCCTCGGGTTGAGCTGTGGACATGTGAGCCTGCTCCGTCACAGGTGACTGTGACAGTGGCTAGTGACCTGTGCACAGTCCCAGGCCCGAAAGCAAACCGCACAGGACTCAGGTCAGCTCCGCGGACAGAGCGGCCTCTTAGAGGTCAGTCTCGTGACCCTTGCTGGCTCCCAGGAGCTCCGAGACCCCTGGGGCCAGGCGGGGCCAGGTTCCTGTTTCTCCTGCCAGGGAACCTGAGCTGTGGTTTGTGGCTTTGCCATTGTCCCTTCTTTTTATCTGAATGATGAGAGATCTGGGGCAGGCACAGGCCTCCGGTGCTGGCGCTGGTGGCACAATAGGTCGCTCTGTCTCGGGTTTGGTGTGAGCTTCTGCCCTGTTGCCACCTCTCTGTCACTTCCGTGCATTCCACGTCCAGACCCAAGGCGCCAAAGCTCCTGCTGCTTCTCAGCCTCTCCTGTGCCCAGGCTTGGCGCACAGAACCATCCCTGTCTGCAGGGGACCCGGCGACCTCGTGTCCCGGAGAAGGGCAAGGAGGGTGGCTCCCCTTGCACCTGGAGGGAACGGAAGCTCAGAGCAGAGAGGTGGAGCGGTTTGCCTGGGAGCAGCTTTGCGTCCGGGTTTCTAGGGCTCCAAACTCCCCTTGTTCCTTCCTACGGTCCCCTGTGGCTTTCTCGTTTTATGTAAAATCTGGTGTTTCAGTTCCCCTTGTTAAGTTACCTACTTAGCCTTCTGGGAAAAGCAGAACAACAACAACAACAAATATAAACCAGGCAGGCCCAGCCTCTGCCTGCCGCTCGGCGCTGCCTGCAGTGAGCGCGCCCGGCTGGCTCCGAGGTCAGCACATCTTCTTTCCGGCCCTGCAGCCTTCAGGCGAAAGTTTCTGGTCAAAATGAGATTATTTTGCAAAGCGCTGATGAGACATCACGGGGACATGAAAACCTCTCCGTGACACAGATACTGCTGCTCTGTTGACTGAATAATGAGAAATAAATATGTCACCAATGCAGGGGGCTCTCTGGAGAGCTGCCGCGGAATTGAGCCATGGGAATTAAGGCATAGTCACTGGGAGACTGGAGCCGGGCAGGGGGACCTTGGGGGATGAGAGCTCTCCCTGGGTGGGCTGCTGCTGGGTGTGTTGCACATGGGTGTGTTGCACACCGGTGTGCTTTTCTGTAGTTTACGCACCATGAAGTTCAGCCACTTGAAGTAAATATTCATAGAGTGGCAGCGAATGAATCAAGTTTTGCTGCCACCGTAACCGCAGTCCGGTCCAGTTTGGTCCTGCCCCGCAGGTCCCCCCTGGTCACAGCAGGTCTCTGTCTCGCAGGGCCTGGTCCCCACCCCTGGCTGACCTGCACAGGTCCCGGGATGGAGGCTGGTGTGCAGTCTTTGGGTCTGGCTTCTTCCTGCCCTCACAGGCCCCGCAGGGAACCTGTTTTCTGGACTCCCACAGCGTGCTCCGCCCACCCATGCTCACAGTGCCTTGCGAGCCTCGGATGCTCCGTGGGTGCAGTGGAGAGGCAGAGGGTGTGTGGCCATGTCTTGGATTCCACCCTGTGCTCGGGGCTGCTCCTTCTTGGGCTCTTGAGGCACAGAGCCATGGTCCATCATTTATAAGGTAGCATGTGTGGGCCACAGTGGCGTGCACCTGGGTGACGTGGGGACAAGGATGTTCTCCATCCAGGCAGTGGCCCGGGGTTCCTCATGGTCTAATTCTGGATCTGGCAGGAGTGTTAGTGATCACTCCTCGTGATCACTCAAGGATCATCCTGTGCCCACCTGGCTGTGGGTAGTACAGGCCACAGGCGTGTCCAGAGGATGTCAAGGAGCCACTGGGAACCTTTGGGGACTCTCTGGGGAAGTCCCCTCTCCACACGTCTCATAGCTGGGACTTTGGGCAATGTTTCTGATGCTTGAGGCAGTTCCAGACACAGGGCTGAGGACTGGGCTTGTGGTCAGTGTCTGGACATGAGCTCCACCGATCCACCAGTGCCACAGCTCTGGGAAGACCTGTCCTCCACACTGTGGGTGACCCAGGTTCCCAAGGGAGGGAGAGACTGAAAATCCAATTCAGTAAAGCAATCAAGGGCATGAATGTTACTGTCTGGGCGGAGACAGGTCCCAGGTAGGACACAGCCTCCTGGTGGCCCTGCTGGGTTGGGTGCTATGTGCAGATGCCAGTTAGCGTCCAGCCGCCTTGAGGGGGTCTTTGCTGTCATTGTCAGCTTGTTGCTGGTGTCAGGAGCAGGGGCCCTGGACCAAGGACAGTGAGGAGGTCTCCGAATCCTGGTGGCCACTTCCTCCAGCTCTGCACTAAGCGAGACTGAGCAGAGAAAGACCTGGAGACAACTGCACATCCTGGGGGAGACAGACGGTCACCCGAGTGGCTCCCTGCCTCACCATCAGTGCTCAGTGTGGCACTTGTCACAGTCCTGGCTTGAGCACTGTCCCAGAGGTGAGGTGGATCATATGGGTCCTCACCTGCACAGGGCCTACGACGTGTGGACACCATGCTGAGTCCATGATGCCCAGATTGGCCTGTGACTTCGCTGTCCCTGAGGCACCCATCTTTCTCCTCTGTCTGCGGGAGGTGCACAAAGACTGAGCAGCTGCTGTTGGTCACACAGCAGTAAGCAGTCGAGCGGGACTCACCCTGGCAGCTGCTCTGGAGTCTGTCCTCTGTGCTGTGATGCCCTGTCCTTCTTTCTGGAAGACACCCGTCAGGTCTGCATGCATTTAAGGGATGTGATGTGTTCCAAGCTGGGCAGGCAGCCAGGCGCGGACAGAGCCCAGTGTCCAGGGCAGGGACTCCTGCTGGCTCCAGGGGGAGCACACCTGGGTGTCCAGGATGCAGAGTGGACAGGACACTGTGAGTGTCCTGAGGCTATCAGGAGAAATGCCCGGATGACCACAGGAGTCTGTCAACATGCATGGAGCCCCTGGCCAAGTCAGGCCTGGCTGGGAACCCTGTATGCAGAGGGAACCCCATTGCCCTAGGACCTCAGGGCAGTGCCCTGCCATGAGGTGGACCAGACTGTGTCTTCCTGCAGGTCCACTGCACTCCTGGGAGACCACCGGCCATTTGAACAGGCAGGGAAACCTTCCTGTTTCGTTTCCTGGGCCCAACCTTTGGGTCACTCTTGGCTCTGATTTACCTCCATAATAGCACCCCTATAACACCTTGCCTGGGGGGACCCTGTCCCGTAGCCACCATCCCAGGTTGGCCAGAGCATGAGATGAGAAAAATGCCCAGCTGTGGTCTTACGTTCCTGAATGTCCTGGAAGCTTCGCTTCGGCTTAGATGAAAGTGAGGATGTGGCCTGGGGTGGCCTGGACATGGCCTCCTAGCTGCCCTGTTCGAGTTGGTCCCCAGGCAGAGATGTCATGTGCTGTGTCTTAGTAAGGAGCCCCTGGGACTTGCAGGCCAGCTGTTGGGACTGAAGCCGTGACCCTTGAGCTGGTGGGCCCTGGGGTTCCCAGTGGGAGGAGCCTGTCACTTCAAGGAAGGGGACCCCAGCCTGGCCAGCACCATCACCTCCCACCCCGCCTGTAAAGAGGAGGCTCAAGACTGCGCCCACATGTGGAGAGGGGCAGGGAGGCCCTCAGAGCGCAAGGGCTCTTCCTGAGGGACCGGTTACTGAGACGAGAGGAAGCATGTTTATTTTTACAGTACTGTACTTCAGAGTCCCGGAAACGTGCGTGGCCCTGCCAGCCCTGTCAGGGTGGTGTCACATCCTTGGGCACCGCCCGCGCTCTTCATGGCTCTGGGCGAAGTCGGCAGAACCAGTTCACTGCCCACGCTGTGGGGTCACTCGGGGCATCCCCGAGTGATTTGATTCTCTGCCCTGTAGCCTGGTGCTCTGGGCAAGCCTGACCCCACGCTCCTGGCTGACTCCTGTGTCTCAGGGATGCCCCCTCAGGTCCTGTGGAGCCGCCTGACAACCTGACAGCCTCCCTGGCAGGCACAGTGGGTACTCGTGAGCACCAGGGTAGGGGATCGTCCTTGTGGCCCAGCAGAGGCAGCTGTGGGGACTTCCTGGAGGAGGTGGTGCTGGACCCAGTCTCAGGGCCAGATGAGTAGAATCCAAGTGACTGGAAGAGAGGGGCATCGGGCAGGGGGGCCTGGCCACTGTGGTCTTGGAGACGGGGAGCTCGAGGGATTGAGGCACTGGTTGGGGACTCCTAGCCTCAGAGGAGCCAGGATCCCGGGGTGTTGCATGTACTTGGGGGGCAAATGTGGTGATGGCCATGCCTGGGCAACTCAGGGGGACAACCAGGGGTCTGCAGGGGGCCACTGAGGTCTGAGGGCAACGCTGCTCTGGGGCTGGGTGTGTTTCGGAGGCAGGAACGGTAGGTGAACAGCAGAAGCAGGGTGAGGTCGGGCAGGGCAGGTGGCTCCCACCTCTTCTTCCACGGGCCTCTCAGAACCCCCACACTGCACTGTCACCCACCTCTGTCCCTGTCCCTCCTGAGGGTGTCTCCTCCCTAGAGACAACCTCCACCTGCCCAAGTTCCACTGAATTTGGGGACAGGCAGTCCCCAGGTGCAGGGTGCTGAACCACCCACGAGGTCAGCGTGGGAGATTCTAGCAGGAAGACAGGGCTGGGGAATTGGGTCCCTCGAGTTGCCCCTGCTTCCTCTGTCCCTGTGTAGGGCTAGGTCTGTGTGGCAGCTGAGCAGAAAGCCCTCTCCTCACGGTGGCACACAGGAGAAGCGGTGTGCGCATGTCTGTGTGCCTCTGGGCTGCGTGGCTGCGTATGTGTGGCTACACTTACATGTGTGGGGGTGTGTGTCCCTGTGTCTAGGTGTGTTAGTGTGTGCCTGGGTGCGTGGATACGTGTGTGCTGTATGTCTGTGTTTCTCTGTGTCCAGGTACGTGTAAGTATGTGCCTGGTGTGTGCATGTGTGTAATTGTATGCATGTGAGCATGCTGTGTATCTCTGCATGTCTCTGTGTCTAGGTGTGTGTGCGCGCCTGGGTGCCTGTGTGTGTGTGTCAGTGTTTGTATGCTGTGGCTGCATGTCTCTGAGTGTCTGGGCTTCTGTGCCACTGCATGTGGGTTTGCGTAGGCATGTGTAGGTGTGTGTACACCTATGTGCCTGTGGTGTGTGATGTGTCACACTATGTGGGTCTGTGTGTCTTGTGTATCTGGGTTTTCCGTGTCTCTGTGCCTTGGTGTATGTAGATGTGTGACTGGGGGGTGTGTGTATGTATGTGTGTCAGCATGCTGTGTGTGTCTGTGTTGTCTCTGTGTCTAGGTGTGTAAGTATACCTGTGTGTGCATGCACGTCAGGGTGTGAGTGTGCATGCTGTGTGTGTCTGGGTTTGTGCATGTGTCTAGGTGTGTGCGCGCCTGTTTGTGTGTGCATGCATATGCATATCCACGTGTGGGAGTGCATGCTGTGTGTGTCTGTGAGTCTGTCTGCTGGGCTGTCTGGATGGAAGCCTCCGTGAATGTGAAAATCGCCCATTCATCCATCTTTGCCTTTTCATCTACCAGCTGCGGAGCTTTAATTAACTAATCTTGGGGCCCTGCCTCAGGTCTGGAATATCATTACCCTTACTTCACAGATGGGAAAACCGAGGCCCAGCGAGGGTAAACAGCTTTTCTGAGACCGTGCAAAGTCAACAGAGCAGCGCCCACAGACTCTGACAGAAACCAGCCTCTGACCTGGTGCCCCAGCCTGCTGTCCAGTGTGAGGCCTGGAGAGGCACCGCTCACATCCAGGGCACTGGGTGTGTCCAGGGCTGCTGTCCAGGGCATAGCCTTGCAGGCCAGCCTGCCCGGGCCCCTCGCCTTCCCTCTGCTCTTCACCTTTGGGGTGCTCTGAGAGCTGGGAAGAGTGGGCTCCACCCCGTCCCCTGGGTGGTGCCTCAGCCCTCTGGGATTCTGGGACCTTCCTTGGTGTGGGGACCCCAAGTGCTTCCCGAAACTGCCATGGGAATGGGGCGCATCTGAGTCCCACAGGAGAGGCTCATTCCCAGCCCACAGGAGGGACAGGAGGGATGCAGACTTGCCTTCACTGCTGTCCCTGGTTGCCAGGCGTGCCACTGGGGACACGTGGCATGGAGGCACTGAGGTGCCACCTGGGTGCCAGCTCCTCATGGCCGTGGCTGTCTCAGCTGCTGCCTGGTGACCTTGGGCTCCCTGTGGTCTCTGAGCCCCATTCTCTGCATCCTGAGGGAGAGCACTGTCCCTGTTCCTGTGGTCACTGGGCTGGGAAGATGGTGTCAGAGCCAGTCCTGGCCCCTGGGCCACCTTCCTCCAGCAGCTCAGGCTGGAGTGCAGGGTGCAAACAGCTGCTTGCCTCCGCCCCTCCCGCATCCCTGGGGAGCAGGCTGGGGTGAGAGGGGGCAGCTCTTTCTAAGCTCTGCGCTAAAGAGGGTTTATGAGCCATTTCGGGAATGTATTAAAGCAATTGCCCCCGGGACCGGTCTTATTCTCGGTGACTTTCATTTTCCCCTCTTCCTGGACCTCAGAGTTGAGCCCTGTGGTCTTTTGAAATCACCTAAGCCCATGCTGATCCTTTCTGCAGACACCGGCCCTGACCCACAGTGATGAGGAACCCGTGACCCAGCCACACGCCGTGAATGTGGCACTTCCCTGGTGGCGGCCTGATCATGAGCCTGTCGTTTTCCATTTGAGAATAGCATTCTTGCCGGCTCTGAAGTGCAATGCTCAGTTGGCTGCAGACTCCCTGCAAACTGAGGCCTCTGCACTTCTGAGCCCAGGTCATCGAGCATCCACAAGGTGGACGTCTCACCACCCAGCTGCATCTGTGTTTCCTGTTTTGAGAACTCACTGGGTCATATATTCAGGAATGAATGTGAGAGCAAAAGCAAACCCAAAATTAACCTGAGTGTAGTTCTTTTAGAGTGCTCTAGAATGTTCCAGAATGTTGTGGAATGTCTCAGAATATTCTGAAACGTCCCAGAATGTTTTATCTTCTTGCCTCTGGTGGGATGGTTTTTGTCTATGCTACAGGGGAAACCAAGTCCAAAGGATGAAAATGATAATACTGACATTATGAGGTCTGTCTTGTAAAAATTATAATGACAGTTGATCGTTGTGAGATTGTTACAGCGGAACAGGCACCATGTGCCCATCTTCTGAGTCCTGGTGCCACCCAGCCATCCAGACTGGGCTGTCCGAACAGGTTTGGGGTCACAGGTGCAGATGGCTCAGCTCTTCCCCTGTGCACCCCCAAGAGGGGGAACACGGGCCCACCTGGGTCTGCAGGTTCCCCCACACTCCTCCTGTCTGCATCAAAGGCTGTTGGCATGCTGACGTGGAAACCTTATTAGCCCCGCTCTAATCTAAAAGATATTAGTCCATTATTTTTCCTGCTTTTGTAAACCCAGAGACTGAGCAAAATCGAATCCTGGGTAACCAGAAAATGTAATTATTGGGAGTGCGGTATTTCTGGGGGAAGCAGGGACACAGGAGGCTGTGTCCATCGCCACGGTCTAACCCGAGCCTGGTGCAGACCTGCCAGCTGCGCTCAGGAGCCTGCTGAGAGAGGCCTCCAGAGGCTGCGATGCCCCTGTGTTGGCTGCAGCCTGTGGGCCCTGTCTCACCCTGTGCTGATGCTCTGGGGACCCAGGAGCTGCTTGTGTTGTAACCAGGAGTTGAGGTTAAGTGGTGGTGTCTCCATGGGGTGCAGACTCGTGCGGGTCCAGCGGGCAGCACTCGTGTTGGGCAGTGTGGGGTGTCCTGAGGGCTGGCTGGGCCTGGGGGAGGTCTCAGGAAGCTTCTGGCACTTCAGGTTCAGCAGTGGCTTCGGCAGCCATGGCTGTCTGCGTGTCACAGGGACCAGGGGACCACACAGCGAGCCTCGCCCTCCTCTGCCTGCGCCTCATGCTTTGGGATCTCTGGTGGAAGACTCTGTGCAGAACTGAGGCTCGCTTCCTCTGCACGCGCCTATTTCTGTCCTGTTCCCTGCCTCTGCTCTTCCTTTCTGACACTCAGCGTTTCCAAACACAGGCTCCGCACAGAACCCGCGTGAGTCACGCTGCCGTGTGGCCGTGGAGAGGCGTCACGGGCTCTCGCTCGCTCCTCCTGCAGGCTGGAGAGCGGCGACCCTCTGCCTGGCGGTGTGTGGGGCCTGTCCTGGCCGGTGACGGGTCATGCTGGTGCAGAGCCTGGGGACCCGGCCCGTTACTGTCCCCGTCTCTACACCATGGCCGCAGCTGGGGCCCTGGGAACCTCCTGCCTTAATGATGGCTTCCAGGTCACACTGAAAGCTGGTGTCATCATGGTCATGCATTTGTCACAAGGAAGAGCTGCCTGGGATGGGTTGGGGACTCCAGAGCGTCCCCTTGGCTTCTCCTGTGTGGTGAGGGTCAGCGGCAGTGTGCAGGGTATATGGCCCACCAGGGAGCTTCCTTAGGTTCTGTTTCAGCATCCAGTATGTTCACTGGCCGAGACGAGGTGCTGCCCGCAGGGCCCACCTTGGTCTGCACCCCTGAGAGGTTGCGTGGGCAACCCCAGTCCCCTGCTTAAATCATAATGCTGGACTCTCCAGGACTGAGGCCCTGGGCAGGCACGGACACTCTAATCAGTCAGGACTCCACAGGGACCTGCCTGCCTCCAGGCCACGACAGCAAAGGCCTGGTCTCTGCAGGGCAAAGTCAAATTCTTCACCTCCACTTCTGGCTTCCACTGCTCTGCAGGCCGCACGCCTCCTGTGGTCTCGCAGTTGCTAATGGGGTGGCCCAAGCCGGTTGAGCGGCCCCAGAGGCTGTGTGGGCAGCAGAGTGGGCGACAGGCCATGAGTGAGTCTGCTGCTGTCCAAAGGCCCCAGGCACGAGCTGCAGCGTGGACAGGGCCCAGCGTCTCAGAGGAGGCCCTGCCATGGGCCGGCTGTGAGTCCTTCTGAAGGTAAAGTCACCCCTTCCGGTCACTGGCTGCTTTCTCCATGCTCTCTCCCATGGACACCTGGAACTCAGGAGAGGATCCAAGCTGGTTGGTTCGTGTTGTCACAGAGGCCGGGGTGGCGTGGCCGGGACATCCCGCCTTTGGTGCTGGAGTTGGTCACACTCTCCAATTTCCCTGTCTCCTGTGTGCTCACTTGATTTTTTTTTCCTTTAATTTTTTCTAAACCAGTTCCAAAAAAAGATGATTTGTGTGAAGGCAGTGAAAATTGAGTTTATTTACGACAAATCAGTAGAATCCAGACTTTGGCAAAGAAATCCGGAAGAGGCCACTGGCTCTGAGATGCGTTGGATTGCATCACTGAATGTGGTTTCCGGTCCAGCTGGCCCCGGGAGACGCTGACCCAGCTCTGTGCTCCGGAGGGTGCAGTCACTGGCATGAATGCCATCTCTGGGTGGGACCAGGACACAGCACTGTGGGAGGCGTGGCCTCTGCCTCAGCTTAGCTGCGTAAGCCTCAGAAAGGAGAAAGCCGTTCCTGGTGGTGTCCAGCCCCGGAGGTGACTGAGGGGACAGGGTGGTCAGACCTCTGCTTCTCTATCATCTGGCCTGGGACATCACACCCTCCAAGATGCCTTCTCTATCTGTGTGTGACTGCACCGGGCACTGGGCAGCAAGGAGGTGGCCACTGAAGGTTTCTGCCCTCCGGGCAGACCTCCCCAGAGCATTATGATGATAACCTTGCAAAGGTGCCCATGATAAATGCAACAACTCTGGTTCCAGCAGTTAAAAGGTAAATCCGCGCAGGCCATGCACAAAAGCTCCCTTCATGTGCCTTGTTGCTTTCTGAGTGCAGCAGACCAGGACTCCTGGGAATCTCTGGGCCTTCCCAGAGCAGGAGGGGCTTGCGGCCAAGGCATCAGGTAAAGAAATGTCCTATGGCCGAAGACTCAGCTTGTCATTCGAGAATCTCAGATGACCTGTACCACCGACCCCTCTGCTCTCTTCCAGTCCCACCAGCTTAGGCTGGGGTCCATTCCATGGAGGATTCCTATGTGACCTCCATCTGTGGTAGTCAGAAGCATATGAAGAGGACCCTGACCTGTGCCCGCTACACTTCTCCCTGTTCTTTGGCAGATATCCCAGGCCATACTGGTTGTGCAGGAGCTACAGAGGGAACCTTCTGAAAGAGAACCTTCTGGAAACTTGTGGAAGAAAACTTTCTGGAACTTTCTTGTTCCAGAGCCTTCTGGAACATTCTGGCTGAAAACCCTTTGTTTGTTCCCCTCTCTGGTAGCTCTCTTTCATAGCAGTGTCCTGGCCATGTGTTCAGGGTCTGTTTCATTGTCCGTGGAGTACTTGGGCTCTCCTGGATCATCCTATTGGTGCTGGCCCCTGGCTCTTCCCACCTGGGCAGGTTCCAGGAAGCAGCTTTGTCATTCTGCTCCTCCTGTGCCACTCTGCCCCCGAGAAGCCACACTGGTTTTGTTGGCCCATGGGTGCAAGGTGAGTAGCAGAGGCTGAGCACTGGGGTCCTAGGAACTATGTGTCCATACAGGGAGGGGACAGCTTGAGAGACCTATGCAGTGCAGGCAGCTCAGGGCCGTGAGAGTGACCTTCCAGGCCAAGAGGCTGCCTGGTGATGTGTGCAGACCCCAGGAAAAGAGCAGAAGTTATAGACAGGGGTCACACAGAAGCTGGCTGCCACAGTTCAGTGTCCACAGGTATCACACTGCTACAGAGGCGCCTGGCAAAGAAAGAAACCACCTGTGGAGGCAGTGAGTTCCCCATGAGGGGAGGCATGTAAGCCCAGGCCGAGAGACTTGTGGCAGGTGCTGCAGAAGGGACACACTGGTGGGCAGTCAAGGTGCACATGCTTTCATGCTGGTTGCAGCTTTGCAGAGGGGAGGATTCTGACCTCAGCCCCTGCCCCTGCTGATAGAGAGGCCGCCCATGTGTTCAGTGCCGTGCCAAGCACGTGGCTAAGATTAATCACTTTTATTTGTAAAAAACGAATTCCTCAGAGGAGGCCGCTGTCTCCTTCCCACCGGTCCCGCCCCTCTTCTGCCAGCTCTGAGGCCTGGTGCAGGACACAGCGAGGAGGAACAGAGCCTCATGTCTGAAGCCAAAGCCTCCAGCGCAGGGGGAACCGTGGAAGTTGGTCAGCAGGTGCTTGTGGGTGAGGATGCTGGGAGGGAGTCGAGACCTGTTTTGCCAGGAGGCCACATGTGCACGAATGCTCAGGTCACTGGGAGGGTCATGGGGCGGGTGACAGCTGAGCTCTGCTTCTGGGCCCTCGAACCACTCTTGTGTCTGGTCTGAGCCCGTGCCATCACTGTGCAAAAGAAATCCCGGGTCAGGTGTGGTACTGCCCTTTGTCCTGGAGCAGCAGGTTTCCATGGTGGGGTGAGGGGTGGGTGACTGCCGACCCACAGAGCCAGGGCCCTGCCACAGGATGTCCCAGCTGACCCTCACTCCAGCCCAGGAGCCATGTTGAATCTCTACGTACGGTCCCTGAAACCTGATGAGCTCCCGTCCTCTGGGGGTGTGACAGCCACATGGAAGTGAGCCCTTGGGTGCGTAGGTGTCACTATCGATGCACCTCCTCCAGGACTGGATGCTTAATGAGAGACAAACTCGGTAGCTGCAAAGAATGACACAGTGTCCATCGGATGTGTGCCTGGAGTCCTGCATCCTGCACAGTAGCTGTGCACTGTGAGAGGCTGCAGGGCACCGTTGGGCCTGTGGACTCCTCTGCCGCTTGCCTGGTGAGGTGATGGCTGTGTCCGTCCACCTCCCCAGCCATCCACTGTCCCCAGAGGCTCCGGATTATCGTTAACATAGACTTCTTGAGGGACTGAGGTACAGGGTGCTAGCTACCTGGAGAACTCTTGTGGAATCCTTGTGACAACCCAGTCCAGGTCCCAAGAAACCAATTAGCAGAGAGGTTGTGTAACCTGTCACAGCAGCCCAGCAAGCACAGGAACCCCAGCACCAGAGGCTCATGCCCTTAACTGACCCTCCCTGGGAGGCCACAGGCAGCTGCTGCAAAGACCTGGGTGCTGAGGACAGCTCTGGGCTACGTGTCCTGGGCTCCATCAAGCCCCGGGTGCCACCTGGATCACACAGCCCCCTCCCAGTGCTGGGTACCCAGTGCAGCGTGGCGTGTGCTCCCCTTGGGCTCTGCAGCCCTCAGGACCCCTAACTCCAAGAAGACAGTGGGCATGAGCTGTGCCCCTCACTTCTAGAGCACAGACCCCCTGATAGACCCTGGGCATCTGATGAGCCATGAGTATGAAGTCCCCAGGTGCTTGTGGTTTCCAGGTCTGAGTTCCAGTCTCAGGGTTTCTGCACATAATGCTGCACCCCAGGCGGCTTGAAGCAGCTTTCCCAGCCCTCAGCCTGGAAGCCCTACATCCTGGTGTCCCAGGGCTGTGCTCCCTCTGACGGCTCCCACCTGGGAATCGCTGGCCTTGCAGATGGTCGCCCAGTGTCACTGCTGTCTCCAGGCAGCTCCTCTCACCTGTGTGTGTCCCCTCTCCCTCTCTCCATAAAGACACAGCTCTGCCATCATTGCCCTAGGGAACAGCCCATGCCATGTGCCTGTGTGCGTGCCTGCGAGTGTGGGAGAGTCCCCGGCTCTCAGTGGATCCGCTTGAGGAGGCTCAGTGGACTTCCCAGTGGTGCAAACGTACTGTGCAACCTGTACTTTCAATTCTCATTTTTGAGCTTCTTTCCGGTGGGCGGTCTGTGTGTGACCTGTAGTTAGCAGTGGGGGTTGGCACCCCAGGCAGACCCAAGCTAGGAGGGTGACACCAACATCCCATGGGCCCTGTTGCTGCTGAGCCCAGAGCTCCCATGGTCAGGAGTCTGCATTCTCCACTAGCAGTTTTCAGCTAGTGACGGGGTCATCAGGTCATAATCCCATGTGTACTGTGGGCCGTTGGTTTGCCCGTATTGTGTGTATGCAGCATGCTAGCACGTGCAAAGGGACCTTGATATTTCCCGTGAGCCATCTGCTCAAGCTCATGTGACCATGGAGAGTCTGCAGCCCACAAGCTGGGGACCGTGGGGGTGTCGATGACTCGGTAGCCATGGAAGGCAGGCAGAGAGATTTACATCCCACTTCATGGGGGTCAGGCCGAGGGAGAAGTCCCCTCCCACTCTGTCTTCTGGTCCTGCTGATTAGACAGGACCCCATGTGGGCCAGGCCACCTGCTTTCAGTCAGGCTGCTACTTGAGGTACATTGCCTGCCAGGACAGCTGGAGGTACGTATAGCTGAAAGTCCACCTTCTGTGGCCAGGGCCAGTTAGCAGAATCGGCGTCACCCCAGGCATTGGGTCCAGGACCCCTGGCCCAGTGTGGCCCATCTTTACTTCAGAGCACCTGTGTTCTCAGACTTCTCGGAGAGCTCCTGTGCAGAGGAGGGCTGTGCTGTGGCTCAGGGTTTTAGAGGCCTCAGTCTCTGGCCCGCTGCTCCACAGTGTCCGGGCCATGCTCAGGTAGACGTCACAGCGGGGCAGGTGTGGTGAAGCCAGAGGCTCACCAGGTAGGGGGCAGGGGGCAGAGAGAGGGGAGACAGACAGGAAGGGGCTGGGGACAAAGTGTACTTTTCAAAGCCATGGCCCAGGTGGCCCATGTCATCCACTGAGCCCACATCCTAATGAGCGTGCTCATTATGGGCTGTCCGTGGATTCCCTCATTTGATGAACTTGGGGCCCGTGTGATCCAGTTACTTTGTGCTGGGGACAGAGTTCCCAGTAAAGCAGCCTTGGGGACATGTCCTGTCCAACCCCTGACACTACCTCCAGCCCCGCACTTCCTGCTCCTCACTGTGCCTCAGGGACTTCTGCAAATGTGGATCACAGAGCTGCTGGCTCCAACTCTGGCCACCGTCCAGGCCCCTGATACCCATTTCTGTCCCTCGAAAAGCTGCCCTGAGTCTGGGACCAGCGCTGGGCGGAGCCACTTTCCCAGTTTTGGAGAATTAATAGCCGTTTTCAGGTGCACTGGAGTTTTTATATGGACCCATAAAATTTCTCTCCATCCCAGTAAAAATGGCGAAGTTCAGTGCTACGTGGGATCCTCAACTCCATCACAGGCATCTTTCTGGCAGCGTTTTTATACGGACTCTTGGCTGAAGTGGAGGAGAAATGGCCCATTTCTCTGCAGGATTACATTTTACTGTCTTATAACGTGTGCGATCTATGAGCTAAATAGTAGGTCTTTGGCATTAGAATGTGGGCAGATTTAGAAATATAGCAAAGATAAACTTCTGGGCAAGTTTTGCTTGAAACAGAGTCTTCTCTAGCACCGTTATTGGTCTGAAGTCCTGGAGGGAAGAGTTAAATAAATCAAAGAGACAGGTGCAGTTTTTAGATTAAACAGCCAAACTTGCACAAAATCCCTTTGTCTAGACTGGACAAACATCAAGTGTGATTTCAGAGCGTTTGCTGAAATGCCCACTGTCCGCCCGCGGCGCGCTAAATGCCCGCAGTGTTTGGTCAAGCCCTCTGGAAGGCCGTGTTTGCAGCAGCGCGGACAGGGTGCAGAATTGCCACCGACTGCAGCCGAGAGGGATTGCCAAGTGGGCCACGCTGTCTGCGTCCCCGACACCGGCCCCCGGGCCAAGGAGCGAGGCTGGTGCTGGACACGCCTGTCGGAGGGAGGCATCTGGAGAGGCCCAGGAGGGCAGCGTGCTTCCGGTGTTTCTGCTCATCCCTCCCAGGCAGGTCTAGCTGCACTCAGACAGGAGCCACTCCTGGGGCAGGAAGCTCTCCTTGGGACAGCCCCAGAGAGCAGTCAGCACCCCACCTTGCATGTCCCCAAGCAGGAAGCTACACCTCTGGACTCCGATGGGTTCCTGGGGCAGAGCAGTTGTAGCTCTGTGATCTTGGGGCGCTTGTGATCTCTGCCTCGGTTTGCCCAGCTGTAGAAGAAGGGGGTGACCCGGCCACTGCTTCTCTAGGGTCTGCTGGTTCCAGATGCTGCTCCAAGTTCTGATCAATCCCCATGGCAACTCTGTGATGAGCCGCACTTACAGAAGAGTGAACTGAGGCACAGAGAAGGCAAAGGACTTGGTAAGGCCACGCGCCCAGGAAGTACCAGGGCCAATCCCAGGAGAGTGGCCCAGAGCTACAGGGATCCACTGCCGTGGCCGCTGAGTGCTGCTCCGTGTGTGAGCACCCTGGACACAGCCCCACAGACACAGTGTCCCTGCTGTCCTTACCACGGTAGCATCTCCCGGCTCCTCTGCTGAGGACATGTGCGCACGTCGAGGGGCTCTCTCCCAGCCCGCCAGGTCTGCTTCTTGTCAGAGCCCCCGGCTCTGCCTGGGGGCCAGCCCTGCTGAGCCCTTCTGGGTGTTTCCCATATGAGCGGAGGACGGTGAGGAAGAGCATGACAGTGGTTGGACTGACCCCTGTCCCTGACCCCTAAGGGTGCTGGACCCTTTCCTCTGGAGCTGTCCAGGACCCATGACCAATGAGCCGTGTCAGGAGAGGGCAGCAGGGCCCACTGGCAGACCTGATCCTGGGCAGTTTTGTGCTGCCTTTGTCAGTCGTCAGGGCCTGAGGGAAAAGCACGACAGTGAATGCAACCTGAAGCTGCCAGCTTCCTCCTCCTTCCAGCATGACTCTTTGGAGGCTCTGACAGTGGACCAACCACTGGATGTGTCCAGTGTCCAGTGTCCAGTGCCAGTGCAACAGCCTTCCTGGGCGGCGGCAGCACAAGCCACTGGCACACATGTGCCCAGATCCAGGTGCCGTGAAACGCTCCAAGTTCATAAATCACGGGAAACAAGGACGTAACCTTGGCTCTTGTGCACATCAGTACATTACCTAATTCAATCAGAAAACGAAAGAGCAGCTCCATTTCATTCCCTATGAAAAATCAGCAGATCTTTGCATTCTGAAGCTGCTGGCGCAGCCTCTCCTCGGGGACAAGCGCACCCTCCCCTTGATGGAACAAGTGTCAGGCAGGAAACATATAAACAAGCTCTGGTGTCACTGCCTTCCCCGGGATGCTTATTTAGGGGGTCTTTTAATGCCTCACTGCGGTGGTTGATTTGCAAATGGCCTGAAAGCTGCTAACAATTTGTATTTCAAAATTTGCTGGAGCAGGCAGTGGCCGAGATTCCCGTGGTGGTGACAGATTGCCGTCTTGTCTTCAGGCAGCTGCAGCAGGGCTCCTTCCCAGGGTGGTGCTGGGCAGGAAGTGGACAAATCAGGGTCCCCCATGTTAGCGCAGTGTGCGTGGTGGGGCTGCTCCTGTCCCTGTGCTGTCTGCCCGTCAGGGACACAGGTGCCGTGGGACCCTGCAGTCACCATTGGCCAGCCTGGGCTGGGGACCGATCTGTTGGACAGTCCTTTGCTGCCCTTTGCCAGCAGTGTCCGGTGACAGAGGGGCCATGCAGCTGTGGGGCACACACCGTGTCTCAGAAGACCCCTCCTTGAAGGCCACCTCCTTTTTTCTCTGGGCTAGTCCCCCTGCGTCTTGGTGGTAGAATGTTCATTCTTGGTGGCTTCCCTGAGGGTCAGCACGCAGCTGGCACGAGGTGGTTGCTGGCTGCTACTGCCAGCTGAGGAGAGGCTTTGGTATCCTTCTTACTGGAGCCCCAGGGCCCCTGCCCTGGGTGGCTCGTGAAATGTCTGCGCCTAAGTCAGAGTGCAGAAGCCACTGAAACCAGTTAGCACAGAGCCTATGGTTAATGACAGCGAGCCGCCCTCTCCTGGTTCTGGAAGCCTGAATCCAGAAATCAGGGATTATGGCTGGGCTTCCGGGAAGAAGTTTGAGCTCCGCTTAGGCAGCTGAGCAACTTAGAGAGCCTGTGTCTCAGGAAAGGGACTGGGGACGGAGCTCAGTGTGACGGCCCTGGATTCAGACCCCAGTACCGGAAAAATCCAATAATGTCATTTTCACAGGGCCACGGTCGGGAAGTGGCTGTGTTTGGTGGCCACCATTTGACCTGGCCTAAGAACGCTGTTTCATAGAACTCCTGCTATGACCCAAAACCTGGGGTTCCTTCCTCTATGCACTGTGAAACCCCAGGGGGAGCTTCTCTGTGTGTGTCCCCAGGCCAGGCCACCAAGGGTCATGAGGGTGCAGATGGCCACAGTGTAGCAGGTGACGGAGGCGGATGTCACCCTGGGACTGCGGGGCTGCAGGTCCAGATGCCCACTTCCCGTCCTCCCCAGTTGAATGGGCTCCAGGAGCTGAGTTCTCACTTCTGCCTGAGAGTACGGCTGGTGCCCTGTGTCCCTGGCTTCCGGGACAGCCCTCTTCTAAAGGGTGCACCACACGCATGCCTGCACACACACATTCACGCATGCCTGCACGTGTTGACTGTCAAGTGACAGACTGTCCCCAGGGAGATGAGCCCGAGGCCTTCCCCTGCCCAGCAGGACACTTTGTCCTTCTGCACAGACCGGCCGAGATCGGAGCCTTGCAGTGAGAAGGGAAGGTGCACGCTGGCAGTACTGTCCTTCCTAATGTCCCCCTGCTCACTGCTGCGGTCAGGTGCCTGCCTGGGCCCTGCATCCCTGTGTCGCATCCTCCCTGCAGACATCACAAGCCCTCTGGTCTCTGGACAGGGACTGTCTGGTGCTCCCGCTCATATCTACCCCGCATTTAGATGTCACCTGCCACACAGGGACACCTGAGCTCTGGACCCTGCTGCCCACTTGGACCCACTTGAGCAGGGCTGCTCCTGAGTGTCCTGCAGGGCTGGGCCCCCCAGGAGCCCTGGCCCCTCCGCGGCCCCTCGGCCCCACGCATTACAGCCCACTGCTGCCCCCCTGCCTTTTCTCCCACCCTGTTCGTCACAGACTCCATCCCAGAAATGCAGAAAACTAGATAAATGGTGAAAATCAGGATCACAGTGAGAAAGTAGGTTTGAGGACCCAAAACCTGTTTGAAACCTGCCGCAGGCCCTCGACGTGTGGCGGGATCCCCGGAGAGTTTATTTTGGGAGCCCTGGATCGCATTCTGGGTCTCCCGGAACTGACTGCTGTATCAGCCGATGCCTAGAGAGAAAGTTCCCCAGACTGGCTTAGTACAGCGAGGTCAGCCCTTCTGGGCTCAGGGTCTGGGCATGGACCCAGCAGTGCTCTCGGCAGGTGGACATCAGCCACAGCCTCTGCCTGGGGCCAGGTGTCCTGAGGATGAGGATCAGACGCTGCTGGTTGCAGCAGGGAGGGAACGCGGCCCAGGGAGCTCCCTGGCTTTCCCAGGATGAGGCGACCTTGCTGTCAGCTGGCTGAGCTCTGAGCTGGATCCCAGAGCAGCTCTCACTGTTAGGAGGATGAACTCCGGGGGAGGGCAGTGGTCCATGCAGGCAGAGTGGGGGTGTCCCGAGGTAAGGGGTGCAGATGCCCATCCTCCCTCCCACTACGCTCCCTCCTTCAGAGCTCCTCCTCCATCCCAGGCCTCTGAGAGCAGGTGCTGGGGAGTCACAGGCTGACGGAGACCCTGAGTCGAGGAGAGGCCCAGGGCATGCACTGTGCAGCCTGGGAAGGACTGGGGCTTCCGGGGTCAGGTGTGCCCTTTGTCAGAGCTGTACAGGAGTGGGGAGGCTTTTGGGGGGAGGGAGAGGTCCCTGAGGCCCGAGGATGCAGGATGGAAGGGAGACGGAGCTGTGCTGGATGAGCTGGGCACAAGGTCATGCCAGCCCTCTGGGTCCTGGGCAGAGGTGGGGCCTGGCTAAGAGGCCACTAGACCAGGGAGGTGGGGGTGAGAGGAGTGAGGGTCCCATCCTAGGGCCCCCAGTTGAGTAGGCTGCATATCACTCCCAGAGTCCTGGAGGTGCCAGCACCCACCATGGGTGACTCCCAGGTTGCCCAGGTTTCCTCATGTGCTCTGGGTACCAGTGGTCATCAGTGTGCCAGCTCCTCCCCTGGAATCCAGAGTGAGGATCCCCCTGGGGCAGCCTGGCTATCGTGCTTGCTGGAGGGGAAACTGAGGACCCCAGGAGAGGGGAAGGCAGACCAGTGTGCTCAGGGGAGGTGCAGAGGTGGGAGCGCCTGCATCCTGCTGGGTACCCAGAGTCTGATGTGGCAAATCAAACATCGATAACCCTGAGAGCAGAATTTGGGGTGAAAGCACCCTGATATGCATCTTCCCTTGTTGACCACATGCCCACCAGAGTCACTACAGTGCACGGTGTTCATGGCCAGCTGAGCACACCCATGCCCTTCTGCAGATGGCACAGACCGTGGACTGCCCAGGGAATGGAGAAGGGCTTTGGAGGAAGGACTTAGGTTGGGGAGTCTGAGGTGCTCTTTGCCCCATCCCTTTGCCTAGGGACAAGGACAGAGGAGCTGCTGCTCCATTGAGCTCATGGAGCAGGAACGGGGAGATGGAGTGGCTGGTGAACCCAGGGGTGGCTGGTCAGCCCCCCAAGACTTTCAGAGACAATTACGATATGTCGGAGCGACACGCCCCGTATGAATTCTGCTGATGGAGGAGCTGAGTTGCCTTTCCCTTGCCAAAGGGTCCCTGCTCAACCACTGGGCCAGCAGTTCGTGGCACCATGGTGCCTGTTTTCTGGTTTCCCGTCAAGGGGAGCAGAGGGAGGCAGGGGTCTTGCAGGGACAGGGACCGGCCTGGCTCCCGCCCCTGCCTGCAGGCCGGAAGTCCAGGCAGGGAAGTGTGGACCCGGGAGGCCTGGACCTGAGACTTGGGTGTGTGCACCTGTCACGGAGCCTCAATTTCCACAATGTGAAATGTGGACCACGGGGCTGACCCTTGCTCGGTGGGCTGCTGCTTCCGCAAGAAGGGACACTGTCCTCTGGGAGCCAGGGAGAGGGCTGGTAGTAGACAGAGCACTCGACAGCCTTGGGTGACCTTGCCAGGAAGGAGAGACTCACTCTCTGGCCTCTGTCCCTGACTCTGGAGTTCTTAGATTCTGGGCTTTATCACCGTCTTCCTCTGAGTATGACCCGCCGTGCTGTAGCCTGAGGGACCCTCTGGATGGTGGCTCCAGAGAGGACATCCCTGTGGGAGGTCCTGAAGGTGATGCAGTGTGGTTTGGGTGAGGCTGGCAGAGACCAGAGGAGAGCAAAGTGGGCGCCCAGCTGTCGCCTCCTCTGTGGTCCTGCGTGGCTCTGCCTGGTGCAGGGCACACAGCTGCTGGCTCCTGTGGCCGGTGTCCAGCCCCTTTGCTCCAGGCCTAACCTGTGCAGCTTACTGGTGTCTGGGCCCGTGAGTCTCACCATCCTCAGAGTGGCTGGGTAGGGGGGGTCTGGGCAGTTTGCTCAGCACACCTGGCATGGCCTGGGCTGTGACCACAGGCGTCACCCTGACTGCTGGGCTCCTGCAGCCCTGCAGCCCCACGCCTGTGCTCTGTGCCATTGTCGTCCCCACACTGCAGATTCTGAGTGCGCGGGCACAGGCCCTGTGTGGTTCCAGGCAGCGCCTCCTTCTCCCCGGCCCTTCTTGGCTCCGAAAGTGCCTGGCAGCCTGCGGAGTTTCGTAAATACCACGTAACAATGGCAACACCACCGAAATAGACGCTTCCCGCGGAGATCGGCCCTGCGAGCCGGGCGCTTGGAATCTGTAGGCACCTGCTCGTTCTCAGTTCCCTCTCTGGGATAAGACTGGACAGAAAGCCACGGTGGGCGCTGTCCCCAGGAGCAGTGTCTGCAGGGTGCGGACCCCTGTCCCTCAGGCAGCTCCATGACCCTGTCCTTCCCCAGCGCCGCCTCCATGCGGCTGTGCCGCTCAGAGAAGAGCCACCCTGGCGTCCAGCGTGGCTACTATTTTCGTGGTTCTTTTTTCTCTGCAAATGAGCAGAGAAGCAGCTCTTCTCCCAGAGACCGGACGGCAGGAACGTGGTCTGTGGTGGGTGCTGGGGCCTGCCCTGCAGCTGCCCTCTGTCCTTGCCGCTGGCCTTGGTGTCCCTTGTCCTGTCTGTCACGCTCAGTCCCCTCACTGTGCCCCGGCTGTGTGTCTCTGCGTGATGGCCTGTCTCCTAGACACTTCCAGGACCTTTGCTTGGTGGCACGGCCTGGCCGAGGGACCTGGCCCTGACTCTTGTGCCCAGGGCCACTGTATACTTTGCCACGTGTCCACAACACCTCTGTCCTACCTCTTTCTTTACTTCTAAGTGGTTGCCCATTGGCTTGGGCCCTTCTGGGATGCACAGAGCTGGCACTGGGTCCTTAAGCCCTGGGCTTCCTGGTTCCAGGTGACTTCTGGGCTTAGGGCACTGATAGTGGCCTGCTGAGGGTTCTACTGTGCTGTCCGTCCTTCGTGAGAGAGAGGGGTCAGGGGCAGTACTGGACGCTGGGGAGGCGAGCCACCTCATCCTCTTTGCAGGGAACAGAAGCAAGCATGGCCCAGGACACCTGTGGCCAGGCGGTGAGTCAGGGCAGCCGCTGCCGCTGCCCCAGATCACACATGGATATGGCATAGAAGGAGCCCGGCTGAGTGCAGGGACCCCCTGGGCTGCAGCACTTTCTGGAGCAGCTGGTCCTGCTCCTCCTCTCCGGGTTGGGATACGGTGAGGGCCACAGGGAGCCTAGCCACAGGGATGGGGGCTTAGCTGCTGACAGAACCAGACCCCCATGCCCAGGACCCAGAACATCGACGCCCACCGCCCTGCCCACCCACGGCTCGTCACCACTTCACTCCTCCAGAATGCTTGCGGGCACGTTGCCCAGGCAACCGGAATGCCAGCGCGTTGCTATCCTTCAGTCTCCTTCTAGCACCTGTGAGGCCTGGGGAGCAGCGGCCCCCTCCACCCCCGGTCGAAGTCCTTGCTGATCCCTGCTCATAGCTGGTGGGAGGGAAGAGGAGGCCCTTGGCTGGCCTGGGCTGGAAGCCAGTGGAAGGGTTCTGGGGTCCCGCCAAGCTGATGTCTTCACTGTGTCATGCAGAGACATTCCGCACTGAGGGGCCCTGCTTTACAGAAGGAGAAACTGAGGCACAAAGCAGTTAAGGACGTTGCCTGAGCTTGTACGGAGAGTGAGCTGCAGGGATGAGGTATGAAGCTCTCACATGCATGCCTTCCGTGGCCATGTTCTCTGTGGCCTCCTTCCACAATGACCACTCCTGCCTGGCCAGGTGGGGGTGGAGGGACAGGGTGTTCCTGCCACAGGGCTCCCCAGCTTGGCCCTCTGGGGATTTCAGGCGAAAGAGTCCCAGGGGTGGGGGTTGCTGCTCTGCAGGGTGTCACATCTACCTTGAAATCACACGAACACCTGAACAGTGACAGCCAGCCCTGTCACTACAGCATGCTAAATGTGCCCTGGGGACAGAGACACGGTAGTCACCTACACGGTCAACCTGACTACAGCTGTCAGTTGCAGCTGTCTGCAGAGGACACTGTACCGATCAGGTGGCACTGCCGGGCTCCCACCCGTACCTGCAGGTGCAGACTGCCCAGGTGCGGCATCCAGGCAGCGACCCGCACGGAAGTCTGAGTTTTGCTGTTTTTCTAGTGACTTCCAGGCCCTGGGTTCCCAGGTTGAGGGTCTCTGGCTCAGCCCATCTCCAGGGGCCCCTCCTTGGGCACTATCTGGATAGTGGAGTTTGGGCTGAGATCCTTGTTTCCTGAGTGTGGCTGGCAGCGCATGCCATCCGCAGGGCTTTCTAGAAACAGCTGCCCTGCCCGCTCCTAGCTCCTCACGATGCCCCTGTGGACCCTGAGGCCAGGTCTGTGACTCCTCTTGGGGTGCTGGCACAGCGTCCGAGTGCTCTCTGGAGATTGCTGGAGCAGATGGCTTTACAGGTGGGATGTCCTGTGGCTTCCAGGGCCAAGCCATAGTGGCCTGCCCCTTCTGGGCTTTGGCTTGGTGCAGGAGGGAGCCCCTCTGCCATCCTAGGGCCACGTGGAGAGGACTCTGGCTGGAGCCCAGAGCGGGGAGGGGACTCTGAAAGCCCCCCCAGCAAGATGGGGATGTTTGCAATCATTAAATTAGGAGCTGCGAGAGGACAGGGAGGTGACAGGGAGATGGGGGTGCCACAAGTGAGTCACAGCTTCATGGGCTTAGAAGGAGGCTGAGCCAGGAGGGTTTCTCAGAAGGGAAGATTGTGCTGCTCCTTCCCGAGTGGGCCTGGCTTGGCAGTCCACCTTGGGGAGGAGGTGGCACTTCTGCTGCAGGGGTGAGGAGTCAGGAGATGTGGGGCAGGAGCCCAGGCTTGGCCAAGAAGCAGGAATGAGGAGAGGGCCATGTCCCAGGGCCCCTGGAGACCTCCCGTGGGCTCCGCCTCTTAAAGGGCCCACTCCTCACCCCCTAGTTGAGGTCCAGGGTCTGACCTGGGAGTCTTGGGAGGACACAGCAAGGTCCACAGGACAGGGGAGCACAGGGCTGGACGTGGCCACCTGTGCTCTGCCAGCAACAGAGACCGCCCTGCTGTCTTTGCAGCCCGGATCTGCACTCCGAGTCTTGAGTCTTTGCAAAGAGCAGACTCTGCCCTTCCTGAAGTAGCTTCAGGGCTGCCAGCCTCTCTCACTGGCCCCTCCAGTTCCCTGGAGAAGCCCAGGGTGTGGGCGCCCTGCCCCAGGGACCAGGACTCTGCTCGGGGCTGGTGGACTCAACCTTCTCCCTGCTGAGCCCCAAGTGCTCCCCAAGCTCAGAAGCCCTTGGGGTGTAGGATGGAGGTATTAGCAAAGGGTCAGACATGTCCTTGAGCCCTGGCACTGTTGGGACACTTGCCCATTAGTGCCCCCTCCACCAGTTCCTTCCTGCCTGCTCTGCTGCCCAATGGGAATCTTTTTCGGTGTGCAGTGCCAGAGACAAAACCTTAGGGTCTTCACACTGAGCTCTATCTCTAATGCTCTTTCTCTTCCTTTTTTTTTCTTTTCTTTTCTTTTCTTTTCTTTTCTTTTCTTTTCTTTTCTTTTCTTTCTTTCTTTCTTTCTTTCTTTCTTTCTTTCTTTCTTTCTTTCTCTTTTTTTTTTTTGAGGTAGGATCAAGTTGCCCAGGTTGGGCTTGAATTTGAGATCCTCCTGACTCAGCCTCCCAGGTTCTGGGATTATAGGTATATGCCACCCTTGCCTTGGGAATCTTAAGGAGATTTTATAAACAACAGTGGATGTTTCTGACAAGGGTGGGCATTACTCAAGTGGGTGGTGCTGTCCAGTGAGGATGCCTGCACTCGGACTCCTGTCAGGTGACAAAGGAGATTCCAGCAGCAGTGCCCTGGGGGGAGGGGGCGGGACCTGGCTGTGGCCTGAGAGGAGTCTGCAGCTCTGCCACCCCTCAGACCTGTGGCTGATGGCAGATGGCGTCAGGCAGACTTCAGCAGAGGGACAACCCTGTCCTGCTGGTAGAAATCCCCCAGCTGGGAGGGCCAGGGAGACAGGACTAGGGAGGCCAGGTGTGATCCTTGACTGGTGGTTTTCTCTGAAGCACGGGGTGCTGGTGTTGCTCCCCGAGCTGTGACAGTGCATCGAGGTGACATGGCCTGGGTCATACAGTAGACACTAGGGGAGAACCCCGGGGTCCTCTGTCTCCTGTGGTTCTCGTGTACATCAGGAACTGTTCAAAACAAGCAGGCCACCTGTTAGCTCATAGAGGAGAGGGCCAGCAGGGCTGGGTGGGTACAGCCGGGGCCCCCAGGGGAGCCCTGATTCCAGGCAAGGCCATGTCTTCCTTGGGCACAGGGGCTCCACGAGATGAGACAACCCCACTATGCCAGTGGTGTCCCCAAAAACCCTGCTGGTGTGGTGTCCAAGTCATGAGATCCATTGCCCCAGCAAACTGCCGTCCTCAAGGGCCCTGGGGCCAGGGTGACAAGACGAGGCGGGCAGCAGGTCAGTGGTCATCGCAGCTGGCCGCCTGCTGGACCACTGTGCCCCGTGACCCCCAATGGGCCTGACAGCCCAGGGCTCCTTGCCACCCCTGTGTCCCCGCAGGTGAGGGGCCGGCCACTAGCAGCAAGTGCAGCTGCCAGCTGCAGCCCCCAAGGGGCAGCCTCAGGTGAAGGGACGTTTCTGTCACCCTTAATTGACAGTGATTTTCTTCTGTGAAGAAACATACAGGAGGTGGCGAATTGAATCTCAGTTCACTGAACCTTATTAGACTGTTCTGGGGGAAAGAGAGGTTTCAATAAAAATTTAAAAGGAAGAGAAGCTAGAAAGTTTCAAACTGGAGAAGGCAGGGGCCGGGCAGCGCTTCCCACCAGGGAGTCGCGAAGGGGCTTGGAGGCTGCCCGGTGACAGCTGTCCGGGGCTGTCCCTACGGCAGCCCACGGCCACTGCGCTCAAGTAGGGAGGGGATTTTTTAAATGAGAAAAAGAATAAAAACGATGATACAGAATTTCAAAACAGAATAGTAAGAGGCTAGCAAGGCTTACTATATTGTACATCGCTATCTCCAGCACGTTGCTCGCTGTGAGTTTGGGGCGAGGTGGGGCCAGCGAGGAGGAGCCCTGAAGTTTCAGCTGCACTCGTGGCAATGCGCCTGTGGCTCAGAGGGTCTGCTCAGGTCTGCTTCCAGCTGCCGGGCCGGGGCACAGGGTTGGGGGCTGCATGGCAACCCCATGTCAGCGCCTGGCACCTGTGTACCTACCCCTTCTCTGCCGTGTTCCTGGACATTGTCTTTTCACAGAGGCACAATTTCCATGCCATTAAATTTACCTCTGAAAGCGCGTGGTTCAGTGCTTTTACATGCAGCCCCCACATCGCTCCCAGAGCATCGTGTCACCCTGAAAGAAAAGCCAGGGCCCAGTGAGCAGAGGCTGGTCATTGCCTGTGAATGGACCCCTCCTCCACACAGCTGGGTGAGTGAGGGCTGTGTCCACCAGGGGACTGCTCTCAGGGTCCCTCCCACACACACTGCTGGGTGGCTGCACCACATGTGTCTGAATGACTGGCTGCTGGTGGACACCTGGCTGCGTCCCACTCGGGATCCTTGAGAAGGGTTTGCCTTGGATGTGGGCGTGCGGGGGTTTCCAGGGACAGATCGGTGAGCCCGAGGTTGGAATTGCTGGTCTGCTGACTCTGAGAATCGTGTGCCACTGTCATAGCCGGTCACATCCTGGCTGCACATGGCGCTGCCCCTCTCTGGGCTCACAGCTCCCCTCTGGGTGTGAAGTGGAGGGAAGGTCCTGGCCCCAGGGTGCGTGTGTCTCTCACCTGCTGTAACAGTAATGGTGTGGCTGGCAGCTGCCAGCAGGGTCCCTGAGGGTGCCACGGAGCAGACTTCATCCTGCAGGGAGAGGGACCACAGAGGGCGTCCTGACTCCTGCCCAGTCTCAAGGCCAGCCCTGGATGTGCCTGGGGAGCAGGGCTGCTGCCCTGGCCCCTGCTGGGTCTCTCCCCGCTGATGGGAAGACCCCCAATCTGCTCCCCCACAGCTTTGTTTTTCCTCTGAGCAAATGGGTGCTGCGTAAAAGGAGCAAACTGGACTGGAAGAGGAGACGCAGACCTGTGGCGGAGGCTGGGTTTTCTGCATAACAGCTGGGTGTCTTGGAAATGAGGGGGTTTCTATGGTAACCAATTACAGCCTGTGATTGGTGAAGACTCACAGAAATATCCTGCGTGCAGAGTTATGCTGGGGAGGCAGGCCTGGGCTGCGGGGCTGTGTTCTCATTCCTGGAGCGGTATTTCTCCAAGTGCTGGCAACAAGCAGCTCCATCCTCTGTCCCTTTGGGTGCAGCCACCCTGGCAGGGTGTCACTGGGTCTGGAGGGTCTGAAGGGTTTGAGTCTGGAGAGACCTACTGGGACCCAGGGGCCCTGGTCAGCCCAGAGGACCCTAGAGGGGTCTCGAGGAGCCCGGCAATGCCTGCTGGGGCCCTGGGAGCCTGGGGGAACCTCACCCCACTCAGAGCAGCCTCTGCTGCTCCCCACTCTGAGTCCCTACTAAACCTGCAAGCAGGGGCAGGACAGAGGATCAGAGGCCTCCGGAGGAGACCCTGGAGTGTGTCCTCGTGATGAGTGACACCCCCTCCACCAAAAAGCACCCTAAAGGCGGGGATCTTATTACTTGGGGCCTCAGCCCTTTAGGGAATTAGCGCTCACTAAAGGGCATCTTTTCTCAAGGTCCTGATGACTCTCAGGAGCCAGCTCATTCTGGTACCAACTCCTGGGCAGCAGTGATGGCCAACAGGGTGTGCACATGCGTGCATGTGCAGTAACAGTCACGTCTACCCACACGCACGGGTGTGCACGCACACCAACACTCACTGGTACAGTGTCGCACACCCCGAAACACAGTCACAGACACATCTTCACACCCATCTGTGCCAACATTCACTGATACACTCAGATTGCACACACGCACCCACGCCTAGCGCGCACACACCAACACAGCCGTTCCCACACACTGCACACGCACGTGGGCTCACGCTCCCCCTCTCCCCACTGGGTGCAGGCCTTTTAAAGTCCATGCCGGCCGATAAACACACCCGAGGTGCACTGCAAGCCTGCGTGGCACAGCTGGTCATGGGGGCCCGAGAACCCGGCACATGCCACACCCCCCACGCCCCGCGCCCCCACCCCAGCCACCTGGAGGTTTGGGGATTCATGTTAACTTTCAGAAGAGAGGTTGGTGACAAGCACTGACTTTGAGTGGCACCTATAATCAGTCCTCAATTAGCCAGGCTGGCAGAAGAGGGTACGTGGGCTGGCACCCTTGGAGCCCAGGCATGTGGCTGTCGTGGCTCTGGAAGTCGTGTGGTGCTGGCTGAAGTGTGCTGGTTAGAGCTGGCAGTGCCCAGGGTGAGCTGCACCTGGCCTCAGAACCCGACAGGTCCTGTGATTATCTCCTTAGGTCCTTGGCAGAGAAAGGGTGGGGGCTGGTGCTGATGGTCAGCTGTCAGGCCAGGGCTGACAGTGGGCATGTGTGGGCCTCCCTCCTCCTCCTGAGAAAGGGTTGTTTATCTGTTGGCCAGTGCCTGTGACCCCTTGGACTGAGCAACTGGGCGCAGGTCTCCAGTGAGGTGCCTGGGGCCCTGCACTGTGGGATCAGGGTTCCAGGAAGTCAGGACAACCCTGTTCCCTTTGTGGCAGAGCCCCTGTCCCCGGGGTGCCCTCTGCTGGCCGTGACTGGCTGTGACTGACTGCTGTCCTCTCTCTGCAGCTCCATGTCCATCCGCTGGCCGGGCCGCTCCCTTGGAAGCCATGCTTGGATACTGATAGCCATGCTGCAGCTTGCTGTGGATTTCCCGTCCTGTGAGTCACTGGGCCCGGGCCCCGAGTTCCGGCTCATGCCTCGCCCAGCCCAGCGGCCCCCACGCCTGTGGAGTCTGCGGAGTGGACAGCCATCCCGGCCCCCTACGCCCATGTGGACCCCCCGGGCTCCCCGTGTGGAGCGGGCCCACGGGCAGATGCAGGTGTCCCGTGCCAGGCGGGCCCACAGGCCCAGGGACCAGGCGGCCACCCTCGTGCCCAGGGGAGGCCTCACCAAGCCCCCGGCTACCGCCAAGTCCAGCTCCACCCTGGCCTCCTCGTCGTCCTCCTCGTCCTCGGCGGTGGCGGCTGGCGGGGCAGCGGAGCAGCAGAGCCAGCTGAAGCGGGGCCGGAGGCACGCACAGGACGCCTTGCTCAACAGCTTCGACTTCCGGGGCAGCCGCCCCACGACAGAGACAGAGTTCATCGCCTGGGGGCCCACGGGGGATGAGGAGCCTCCTGAGGCCAACACCTTCCCGGGCCTGTACGGCCCCACCACGGTCTCCGTGCTGCAGACTCGGAAGACAACTGTGGCCACCACCACCACGACCACCACGGCCACCTCCATGACGCTACAGACCCGGGGCCTCACCGCGTCCCTGGAGCCCTGGAGAAAGATCGCCGTAGGGGTCAGCACAACGGAGCCTTCCCCCAGTCCCAGCGGGGACGGGACAAACACGAAACCTCCTCGGATTCTGGGCGAGACCTCAGGTAGGCGCCTTCTCCGCCCTGGTGTGGCCCGGGCCAGGGCAGGCAGGCCAGGGTATGTGGGCAGGGCCTGTGAAGCTCTTGCATGCTTCTGGGGGTCGGGCTGGTGCAAGGACACAGGACTTGGCGGGCTGGGGTGTGGCTGCAGGACAGATGGGCACCCTGTGTCTGTGGGCGTCCATGCCCTGCATGTGGGCATATTCAGGCAGAGAGGCCAGCACTGCCCTGCTTTGTGTGCCCTGGATGTGGCGCTGTATCTGCTGGGCCTCCATGATGCCTCTGGAGGGAGCTGAGGGGCCATGTGTGCCTCCAGAACCTCCGGGGTGCGGGCCTTGAGGGTGGGTGAGTGCTGGTGGAGCTGCTCCTGCTGGTAATGGCCTTGCACTGCAGGCAGTACCAAGCCCAGATAAGGGGAGGAACTGCCGAGCTGTCTCCGCAGCTCTGCAGACACGGTGCCCAGGTGCAGAGCCAGCCCAGGCTGGGCTGTGGTGCTGCCATGGTCGCCTCAGCTTGCGTGCACCGTTGACTCCGGGCTGGGAATCACTGATGTCTGTGTGGCTTTGTCCTTTCCCTCCTGTGTTTCCACCTCATTGCATCAGCAGGAGGGGCCCTGGGGAGTCTCTGGGGACAGAGCTGGCCCTTGTCCCAGCAGCGGGGCACAGAGCTCAAGGCTTGGCCCCTACCTTCCTGGACACCCCAGCTTCCCTTCCTTTGCTTCCGGTGACTCAGAAGTTCCCAGGAGGACCTGGGACGTGTCCAGTACAGCCAGGACACACAGTGGGCTTTCTTAAATATGTTCATAGGATGCCAGGTCAGGACCTGGCACAGAGGGCCCGGAGGTGCCTTGCCCTGGGTCGGGCTCCCCATGTCTAGTCCGTGGCGAGGAGCATGGGTCCCCAGAGCTCCCCTGTTGGCAGGTGGCACAGTGTCCCTGTGCCCAGTGTCTGACAGACTGCCAGGGTGCCTCCTGAGCTTGGGCAGCCAAGCAGAGACAGTGGCTGGACAGGGTTTCCTGGGTGAGCAGGGTCCGCCCTTCAGGCCGTGTTGCCTGCCTGCGTCTCCCTTCTCCCTCCCCGCTCCTTCCTGCTCTCGCTCTCTCCCGTCCATCCCTTCCCTCCTCCCTCCCCCTTTCTCTTTGCATCCAGGAACCTGCTTTGCACTCTTTGCCTCTGGGATGCGGCCTAAATTTGAGAGCAGAACCTGAGAGCCAAGTCCAGGGCCAAGGCTAGGGTTCTCTGGGCGGGACTGAGCTTGGGGTTCTCTGAGTCTGGTCTGGGACCTGGGGGACCACCTGCCCTGGGCCTCCTATGGGACCCCCAGTGGCTTGGCGTGGCCCATCGTGTGTTAGGTACCTGTGTGTGCACCCCACAATAAGTTCTGTCAACTCACCGGCCGCCCTATGTGCACCTCCTGTCACCTCTGAATGCGTCGTTCGCTCTGTAGACATGGATGAGAAACCAAGTTCCCATTTATTCCGAATTCCATTTGTTATTGCTCAAGTTAAACGCCCAGGACAGCGTTATAAAGCTTAGCAAATTAATTCACAGAACATTGGATGCCGGTAATCCAACTCGACAGATGCTTATCTCGGAAAAGATTTATGGTTCTTTATAATATAATCTGGTGCTAGATTAGTTTGTTTAGGCAAACAAATCTAAAAGGGGGAAATATGTGCGTCTGCTTTGAATGAAGAGAAATGTTATTCTGGAAACGGATGCTGGCCTGCGGGAAAGGGAAAAGCCGTCCACCGTGGCCACTCCAGGGGCTGGGCAGTGTCCAGCAGCTCCCAGGCTGAGGTGCAGGGAGGAGAGGAAGTGCTGACGAGTCCTCAGGGGGGTCCTCACTGCCCGATTGGCACCACCCAACTCCTCGGCCTGAGCAGGAGCAGCTCCCGTCAGGCCCTGGGAGACACGGACTCATCGTCAGCACGGGACTTGGTGCCTGGCAGCCACGTGGCCAGGGTCACAGATGGGTCCGGCCACCGGGGGCCAGAGAGGCTTGTCACACTCAGCTTTGCCCACTTAAGGCTGAGAACGCCTCAAACCTGGAAGCAGGATTCTAGGAAGCGATGCAAGATTTATCAAGTCAGTTCTGATGTCCAGAGAGATCTCAGGAGTCAGGTTTGCGGTTGTGTTTCATCACTGCATCAGCAAAGAAGCCTTAGGAAGGGCAGGTTGCAGCTCTTGGCTCTCTTGGGCACAAGCGTTCCTGGGCACAGCAAGTGTAGAGGTAGTGACCTGGGACTCTCTGGAGTCCACCAGGAGCGGAGGTTATGTGGAGTAGCTGCGGTGGTCCTCAGAGCCCCTTCCTCAGGAATCGCCCTGTGTGTCCCGGGGGACCTGCTTGTCTTCTCTGTACCTCAGTGGGGATGATGCAGCTACTTAACCTCTGACATTGCTGGAAGGACTAGGTAGTGTCCGCACTGGTCAGTGTGCAGCACATGGTCACCACTCTGCACGCTGCTGTTGGTATAAGGGTGAGGGTAATGGTGATGATGATGGTGATGGTGATGGTGGTGGTGGTGGTGGTGATGATGATGGTGATGGTGTTGGTGATGGTGATGGTGGTGATGGTGGTGATGGTGATGGTGGTGGTGATGATGATGGTGATGGTGTTGGTGATGGTGATGGTGGTGATGGTGGTGATGGTGATGGTGGTGGTGATGGTGATGGTGATGGTGGTGGTGATGGTGGTGGTGGTGATGGTGATGGTGATGGTGGTGATGATGGTGATGGTGATAGTGACGGTGGTGGTGATGATGATGGTGATGGTGGTGGTGATGGTGGTGATGGTGTTAGTGGTGGTGGTGATGGTGATTGTGATGGTGGTGGTGATGGTGGTGGTGATGGTGGTGGTGATGGTGATGGTGGTGATGGTGGTGATGGTGGTGGTGGTGATGGTGGTGGTGATGGTGATGTTGGTGGTGGTGGTGATGGTGATGGTGGTGATGGTGGTGATGATGATACTAATGATAGGAATTTCCAGCATCATGTCAATTTACTGCTACTACCTCTGAGCGGTCATTTAATGAGATGCTGTGGCCTTGTACCTGACCTTGGTGCTCCACACAGAGGTAGAGATGACGCCAGCCAGGCTCTGTTTGAGATGGAAAATCACCTGGCGCAGATTTGCAGCAGCATGGATCTCCAGCTCTCATGAGTGCTGCTGGCAGGGGAAGGATGTCAGATGGGTCAGAAGTTCGCCTGAGGTTGCTCGGGGGTGGGGGCGACCTGTGACAGCCCCCTTACTGGTCATGCTGCGAATCTGGAATCAGAGTCTCCCAGGAGGAAAACAGAGCTGTTTCCTGAGCTTTGATCTCAAAGCTCATAAAGTGAGCTTGTGAGGAATTTGAGCTGGCCTGTCCTGCCTGCTGCGCAGACGCCCGCCACATGGGTGCTGGGTGCTGGGTCTGCTCAGTGAAGGTTCTGAGATCCGCAGGGTCACCCCTGAGGCTCGCTGGCCTTTCTTGGTGAGCTTGGCACTTTCCCAGCTGTCAGGTTGGGGTCTGTTGGGGGGTGAATCACTCCGGAGGTCCCCATGATGTTTGAGGGTTCCATCAGTCACATACGCACAGCACCCTGCAGCTCAAGACTGCATGGTGTGGATGTCACTTGAGTCCAGCCTGGTGATTTTCACGTTGCTGTCCACTCATGCATTCCCAAGGATGACTTTAAGTTGCTTTGTCCTTGTCACTAGGGAGACTTCAGTGTCCATTAGGTAGGTGTCTCTTTGTGAGCCCGGGTACTAAGGGTGCTATTTTCTCTGCACCCTGATGGCCAAGCTGGCCTGGGCAGCGTGTGGTCCACCCAACCAAAGGAGCAAATCCGGTGACAATGAAATGTTTCCTAAACCCCAAACTGGACTGGAAGGAAGCTGGGAGCAGAGGTGGCTGGAAGGAGCCGAGTCCTTCTCTGAAACCTCAATGGCAGTTTAAGTGCTGAACCTGTCTTAATTAAGTTGTGGGATGTTTGCTACCCGGGAAGTGAGTCTGTCCTTAATTTAAAGATATTTCAAGCAAATGACTCATAAACTTCAAAAGTCTTGAGTGTCTTAATTGGAATGGGAACATCAAAGGACAGCAGAGTGGTTGGAGCCCTGTGAAGCACCTCGGCTTTGTAGACCCCGGGCTGGCCTCCAGTCCTAATTGGGACTCACTGAATGAACACGGCCGTGGTTTGAACAGTGACCCGTGGCACCGCTCACGGTCACAGGTGACAGTGCGTGTGGCAGGCACTCTGGGCTCGGGCCGCTGCTGCCTCTGCTTTTGCTACTCCGGAGACTGAGTGAACTGGGACTCATTAAGGCCCTGCCATGCGGCTCCCTCTCATTTCCCCGCTGCGGGCTCCTGCCCCAGCCTCTGCTCTTGGTCCTCCTTAGCTTCTTTGTCTCCCTCTGCGAGGAGTTTAAAGATGTATTTGGGAAACCAAGACAGGGAAGACTACAGAGAAATGGCAGGGAAAGATGGCAGTGGAAGAGTCATGGAGCCACACCTTCGGGCGCCCCAGTGGTTACTGGTCCCCAGGAGGACAGGTCCGGCTCCGGGGTCGAGTCCTGGTGAGTGAGAGGTGGATGCACGGGGAGGCCCCGTGTGGACAGCAGTGGGTTGGATAAGCCTCGAAGATTGTGGGGCATATGAGGAGCCAGACAGGGTGACAGCCCTGGGGGACAGTGACCTTGGTCTAGAGCAAAGGCTGGAAAGAGGGGCTGGGGCCCTTCATGGAGCCCTGAGCTGTCGGGGGGGGGGGGGACAGCCCTGTGTTCTCTGGGGGAAGCACTTGAAAAACTGCTCACTGTGTCATCAGCAGGAGGGGACAGGGCTGGGTCCCTGTTGTGCCTCTCATCGTCCACACTTGGCTTCCCTTGGGAGACTGCTTTTTGGGGTGCTGACTCACCTTCCTCCCAGCAGGCCTTTCCCTGCCCAGCAGTGGTCCATCCTTAGGGACCATCCAGCTTGAGAGGGCCCCTGGGCATCTCCCTGCCGAGGACGAGCTATCACAACCATGGCAGCAGGTCATTGCCCCATGGTGCTCGAGATGGCCCCTGTGGTGGCCACTGCCCACTTGTAGGCCTTGGTCACCGTCCTGGTGCGTCCATGATTCGCTGTGATGCCGAGGCTGCCTCTGTGCTCTTCACAGGGCCCAGTGGCTCTTACAGAGCCTTCTGTCCTCTGTCCTCAGGGGTCAATGACCCAGGACGATAGGGAGAGAAAAATTTCTTTTCTAGAAGTTTCTTTCGGCAGCAGGGAAGCCACGTTTGTTAGAAGGACAGAGACTCAGAATCTGCCCGTGTGTGGGGCAGGGAGGTGGCGACCCTGCTGTTGGACCAGTGCATGTCCTTGGCCAGGATCCCGTGTCCCTGCTGGAAGCAGTTTCTGTCTCACAGGTCGCCCTGAGGCTGCATCCCACCAGCCATGCTGGGAGCCCTCGCTGGTTTCTGGCCTTCAGCACCCACCCTTACGTCAAACTCGAGGGGGGCTGCCAGCCGAGGGCCCTTCGTCCCTGCTCCCGTGCTGACAGGTGAACCTCCTGAGGACACCTCCTGGGGTCCAGGGCCACCTCCATCCGGCCTGAGCACTAGGGCCCATGGTTTGCCCATCTGCTCTGTGCCGTGTGCCTGCTCAGTGGATGTCAGTCCCGACACCCAAGTGTGTTCCCACATTCTGAACTCCTGGCGGCCTGGGAAACCCTGGCCAGTCCTGTATCCTGGAGGCTACCCCACCCAGGACCAGCCTGTGCATGCCCTCGCCTGCATCCTGCTCATGCCGGGTGCAGCCTGATAGGTGTGTGAGTGTGTGAGTGCGTGTGTGAAAGTGAGTGTGTGACTGAGTGTCTGCGTCCCTGGCTTGTCCCGAGTTCCCACCACCTGGTGGCTGGAAGCGGTGCAGTCCTGAGCTGTCCTCCCGTACTGTGGGTCCCTGGGCCTGAAGCTGGTGTCAGCGGGCCAGGCTTCCTCTGAAGGCCCCAGGAGAGAGTCCTTCTGCCTCCTGGGTGCTGTGGGGGCTCAGAGGGTCCCTGGGGTTTTGGGGCTCCACCTTGTCCTCATATGGCTTCTCCTCGAGTCCGTGGTAGAAGGATGCCATTAGTGAGTTTGGGGTCACCGGATAATCCAGAGCATTCTTGCCTTGGGGTGCATATCTTGATCACATCTGCGAGAAGCCTTTGGTTAAAGGAGTTAGGACTTGTGGGCTGATTCTGGGGTGTGAGGTCTGGGCGAGCATGCTTGCCCTGTGGCTGGGGTTGCTGGGTTTCTCCACAGAGGCCGACATCCTTCCCCCACCCCACACCCACACTCCTGAAGAGGAGGGGCGCCAGGGAGGGTGTGCACCCCAGAAGGAGCCGCCCAAGGACACGACAAGAACCCTGAGGCTTTCAGAGAGTGCAGCTACCTGTCCACTGAGTGTCCACTGAGAGTGGGGTCCACTTCCAGGAAGCCAGGATCCAGCACGCTGGGCTCCCCAACCAGGAAGGGTGGACAGAGCACCAGCTACACCCAACACTCTGGTCAGGCGAGGATGTGCCCTCCCTTCCTCCAGAGGGAGCAGACAGACTGACAGATGGTGAGGGCTCCAGGCCCTGTCCAGTGGGAGGAGGAAGCCAGTCACTGAGAGGAGACCAGGATCAGGGTGGTCTGTGGAAGGGCCAGGACGGAGGAGTGGGGCTGAGGAGAGAAATCAGCCTGCCCCAGCGGCCAGACACTTGGATGTGAAGGCAGGGTTGGGGGGCAGCACCGAGCCTGGCCCTGGCTGGCCACAGGTGAGCGACTTCTGAGCTTAGATGTAGCTGCAGGTGGGCTGGGCCCCGAGGCACCAGAAGGCCAGGCGATCCCATGAGGGAATCCCAGTGTGGATTTTCCTGCAGGTCAGTGATGCAGGTTGGAGGTCACTTTGGGCCAGTCTCTGTGTGGGGTGTAGTATAGGGTGGCTTACCAGATCCCCAGAGAGACGGCTTCCTACCACAAGGACACGTGGCCTGGCCATGCGCACTGGGTGGCTGTGTCCTATCTAGTTGATCGTGATGCCCTGAGCCGGGCACTGGAGTCACTGTTGTGCCAGGCTGAGTGCCTGTCTCCGTGAGGGTGAAGTGACCAGTTTGTCCTGCTCCTCTGACCACAGAAACCTGCATGTGCAGACCCCACTCACAAGGGGCTTCCGGGATCCCTGTTTGGGAGACACTTGTCTAGTGAGTGGCCCTCCGAGTGGTCACAGCTGGGCCCCACAGGACGTCAGGACTACAACTAGAGCAGCCTTAGCAGGGGTGGCCCTCGGGTGGCTCCGGTAAACAGTTCTGTAGACCCAGCCTCATCCGCTGACTTCCGGCTGTGCTGGCTGCTTCCGGGCTTCTGTGGGGAGCTACAGCCCCAGCGCTGGGTACTGGCTCCCTGGCCCTGTCCAGAGAAGCTCTCCATCCCAGGAGCGGCGTAGCCACTGAAGCCAACTCCAGGGAGAGAGGCCAGGCTAGGGCTCCCCCGAGTCAGCCAGGGCGTGGGCCCTGGAGGCCAGCAGTGTGGAGATGACTGTGTCTCCAAATAGTCGCCCTGAGGTAGGTGTGGGGTGACAAGGCTCTTCACGGAGCCGAGACTCCGGTGCCGTCCCTGACTCCCACAGGCTGTTGGTTGGGACACTGTGACTCTCCCGTGCTGTCCTGAGAGCCCTGGGGAGTGGGACCAGGCTGAGGAAGGCCTGAGCAGTGGGTGTGGCAGGCCACTTCCTCCTGCCACAGCTGCTGCTTTCCAGGGAGAAGCCTGTTGACCACTGCCTCGGGGTGCGGGGCTGCCCTGGACACTGCAGTCTCCTTGGGCTGGAGCCCTGATCGCCCACCAAGCAGAGGCCTCTTGCATTCTCTGCTATTGTGGGGACCCTGCTTCCCACACTGAGGCTTTAGCCACAGAAACTCACCACCACAGGGGCCTGGGCTGGACACCAAGACCACAGTGTTGGGGTGCTGGCTCCTCCCGAGGCTCCCTGGTCCAGCTCCCGTATGTCCCTGCTTGCCTGACTCTGGCTGTTCTGTGAGTGCCTCACTCCATCTCTTCTCCTGTGGACGTCAGGCCTGGGGCCAGGGCCTGACGTAGGTCAGCAGGGCTTTTATCTGCCCTGGGGAAGGGAAAGCGGCCTCCTGGGGTGTAAGCACCCAGGAGCTCCCTGGAGGCTGTGAGGAGCCCTGTGTGCCTTCAGGAGGGGGTGGCTGGCCGGCTCCCTGCGGCTGGTCCTAAATGCTCAGGGTGGGGAGATGAGCAAGGCGGGGAAGCCTCCCTATTTGATCTTTGGGGTGAGGGCTTTGTCTATGGCATAACTTAGGGGTGTTGAGCCCTTAGCTGGGTGGGGCTGGGTGCCCAGTCCGGGAGGGATGGAGGAGAAGGAGAGCCAGTTCCATCCTTCTGGTGGGGAGCCTCGGAGCTGGGGCAGGTGATGGCAGCAGGATCCCCTGGGCCCTGGCTTAAACAGCACTAGTTCTGTTCCCAGGGTGCGGCTGGAGGCCGGGAAGCAGAGCCGGAGCCCGGCCAGGTGCTGGACCGGGGCTGCCTCCATCTCGGGCAGTGGAGCCGCCCCAGGAAGGGAGTGCTCCCATGGGGACGAGCTTGTCACCTCTCTGCTCCCCTCCCTGTGGCATCTGCTAGACATGGAGTCCTGTGTGAAGGCCGCAAGCTCCGCTGTGGAGAGCTGCGGCAGCTGGTGGCGCTGGCTGTGCTGCCGGTCACATCTGTTCTGCTCTAAGTCACCGGCTCAGAGCCCTGTCCCGGCACAGTTCTAGACACACCTGGTGGCCTTTCCCAGGCCAGGCAGCAGGTAGGCACCATGAGGTGGCACTCCTGGCGCTCTGCACAGCCGGCCACAGGCAGCGCATCCCTTGGGGAGCCCCAGAGTCTCAGAACAGTGGGGCAGACTTGGAGCAGCCTTGGGGCCTGGGGCCTGAGTTTGCTCAGTGCTAGAAGCTTCTGTCTCGGCCAGTGGACAGCTAGGTCTTGGCTCCTCAGAGGAGAGCAACAGTTGCCTGATCAGCACCTCAGATCCTCCTCTCTGGGACTGGGACGCACCCACCTCTGCTCAGTAACGGGCTCTCTGCCGTTGGCTCCTGGGTACCAGTGGCACCCTGCCCTGGCCACAGACCCGGCGTCCTTTCCCGCTGAGTCCCCAAGGGAATGCTGCCTGCTGCACCCATGGGCCCTGCAGCCTGGGTATCTTGGAGCTGGATGGTCTGGAATGTCCTGGGGAAAATCACTGAAAGAAATCTGACAGCAGTACTGAGAGACAGGTCACAAATTAATAAACACAGCCGCATCCTCTGTGTTTATTAACACAGATGAGCTGTGAATGATGTCCACTGTGAATGAATTAGCTGCTGGCCTCAAAGTCCAGGATGTGGACAGGCAGATTCTTCTCTTGGGTAAGGGATTCAGTCAGAGGGAAGATCACTGGATGGGTCCTGTGGGCATCACTCTGTCTGCCCTCCACTGCGGGGTGCAGAGATGCAGGGAGACAAGAGCTGCTGTCCCCCCTCCTGTCTGGACCGTCTCATCAATCTGGATGACCAGTAGGAGTTGTCTGGGCTCGCTAAGTGCCAGGCAGTCACTGAGACACATCAGTGAAGACCCACAAAGACATCAGACCAGGTAGGGCAGAAAAGTACCTCGTGTGGTCACCCTTAATCTGTAGGGCTGCGCTAGCAAGGTGACCCAAGGTGTGGGCCTGACCCCCAGAACTTGCATGTTCTCAGGGCTCAGGATCAAGCTGTCAGCTGTCTGGCTTCTCTCAAGGGTGCTGAGACTCTTTAGTTTCTGGTGACCATAGAGTTCCTGGGCTGTGCACAGCCATCTCTAGCCCTCTTCTCTGTGTTCACGGTTGCCCTTTTCCTAGGGTCATCATCCTGGGGACCTGGGGACACCCCCTCATCCTCATTTTAACTGGTTTCCTCTGTGAAGACTTCATCCAAACCAGGCCACCCTCCCAGGTCCTAGGCTCAGGGCTCCCCAGGGAAGACTCAGAACAGGTGTGGTCCAGCCTACAGCATTTGCCGTGGATTCAGAGCCATCCTGAGAATTCAGGAGGAGCCTGTCTCAGGAACCCGATTTAACCCCATCGGCAGTCCTTCTGCATGGGGTCTTCTATTAGTCTGCTTTCAATATTAACACCCAGAACTTAAAGGAGGAGAGATTTAATTTGACTCGTGGTTCCTCGGGCTCTATAGTTGGCTGGCTCCTAGGCGGGAGCATCATGGGGAAGCGTGTGGTGGGGCAAAGCTGTTTGGTTTATGGTGGAGGAAGCAGAGCAGGGGGACAGTGCCAGAAAGGAAAGTGAGGGACCAGGTAGCCCTCAAGGCCACACCTCCAGACCACCCAGACACACCCAGAACTGTGCTCCTCCAGCCTCCGGGCAGATCTGAATCCAGTCAAGTTTGCTCTCACCTCCACTAGCACAATTCTCATCTGTGGGTGCAAAGGGGCGGGACTTCTGTCTGTGGGGGACACAGTGAGCACCCCTTCCTTCACTCTGGACTGGCTCCTGAGCAGCACAGAGCCGGAGAAAGCCTCCAGGAGACGGAAGGAGGCCCTGCTGGGGATCCGCTGCCTGCACAGCTCAGGCTCTTAACCTCAAGGCAGACCTTTCCAGAAAGCCTGCCTGCCCACAGGCGGATTATTAACCACCCTGTTGGAGGAAGGGATGGAGCAGCTGGGCCTGCGGCCCTGTAGAGGTGTCTCCTGAACTTTGATTTCTTTGTTAACTTTGGTTCCCTGGAGGGCAAAAACAGTTCACAAAAACAGAGATGGAGCTGCTGGCTGAAGGGCTCCTCCCAGCAGGGCCAAAACCAGATTCCTTGTGTTCCCCGGCTGGTGCCTGGAGAGAGGCCGAGCCTCAGCCGTGGGTGCCTTCCCGGCCCCTGAACATGCAGTCCCTGGGGGCTCAGGCAGACCACAGTGGCAGCCCCACTTCTCCTGCTGGCTGTGGCATCCTGGGAAGCACTGCATCTGTGGGTGACCCATGCAGCGGGAGAAGCCCAGTCCTGAGCTGGGGCAGCGTCCACTCAAGCTGCTTTCAGACACAAAGCGAATCCCACTCAGGAGGAATGTCCAGCTGATTCTGCCTTGATCACAGAGCCTGCCAGGTCTGTCAGTCCAGCCCAGGTTTCCTGGAACCTTGCAGTGCGGAATGGGCCTGGGTCCCCTTCCTGGCTGGATCAGCCTTTGCCTGCAGCTTTCTGTCCCCTCAGCCTGAAGTTGGTCCCTGAGCCCCGTGGCAGCTCCTCTCGCTCGCACTTACAGCTCGCCTCTCGCTCCGAGGTGGAAAAGGAGATCAAAGCTCCTGTCACCATGGCATTGTTGCACTTGGTCTTCTGCTTTTCTGTCACTATGTTGGTTAAGTTGGATGTTAACTCCTGGGTTAAAGTGATCCTCCTGCTTCAGCCTCCCCAGTCTCTGAGACTACAGCCCCATACCATCGTGCCTGGCTCTGGTTTTTGTTTTTAAAATAAGCAAAGAGCTAACATTGCTCGGGCTCCTTGAGTGGTCATCCTGCCCAGGCAGACGGTCCAACGGTTGACGTCATTCACCATGGCTCTGGGCATTGGAAGGGTGGGGGGAGTTGCGCCAGAGAGGGAGGTGGTAGAGGCCGGTGGACGCATTCACCCGAGGCCTGGACCCCATCCCTTCAGAGTTCCCGCTCTGGAGGGGAGGAGTGGGTGGTCTCTGGCTGTGGCTGTGTGAGGCAGGCTCACGCTGGACAGGACACTCTGCATGCGGAGCCCCAGCCATCCAGACCCAGCTGGGCTCACAAGGCCATGGCAGCTTGGAGCCCCTCTGCTCCCTGATGTCCCCCACGTGCGTGGGAACCGGCTCCAGGGTTGCAGCCAGGTTCCAGCTGCCACCTCTCCTGGCCCAGCGCTCCTCGTGACCCAGGAGGGATCACACCACACGGCCCAGTGGGCGAATGCAGGTCTGTTTGCTCTGCAGAAAAGGAACATGCCGTAAGACCAGGTTTTCGCCCTGGGGCTCGTGGTAGGAGTTCCTGGCTGGCCACCTCCTCCCCTCGGCTCTCACGAAGAAGGCAGGGCTGGGCCATCTCCGCCCAGGGCTTACTCTCCATTTTGTTTGTTTAGAATCCTGATGTGCCTGGAGGATGCCTGCCATGTCCCGTGACCCGTCGCATGGGGACTTGGGGCTGCACCCTGACTGAGGGTCCTTACACTGGGCTCCCGAAGGTTCCCAGAAGGAGGGGCTCCAGGGGTCTGTCCCCTGGGCTAGTCGTCCTTCTGGCCATCCCTTCTATCCCCAGCCAAGCTGTGTGCCTGCTTCTCCGCATGCCCAGCTCTGCCCAGCTAGGGTGGAACAGAGCTGAGCCAGACAGCTGCTGACCCCTGCCCCATCCCAACAGGGTCCTTATATTTGGAAAGAGTGGGCCTGGGGGGTCCTCATGCCCAGTTCAGGAATCCTGACGGCCATGGCTTGGGGGTCAAGCCAAACATCCTGCTCATCCCTGGAATGGCCTGGATGAGTGCCCCACCTCCTCCCAGAGGGGCAGAAGAAGGCTACTGTGACTTGTGCCATTTCCCAGAGACCAGAGAACATTCTGGTGTTGCGATCTGCCCACACGCCGTCGTCTGTGTCAGAGCCAGAATTAGAACACACAAGATTCCCGTTCTGATTTCTGCACTTGCAATTCTAGGGCACGATGCCCTTATGAGACGCGGGCTAAAGTGATGGCTGGGTGGGGGGCAGCATCCACGTGCTGTGCCTGCTCCACCAGCGGGGCCTTGTGGGCTCCAGTTAGTGGCCCTCATAGACCATCGCCTCCCCTGTAGCGACTTGCTCAGCCTGGGGAGGGCAGGCATGGCTTCTTCAGTCACCTCGGTTAGAATTCAAATCCTGGCATGTGAAGGCCCAGCCCCGCCCCGCCTGAGAGGAGGAAGAGAGGCTCCACTCACACTCTGCTGTCTGGGATGAAAGCGATGCCTCGGCGGGCAGGGAAAGGAAGGACCAGGCACACGGGCAGCCCCAGCTTTTGTAGTAACAGTCACGGAGGCGTGTGGCTGCTCAGCCGGGACCTCCGCTGTGTCCCACAATGCTTGCTGGGAGGTGTGGGAGGCCCCGTGTCAACAGCCCAGCGAGGTGAAAGGACTTGCTTTGGATCACACAGCCTGGCAGGCAGGGTTCAAAGCTGGGATCCAAGAACTCGGTCATGATGACTGTACCCAGCCAGCGAGCCTGACCTCCCTTAATCCCCTCAACTACCCTTCGGGTCTGCACTATTTTGAAGTCCCTTTACAGATTAGGAAATGGAGACTGAGATAAAGGGGGCTGTGCCCATCTGTCCCTGAGTGGATGGAGGCCACGTAGTCACTGACCTCAGACCACCCTGGACAGGGCTGGAGTGACCAGGCAGGGACGGGCGCCGAGGAAGGATGACAGTGGGTGTCCTTGAAGAAAGAGAGGACGGCTTGGAGGAGGTGTCATGGCCCCCATCCTGCAGCATGCGTCTCTCTCCTCTCACCCACTGGTCATCTGCACCTTCGTGGAGCTGCCCAGTGTGCTCAGCTGGCCGCAGCCTCCTGGGGAGCCTCAAGGCTGGAGGAAGAGAGAAGCACTGCCCTTCCTTCCCTGGCGCCTGCCGTTCCCTCCAGAATGCAGGTTGGGGTTAGAGAACCACTCGGGGCCTAGGTTGAATGTGTCCCCCACTGTGACAGTTTTAGGTGCCAGCCTGAGGGTCCTCAGGGTGCTGCCACCCACTGCTGTGGCCTGGAGAGAGCAGTGGAGCATGGGGAGCCACCCCTTCTCCAGCCAGGTGCCCTCCTTGGACATCAGTCTTGGGCTTCCCTAGACTTTGGACCCTGGACATGGACCAGCACCTGCCTGGCCTTGGCCTGCAGTGGCCCGTGGTGGCCGCAGCCTCCCCTACCTGCTGTGGTGCAAAGCCATGCAGACTGCACCGGAATCCTCCTTCCGCTTGGACTGCTGGTCTCTTTGGGGTTTAGCGATATGGAGAGGGGTCTTGTCCTGTAGTCCCGGGCTGCTGCAGCCCCTACCAGCCTCACTGCCACCAGGAGCCGAGGGGCACTGCTAGGGGAGGTGTGCCGTGGGTTAGGGGCACTGAACAATGATCACCCCAGTCAGTGTGCAGTGGCTGGAGGGCAGCTCCACCACAGCCTGGGCGCCTCCCCACCAGTGTGTGTTTATTTCCGTGGCTTCCTGTTCTCTGAGAGCCCAAAGACACCCACAGACAGCTCAGGCCTGGGAGTGGCAGGGTGACCGGCAGTCTCCTCCTGCGGTCTGTACCAGTGCCCTGTCCCCTCCCAGGACTCTGCGGACTGTCCCTGGCCAGCGCCTCCTCCAGTGACTCCCAGAGGCTGTGCCCAGCCCCAGCCCCAGCCCTACCATTCACTCACGGTGATGATGAGGCACCTTAGCTCTCTGCCTCTCTGTCCTCATCTGTGAAATGGGGCAGTATGAGTGCCGGACTGGGAGAACAGAAGGGTTAAGGTTAGTAAAGTCCTCAGAGCACGCCAGGCTCTCGATTCTAGCTGTAAAGATACTCACGGAACACAGTAGCAAAAAGCTGTCACACCGCTGCCACGTGGGTTGCCCCGAAGAGCAGCTCTGACATTGCTTCTCCCTTGCTTAAGAGATGTTGATAGCTCTCTGCTGCCTACTCCGAAAGCTCTGAGCTTCTCCACACGTGTTGAAGTCTACAATCGCTTTTGCACATGGCCCCTCAAGACCACCCTTGGCCCTGCTCTGTGGTCAGCCCTTCTCTTCCCCATGGCCTTGTCCCACCCCCCTCCTCCCCCCAGCGCTTCCACGGCCACCAGCCACACACGCTTCCTCTCATGCAGAACTCTCTCTAACCTCTGATCTCTCCCTAAAAGCTCCCAATGCCTTCCTGGGTTTGCTCAGACACACTGCAAATTGAGATCCAGAGTGACGCTCTGACTGTCCATGAACCGTCTCGGCCCCCCGGCTGGAGCTGTGACAAGCTGGTGACTGTGGTTCAGCCCCTGTGCAGAGTGCAGGTTGCAGAGCAATGAGTTGTGCAGGGGGCTCGTACACACGCACCAGTACCCACCCGATGGCAAGGGCCGAGTGCAAGGGTGCATGCCGCTCAGGCTCTGCTGCCCCGTGCCGGGCCCCCATGGCGTGCACAGCTGGTCGCTGGTCAGGTGGGGACCTGCGTCTGCAGCCTCGCACACTGCTGTGGGTCCCTCGGGGTCCCAGTGTGGCCCGAGGCCTGTGGGTTCAGCCTGGGGTGGCTCAGCTGCGCGCTGAGGTCCAGCAAGGGCCTCCCTGAACCTGCCACCCGGAAGGAGGACAGGACAGAGCATAGCTGGGCCCGGTCAGGGTTGTCCCTCAGGGTCTCCAGGGGACGGGATGGACCCTGGGTGCTCACGCTCCCCTTATGCACTGTCTGCTCCCTGTTCTGTGTATCCCGAGAGTCACTACCGGATGACTTCCTGCCCCTAAAGTGGTATGTTGCTGTGGAAAGTCACGACACCGCACTCTAGGTGGCCATGGTCGGGGAGGAGGCCTGTGTGTGTTCCGGACAGAGGCAGTTTTCTTCCCGTCTCTCCCCGCCTCACCCCAATCATGGCGTCCGCAGATGTAGGTTCTACACAGATGTGGAGGGACGACTGGCCATCCTCCCCTTCCAGCATCACAGGCGGTGTGGGGATATTCTGTCCTCCTGGCCAGGGGTCATAGCTGGGTGCGGGTGGAACAGCCTGGGCCTGGAAGGTTCCTGCCAGCCCCGATGCAGGCTATTTAGCGTGAGGCCCTGCACAGTGGCCACCTGCACCAGCCCCAGCGTGGGTCCTGGGCACTGGTTACCCGGCAGGGGCCAGGAGACCCTGCTGATCCCCCTGTAGCAGCCCCAGGGTACCTCCCTTGCCTTACAACCCCTTGGTCAGAGCCCCAGTGCCAGGCTCTGGGCTTCTCAGGCTGATTTTCACGAGTTTGGACAAAACTACAGAAATACCAGCAGCTAGGGCCAAAAGAGGCCCTGTGCACGCATGGTCACTGCCCCAGGTACGGTGAGCTGCTGAGCGGTGGCCAGTCTCATGGAGATGGCTGGGCTCGGCTCCCCAAGGGCCACTCAGCTCCACTCGGCCCCACGGTGTAGCCCTGACTGTGCCACAGGGAACCAGCCGAGGCCTGCTGAGGTGGGGCTGGAGACCAGCAAGGGCAATGGCCAGAGACATCACCGGTGTCACATCTGCCGGTGCTGGTCAGCCAGCCAGGCCCACCAGGGACAGGAGAGCAGCTCCGGCCGGTGGGAGGGCTCAGGTCCAGGTCCGTGGTGGCCACGGCTGACTTTCCTCCTCTGCCCCGGAAGCCTGGCGGCTCCACCGTGTCTGGTCCAGCACTGGAGTTCAGCTGCACAGAGGAGGGCACCCTAGGCCAGGTGGACAGTCCACAGCCCGAGGGAGAGGCTGCCACCCCATCGCTGTGGTCCTGAGTGGAGAACAGGAGCCGAAATCTGCCATTCTGCAGGGCCCAAGTGCCCAGCTCCCCGTAGTGTCCATGGCCGCCCTCCAGCTGCCTTCGGAGCTTTCTGGGGAAATAAGTCAAAAAGTTAATTTGATTTTGAACAGATCCTTAAATCAGTTCTCAAGAGGCAGAGATCAATTTGCATTCGTCTCTCCCCTCCCTTAGTCATCTTGGCTGGTATTTCACATAAGTTGTTGGTATTTTTCATGTTCTCTCCCTGCACAGAAATGACCCTCAGCATATTTTTTAAAAAGGGAACCATCTGAAGAGGGGGAGGAGGCAGCAGCTCTGGGTGCTGTGTTGTCCCCCCTTTTCTTTGTACTTGTGATCTCTTTGTGGCATGGTCAAGGCCACGAGTGCTGAGCTGTGAGTGCCAACAAGTATGTGTTTCATCTGCATCTGTACTAGCAGCTAAGGGCTTGTCTTACGTCCTTGTCCTCCGTGTCTCCTCTTGGGCCTGCACCTGTGTCCTTCAGAGTAGCTTGCTGTACCCCCCACCCTGCTGGGGCCTCCATTCTGCAGGAGAAAGGACTTCCGGGGTGTCTGTCTGGAAGCAGGGCCTGAGAGGGGCACCTATACCCTGTGTCCAGCAGTGCAGCTTTCCAGGGACCAGGAGGTGGAACTGTGCCAGTATCCCTCAGCTCGTGTCCCTGCCATGGACCCCCCCCCTTCCTCCTCAACAAGCGAGGGAATCATGGCACGGCCACAGCGTGGATGGACATGGGGACAGGCTGCCTGCTCAGTAGGACGGATGCCCACAGTGGCTGCACTGGTATGAGGTCCCTGCAGAGGCAGGAAGAAGAATGAGGTGCCAGCCGCTGGAGGAGGGAAGGGGAGGGGAGGTTCACTGTTTGGTGGGGGGCAGAGTCTCAGATTTGGGAGGTGAGAAAGTCACGGAGCTGTCAGTGACGGCGGCTGACGACACTGGGAATCGTTCAGGGCTTGGTCCTCTTCATGCTGGTGTGTTTCATCGTGGCTTTTAGCCAGCGAGGTGTCCGGGCCTCTTGCAGGGTGAGGGCCAGGTGCCCTCCTCTGGCGCCGTCTGCATCCTTGGTGCCGTGGAGGTCCCAGCTGGAAGGCAGTGTCAGGCCGAGTCCTGTCTTGGTTACTTTTCTCCTGTTTCAGTCTGTAACCGGCTGGCTCCGAGGCAGGGTGGCGTTGCTGAGGGGCACCATTTTGGCAGCAGAAGACAGCAAAAGGGGAGGGCAAGGCTCTTTTCCTGCCATGTGTTTTATGCAGGTCACCTGCCCTAGGGCCGCTGTAGCTCTCACATCACGTCCCCCTCTTGCACAGGCTCAGGATGGTTACAATGAGGACCCTGGCCCCCTGCTGAGGTGACACAGGGAATCAACTGTTACAACATCGTGGACTAAACAGCCGCCCTGGCCCTCGGGCATGTCCTCTGCACCCCAGTTACAGTGCTGCAGAGTTACCTGGTTAAGTTTCTGAGCTTCTCAAGTTGACACAAGGTGTCAACCATTACAAAGCCAAATGCCCGAATCAGGTGTCCTTGGGCTGTGCTCCCTCGGTGGCCAGGGGAGGACCCTTCCCGAATCTTTTGGTCCCTGGGTGTACCAGGCACGCCTGGCTTCTGTCCAATCTCTCCTCCACTCTCCTGGTCTGAAGAAGGCAGCAGACCTCAGGTTTAGGGCATGTCCCAAATCAAGTGACTTTATCTTGAGACATCGTTAAGGGCCACACCCACGAGACCTCAGATTCCGAAGGTCCTGATAGCCAGGAGCACTGGACTCTTCCACCTCATGCAGAGGTGTTGGTGCCAACTCCTGGCCTCCTGGGCCAGGTGTTCATGGGCCCGGCTCCTGGTTCTCCAGGTGAGTGATCTGAAAGCAATGCGCACGGCCCATGCTCAGGCCTTGGCTTCCGGCCTTGTCCGTCGAAGGAGCCTGGGTCTTTGGATAGAGGATTGGCATCAGCATTGAGCGGGGAAGCAGAACAGCCTGGAACACCTTGCTTCCCGAGCGGTGAGGACAAGCTCAGGGTAGGGAGGTGACGGTGGTCAGGAGGGAGGAACAGCTGGGCGGGCTCCTGCCTGCCGCGCCTGAAATGTTCCTGGTAGGAAATAAGAACCAGATGCCTGAAGTGGGAACCTTCAAGGAAGAGGAAATGAAGCAGGAATGTCCTCACACAGGACCCCGGCTGCCCTGCCAGACAGGAGGGAGTGACCCTGTGCCTGGATGTGAGTCCCCAGTGCCCAAAACATGGTTAATCAGATGGGTCAGCACCAAGGGGCCTTCTACAGAAGCCTGGGCAGCCATCTCCAACAGTGCAAGGTCGTAAATCCAAGCAGGCCTGGGAAATTGTTGAGGTGGCCGGAGACTGTGGTGCGAGAGACCTGGGAGACCTGGGGAAGGGCTGTAGGTGTCTTTGAAGTCCAACATTGTTCCCAAGGTAAAGTAGATTGAGGCAGAGAAGCACACTGTGTCTCTCAGTTCCTCTGTCCCCCAGCACCTGCCTCCCACGCTGCCTTCCGGGGTGGTTTGGGGTGCAGGGAGGACCCCTCCCCACCTGCCTCGGCTGGACAGCCATCACCTGTGCCTCTCTCAGAGCTCTGGAATCTCCGTGTGTGGAATCGACGTTGTTTCTGCCTCCCGGTAGGGAAAGATGCGCAGTGACCTCTAAGAAACTGGCCAACTGCGGAGCCAGGTTCAAGGACAGCATGCGCCTACCCTGAGACCCAGCGTGGTGTGAGTGGGGCCTCGAGGTGGAGTGGGGGAGGCAGCCAGTCGGGCGGTGGTCACGGGAGCAGGGCTGGGATGGAGGAGACTTCCCAGGAGCCAGAGCTGCCCCCTACTGCTCCCCGTGACTCATCCGTCCTGGGATGCAAGCATGCGCCCATTGTCACTCCATGTCATTCAGGGATGCCAGGCCAGCCCTGCCAGGGCTCCCGCCAGTTGGGCCAGAATGGCTCCCTAAGTCGGCAGCAAGTCTGGAGCAGACGCTTTGCCCTGAACCCCTAAGTGATCTGGGCAGAGTGGATGTTGGGTTGGCTCGATTCCATCTGCAGGAATCTCCGCAAGAACGGTTTCCTACTTCCCTCCTCGAAACTGACTGGGGGATCATTGGCCTCCTGACTTCTGCGGTGTGGGCTGCTGACTCAGTCTCAATGATAGGATTGCGGAGAAAGCGGGTCACAGCACCCCGGATACCACACGTCCACCAGCCACATGTCCGCAGCCTGATGGACGGCAGGGTGGGGAGGTCAGTGTGATCAGCTGTGGACAGTGCCAAAGGGGTGGCCCAGCAGGTCACAGGAAGGGTGGGGCAGGATGCAGAGGTGCCTGGCTTCCTGTGCTGCCACCATGACCTCCAGTGGTGTGCTGTAGATAGAAACAGCCTTGCAGGACAGAGCCACCAAGTCAAGGGCAGGAGGCCGCCTGAGTCCCAGCGGGCGGGAGGGTCATGTGTTGGAGCGAGGATTCTGCTTAGTGTGGGAGCCATCCTGCTGGTCCTGAGAGCCCCCCAGGCCTCTCTTTGTGTGATGTTCTGTGATTATTAAAGGACTCTCATGATTCTTTGCCTCCAGCAGATGAGTGGGCTTAGGTGGTAAGTGATTTGTCCGAGGTCAATGACTCAATCAGCAGAGCAATTACTGAATTCTGTAGACAGTGTGTTGCTGTGGGCTGGGGGAGTGCGAGCAGGCACACGATGCACATACAGCAAGCGTGCCCAGCCAGCATGCACGTGCACACGCACCTGTGCACATGCCCGCACACATGTGCACACAAAAGTGATCATTGTGGGGTTGGCCTGAGTGTGAGTTTTGCCAAAGATGGAGTCACAGCAATCGTGATGGGCAAACCCAGGAAACACAAGTCCCCTTGGGTAGGAGTCATGGACCTCATGGGGCCTGGATTCTATCCTGGGCACCTGGTGCAGGGACCCAGATCCCTGTCCTCCAGCCAGAAGTTGTGCACGGCCAGGGAACTGCTATTGGATGAATCCCCGGGGAGGGCTGAGGAGCCCTGCACAGGACCTCTAGCCTCTGTCTTCTTTGCAGTCAGAAAGAAATAATCCAAATAATGATACACAATTGTGCTAAATAACAGTGACAAGAACAAACAGTGTTGGGGGCACCTTCAAAGCCCTGGTGTTCATGGAAGAACCTGCAATGACAATTTCCCACGTGGAGTATTTTGGGGCTCTCCGCCATGGCAGGCTCAGGGGGAAGCGTGCTGTGCTCTGCCCAGCTTCCAGCTTCCGGCTCAGAGAGCCCCCAGTGCCCAGGGGAGGTAGAGGCATGGGATAAAAGCTGAGGGCGTGGAACAGACTTCGCGTGTTTGCTGAGTCTGGAGCAGGCAGGACAGGTGGGGACTGCGGGCCGAGTCAGGCCAATGCGGTGCCCAGCATCCCCATTCATGCTCCCCGAGGGCTGGGACTCAAGGCTGCATGGAGACGGCGTGGTGGGGTCTTGGGCTCTGCTGCTTTGCTGGACTTAGTGGTCTGCAGGGGCACCTCTGCCTCACGTTAGCCAGGAAATGAAGATAGTGAAGCCGGCTGCTTCCATCACCCATGGCTGCTGTACCCACATCCCCCACACAGGAGGCGTAAAACAATGGACACGTTGTTGCCAGTTCTGAAGGGCAGAAGCCTGGAGCAGGGAGTGGCCCTGTTGCCGCCTGCCTCCTCCAGCTTCTGGTGCTCCAGGGGTCACTCGGCTGGAGAAGGCCCTTGCCAAGGTCTGCAGAAGGCTTTCCTAGGGTGGCCTCAACCCTCCCCTTCCTTCCTGGTGCCCTTCCTGGGCCCAGGGCTTGGATCTTTCTGCTTCCCTGAGTCTCCATGGCCACCACAGAATGCTGCTGACGGTTCGTCCCTCTTCATTCCCACCCTCTGTGCACTGCCACCTGGATAATTTAGTCTTCTGAGAAGTGTTTGCTTCTCGAAGACAGGCGGGACACCAGCATGCAGATTTGAGGCAGGAGACAAGGCTGGGGCCCATGAGGAGAGGACAGCCTCGCAGAGCCCTGTAGACAGCATGGTCTGCTCAGGCCTCCTCGTGCTGTTTGGAGACTTCCACCAGCACTGCCCTGCAGCTCCCTGTCCCCATCACTTGTTCTGGACCATCCCACAGGTCCCCTCGGTGGAGGGGTCCCTCCTCAGCAGTCCTGGGTCTGCCCCTGGAGATGCTGGCCACAGCCTCCAGTCTCCCCCACTTTGTACATTACTACATCATTACTGTATCATTACTGCAGCCAGGATCCTTGGGCACTGACCATGCCACAGACTCCTGCACTTGCTGTCTGGAAGCAGGTTGGAGGTAGACAGCACCCTGCAGAGGGAGAGGGTCCCTGGTTCCTCCCCAGCACTGGAAGTTACAACCTTAAGGCTCCTGAGGACAGGTGGAGGGCTGCGGTCCAAGTCTTGCTCCTCATTACCTGGGGGAAACCAGTGCCCAAAAGGAAGCAAGAATTACTCAAGGCCCTTACATAGAGATTAGCAAGAATGAACTTTATTTTCTTCAGAAATATTCATAGGTATTATGCATGCATAAATTATTCATAATATATGTATGTATTAGTATTTATATGTGTCCCAATTCTCTCTTGAAATTCTATAATTTGTAACCTTTTTCTTAATATTTTAAGCATAGTTATCTTAAAGGTAGTGTTTGACAATTCTGGCATGTAGTCATTTTACAAGACTACTTCTTTGGAGTTTTTTCCCTCTTGGGTTTTGCTCATTTGGTCGTGTCCCCTAGTGTGCCTGGTAGTTTGGTGCTGAGCACTGGACATTGTGTGTAAAAACCCACAGGGGTTATTTGAAATTCTAAATCTGTGTTTAAGAGTGGTAGGCCACAGGCCACGTCCTGCCTGTTTTCTGGACTGATCTAACCCGAGAGTGAAAAGCAGCTCTCAACTAGTCAAACAAGTGAAAATATCAAAAGGTGATATTTTGTGACTCAGACTTATCTAAAATTTAAATCTCAGTATCCATCAGCAGTGCCCACAGAGCCTCTGCCTGGCCCTGTGCAGGAACTGGTGACCACTCTAAAGCTGTCCCTTGTGGCCAGACAAGTGCTTCTGCTGCTGACCAGGTCAGCCTGGCATGGGCTGGAGAGTGGGCTTCCATCTTTCGTGATGGCCAGCCCTTCTGCGAGTGTTGCAGCCTTCGTTTCTGTCTCCCTAGCCTGCAGATGCTTCCTTGGCTCTGAGTAGCTGTCCTTTTGGAGTGAGACAGGCATCCTTGGAAGCACAGGTCAGAAGTCACAGGACTGAGCACAGAGCAAAGAGCAGCTGCCTTCCTGTTGGCTTTCTTCCTCCAACACGCGTCACCCCTCCTGGGCCCCCCATTCCTCCATCCTCCTTCTTGCTGTCCTCTGCCTCAGCCTGGATCCTGGCATTGTCTTGGGGACAGTGCCCACGGGCACTTCCACCTGAGCCTTGCATGTGCTGGGCAGGACACCAGGAGTTCCAGGTGCCCGGCAGGACCTCCTGAGCTGGCCTGACACGTGGGTGGTAGGAGTACATAGTTCTTATCATATGCCCCTCCCTGTAGGCCACTGGTCACAGACGGATGCACTGTCCCTCACTGGTCACTGCAATTGGTAGGAGAAGGGTTCAGAGGATGGCAGTGAGGAGAGAGGGCTCTGGGGTCTTTTCAGTGCATCTGTTTACTTTGTCTAATAAAATGGCTATGGCTAGCAGAGGCATCTAACGATGTCCTTCCCCGTCTGCCAGGAGGCTCAAAGAGGCACAGGGGTCCACAGGGAGCTGGTGCTGGGCCACTCTGTTCTTTCTCTCTGTCGCCCCCACCAACACACCACCCTGCATGTCCCTCGTGCAGGGGTGACCATCTTGTCCCTGATGGCTCTGGGGTTTTTGGCTCACGGATCCTGAGGCTGCACCACCACGTGGCCCACTCCACGGGCAGCTCTGGGTCTTGCTGCAGGGTGACCAGACTGGACCTTCCCATCCCACCTGGAAGTTCAGCCTAACCAAAGAGCTTCTGCTCAGATCTCCTGAGGTGAGAGAAGATGGCACTGGAGACACTCATCACAGCACTGTGGGGGACTTTGCTTGGACCCATAACAATTGCCATGTGTGGTGGGAGCTGGCCCCAGATGGACACAGTGTCCAGTGGGACTTCTGCCAGGAGCAGGTGGGAAAGGACTGTGAGGAGACACCAAGGTGCAACATCTGGCTGTTCCCACCGACAGGACTCTGGCTGGAGGCAGGCAGGGCCCAGACCTCCCAGGGGCCAGGGAGGGTATGGAACCCATCAGACACAGAGGATGTGGTCTGAGTAGCCAGTGTGACAGTGTCTTGCTGAGGCTGAACTGCACAAGGCAGTGCATGGTGGCCCCAGGGAAGTTAAGGAGCGAAGGAACATAGGGTGGGCGGAGTGTGGGCTCTGCTGCGGGTGGAGCGGGGCAGCCTTGTTCAGAGCTGCTGTCTCTGAACGTAGGCCAGCTAGAAGCAGCCATGTGACCCGGTGAGTCCTCGGCCATGCAGGAAGCAGCCAAGAGGGTGACAGCATGAATGATATGAGGTGCGGCCACCAGGGCCAACTCAGGGACGTCTTGTGCTGTGGCAGTGGACATGGCATGATCATCCCGACTCCAGAGCAGGATGCCGTGCTGAGGTGCTGAGCAGTGGGATTGTTCCCAGGCTGGGCTCCTGCTGTGACCCCAGTGTCTGTGATGGCCTGGGCTGCAACTGGCAGGACCAGAGGAGCACCCACCAACCCCAGCCCAGGACAGGGACATCAGGCTGGGCTCCTGAGCCTGTGCCTTGCAGCTCACAAGGACTGTCCTGCCAGCATTCAGACACCCTTTCTTCGGTGGGAGGAGGGCACGGAGGTCCTCTGCCTGGGGGTCCTGTGCTTGGAGGCAGCTCCACTTCCCAGGGCCCTCAGGGCTTGAGGACCCAGACAGAAAAGAGTGTCCTCCAAGGGACCCATGCAGAGCCCAGTACAGTGCTCCGTGGAGGGGCTGCACCCCAGATCCAGCCTGGGGGAGGTTCCTGGCTGTCCCTGCCCTCCCGCACCCTTCTCTCCTTTGCAAAGCTGGATACTCTGCTTCTGTACCTTCTTGAGTGTGACAAGGGGCCCTATGTGATGGATGACAGAGTCAGAATGAGGGCCCTGGGAGGGCAAATGTAGCCTCTGGATTGGAGGTCAAGTCCTGGCATGTTGGGGGCAGTGAATCTGTCCTTCTCCGCGTCTCTCCTTAGTGGCCGGCCCCGCCCCAGGGCTTCTCTCCTTGCTGGTGTGTTAGCTCGCCCCAGCCTGGGAAGAGGGGCTGTGTAACAGACACATCAAGCCTCAAGGCTTCCGCCCTGTGAGGGGACCTCTGTGCTCTCACGTGTCGGGGGCTGTGCCTCAGATCAGGGGAGGGATGGTGGGGTTCTGCTGTATGACTCTCCAGGTGCAGCCGGCTGCCCCAGTCCCTGTCATGGAGCAGCCTCTTCCCCCTACCCAGGCTCACCTTGGGGCAGCTGTGGGAGCTGGGAGAGTGGGGCTGGGAGCAGGGAGACTTGGGCCTGCCACCGTCACATGCCCCACATCCCATGCCTCTGAGGCCCTCTCTTTTGACTCCCAGATTGGCTGCGTTGGTTGCAGTCCATCTCAGCAGGGAGGCTGGGCACATGCCTGCTGCAGGGATGGTTGGTGTCTGGCTCCGTGGCCCATTAGGGTCACCAGGGGCTTCTCTGTCTGCTTTATGCCCCTGCCATGGCCTCAGGCCTCATGGTGCCCACACACAGAAGGTCCTCAGGCACAGCTGTTGGCTTGGCTGGTGGCTGCTGGAATGTTCCTGCTTTTCTACCCTCAGGGCCTTCTGGACGTCAAGAGGTCACTCCAGGCTCTTGGGAGGACTGTCAGGGCCTGCTGGAGACAAAGGAGGAAATGCTGGGACCCAGCAGATCGATGTGTCCTCAGAAAAGGACATGCTGTGCAAGTCACTTGTCTACTTGATGACAGCACAGCTCCCCAGGACAGCCTGGGGACAGAAGTGGCATCTCGTGGGGGACCTGCAGCTGCGAAGTCGAGAGGGCAGTTTCCATCTGAAATTGGCCCTCAGGACTGAGTGGTGGTTCTCTACTCAAGCCAGACACTGGCCAGGGACCTCTCGGGCATCATTGGCAGTTCCCAAGCCAGTCCCTGAGCTTGGGGTCTGCTGGGTACCCCTGGAGCACAGGGCAGTTGGCTCCACACCTGGTAAGGTTCATTACCCTGTGGGTTACAGCCTTATCCGTTTTCTGTGTCCTTGCTGTAACGAGGTGCCTGAGACCAGGTAGCTCGTAAGACTGGAGTTGTATCCGGTTCACAGTTCTGGGAGCTGGGGAGTCCAGCAGCACAGTGCTGGCACCTGGCAATGCTGGGGCTGTGCGGGGGATGTCATGCACCAGCAGTCAATGTGCACGCCCAGGTCTCTTGCCTGATGGAGCCTCTGATGCCACCAAGGGACTCCATGCTCTGACTGCCTCCTGCCCTAATCACCTCCTGAAGTCTCAGGGACGTGATCACATGGTGACACCTGACCCATCCTGCTGTATTTTGCCACCACCAGAAGGCCAAGGGCCTTCTCCCTGGAGCTGCCTAGAATTCTGGTGTTAGGCCAGTGCCCAAGAACCCCACATCCCTCTGTCCCTGTGTGCTGACTGCTCTGAAATCCGTGCTGGGTCTGCCGGACAGAGTGTCCACACCGGGCCAGGGTCGACCTTGTGACTTCCACCAGGGATGGATGTTGAAGCCACAGGGAGGTGAGGGTCGGGGGTCTGCCTTCCCAGCTGTGTGATCAGCACAGCTGTCTGGGAAACAGAATGTATCAGAGTCACTTTCCTCGTCCCTGGGACACAAAACCCAGCTCCCACAATCTAAAGGAGTAGAGGTTGATTTTGGCTCCTGTTTCAGCCCATAGCTCCTTGGCTCCAAGACAGGAAGGCCAGGCAGAGGGATCTGGTGGAGGAGAGCTCCTCACAGCACCGCCCACAGCAAGCAGGAAAAGGGAGGAGCCAGGAAGGAGATGCACCCTCCCTGGCCCCGCCCACAGCAACCTGCCTCTTCTGACCAGGCCTCACCCACCAGGTCAGCTGCAGAGGCCCAGTCCAGTCACCTTCTGAAAGCCTTGCCTTTGAGAGCATGAGGCTTTAAGAACTCATCCAGATACAGATCCCAAGACTCCATTCTTCTAAAACTGCCCAAATGACAAAGATTAGAGGGACCAGGACACTGGAGGTGGACACTGGACCAGAATTGGCGGTGATGCTCCGAGCACCCTGGGCTTTCTGATGCTGCCAGTGTGGGTCCTTCCATCCAGTGAACTGGCTTTGAGTGTACCGGGTACCCCGATGAGCTCAGGATGCCTGGCCCAAGCCTCCAAGTTTTCTGTAGACTGAAACCGTGACCGTGGGCAGCACCACTGTCCTCCGAGTGCTTAGTGTGCCAGGCCCAGGGCCAGGCTTCCTCCTACAGCCAGGGGTACCCACCCCACACAGTCTGCATCAGAGCCTCCTGGCCACAAGGGACCTGGGAGCTCGGGTGACCCCTGCCCAGTGCCATCCAGAGACAGGCACAGTCCAGAAGTGGACAGAGAGCTCCTCTCCGCCAAGTTTCCACCCTTTCACCACTTACGGATTAAAAGTTGCTTCCATCAGGGTGGGGTGCGGGACCCGCTGGGATGGAGGGTGGGTGCTGCTGGCTTGGGGTGTGGGCCGGACTTCAAAGCTCAGGCGATGCCCAGCACCCTCCTGCTTGACCCAGGAGAGCCCTCTGCTTTCTGTCCCCCCTCCCTGCTGAGCACCTGTGGTGACCCTCCCGGACCCCCCTGCCTCGCTGGGGCACGTGAGTCGGATCCTGCCCACACCCTCAGAGCCTCGTCACTGGTGGAATTATTCAGATGCAGCTGGGAGCCCAGGAAGAAGTGGGTCATTTCCGTATCTGCCTTGGGCTCCATGTACAGCCACCTGCGTCCTTAAAGGAGCAGCGGTACACGCAGCTCGTGTGCCGGCAGCGTAGCAGCTGGGAGTGAGGAATTCATATCCGAGGGCAACGCGTCTCTTCGGGACTGGCCCCTTGGAATGATGTGGCCATCAAAGAGGCAGCCTGAGTGGCCTACGATTGGTGGCTGTGGCCATGGCTGAGGAACCACATCCCCTTGGTCTCTGCCCAGCATCCTGATCACCGCCATCACCAGGCCTTGTTCAGCGTGACAGAACAGATGGACGCAGCCGGGTTTCTGTGTGTAACCCAGTTTCACAGCCCTGAACTGAATTCAGGACAGTAGCGCTGGCCATCCACACTGCTCTCCACAAAGGGCAGGTTCGCCTGCATTGCTGCAAGGAAGCCACTGGTGCCCTCTAGCTGTGCCACCCCTCAGTCCCCACGCTGGACTTATGGGGTCCTCTGGAACAGGGTCGAGAACATTTTCTTAAAGGGCTGCATGTAGAGGTGTCAGGCTTAGGGGCTGTGAGGTCTCCGTAGAAATCACTCAGCTTCCAGGACAATATGTAAATGGATGGGCACTGCTGGGTCCCATAAAACTTTATCTATAAAGTCAGACGGTGGCCAGACTGACCTGGGCCACGGTGTCCCGGCCTCTGCTTCGGAGCTCAGAGTGTGGATCGGCATCTGCACGGGCAGGTGACAGGGCAGAAGTCTGGGCCTCCCGAGGCCTGCAGAGCTGGCATCTGCACTTTCTCCCTTCCTGGGGCACCCAGCCCGGGGTCGCCCTGGGATGACAGCATGCATGGGAGATGCCTTCGGGGAAAACTGACCACCCAGGACAAGTGAGTACTTACTCTCTTTGAGCTGCCACGAGGAGTGGCCTCTGGAAATGCCAGGCACTGGACCTCTTCTGGGACTGGAGGCCAAAGCCTGAAAGCCAGCGCGCCTGGCTGTGGCTCCGGGGGAGATTCCTGCTGCCTCTGCAGCTCCGGGGGCTCCGGGCACTCCCTGGCAGGTGGCCCCTTCCCTCCCCTCCCTCCTGCACCCTCCCACCACCTGCGTGTTTCTCTGTCTCGCTCCTCTTTATTCTCTCAAAAATACCAGCCGATGGATTTCAAGCTGACTCTAAACCCAGGGTGATTTCATCTTAGTACCCTGAGTTGAAAGATCTCATTCTTAAATAAGCCACCTTTTCAAAGATCTAAGTGGACATGGATTCTAGGGGTCACCAGTCACCCCACAACCACAAGGCTAAATCCAGGGGTCCAGCCCGAAGGCCCCAGTGTCCACTGTCAGAATCCAGCAGTGTGTGGTTGGGCCAGGCTTTGGCCCTGGCTCCCAGCTAGATCATGATTTTGTAGACCTAGTGCAAGCCCCCCGCTGGCCTCCTTGACTGACTGGTACCCAAGCCTTCTGCTCCCAGGGAGCCCCTTGTCTAGATTGCCGGACTCTCCTGCCCACCACATCCTCACTGTCACACCTGACATGTGGCCGAGAAGACGAGATGGGGACATGGAAGGAGTCCAGTGCCCTCTCTGGGCCCTGCAGCTGGTCAATGTGTGGTCATTATGACCCAGATGTGTCCCCAGTGTGGCATTCTTGATCCTCTGGGATTCTGTGTCCTATCAAGTTCCGAGAAGTCACCAGATGCAAGCGCAATTCCTTGTCACAAAAACTTGCTCCTTGGCATGGGCAGCCCAAGGAGGGCAGCACTAGCCAAGCCTGGGTCAGCTCTGGGTCCCTTTTGGGGCCTATGGCCAGCACAGTGCCTGTGATGATCCTCCAAGTCTCCCTAGCATGTGGCTCTATGGCTGCTGCCTGTCCTGACGTGGACAGAGGAGAGTGTCCACTCAGAGGTGTGTAAGAGGATGATAGGGGCGGCCATTCTCCGCCCTGCTTGAGTTCAAATCTCCCCTTGCTGGGTCCTCCTGTGTGTGCAGCAAAGTGCTAACGCTGTCCAAAGAAATGCCCTCATCCTGGCCCAGAGCAGAGGCCGTGAGGCCCCAGAGATGCCCTGCAATAACACTGTCTTGATGTGGGTGCCTTGGTCCAGGCCAGAGAGGGACCTTGGATCACATCACGTGGGTCAGAAACTAAGGTCAGCTGTGCAGGTGGTCAGCCTCTTACATGGCCAAACCCCACAGAAACTGAGGTCCCCTACTGGCATAATCCAACACGTGTTGTCACATTGTTACTGGGAGGAATCAGCGGCGTTCACATCCTTGCTCTGGGAGGGGACGCCCAGCAGCTCCTACCGGTCTCCCAGACGTGGCCCACAGCCTGCTCCAGGGCTGCTGTGTCCCCTGCTGTGGCAGCTGTCATCAGGAGTAGAGCAGCCTTCTGAGTCCTATGGGTTCCTCTAGTGGATTGTGAGCTCGGAGGGGCTCCGGGGACCCCGACTGCACTGTGCTATCTGGACACTGCCTTGGCCTCCCTGATCCTTAGGCCCCCTTGGCAGTTGATGGCTGGGCATGAACTTGGAGCCATGCTGGAGAGATGGCCTCCCGTGAGGCTTGGTCATGTCACCCTGCCATGGGCACCACAGAGACACAGGAAGCCAGTGTCTGTCTTGCAGTCAGCCAGGAAGCAGCTGCAGGGAGAAGGGGCCTAAAGGGAAAGGACGGGAAGTGGCTCACATTTCATACTTCGAGGCCACAAAGGGACATTTCTTTACCCTTGAATCCAAGACTTCTTAAGACTTCTCGGCACTGTTGGCATTGGGCCAAATCCTTCTCTCTAGGGATGGGTCTTCTGCACTGTAGGATGGTCACCAGCAACTTTGGCCTCTGGATGTCAGCACAACCATGATCTGCCAGGTGGTGGCCACTAAAAATGTCTCCAGATGTTTCCAGATGTCTCCAGCTGAAGATCAGGAAACCCCGGCTCTGAACTTCTCCGTGGTGACCCCTGGGCAGAAGCAACTCAGTGGGGTTCTGTTCTCCTGAGCGTGTGACCCCATCCTGAGCTGGGGGCTTCTGTGAGAGCAGACTTCATCTCCAGAGAGTCTGGGCTGGGAGGAGCTCACTGAATCAGGCCACTGCTCCCTCGGCTGGGCTGAGGCTGCCTTGCTGGCCAGGGAAAGGGTCTCTCCAGCCATGGCTGTCGTGGTGCTGGGGAGAGAAGTCAGCACGGGAATCTGGAGACCAGGGTGACTCACACAGCAGGGTGAGTGCCCATCAGTAGGTCCGCCAAGAGCTCGGACAGAACAGAAAGGCAGGGCAAAGGGGGCGTCTCTCTTCGTGAGCTGGGACACATGGCTCCCGTCCTGAGCTACCACAGATTTCAGGCCTTTGGACTCTTGGACTTCTGCCGGTTCACCCCAACTCCCACTCTGGCCTCAGGACTGCAGCTTGGCTTAGAGTTCACAGCAACCCGGGTGGGGGTTCAGACCCAACCACACCACCGGCTTTCCGGGGCTCCTGCTGGCAAGTGGCCCAGGTGGAACAGCTTGGCCCTGTGGTCACTCAGCTGAGACCACTCATAGCCGCCTCTCTGTCTCTGTCTCTGTCCTGCTTGCTCTACTTCTCAGAAGGATCCTGCTTAATACACTCACCCCTGCAGGTCTCGAAGAAAGCAGTGGCCCTGTTTCCTGTGACCATGCCAGCGCCAGCACACCTGGCTACCCCGTGCCGCCTCTCACCTCCCAGATCCTGGAGGACAGACTTCCTGACCTCCTGCCGTGACTGCTTTTTCCTCATAATGCAGCCACGCAAGACCCCTGCGTTGTCAAATGAGCTGTGCTGAGCACAGAATTGTCATCCATTTGCCTGGACAAAGTCCCAGGGCCGCCATTCCTGTCTCCACCCAAGCGTGACGGCCACAAAGCTGTGCCCCCTTGTTCACCAGAAGAGCACGCCCGCGATGAGCTGTCTTCACCATGGACAGTGGCCTGTGCTTGGTTTGGCTTCTTTACGAAGACCTGCTTCAGACCCAGAGATGGATCACTGACTTCCACATCCATCTTCGGGACCTGATCTTATTACAAACCAGCGCAAATATAACCATAAAAGCCCAATTGATTGATGCAGCGCTTGGTAATCCATCTGTCCCCTCCATTATCCTGGGTATAATTTTTCATTATGGGGCTGGCAGCTGATTCCCAGCACATTAGTATACAGTGACAATTACGGGGAGCAGAAAGAGCCCCTAAATTAGCAGGAACAATAACACCTGTCGGGAGAAGGAAGCAGGAGTCCCGCATAGCACGCTGCTGGGCTCTAGCCCTGTTTGCAAGGCAGGGAGATGGGGGATGGGATTCGGCAGTGAGCTTGGGGATGGAGAGGAAGGAGGTGGTGAGGGTTTGCTGTGTTGGGGGCAGAGTAGATATGTTCTCTTTAGGTGACATCACTGTCACCTGGATTACAGTCTGCCTGAAAGCTGGCACGGAGCCTCTTCATGGGTTGTCCTGCCCAGGGTCAGTAGGGTTTGTGGGATGGACGTTCCTGTTGGCATTATCTATTGGTCACCAGAGACTTAGTGGAGGGGACCGTCCCTGTATGAAGGTACACCCAAGAGTGAGGAAGAGGCTGGTGCGTGGCGCTGTGTGCCTGGTCCGGGACAGCCCTTTCCTGACCCCGGAGCTATGAGCTGCCTCCCGGTTCAGCGGCTGCAGGCTCAGAAAGCTCTCATCTTTTGTCTTTTGGATCTGAGTGGAGAAAATTGAGACAGCACGTGACTGAGAGATTGCTGAGGGCCATTGAAGGGATTAAATTGGACTGTTTCTGAGTTTTGATTCTACCAAAATCAAGGATCCTGTCTAACCGACCTCTCTGGGAAAGCATCCTGCAATGGGATCTCCTCTCTGGATGCTTCCCCCTGCCAAGCAGTGTAGGGCGAGTGTGCCTGCTGCTGGGCGTCACAGCCCGGCCCTAAGTTAGAAGCTGTGAGCATCTTTGAAACATTTTGACAGCAGCCAGGGAAAATCCCAGCAGAGAAAACCTTTCAGTGGTGGAGTAGAGAAAATTTAGTCTTTTAAACCAGAAGACTGCAGGTTGAGTTGCAGTTTCATCTGTCGCTCAAAATATGCATATAATTTTCTGTACTTTACAAGCCACTCATCTTGGCTTGTCTGCATGCCATGGGCCAGGGGCCAGATGTGGCCCCAGTTTTGGGGTGTTCCCGGTGACTCAGCCACACCCCCTTTTTACATATTGTCATGGCTGCTTCTGCAACACCAGGGCAGGATTTCCAAGTCAGGCAGAGAGTGCTATGGCTTTGGTGGGGTTGGCATGTCCCTGAAAGTCCACTGTGATTGAGGCTTTAGAGCCAGGGCTGAGGACCTGGCAGGGAGTGGAACCTGTCAGAGGCGGAGCCCAGTGTGGGATCCTGTCCATGGCGGCTCCCCTTCCGGGGCATTGTGGTCTTGGTGACTCTCTGCCCCAGCTCAAGGTACAGTCCTTGCCCTTCATGGTTGCCATTTCTGCAGCAGAAACCTGAGACGCCTACTCACAGAAAGGAAGATTTCCTTTCTTCACAGTTTCTGTGCTCAGTCTTGGGCCCATGGCCTCACGGCTCTGGACCCTGGAAGACGGAACAGTATCTAGAGTGTGGCATGCAAAGCTGGGCCCTGGGTGGCAGCTGGAAATCAGAGAGGAGGAAGCCCGGTATCCCAACGTCCCCTGAAGGGCCCCCCACTTGGTGGCCTTACTGACTTGCACTGCCCCCACCTCTTCATAGCACCACCCAGGGACCAAGCCTTCAGCACTAGAGACTTTGAGGACTTTTAAGATCCACACTGTACTGACCTCCAAATCTGTGGGCTAGGTAAGACTTTCCTCTTTATAAAGTCAGCTGCCTCAGGGGCTTTGTTATAGGAATTCAAAGCTGATTCATACAGAGACCATATGGCCTGAGAAAACTAAAGTATTACTATCTGGTGCTTTAAAAAAAAGGTTTACTCGAAATCCACATAAAGACTTAAGGCTCTTGCACAACGAAGCAAGTACTGGCGTTTGGGGAGTATGAAAATCTAGGAGTTGCCTTACATACCACTTCCCACACAGCGCTCTCTGTCTTTTCAACAGCCAGCCTCCCGGAAAGGGGCAGGAACCCCGGAGGCCCTCCTGCGAATGTCCCACGTGCCTAAGCGCTTCCTATAAATATTATGTGGACCCAGAGCAAGCTCCCTGTCTTGGTTTAAGTCTGTGATTTCTCCTCACAGCTGTGCCCGGAACCCCTCTGAGGCCCGTGTCAGGCTTTGAATCACCTGTGCGTTTCTTGGGGAGCAAAGTCGTAAGGGGTGGAAAACATTTATCCTGGGTCAGCTGCAAATTGTAATGTGGGTGCAGACGTGTTGGATGCCGGCAGTTGGATCATTCTTGGGGACTCCAGGGCACAGGATTGCCTTTCTCCTGCTCTGCCGGGTGACCAGGAGGAGGTCCTTTTACCGTGGTGAGACTCAGCTCTTGTTAAGCCAGGCACACACGGGGACGGCGGGATGGTGCTGGATGCGGGGATTCCTTGGGAGCTCGGGGCTGCTGTGTTAACTGTGTCACGTCACCCTGATTCTCCAAGCCGGGTACCGACCACATGTTGCTTCCTCTAAATCTGAATTTGGGAAATCCAGGAGGAAATGCACCCCACAGGCGGGGAAGGGCCTCCAGATCGGGCAAGCACTGGGGGCACACCATCGTCACCTCTGCCCCCGTTCCCTGGCTTTTTATTGTCTTGCTGCGTTATAAGGCTGGAAGTGGGCCCTGAAGCCTTACTCTGCGATCACTGTGTCAGTCAGCCTGCGTGCCTGGGGCAGGGTAGGAATAAAGAGGATGACGACTTGATGGCTCCTTTAGCGGACTTGCAGATGGGCGAGGACCCCAGTGAGGAGCTGGGTTTCTATCCTGATTCACCAGTGAGGAGTCCTTGGAGACAGGTGCTTTCCTCTCCGGGCTTCCTTTCCTTCGACCCAGTATAGGAGGAGAATCAGTGCTTTGTGGTCCTCACCAGGATGGGGATTAAACACTGAAGATTCAGCTGGTGGTAGAACTCCTCCTACCTGGATTTCTGGCCATTGCAGATTCACCCCAGAAGAAGGGTTCTGTTAGTACCAGGAGGAGAGGTCAAAATCTGGTGGTGCCTTGGGTCTCCTTGGCCTGCAGATACCACGAAGGGAGGGTGGAGGCTGTGTTCTCATAAGGGGACACTCAGAGCCTGGAGAGGGCCCGGTGCCCCTCAGACCCTCCTGCTACCTGGGCTCACCCTGCTCTTTACTCTCTTACGTCCCTGTCTCTGCAGACGTTGAGTCCTCCAACCTTGCCCAGAAGAAGGCAAAACAAAGATTAAGTTTTTTGCCATGGGAAGTAGGGGGTGACATACCCAGGGAGAGCTGTGGTGCAGCCCTCCCCAGTGGGCTCCCCTGTGTGCGTGGGAGGAGCAGCTTGTTCTCTCTGGGGCCCAGAGAGGGCAGAGGAGCCAGCCCTGGCACAGCAGGAGAGAGGGATGAGGAGAGAGACCACCGACATTTAGAGCAACCATGTCTGAGCCAGCATTGTCTAATACAACGACTCTTGATGTGGGTTCTGCAACCAGCTTGTCCTAGTCAATGGGAGGCTATTACAGACTTCCACCCATGGTTGCTCCTCACTCCACGGCTGGTAATGAGTGTCTGGCATTTTGAGTTGTTGCCAGGAATCACTGGGACAACAATATACTTGTCATTTGCTACCACTATTGAGATGTCCATGATCAGCACTAGCTTACTGTGATGGTCACCACTTCTTCATTTCATCACGGTCACCATCATCATCACCACTGTCATCGCTCTCATCATCACCATCCTCATGACAATAATCATAGCAGTGGTAGTGGTGGTGGTGGGATGATGTGGATAGTGATGGTGCTGGACAGGATTTTGGTGATGTTGACATTTAGGACGGCAGTGATAAGCACCATCTTCTCTTCTTCTGCAACAAAATCTCAATTATCATCATCACCACCATCGTCAAATCACTGTCACCACCATTACTATCATCACTAGCATCACCACCACCCATCACCACCATCTGTCACCACCATCGGTCATCATCACTATCCATCACCACCATCGCCATCACCTCCATCCATCACTACCACCCATCACCACCACCATCACCATCACCACCATCCATTACCATCATTCATCATGTCACCCCTCCACGCTGTCTACTGGGCTGCACGTGGCCTTTTCCACGTGGCCTCTGTTGAGTCGCAGAGGACCTGCTGAGACACAGGCATTCCTGGGACTTGTGGGTGTGGCTTGGCTGGTGAGATTGGAGGTGCTTCCTCTAACTCAGCTTCCACCTCCCTGGAAATCACAGGTGGCCATCTTCGAGGAGAAGGGAACTGCCCAGGTGCCGTTAACTGGGTACGGGTGTTGGGGAGGCCCCTGGCCAGAAATGGCAGCAAACACTACAACTTTGGGAAAGGCGTTGGAGTAGCTGTTCCCTGAGGCGCATCAGGGCTGGCACAGAAAATGCGCAGCAAACCGATTCTAAGCCAATGTGTGAAAGATGCGTGACGGGGGCCATGGCACTTCTGGAGGGGCTCCACGGCTTCCTGGTGGTGCTCCTCCTGGGCGTCCTGTGAGTCCCTCATGGCCAGGGGCAGTAGCCACAAAAGAAGGGGGAGGGGAGATCAAGCCTGGTTCCTGGTTGTGCCAACTTTCAATCATTTATGAACAATTTCCCCCGAGAGGATCCTACTCAGGAGAGAGGTAACAGCTGTTCGTGAGACTGTCTGGGAGGCTGCCAGGGAAATCTTGACAGTGTAGTCTGCCACAAGGGAGCACACATGTGTTCTCTCCCCGCAGCCACCAGGTCAGACAGGAGTGTCTCTGCCAAGTGGGCACTAAGATGGGTGCTGGGGGGAGACAGCAGGGGCAGACTCAGGCCTCGGGTGTGATAGGTCAGCACTTGGGGAGAGTGGGCGCTGTCCAGGGCAGGCTCCAAAAGCCCAGGCCTCTGCCCTCCAGGCATGGCTCTTGCCAACTGCAGATGGACAGAACCAGGAAGGGGGCCAGCCAGGGACTGTGTGGCAGATGTGGTCAGGAAGGACTGAGGCTGCTGGAGGAGGGACCAGGAGCAGTGAGAAGGTGGCCGTCCTCTGCCATCTGCCTCACGGGCAGCAGACAGCTCTTGGTCAGGCTGTGACCGTCCTGCTCCCGAGGCAGCCTGTCCTTTTGTCCCTGCTCTGCTGGTTTCCCCCTCCTTCCTCCCTCTGCCAGGGAAGGGCACAGGGCAGCAGGGCCAGGCCATGGACCCTGTTTGGGAAACTTCCTCCTGCCCCGAGGCCTCCACAGGGCAGTGAACAAGAGGCAGCTGCTGGTCTCCCAGCTGCCTCCCGGGGATCCCAGTGTCCTGAGGTCTACAAGTCTGAGGCTCATCTCCCCCCGAAGTCCCAGACCATCCGGGCTCCTCTGGCTTTGCTATGCCCTGCCCTGCTCTCAAGTCTGCTTCCCGCCCCTACTTAGGCTCCAGTGTCGTGGAGCAGAATCCACCCAGGAGGACACAGGTCCTCGGGGAACTCTCAGCAGCACTCACAAGGCCAGGCAGAGGCAGCAGGTGAAGGCTTAGCAGGGATGAGAGGATGCTGCTGCCCAAGGGCCAGGGCACAGCTTGAGGATGGAGGGGTTGTAAGGGGAGTGGCCGGAGCTGGCCCCGGCCCACGGGTGGTTAGCAGCCCCTGCCCCGCACCCCGGGTCTGCGGGCATGGGTCCCTGACCCCTGTCTCCTCCTCTCCAGGTTTGGCTGTGCATCAGATCATCACCATCACCGTCTCCCTCATCATGGTCATCGCTGCTCTCATCACAACTCTTGTCTTAAAAAATTGGTAAGGCCTGGAGGTGGGGGGCTTCGGGGTCGTGGGAAGTGTGTGCAGAGAGGCCCCAGCTTTGCAAACCCAGCCCCGCCATAGCCCCGGGGATCAGTTTTCCTGGCCTGGGCACTGGCTGCAGCCGAGAGGGCTTCAGGATGCGGCATCTAGGCTGGTGTCACTCCTGCTCCTAGCTCTGTCCTGGGTCCTCATGGACCATGGGTGCTATACCCAGAGCCTATCCCCTTTCTTTCTCCCTGGGCTGCCCTGGGAACCGAGGGGACAAGGTCCTCCTGGCAGCAGCCTGGACGGCCTTCTCAGCCTCCTTCCTCGCTCCGTGGCCACTGCGTGTGTCTCCAAACTAGGTCATCGCTTTGCTGTGGGCACTCACTGTGGCCTGCTCCCTCCTGGAAAGTGGCCTACTTTGTGGCTGGTCTTGCTGAGGTTGCACACCTGATATGTCCCAGAGACACCAGGGGACTTCCTGGTGACCCTGCTGCCCTTAGCACCACAGAGGCCTGGCTGCCTATTCTAGCTCTCAAAGCCCCAGCTCCCCAAAGAGCAGTCCTCCCAGAGGTCCCCTTGTGGGCTGGACAGTGACATGGAACCAGACAGGGACACAAAGGAACTAGCAGAGAAAGCCTGTCACCCAGGGGGACCTGACAGCAGGTGGTAGGACGGGGTGGGGGGTAACCTGAGGAAACCCTCCCAACTGGCAAGGCCTCCCAGCCACTTCCTGACACCCAGCAGACACCTGAGGTGGGGACCTCAGGTATTCTCTGGGGACAGGAGACAAGGACATCACAGCTGCTCACAGCAGAGCTGCTCAGGCAGGGGCGGTGGGCAGATCCACAGGCTGACTAGGGAGGAGTCTCTCCTCGCCGATGAGCTGGAGAAATTTCCAGCCTGTGGTGGGGCCTGGCATCTTGTGCTTTCCATGCTTGCCTCCAGCACTTTGGTTCCAAGCAAGCCCTCGAGGAGCCCAGGGTTGCAGCTGGGATGACAAGGGGTGACAGTGATCCTAGGCTGGCTCTTTGGAGGGGCACAAGGCAGCTGGGCCCTGGGTCTGTGGCATTCACATCTCTCCTTCAGGCTGGGCCCCTCCTGGGGGCCACCAAGGCAGGGAGGCCTGTGGGAGATGGACCTGCCCTGGTGCAGCCCCGTGAGGGGGAACAGTGCTTGGTGGGGGCGTCCTTGGCTCTCTCACTGCAGCAGTCCCCCCAGCTGCCATGCCTCCTTCCGTGGACTTAGCGCTGTGGTGGCCTCTGGGGTCACCAAGGGCTTTGGTGCTGCATTCGTTCTCAGAGAAGGGTGGGTTTCATGTGGTGGGCTTCCCTTAGTGGCCTCTGGGAGCCCAAGACCCAGAGAAAACAAGGCAGGTGACAGGGACAGGAGGACAATCACCTCTCATGACCCTCGCTTCCAATTCATGATGGAGACCTGGGCCCCACTGAGGATGAACACTGGGTTACTTCTACCCAGACTGTCACAAGGGACACCTGCAGCTGTCCCCAGAGCTCCCACAGAGCCAGGCCCTCTGACTACAAGCTGGGTCAGCGTTTTCATCTCACCCCCTGATGGAGAAACTGAGTCACACAGTGGTCTGGCAGAGAGGGCTTTAGACAAATGGGCCGTCCAGGGGCTCAGCCCTTCTTTCCCTTCCAACTCTGCCCATGAGAAAGGCCACATCTAAAATTCAAATTTAAAAGAAAGGAACTGATTGCTGGATTGTGGTTGATCTCCGGGAAGGGGCTAGGAGTCACCATGAGACATGAAACACTGTGTCCAGGACCTGGCGAGGGTGCCGCAGGCCTGGCACCTGCCCGCCCCCACCCAGCCTCTCTCTCCCCAGCTGTGCCCAAAGCGGGAACCCTCGGAGGAACAGCCACCAGCGGAAGATCAACCAGCAGGAGGAGAGCTGCCAGAACCTCACCGACTTCACCCCGGCCCGGGTGCCCAGCAGCCTGGACATCTTCACGGCCTACAACGAGACGCTGCAGTGCTCCCACGAGTGCGTGCGGGCATCTGTGCCCGTATACACCGACGAGGCGCTGCACCCGGCGGGCGAGTACAAGTCCACATTCAACGGGAACCGGTGAGCTGCAGAATAGGGGCGCTGGTCTGTTTGGGTCACTCACTTAAACGGCTTCTGGGAGCCCACGTGCCAGTGTCACCCATGAGTGACACAGGTTAGCGATGGCAGGGTCTCTAGACTCCAGGACGCAGCAGCTCCAACCCGAATTCTCTTCCGGACCCCCAGCTCTTGCAGGCACAGAATGAAAGCATACACCCTCCAGTCCCCGCTGTGGCTGCACGCTGGCCAGCGCCCTGGGGGTCAGAATATCAACACCTCCTGAATATCAACACATTACAGTTGGTCCCTCCCAGTGCCGGTGTCTCTGGGACTCCGTCAATAAAATGTCAGCTGTGAGCTCAGCAGAAATATCAAGTAGCAGGCGGACTCCAGTGCCAGACACTTCTTATTAAATGCTCTTTTTTATTATTCATGGGTGATCCCTCAAAGAAGACATATTCCTAACCACCCCTGGGAATATTGAAGAAGCCCTTGAGTCAGCTCCTGAAGGTTTGTCCAGAATTAAATTAAAATATCAATAAGCTAGTTTTTTTTTTTTTTTTAAAGAAGCATACACTCATGCATCATTTTGTAGATTTAAAAAAAAGTCCAAACAACTTAAAAATCTTAGGAAGAAATGAGCCAGTCAGTCCCCTGGCTACCGAGGCCCAGTCAGCAGTGGGGTGAGCAGCTGGGAGTCAGGGCAAGGAGCCCGTGTGGAGCATTTTGGGAAAGGTCGCCTGCTGCAGGTGCTGGTTTTTCCGGGGGCAGGGAGGCAGGGTCCTGGCTGCCACGGCCAGCTGCAGTGTCCACAGTTATCATGCCCTTTGTCTATAGCAGCTGGAGGCAGATGCCCCCTAAAAGCCTCTCAGCTCACCTCTGGGATTTCCACCTTGGGTTTTCTCCTTAGACACACCCCTTCTTCCAGGGGGACAGCCAAGCTTGGAGGGCCAGAACCTCTGAACAACACGAGATCTCCCCCAGGGGGCTCAGTTTGTAGAGAATCAGGAAAAGCCTTTTCAAACCATTGTATAGAAAATTCGAGTGTTGGTTTGGATGTGAATCCTGGGCAGGCAATCCCAGGGGAGGGATGAGGCTTTGGGTCAAGGTTTGGGGACACCTGGTGCTTTGTTTTGCCCCCTGGGTGCCTGTATGGCTGGTGGCACCTCCAGGTGCAGACTGTGTCCCTGGCTTGAGGCTGGGAGTGCAATGGGTTCCTGCAGCTGGGCCTCAGGTCCTGCTCTGCTGCTGTCCACTGGCCTTGGGACATGGCAGCTTAGTCCTCTTGGTGGCTGGAGTCAGGTCCCCTCCTTTCTGTTGTGAGTAAAGGCTTCCTGATCTCTGCCCTCAGAGGCACAGACCCCAGCTCTGAGCTTGGCTTCAGAATTCCGGAGCTAAAACCTGTCAATGGCACAGGTTTGGGGGACACTAGCCCTTCCAGCCTCTGTGCCAGCGCCCTCCCATACCCCAAACCTCCAGGCCTGGTCCTCCAGCCCTCCTGAGTGCAGCATTAGTGAGTCAAGGTCTCTCCCCAGTAGCCCCACATCGGGCTGACCTTCTTGGGGTCCCTGTGGTGATGCCAGACTCCTGCGCCTCCTGCCCACATACACAAATCCATTTCTCTGCTGTCCTCTCTGCAGCTCCTCCTCCGCTGACCGGCATCTCATCCCTGTGGCCTTCGTGTCTGAGAAATGGTTTGAAATCTCCTGCTGACTGGCCGAAGGCTTTTTACCTCCTGGGGCAGGGCAGACGCCAGGTGTCTGTCTCATGGTATGTACCTCTCTCTGGACATCCTCTCTGTCTCCTCTCCCCGATTGTGGGAGCATCACGGGCCCTATTGGGGTGGTAGGCACCAGAAGAAGCAGCAGCAACACCTTGTGGAGTGGAAATTAGGGAGCTGGATTCTGGGGCCCCCGGGGGGGCACAAACGCCCCTGTGTCCCTGTGGGGGAGTGGTGGACACGCGCTGTCCCTGGGATCATCGTGGCTGGGCCTGTCGTCCCTAGAGAGGGCCACTGTGAGCAGGGCCTGCTGGGCAGGGACAGGCATTTCTGGAAACAGGCTCCATGACTACCCTCCTCCTCCTCCACGGGAAGAGGCAGGCCAGTGGCTAAGTGGGCAGGGTCGCACCCCGTTGCGCAGCTCCGCACCGGGAAGGGAGGGAGGCAACACAAAAATACGATTTTGAGACACTGAACTAAGAGATAAGAAGGAACATGATAAAGAAAGCAAGCAAAGAGTTGAGACGTCTACTAATTTGAAGCCAGGGACTGGCACCAAAACAGGATGAATCTCCACGCTCTGCTGGGCAGGAACATTTCGTCTGCTCTCAGTGATAGGAGCGCGGATGTGCAGGGCTCTGCGAGCCGGGCTGCAGGGGGAGAGGCCGCCGGGGGGTGACAGCACACCCTGGGCTCTGGCGCATGGGCTGCAAGTGCAGCCTGGGGGTCCGGATTTAGCTTGTGTTCTATTTGTTTTTCTTTTCGATGTGCACGTCAGTCTTGCTGTCTCTCTGCTCTTTGCCCCCTAGAGTGAGTGGGGTCTCCCCAGTCCTCTCCCTTCCTGTGGGGGTGGGGGGCCCTGCTTCTGGGGTGGGATGTCGTGTCTGGGTGCGCTCACTTCTTCTTGGCCACTCACCATCTGTGTGGGACACGGTGGCCAGTGTGGGCTGCAGGGCGCAAAGGTGTCCAGGACTGCAATTGGGGCCCTCAGCCAGGCCCTGGCAGCCGGCTGCAGTCGGTCGGTCCTTCATCCCAGTGCTAATGAATTACGCGTTCGCTCCAAATCCCATCTCCAGCTCTTCCTCCCTGTCCCAAAGCCCAATATTCTGCCAGCAGGCAAGGAAGCATAATTGGATTAGACTGGCAACAAGCTGCCCTGCAGAAGTCGTGGTGGAGCCCAGGTGGGCCAGCAGGGAGCATGCAGGGCCCAGCCTTTCCCCGGTGGAGGCTTGCACACCCGTGTCTATGGAACCACGGCCTGTGTCCGCCTGACCCAATGTGCCTGGTGACATGGGACAGCCCCTTTTGGTACCACAGCTGCATGGCAGCAGGACATTTGCTGATGGCAACCGAGCCTGGCTTCCTGGGCCCATCCCAGGGCTGTGTGGCTGCCAGCATCTGAGTCTCAACCTAAGAGGAGGATTCACAAGTAATTCAGTGGTTCAGCAGATGCCAGGCCTGCACGGCGGCCTCCCCTGCGGCTGTGGGCTGGAAGCCACACCCTGCAGTTCCACGTGACCTCCGCTGGGGCACAGCCCTGGTGCCCCAGTCAAATGGTATCTCACCATCGGCCCACGCTAACTGTAGGACGCATTTGTCCTCTCCACAGCCCCACTCACAGGGGAAACTGAGGCTGCTTGGCCTCAAGCAGGTTGTCAACATGAGGATGGACCAGCCCCAGGCTGCCTGGCCCCCACACTCCTGCTTGCACCTGTCCTCACGACAGGTCCTGGCCAGACCCCGATGTGTCCTGCTGTGTCCTCTGTCCCCAGGCAGGAGGAGAGCTGGGGTAAGGTTTGAGGCCAGGATCCTCAACTAAGGCCACAGCCCAGAAGCAGCCCATGCGCCCAGCAGGGCGGAGGAGCATCTGCTGAGTGCCCCACGCCTGGGCCCAGGGGTCTCCCTGTACCCAGAGCAGGGCCGCAGCACCAACTGTGCAAGCTGTGATTGCCTCAGAAAACCCTCCTGTCCTGTTGCTCTGCTTCCCTGGCCCAGCACACAGGCACCCGCACTCCACGGTGCACAGCACCAGCAGCTCTGCCAGCCCAGAGCCCCAGGAAGGGGTGCAAGATGTGGGTGCCCAGATGGGCTGCCCATTTCCACAAGGAGCTGTCTGTCCACACAGCTGGAGCCTCTCTCTCTGCGGACCCCTGAGAGGCGGGAGGAGAGCCTGGGGGACCAGAGGCATCGAGTCAAAGTTGCTCTGAATGGGCTGAGCTCAGCCACTGAGTCTGTCTATTGACACAAAGCCAGGTCCACGCCCGAGGCCCCATGGGTGAAGACTGGGAGGGCTGTGCAGGCGGCCTTGTTAGTTAGGTCCTGATAAAGCTCTTTGCCGCCTGTGGGACAGGCTGTTTGTCACTCACTGGGACGAAGACTTGTGTGTTGTCGGCACCTCTGCTTCTCCTAATCAAGACCTGGAGGTGGACCTTGAGCGGAGAATAACTGGGGAGCTCTCCCAGATTTCCTAGGGTACTTATTGTCCCTTAAATAAATAGCAATTAATACTAAAACATTTAATCAAAGTTGAAGAGCGGGTGAAGACATTTATCTCCAATAGCTGCCCAGACTCTCCAAATGCATTTTTAACGAGGGTGGAGCCGACTGTGGTCACGAGGGTCCTCGTCCTGTCACACCAACCTGTGTGCACACGTGGGCCCAGTGGTGGCCCCCAGCTGGGCTCAGGGACAGCTGGGCACCCTGCAGCCCCGAGGCCGCATCTGCAGTCCGTTCCACCTGGTTCCTGTCTCAGCCCACCTCTGCAGCGGGGCTGGGCTGCTCTGGGCATAGACAAAACGAAGCTGCCCTCCTGTGTCCGAGGAAGAGCACCTGGACCACACATGGCAGCGGCAGCGCCTTGGGGAGAGTTCCGCCCCCCTCTCTCGCCTCTTTCCAAGTGGAGCCGCCGAAACCATCAAAGCTCCTGAATCCAGAGCAAGTGAGACACAAATCACCATGTTATTATTTTCAAAAAACACACTGAAGACATAACTAATAAAAAAAAGAAAAAACAGGAAATGCCCCTGAGCCTTCCCACTTCATTGTTAAAAAAAAAACATTAATAGAACATGGAGGTTTTGTAATTCTGAGGGTCACTGTTTTCAAAGCGACACCCAGGCCCTGGTGGAGCCGAGCGCTCCCTTTCAGGTTGCTGAAAGGCACTGCGTCCCTTTCAGGTGGCTGCCCTATGTTCTCTTGGCAGAAGCAGGCTCTGAGCCCTGCCCCAGGGAGCCGAGGGGCTGTCGCAGCTGCCTCCTTCCAAGCAGCAGAGGGCAGAATGGGTCCCGGCTCCCATCTCCCGGATAGCTCTGTCTGGCAGGCAGCTTCCTTCCTTGGCCAGCTGAGGAGCCTCCTAGCTGCAGGTTCCGCGCGTCTCTGCCTCTGGCCCCTGGCTTGGGCTCCTGTTCTCTGGCTGCACAGCCCTCGGGCTGAGCCTCAAAACAGCAGTCCGAGCACCTCCCAGAGCCGCAGTTGGAGCCATGCAGCCAGCTGCATTCCGGAGCCTCCCCCAGGCCTGCTGCTGGGACTGGGTCCAGCCTCTGCTTCCAAGTAGCCACTGCAGACACAGGGCCAGCCAGGTCTCCCTTCCACATAGAGCCCCCCACCCACACTTACTTCTGAAGGCACAGGAAGAGGGGTCCCAGGACAAATCTCCTTTTGGAGCACAGGTCTCTTCTCAGCTTCCTCCGGGCCTGGTTCCCACCCCAGGCAGGCAGGAGCCAAAGGTGGCCTGGTGGTGACCCTCGTCCTTGGGGAGTTCACACACACACACACACACACACACACACACACACATCTAAAAGTGTCTGTAGATTGTCCCACACCTCAGAAGGAACAGGACAGGCGCAGAGTGGATGGAGATAAACACACGCCACCTCCAGGAAGGACAGGGGCCTGAGGAGCCTCGGCCACTGAACCTCAGGAATGTGAGGCTGGGATCTGCAGGTCCGAATGAGGGTGCCATGGGGGGCTTAGAGAGGAAGAGGAGGAGGAAGAAGGGCAGAGTGGGCCCTCACCGCATCTGCCTCCAGATCCCGCACACCACCCACATTCAAGCTCTGTCCGCTGAACCCCAGCACCCCTCCCTGAGCCCCTGCACCGCCATCTGTCTCTGGATCATGACCACTTGGGTCCCTCCTGTGAGTGTGACTGTGTAGCACCAGAAAACATTTGAATGAAGATGGGAGCACCGCAGGGGGTTCCCTTGTGGTGATTTAACCCCTATAGAGTTGCCCAATCAGCTGTCGCTTGTGGTGGTTGGCAGGCTGAGGTGACCTTCAGAGACCTGACTTCCATGGTCACAATTTGGGTGTCTGGGAAGGACCACCCCTTTGGATAGACTTTGGGGCTGAGGCTCCAGGAACCGAAAGCAGGGGCAGCTGCTCCGGGGCCACCAGCCACACTGGCTAAGCCCAGTGGGAGTCCTGCACTCTGCAGGCATGTCCCACCTGGTGGTCTGCAGGCCTCTGTTCCCCTGGTCAGTGGGCGTAAGAACACCATACTCCTGTCTGTTGGGGACAGCTAGGTGACAGTCTCTGCCTGGCTGTCCTTAGACCTTATACAGAGCTCTTAGAAATACATGTTCCCAGACCTGGCCAGGAGTCTGTTTCTGAGAAGACCTGAAGGTGCCAGGGTGGAGCCAGTCTGACTGCCTATGCTCCAAGCCTCTCCTGACCTCATCTGGGGTCCCTTGGCAGCCCCACCCCACTTTTTGCATGGACCAGGCTGTGTAGGCAGTTCCTTTCTGCCTGTAGCTAGCTCTGAGGCACCTCATCCCCGTATCCCAGGTGCCCTTTTGAGCAGACACACCCACCTGCAGAGCTGGAGTTCCTGTCCACACCCAGGAGTGCTGGTACTGTCCAATGATACCTGGGCCAGGCTGGCCTGCTGGATCCCTCAATGCCAGGGGACTGGGCCTTACTGTCTGAGGCACCCACAGGCTGGACTGACACCCCTGTCCCTGTGCCTGCTGCAGGAGCTCACCTTCAGCAAGCTCCCCTTCCTGGGAGAACTGAGAAGGTGTCTTTCTGATGTGACCTGTGAGTGTCTCCTCAGTCCCGGCTGCAGGGTGGATAGGGTACTTTCCTTCCCAGGAGCGGAGCGCTGCAGCTCTGATCCTACACCTCTGTAGGGAGCACGGGGCACTCCGATCGCAGTAACAATCCCCGAAGTCAGAGACCGCTTCACGGCCCCGAGGGCTGCTGTTTCTTGCAGTTCTCAATGCAGGTTCTCATGAGACACCCTTCCCTCTTGTAGGCCACAGGGGTGCGCCCACTGGCCGAGCAGGAGGGAAGCTGGGGCTGCGCGTGGTGGGGGCCGCCACAGCCTCCCGGGCTGGTCCTGCTGCCTGCACTTAATCTCTTCCTGTTTTCTTTCCATGCAGGATTCCGTTGGTGAACCTGTAAAAACAAAACAAAAATACAAAACCCAAAACTAAACTGTCTGAGGGGGAGGGTCCCCGCACCTGCCACCTCTGTCTGCCGGTGGGAAACACACAGCAGCCGCTCTAGGCCAAATATATTTTTGTAAAAATGCTCACGCCTAAGGGTGACTGCCTTCCCCGGAGTCTTCTTTGGAGAACAGAATGAGGACACGCACGAAGGGGACTGGAGACCGAGAGACCAGGTGGCCACGTGGATGGGGCAGGAGGAGGCATCCACGCCTGGGATTTGGACCACGATTCTGAACCTGTGCCAATAATACCATTATGTGCCATGAACCGACCCGAGAGCCCGGCCCAGCGCCGAAGCCGAGCGAATCACATGTAGAAATCTCACAGAGAACAGGGGCGGGAATCTCTTCCGATAGAGTCTCTATTTCCGGTTATTATACATATATAAATATATAAATACCAACAGACACACACGCACACACACTTTTTTTGTACGGTAGCAATTTTTGAAGATCTTCAATGTTCCTTTTTAAAAAAAGAATTGTGTTCTAGGTTACGGAATCTGATTTATTTAACACGCTTAGTACGAACAGAATCAAACTGATGTTTTCTACTCCGGCCACTCACGGCACACACACCCCACCCCACACACCCGCACATGCATTCACACTCACGCATATATCCGCATATATTGGAAATACAGCTCCACGGGGGAGTCTTTCTTTACTCTTCCTGGTGACCTGATGGTCCATCACTGATCATCCTGGGTACAGCGTGCATCTCCTGGTACCTGCTGGGTGACGACAGGTGTGTGATGTGCTGTCCTGGGCCAGCACAAAGGACGCGGTGGGTTCCTATATATATGTACACACATGCGTGCATCAGTGTCGCCTTCCTTCATTTAACCCTTAGGAGATGCTACCTGACAGCCGCGCACACATTGCCGTAGCCAGCTGCTGCGAGGCGGGCCCGGCTGATCACCAGGTTGGGTGGGCGGTGGATTCTCAGACATTTGTGTTATACGAGCAGAGACTGAATTAAAGAAATTTTCCAGTTCCAAAAAGTAAAGGAAAATCCTTCCCGCGTGTGCACGTTGGGCAGGGCGGCCCTCGGAAGGCGCGAGGGCTGGTTTTGCTTGGTGGTGACATGTGGCAATTGTGTATGTGACAGCCCAGGCCATTCTGGGTCTTGGTCTGGATGTTGCTGCTTTTTCTAGGGGCCCAGGGTGGCCCAGGTGTTGGTGGGGGCTGTCGGAAGAGGCTACCCTCATGTCCACACCCCAGGGCCCTCTGTTGGGTGGTAGACTGTGCCCCAGAGCTCCCCGGAGTGGGAGCCTGGCCTGGAGCCTGATGACCTCGAGGGCTCCCCGCACACTGCCGTCCACATTGCTGTGCCTGGTCATCTGGACCCGTAGGCCCAGAGCTGCTGCCGGCAGTGGGCACAGCTGGGGACCCCTGCAGCTCGCTAACCCACTTTCTTCCAGAGTAGGGGTGCAGGCCCAGATGAGGTGTGGGGTTCGTCCCCAAAGAGTGTGTTTCCTCGGGTATCCCAGGGATGGCTTGGACTTAACCTCGAGGGAAAGGCAGGTGATGGCCAGACAGATAACTGTGTTTGTCCCATGGAGCACCAGGCTGCCAACATTCTGCTGCATCCGTGGGACTCAGTTTCCCTCAAACTCCTCAAAGTGGGCTTGAAGCATTCACTTTTGTGCCTCCTGGAACATTAGAGAGAGAAAGAAGCAGGGTGGATGCCAGTGCCCGGTCCCGCCTGATCAGCAGCCAGGCGGCGCTCAAACATTGGGAGGCTTGGTTTTCGTTTTGTTCTGTCCTCACCGAGTCACAGCTTTGGCACACACCAAGGTGGTGCTGGAAGCTGCCCCTGGCCTCAGGTCCTCTCGGGTCCTTGATGCCCTGTGTGTCATCCAGCCCCTGCCCTTGGTCCTCAAAGCCCTCTCAGTTTGGTGTTGGTGCCAGGTGAGGACCCATCGGGTAGGAGGTGATGCAGAGCCGTTCCCATACCCTGTCCTCTCTGCGCAGACCCTAGGCTGCACTCCAGATGCCCCGAGGTCTTCATGGAGCCCCCAGAATCCCAAGTCTTGGAGGGAAGCTTAGAAAGACAAAGTCGTGTGGCTGACACTCCAGCATGGGCACAGAACAAGGTGATGGGGTCCACGTGGGCCCTACTCAGATCAGCCAAGGCTGTTGACTGGAGAGGCTGCTGCCCGGCTGCCCTTACCTGGTGCAGACAGAGGGATTGTGAGGGGGTTTTACTTTATCCCTAGCGCCCACCCCTTGCTGCTGTAGAGATGGCACAGGCAGGACATCTGTGGCTGCTCAGGGCCTGGGGGAGTCTGGTGGTGCCTGCAACATTGCCCACGTCCTTCTATGGCCTCAGGCAAAGTGCTGAGCCCTGAGTGTTCTGTCTTCTCACTTTGACCTCTGGCATCCACAGTCCACTTGCGGACACCTCCTCCCCCAGGGCTGCTCCTACGTGGCATCCTCCCTGCACAGGCAGGAGCAGCCCTTGGGGTCCCTGGAGGACCTGGTCCTCCCAGTGTAGAGTCTGAGTGGACCCCCACTGCTATGGCCATCTCCCAGGCCTTCTTTTTACACTTAGAAACCCAACTGTCCAGGAACTCCCCCGACTCTCTGAATGTGACCACCAGGCAGCCACCTGTGACCACTGTAACCCCGCCATCTGAAACCCTCCTTTCTTCTGTAAAATGTATCAGTCCTCATGGCCATGTCTGGCCACAGGTAGAGTTCTCGTCTCCCACAGGCTGCCCCTGTGGGCTTTCTGTGTCGATGTCCAGGCCACCATCCAGGTCTTAAAGAACACATCGTCTTGGGCCATCTCCACTTGAACTCTCTTGCCTGTGGAGTAAGAGTCCATCTGTTTGCTTCTTCTCCCAGATGGTCAAGGGTCTTCTGAAGCCGATGAGGCTGGGCTGACCTTGAGCTTTTGGAAAAGAGACAGAGATAGGGCTGAAGCTGGGACCCACAACCCGTTCACAGCCAGGCTGGATAGTCCTGGTCCTTTATTTCAAAATGGCACCAGGACAACCTTCCCTTTGCCTGTCTTGAACAGCATCACCTCTGTCATTGGGAGGATCTTGGGGAAGATGAGTCTCCAGGTCCTTGGGCTGTCCCTTCTTCTGCTGACCTCTTGGGTCATGATGGGTGAGGACACAGACTGGGCCATTCCCTGTTTCCACTTGTGAGTTCTCTGCAAGTGTACCATGTACACAGGGAGAAGACGTGGCTCTTCCTGATGCACTGTGCTTAGCCAAGTCTTCATTCCTCTTCTCCTGGGCCAGTACACACTTGAACTTCTACCATGTTGGCCAAATGGCTGGAAGCAAAGGGGTGTGGTCCTGCCCTTTGGGTTTTGCAGATAAGAATATATGAACACATAAAATAATTCACAGAGAATAAGCAGTGGAGGGACAGAGAACAGTGATATCCTCATATGAGTGATATGAGGAACAAAGAGAGACAAGCAGTTGTCACAGTTGCCTGGGATTGGATGAATTACTGAGGAAGGTCTGGGATTGGATGGATTACTGAAGAAGGTCTGTGATTGGATGGATTACTGAGGGATGATCTAGGATTGGATGGATTACTGAGGAAGGTCTGGGATTGGGTGGATGGAGAAAGACAGTTTTAGTCTTTCCTCCCTCATGGCCAGAAGCAGATATTGGATGCATCACAGATGTCTCTGCTAGACCCTCAGTCCTTCCAGGAAGGGTGGTGTGAGCTGGGATAAGCACCGTCACCCTAGCCATGAATGTGCCCCCTTGCCAGCACGACCCCAGCCCCAGCCCTGCTCATGTTCCTCCAACCTTCCATGTGACCAGGTCAACCAGGTCTCCACGAGGACAGGGCTGTCCCTCCTGGACCAGAGGTAGTGCTTTGCAAACACCCCCACACCGAGCACATAACTGTCCTCTTAAACAACATCTGCGTTAAGGAAGCAGCTCTTCTGAAACAGGCAGTGATTCATGTAATTTTGGAATGGTTACTTTGGTGCCGTTTGTCAATTTGCTCTGCCGTACTCTTTTTTGATTGTTTGTTTGTTTCCCAGTGTAAATAGCACAGCCCACTAAATGAGCCAAATTCTCATCATCTCGAGTCTCTGATTATTCTCCCCACTTATCTTGCCTTGATGCTCTGCCTGCAAAGAAGATAAACTCGAGGCTGGATTTGTGTGTTTGTTACTCTAGTGTTACCTGTGATGTTTCCAGGCGGGTCTGGAATGATGGTTTGGCATTTTGAAGCACACTAGAAGCTCTTCTTTCTAAAGGGTGTGAAGCCCGGTTATATACAGTTTTGCATAATTTCTGGGCATAGACCTTGCTTGCATTTGGAAGGTGCGGCTAGAGAGGGACTTAGGGAATTGCTATCTTTCCAATCACCCCACCCATCCAACAAACAGAAGAAGAGGCGTTTTCTGCCTTTGGAACGTTCTAGAAAAAGTTCAGTTAGCAAGCACACAGTAGTCACCATGTGTGGCCAGGCAGGCCCTGTGAGGGATTTCATTGTGCGTGGCTGCTCTTGTGCAAAGGGTGTCCTATCACTTGCACTGTGTAGGGGTGGACCCTCCCCTTCCCCACCAGAAACAGGAGGCGAGCCTACTGGAAATGGCAGCCACTTCCAGAAATGCTCACGTCCTCACCCAACCCTCTTCTGCTCCTCTCAGCTGACTGAGCCATGAGTCAGAAGGGAGATGGTTCTTGCCCTGGGCTCCTAAGGTGGTGGTTTGTGGACAGCAGGGGCTGGGGGCTTCTCCCTAATGGGTTGCCAAGCACTTTACACCCGCCCTTAAATGCAGAGCCACGCCCATCTGTAAGGACAACTGAAGAGAAGGATCAACTAGGTTTTAACTGATGGTCAACTGGGGGATCCAATTGGATGGAAACTTGGCATTCCAGCAGCTCTGGGACCTGTGCCTTGCTGGAGCCCCTCCTGAATGCCCTGGAGTGACTAGGTGTAAAATCAAGAGTCCATTTGAATGAATCCATGAATCTAAGTTATCATAGGGCAGGCTGGACTTGAGAGGACTGATGCTAAGTAGGGCCAACCTCATGGATCTGGGCCACCTAGGATGGAAAGAGTTTAAACCACTGGTGAGAAGGGAGCGGGAGCAGTGACTATATAATTGGAGATGTTGAGTTTTCTTGTGTAAATTGGAATCACGACGCACATCTGCCACAGAGACTGTTCCATTAAATGGGTTAATAAGCTATGCCCCGAGAGTCATTGCAACATTCCCATGGGGCTGAACAGCTCTTGTAGGAATCTTGAGTTCCATGGTCCCACATCTGCTGGGGGGAGTGCTGAGAGCACTGGGTTGTCGGGGATTCTTTGTAGAAGTTAATTAGTTTTGTCCCAGGTGGTCTTTCTCTTAAAACAGAATTCTCTGGAGATGCGAGTTTTCCTTGTGGAATTCCACACTCAGTTATTAACACCACTACATAACGGTGCCTCGGAAACTTTCCTTTTGAGTGGACCTGGTCCAGCTGACTCCCGGTTAGCCACCATCGGCTTCCTGAAAGGCCATCATAATGTCCTTTAGCAGTGGTGTGTACTTCGGGTTGCCAAATGTCAGTTAATCCTGAATTGGCAAAGTTACTGCTCCCAGGAAATCAGAGACAGCTTTGACCATGAGGAAGCAAGAATAGCGTGTAGCCCCCAGTTCTGTTTCTGTCACTTGTTATCCCATGAAGACGTGCAGCTACTAAAAATTGTGTAAGTAGCACTTTGAGGACCCGGTATGATCGGTTCGGAAGACTGCACGGGAATAATCATTGAAGGAGCTAATAATGCGTCTCTATCTCAGGGCCACCTGAGACAAAGCTGATTGATCCATTCCATTCTCCTCCCTGGTCGTCCTAGCCAGCAGGGACAATTTCATCCCCCTGTAACACTTTAACTCCAACTTCTGACCTTTAGAGACGGCTTGGGCTTGAGACCATAAGGGATTTTGCTCATGTTCAGGCTCTGACCCAGGAAGGTTGACCAGCGAGCTGTAGGGTTTCTAAGTCAGTTTCTGTGCCCAGGCAGCGGCTGTATCCAGGAACCCCTTCCTCCGCCTGCTGCTGGATCGGGTGGGGACTCTGCTTCAGTGTTTCTCCCACGTGTGCTTGGGTTCCTAATGCCGAGTTGTGACATCACCTACAGCGTAGGGTCTGCAGAGCAGTCCAGGTGCTTCGTTTTGCACGTACAAGACGTCAGTGCAACCCTAGAAAGCTCCGGGGAGCTGATTCCCTACAGAGCTCTTTCAACAAGATGTATCCTCCGCTGAGCCCCCATCCTCCCAGTGCTGGGCCCCAAAGGCGAGGAGGGCCCTGGCCTTGAAAGGTCAGACTCCCAGACCAGGCCCTGGGTCACCCCCTCCTAGAGCTAAACTGCCAACACCCACAGACATGTTTTGTTGTACTTTCTGTGTGTGTCTGTGTGTGTGTGTGTGCGCACGTGCGTGGTGTGTGTGTGTGTGTGTGTGTGTGTGTGTGTGTGTGTGTGTGTGTTTTCTCTTGCATTTGGGTCACTTTCTCTAAAGTCAGGGAGTGAAAGAGCCTGGCAAGGTCAGTTCTCAGTCAAAGGACAATAAGTTTGATTCTTAAAGATAAATTCCCAAAGCAGGTGACTCACGGGGATTCTGAAAACCTCCTGGAACAGCATGTGTCACGCTGGCCCATGAAAGGGCTAAAATTAGACCCTCTGCCATCTAAAGTGAGGTAGGAGAGGTGGGAAATTGAGACGCTTTGGTGTGAAAGATTGAGATTTGGGGGTAATGTGGCTAGCTTGGGGAGTTAGAGGACCGTTTTCTTACAAACCGTGTTTTGGTTTTTTTTTCTGGCAGCCTCAGTAGAATTGGTCATTCCTCTTAATTTCCTGGAGAAACAAGATTGCTGACATTAAAGTCCAGGGCAGGGTTCCCCTGAGTTAAGAGTGTTTAATGAAAGCAGACCACCCACCACAGAGCTTCCCAGGAATGGTAGTGACCATATGGATTAACCGTGTTTAACTTCTCCTGATGGAAGGTGAATGGGTATACAAGCAGGACCCTGTCAACCTACCCCTCTCCTTTGGAAGAAAGGGTCCTCAACTTTTAGACCTACAAGTGTTAAACTGGCCTTTGGAGAAGATGTGCATTGATTGCATTCTTAAAGTCTTTTACTTTAAACAAATACATATTTACTGAAAATACATAAAAATATCAATAACCAAGCACACAAGAAACCTCTGGAGCTCTGTACCGATTGCTTAGTTTGGTGGAAACTGCTCATTAAATACTGAATGCATGGGAAAAAGTCTCAGAAATCTCTCCAACGTCAAACTAGCCACGTACACTGAGCCTGGCCTAGGGACAGTTCTGTCAAAAAGATATCTAAGAAGCCTTCAGTCACGTCATGGTCAGTGGCTGAGCATTGGACACCTCTGGGCGTTGGTGGAGGATGCTTATAGTAACCTCCGAATGGATTTTTCACGGGGTACCTATATGAGCGTGTCCTAGCTGGGGACAGAAAGACCATTTTCACTTCAGCTGTCCCTGTGTGTTTAAATATCAGTTCAGTTCACCAGCCCTGTTACATAAATTTATAAAGTCAGTGGCCGTTGTCTCCACCCCAGCTCCCCAGCTCCCCCGCTCCCCCGTGGAACCAGAAATTCAGTCTATGAATGTGCACCCCAGGGTGAGAAATCCAGCCACGAGGCCTGCATTGGCCTCTTTTCTCAGCAGTCCGGGGGGCGTTTCAGACCTTAACTCCTCCTCTTTTCGCATGTACAGCAAACACTGGGTTTATTTTGCACTTTCTAAATTACTTTCTGATACAGTAAACACTTCACTGTGTATTGACCTTTTACACAAGCATTTGTTCTTTTTCAAGAGAAGCAGCGTCCTGCGTCCACGTTCCTGTTCCTCACAGATCAGCACTCAGCGTCTCTGCAGCCCTTCTCCCGGGGCATCCTCCTGGGACAGTTGGACCACCCTGGTTTCCTACTGTGTTCTTCCTTAAATGCATATCATAATTATGTTATGAACAAACATGACACACTATATTTTGGTTGGGTGGGGGGCAGGTGGCCCGGTGTAATTTCCTTACAGGTGAACTTTTATTCCAGATTTTTTAAGTTGTTTCTGTATTTCGAAGCTATGTATTTGGAAAACATTGTAAATGAAACACATATATATTACCTTTCCTCTGTATATTTAGTACTCTGATATTGCTATTAAAATCATGATATAAAAAAAAGCAATCCACGTGAGTCCAGGCTTTGACCGCTCAAGCACTTTTTAAAGCTTACTTTTTATCTTTAAGAATATTATTCTACGCTAGCCTCTAAAGATGTGACTGTTTATGTCTCTATGCCATGGTCCAGCCTGAGATTTTCTCTGTAGAAAATCATTATTTCCAACCTGGAGCTCTGCCCTGCTAAAGGACAAGGACCCTCCTCTGCTCTGCATGTGTGTCCCAGGGTACCCAGCAGTACTGCACAGGGCTGCCCTGGAGACTGTGGTGCCCACAGGTGAAGGCTGGGGTTCCCAGGACTCTCAGATAACAGGGCAAGGCCAGCCAACACCTGAAAATGCACCTGCTGAGGAACCCACGCCTCTGCTTGCATGCTGGTCTTGGGTTTCTAGCGGGGCACCTGCGCCCAGGCCGGTGGTGGCAGTCAGGATACATCAGAACTCGCACAGTATTGGAGGGGCCAGGGAGCTCTGTCCGCCTCCAGACAGGCTGAGCCGTGATGGACGGCTGTGAGCAGGGTCTCCCCGAGACCGGCTTGCAGCTCAGAGAACATCTGGCCCTGCCCAAGGCACTTCCGGTTGTCCCAGCTGAGCACAGGGTGCTGCTGGCCCTGCAGAGTAGGGGTCCTGTTACTAATCTCAGGGTACTTGAGACAGATGACCCTGTCTAAAGGCTCGAGACCACACCTCAGACCCACGGAGGACACAGCCTTCCCTCAGCTTCTGTTGTGAGGGGCCTCACAGGTCTGGTCAGGGTTCTCCTGCCCTGGCCACTGCGCCTGAGGCTTAGTCTAAGGAGGTGAGACAGCCAGGCGGCCTGTGTCAGGGATCCCTCTGGGCAGCCCAGCACCTCCATGTTTCTAAGCTCCTTCGAACACGCCTGAGGTCAGCACCATCAAGGCAGCTGCCTCACGGATCGAACCTTTTGCCAGAAGGGACAGAGCAAGGCAGAAAGAGGGCCCTTGGCTTTTGAAGACCCGCTTAGACAGGCAGGGGCACCAAGCTGGGCCTCCCCAGTTCCTTACTAAAGCCGCTCTGCACCAGCTGCAGGCTCAGGCCACCTTCAGAGGCCCTTTCCGGGTGACCAGCCTGTGGTTCTGCTTCTGGCCATGGCCCAGGACCACAGCAGGAAGGCAGGAAGAAAGAGGGAGTCGAAGTGTGCTCACAGCCCCAGTGACACAGCCGAGCACATCCGCAGGTAAGGAGGACCAGGCTCAGCCGAGCACATCCACAGGTGAGAAGGACCAGGCTCAGCGGGCTTCCCTGAACGGAAAACCACTCAGAAGTGCGGTGGAGCCTACGATTGGAGTGGGCTCCGGTCCTCCTGTCCATCCGGGGAGAAGAGAACGTGCTTTGACACTAATTGGTTCTCGTAGCACTTGTCCCACTCCAGCATGACCTGCTACAGCGAGAATGGCCAGGGGACATGGGAGGCACTGGCCCACTGTCACGGCTCCAGCCACGCCTCGGTCTGGCTGCCTCTGCCTGTAGGGCTCTGCCTGTGCATGGGCTTCGAGCTGGCAGATGGCTGAAGTGACCTCCCGCTCCCCAGGGGGCCCTCTCCGGAGCCCACCAGTGGCTTCACGCCTTGGACCATTGATGAATGGGATGCATAACTGTCTTTAACAAGCAGAAAAAACAATGCCACTCTGGTCATTTAACTGATTTAAACAAATCAACAGCCTGGATACCATTAAAATAAACTCAATTTGCTCACCAGTGAGAGGGGGAAATTGGGTTTCTAGTATCCATTTGCTAGTGCATGGTGCTCTTCTCTTTGAACTGAAGCCAAGAAAATAAACACAGGGTCCCCATATGGCTGGATACATTTAGCAGAGCAGCCTGCTAGAGGTTTCTAAATATGCGAGCTCATCAGAAACATCAGCGCCCTGGGCCGTGGCTGCAGATGGAGCCTCCCTCCAGAGCAGGGAAGAGGCTGGGCACGGTGGCACCGAGGGACATGGCCCAGGCTACAGGAACCCTTAGCAAATATCCTGCCAATGGTAGGGAGTGTAGGAAGAAAGAAGGGAGACGTGTGTGCCAGGGCCAAGGACATCCATGTCCCCTCCCTTGAAAGAAGCTGGTTCGGTGGGCTGCAGGTCAAAGGTGCCAGCTGGATCTTCCTCCAAACCAAGGCTCCCAGGCTGAGCCGAGTTGGGAAGACTCCAGGATCGTCGACCCTGCAATCTGCAGGTGCCTTGTGCATGGCTGCCTTAGTTGTGCCTCGTAAACTGGGATCTTTCAAATCCTTCTATCACCTAGGTTTTCCTGGTGGGCGTAGACTTCAGAGCCAATAACTTGGGTCCTAAGTTGGTTACACAACTGGTTCCCTTCAGGCAGAGCCTGTACTCCAGGTCCACCCTCTGCGCAGCATGGAGGCACTGGGTGCTGTTCAGAGACTTTTCTGTGACACTCCTGGCATCTACTTCAAGATGGCAGGTATCCCAGGAGCAAAGTCTGAGCTCTCCTTTCCCAGCTTGGTTCTGGCCTTAATAGTTTACCAGGGTGCTGCGTGTAACCCATGTGTCATCTTCCAGGTCTGGAGGCCCTGAATGAGGTCTGGGTGTGCAAGGCTGTGCTCCTCCCAGGGGTCCAGGAAGGATCTGTGCCAACTCCTGGCATTCCCGTGACTCACTATCCCATTACTCCAGGCCACACGTGGCATTTTCCCTTCATACCTCTGTGTCCAAATCTCCCTTTGTTTATCAGGACCCTGCCAGACTGCATCAGCACCCATCTTACCAATATGACCCCATCTGACCCGGTGCATATACAATGACCTAACCTTTCGGGGTCCTGGGGCTCGGTACTGCAACATACAAATGGGAAGCACAGTCCAGCCCTTTACAAGAGGGTTGCGGAGAGACGTCACAGTATTTCTGAAAGCTGTGCCTTTCCTTTGCTCTCTGTTTTAAGAAAACAAAACAAAACAAAACAAAACAAGGGAACTAGGGGGAAAGGAAGGTAAAACAAAGAATCTGAGGTCCGTTCTCCTCCCCCATCTGAGCCAGCAGCCTGGCCAAGCAGTGCTGGCCTTGCCCTTGGTTCCAAGGCTGCCAAGTTCACTCAGAAGCCCAGCCCAGTGAGGAAAGGGGAAGCAGCTTCTTTAACCTGACCGCGTCCAGAGCAGCAGAGCAGTGCATGCCTGTGGTTCCAGGCTGCCCGACAGAGGTGAGGCAGCTGCCGTGGCGCTGTGCCGTAATGAGACTGAGGCGGGAAGGTGGGGCAGAGTGCGGAATGGCTCACACAGAGCAGCTGCAAACACAGAGACCGACTTTTTTCTCACTCTGTTTGCATCTGTGGTTTCTTATTTCTGTTCCCTTTTCTTCCCTGGATTTCTGAGCTTCCTATATGGCTCCTGCACATTCCACTCTGCATCACGAGAGGCCTCTGGTCAGGAGCTGCTGCTTGGCTGGGGGAGGGAGGCCAGTACTGTGGGCCAGAGACACTTGCTAACTTTCCCTGGGGCGGGTGGGCTCTTCTCAGCGCCTCCCACCCTTTGCTACGGGGCCTGGCCTTGCCCAGGGCCCTTCCCGCTTGCGCTGACCCCTCCTCTCCAGCACTCCCCCTGCTCTTCCATCTCTTCAGCCTTGAACTTGGTGGAGACGCCGCTGCAGAAGCTCTGGTGACCAAGGCTGTTTCTCCTGAAGGGCGGCATTTCCAGGAGTGAGACTGATTTGGATAATGCTAAAATGCTGGAGGTGAGAGCCGAGGGAAGCAGGAGCTGCATACACACGGGGATGTCCGCTGGTGGCTGGTGGCTGGGCCCCAGCGCAGCCCAGAGGCTGAGGTCGTGGAGCTCTCCATGGTTCTGGAAAAGGGAGGCTCTTTACACTTGTTTTCTTTGGAGCCCATGAGTAGGCTCCCCGCTGGTAGTTTTATAGACAATCAAAGTCTGGTTGCTGAGAACCATTCCACACAAACAATGGCTTGTGGAAAGCTATGAGATAATGAGGTTTGGATAATGAGGGAGCCATGGGCGCAGTCTGCAGACCTCCCCGGGTGACAGACTGCTTCCCGTTGACTGATCCCACTGTTACCAGCAGATTTCCTGGGACTTGTCCTCACAAAGGCTACCGAGGATGCCCCAAGGGTTCTGAGAATGGATCCCCTTTAGTCAGTTAAAGTCATGCATCACAGTGTTGCAAACCAGGTTTGTCTTTGTCCTTTCCAAGTCAGCAAGGGACCTCTCACTGGACAGGCTTTTAGGGAAACAAACAAGAACAAAACATTATGTGTGAGCTCTGGCTGAGCTTGGTTCTTCCTGTTGAGAAAAGAAATCACACCACGATCCCTCTGGGAAGGAGGCAGGTGCCTGATTCGTGGGGCCAGGCCCTGGCTGGGCTTGGAGGCCACGCACAGGAATTGAGTAACGGGAGATGTGAGCATCCCTCAGCCCGGGCTCTCATACACTAGCATTATGCAGAAAACTAATGAGAATCACTGAAAGATGGGGCCCACTTGGGATTGAATTACCACTTAAATCAAAGTGACGGTGGGCAGGGGGCTTATGGAATGGAATGAAGGAGGAAGCTGTGTTTTGATTGGGAAGCCCTGGGCGCTCTCCAGGACAGTGGGCCCTTCTGCATGAAATATAACCCCGAGCTTCTGCTCTGCCCTCTGTGATTTATCTGAGCCAGAGAGACTTGTTCCAGTGCTTCTGAATGTTATTTCCAAAGAGCAAATGAACATCTCATTCCGGAATCAATGACACAGGAAACCAAGTTGGAAGGCAGTGGTACTGGGGAGAGGCAGGAAGCCACACTGAGTTCTGCTGGCTTCTATATTTAAACTCTGTTTCAAGCAAGCTGGAGGGCTGTGCAGAGGAGGGAGACGTGTGCATTCCTGGGCTCCTCCTGTGACCACAGGCCTTGGTCAGAGTGGAGTGGAGCGTGACAGGGAACCAACCATGGAAATATGAGAGCCGCCTGCCTAGCTGGGGGTCCTGGTGGTCAAATGATCCTCGGTGATGGTCACCTCCTGCCTTTCCTTTTCTGTACCTCTCCCAGTCCTAGGGTCCAGGTGCTCTAATCTGCAAGTCAGCATCTTCCTCTTGCTCTAGAAAAGAGATCAAATGTGAGATTGTTTGTATCCTCTCTCCTGAGGCTTTTTGGGGGGCTGGTTCAGTCAAGTTTCTGTCAGTGCCCAACAGGTCCAGCTCTCAACATGAGTGCCAGCAGGAGCAGCATCTCTCAGTAGTCCTGGCCAATGTCTGGCATGGTGTAACCACATAGAAGAACCTGGAGGAGGGACCTTCCTGCACCAGCTGCCCCTCACCCACCTGGCCTGGACCCCAAGTCAGTCTCCATGGTCCAACAGGATTCTTTGGAGAGATAGCTGAATTGCCCCAACCCAGCACCCATGTGCATCACACCTTCCTGAATGTACACATTGATTAATTCCCAGGAAGTAGCTCAGCCCCACTGGGCAGAAAGGGCAGGGGGGAGGCACTCTTGTCATCAGGGGCTTCCCGTGCCCCAGCTCAGGTGGGCTTGCTTCAGGCCCTGTTCCTTCACGTCCATCTCTGTTCCCCTCCTCCCTCAACCCCCAGTCAGAACATAACCGGCTCTGGTTTCTGTGCAGCCGAGCTTTGCGGCTTAAGAAAGAAAACTCTTAGTCCCTCCGTAGGGGACGCTTTCTCTTCCCTTCTGGGCTCCACAAGGGAGGCAAATGTCCCCTGGGGCCCCCTGCTGGCTTGGAAGTCAAAGAGCAAGGCTCCTCCTCCTCTGGCAAGGAGTCTCTGCAAGCCCCTAAAAAGCTTGGGAGGCTTCTTCAACCATCTGTGCTTGGGAACCTGTAAATTTTGGGAAAAGGATTCACTCCTGCAAGGTGGGGAGAAACAGTCAGTTACCAAACATGTGAAGTTCAAGACAGTGTGTGCTTCCTGCAGCCAGAAGTCCCTGAGCAGGCTCTGGCCCAGAGGCAGTGCCCCTGGGGACATGAGGGTGGGTGCTGCCCAGTGAGACAATGCCTTCCAGGAAGCCCACCAGCCACCAGCATGGCCGTGCAGCTTGTGGAGGAGACTGAGCTCCTTGAAGTGAGATCCCCACAAGCTTCATGGCCCCCTCCATGGTGGGCTCAGGCCCTGGAACAGGACACATGTCAGGCAGCAGTGTGCACTCCTGTCCCCAGCCAGGCTTCATTTATGGGAATGCTCCTTGACTTCCAAGGGAGCTCTGCCCCTGATGGATTCCTCAAGAGCTGAAATCCTCAAAGTCGAAAGTGCATTTAAGGCTCCTAAGGGATTCGATGTCCCTGCTTCACCATGCAGTGCCCCGTGGAGTGCAGGCTGACCCAGCTGTGGGTGACACTACTGCCCAGCTGAGAGAGAGAGAGAGACAGAGAGAGACAGGGACAGAGACAGAGACACAGAGAGATAGAAGGACAGAGAGAGACAGAGACAGAGAGAATCGGACTGCCTGCCGCTGTCCTAAGAAACAAGTCACGTGCAAAATGTAAAGTGATGGCTCTTTCACAAATGGGATGCAGACCAGGAGCTGCATGAAGTGGGACAGGGGGAAGAAAAGAGGGGGAACAGGGATCAAGCTGTGCTGTGCACATGTGTCAGCTCCCCACCATGAAAGTCAGTATGTGCTGCAAACGTACTAATCAAAGTTTTAAAAAATGAAAAAACAAAAAGCTAAAAGAAATTCAACTTGGTCTCGTGCTGTCTGAGTATTGCTTCTGCATTACCATAATGTTAGCAATAGCCTATGTGAAAGGGTTGCCTGTCTGGGGCCCTCTGCACCTCCCCTGGTGGCCTCCGTGTCCTGTGGCCATTGGAGGTGGCTGTCCCAAGGCCAGCTTAGCCCTCATGTTACAGGCACCTGAGTTAGACAGAAATATTGCAGGCAGTGAGACAGGCTGGGTCCCCAAAGAAGCCAGTGCAGAGCCCAGACACCTTGCAGCTGTGGGGGAGACAGACACCTCCGCTGGGGGCCAGACCTCAAGATAAAAGGCAAAACAAATGCACCCACACCCCAAGTACGCACAACAGGGGTTGATATTCTAAATAGGTGTGGGTCACCCTGAGCAAGCCAGGAGCCACTGTCCAAGCCCCTAGGGAGAGAGCCACTGCCCCATGAGCCTGCCTGCTTGCTATGGGACTCACTTCCCATTTCTCCCCACTTGGTCAATTTCACCTGAACAATTCACCTTATTGGTGGACCATAGCTCTGTCCCACCTCATGCCCACCTTGCGAGTTCCCATACTTTCTCAGCCTTGGACCTGTCTCATTTCATGGTTTTGCTCTATAAAGGTCCCTAGAAAAGACAGAATCTTTGGCGATCCACTCAGGACCTCTTCTGTCTCTTTCCAAGACAGACGCTTTCTTTCTCTCAATAAATATATTCTGCTCTTAACCTCCACTGTTCCTGAAATTCCTTCTTTGATTTTAATGAACACAAGCTTGTACTGGGCATCTGCAGGTTGGGAGTTTGTTTCCCTGTACCACTCACAGCCATGCCTGGAGGCTGCAGGCTGTGGGCACAGAGCCGAATCTGCTTGGTTACCTGAGCACCTTGCCAGGAACCCCCTCTGAGGACATAGCTTCCCTAAGAGACACTGTTCAGGGGCTGTCATTTACCCAGATGGGGCAAACTTGGAGAGGAGGGAGAAAAGAAATTGCTAGTGCCATGGGTCACTCCAGAGAGGGCATGGCCAGGTGGCTCCCCTAGAGAAGTCCTGCGCGGCCACGTACCTGCTGTGGTCTCCGGGTCTTTATCAGTGTGGCTCACCTCACCCTGTACTTCTCTACCTTCCTCCTTTTCTCCCTGCTACAGACTCCCAGCATGGTGCTCCTCGGAGGGCAGCTCTGGAAGATGAGGTGTGGGGTGATCATAAGTGGCTGTGATGTTGGGTGCCTGGAGAATCTGTCACTGCAGAGAGCTGGCCAGGGTGCCCCCTCAGCAAGGGTCACGGCCATGAATGGGAAGCCCTGGTGATGGGCTCAGGCCACTGAGTCATCTAGACCACAAGCTGGTGTGACCTGTCATCCCTGGTGACCCAGAATCCCATCTCCAGGGGCTGAGGAACCACTTGTGCCCTGGGGGCCAGGGATGTCACAAACAGAACAGAATTTGAATGCCAACATGCAGGCAGTGGACAGGTGGGGACTCACCCAGAGCCTGCGGTTCACAGAGGAGGTGGAGGGCAGTCTCAGGGGAAGAGCTCACTGGGGGAAGACCGAGGCTGAGGGGGACACAGGAGGAATGGAAGCCCCACCATTTCCAGTGGCGTCTGCTGCACTGACCAGGAAGCCACATGTCTCTTCTGGAAAATGTCCATACAGCCATGCCAAGAACAAGCCGGTGCCTGGCAGGGATGAGGGTGAATCCCAAAGACAGTGCTGGGCAGGGTGAAAGGCATCACAGGGTGACATGGGGAGAAATCACAGCAGGAGCCCGGGCTGGTCCTGGGCGCCCATGGTTCCAGGTGCTCCCCAGGGGACGCATCACTTGCCCACCGTTCCCTGGCTGGACTCCTGTGCCATGCTGATAGGAAACCAGAGAGGGGTGAGGCTGTGCTGTGGGCTCTGGGGATGCTGCCCAAGGAGCCTGAGCCAGTATGAGGCAGCCCCGTCCCAGGAAGGTCGGGGTGCCAGGAAGCAGGGCACACCCCTCTGGTTCTGATCTGGTGCCTCTCCAAACATCCCCTGGCCCACAGGTGTTACAAATATTTGGAGACCAGTCTCATGCAGCCAAGTCCCTCACCCCTGACCCCGCAGTAGAGGTGGCTGGATCCAGAGCGTGTGGTGCTGGAATCAGTGGTGCATGGTTACTAAGCCAGTTCCCTCATGGGTTTCTGCTGGTTCTGGCTAGGGGTACGGGTGTGAGTGCTGAGCCCTCCCTAGAGTAGGGGGCCTGCTTACAATATGGGGACAGAAAGTGAGCTAGTGCACTCACGCCTGGCTGCCTGCTGTGGACTGTTTCTCCCCTGCTCTTCCCTCCGCCACACCACCCTGCCCTGGTGCCAGCTAACTGTGAACTGAAACCTCCACAAACTGTGAGCCAAATAAACTTCCCCCTTTTACGATGGGTGTCAGCTATTTTGTCTCAGCAATGAGAAAGTAACTAAGACAGTGGGCATCAGTCTTCCTCCCTGTCACTGCTTCCCACGCCTGACATAGATACAATCTGGAGATTTCCCCTATGGCACAGACGTCTAATGGCACAGACGTCCTGATAGAGTCTCCCAACCTGTCCTTCCCCATGTTCCCGTCAATCCTGGGGAGCCAGGGTTTCATCTTTCCCCTTATCCAGAAGAGAGACACCTCTCTCTTGCTTCTGGCCTAGAAAGGAGCTGTCCTTTAGACGGTGACACCCCGGGCAAGTGGTGCTCTATGCAGGGGAGGATAAAGCACAGGTCTTTGGGGTACACTTCTTCCCACCCCTTGGTGGCAGATTCTGTGTCTCTGTTCCATCCAGGCTTCCTTGGTCCTTTAGCCACAGCCAGCCCAGTAAGTTCCTCCCAGAGCTCTGTACTCTGGTGTCTTCTGTCCTCAGTGGCTATCTCAGGTGAAGCCCAGCTCCACAGAGGACTCCTCCTCTTCTGTTGAGGTTTTGGTCTGACTGGTGGTGGATTTCAGAGTTCTAAGAACTGTAGGTGGAACTCAAGCCAGAGCTCAGGGACACTGGGGGACACAATGACCAGGGGCCAGGATGGCATTTGCTGACTGCCTTCCAGGCTGAGCAGAGATGAGGCAAAGAACTTCTGCCTGAACAGGACCTCACGTTCAACTGCTAGAATCAGAATGGCCAAGGCAAGAGCAGACCTTTGCTGGCCGTGGACTGTCTGTTAGTGTCCAGCAAGCCCCCTCTTCACCCCTGAGATACATCAGTGAGGCGATTACTCCTGTTGTCAACACCTGGAACCATAACTCGCATAGCTGGGTCATCAAAGAATCAAAAAAAGGGGTGGGAATTGGGGTGCTCTCTGACAATGGGGAGCCCCTTCCCCAGTTGACATCTGCTTGGATGGGTGCCTCCCTCCTCCAGCTTTTGTGACCCTCACCTCACAAGTCCCTTCTTTAAGTCAGGGACCAAGGAACTGTTCCCTGAGGATGACTCTTTTTGGGGGTGGTTTCTTGAGTTAGTCACTCAGCCTGAATTGTCCTCTTGAGGACACATTATCTACTGTGGGGACAGCTGCAGTGCCAGGTTTCCTCCTTCCAGAGTTCTCTCCAGCTCCTCTCTCGTCCTGACATTTGGGACCACTCATTGTGCTCTGTGGTTCCAGGGTTTGCAGTGCGCGTGGCACAGTGGCCACCTGGGACAGCTGGGCAAGATGATGGGCAGCACCCACAGCTTGGTCCAGCCAAACTCTGAGCCAGACAGACATCATGGGGTAGGGTTCCAGGTCTTATTATCTATCCACTGCTGTGCAGCACCATGATGTCTGAAATGCACAGCTTACGTCAAAATGGTCACTGTGCTTTTTCTCTCCAGCCCTCCTGGGCTTAGCTGGGCAGCTGCCCCTGAAGGTTTCTGGCATGATCAAAGTCAAAAGAGCTGGCACAGGCAGGACTGAACCTCAGAAGACTCCTCCGTGCCCGGGGCTGGGTGTGGCCCTGTGAACCACCGCTTTCTTGCCTCTAGAGAAGCCCTGACTGTACAAACCCGGCCTGTGTCTCCCGAGACTGCTGTACAATTCAGGTGAGCAGAAAACACGGCCATCACTGCCCGGGTGAAGAATTCACGACTCTGCTTGCACCGGCTGCCAGCCGCTCTCGGCAGGAAGGAGACACAGGCACCCCCGAGCTCGCGGATTCTTAGGAGCGGTCATGGAATAAAGGCCGGCATACGTCCCCAGATTTCAGAGAAAAGATGCAGACAAACATGGAGCAAGATTCCGGTGCAATTTGCAACAATCGCAGTTTAGCAATGGAACAGGTCACCGTGACAAGGCGTAAGTTTGCAGACCTCGAGTGGATTCTGCAGGGCCCAACTGACCACTGACGAGGAGAGGTCAGGGTGCCCGCCCAGCAGAGGGTCAGGCTGCCTCCTGCTTCATAGCTCTGGCGTCTCACAACCCCGACTCTATTTTGGATCAGCTGACAGGGCCAAGCCCAGCCTACCCACCCCACCTGTGTTTCCCCACCCAGGGATTCACTCACACAGCAGTCACCGATGGGCCATCCGCATCCATCACAGGCACCGCTGCCAGGCAATGACAGGCCAGCACTGTGCATGCTTGGGATACACGAGCTGCTGCCTGGACTCTGGGAGAGGACATGCAGGCTAACAAAGGCAGATAATGAGAGAAACGCTCCCCTGGGAGGCAACCACAGTGTGGGGGGAGGGGGAAGGCCGCCCAGCTCCACATGTGCACAACAGGAATGTAAGGCTCGTCTGCGAGGAGTATTTAATCTGAAAAGTTAGTAAGTGTCCAGGGTCAAAATGCAGTCACAGAAGGAGGAGCAGGGAAGCAGGGAGCACTCAGGAGAGAACAAGCACAGAGGAAGATGCAGAGGGGGAGGGGACATGGTAGAGGGAATGCAAGCCCCCTGGTACCCAGGGCACAGGACACGGAGAAGGCCAGTCATGTCTGGAGAGCCCTGTGATCCCCGAGAGGCGTCCTTGTGCCTCTGGCATCTTTGCCATCTGCCAGCCGCACCCCAAGTCCTCCCACTTAGACATCCATTACTGAGCTGATGAAGCCTAGTCCAGTGGCACTGCAGTAGGGCTGGAGAAAAGGGGGACGATTGAGAAGGTCTTCCAGGAGGCACTGCTGTGCCTTGGGACTGGGGTTGATTAAAATAAGAGGTGGACAATTAAGTTGATGTCTAAGATGACCAAGATTTTGAGCTTGTCAGATACCGGGGAACTAGAAGGAAGAGCCGATGACAAGGGACAGATAAAGAATTCACTTTGGAACATTGTGACTCAGAGATAATAACGGGGCAGGAAATGTCCTCAGGTAATTACGAACGAGAGGCTAGACAGTGAGTGAGAGGCTGCCTGTGTTTACTGACTCAGAGTCTTCAGGGAGATAGAGCTTTGCTTCCACCACGCTGGGAAAATGGTACCAGACTTGCTCTCACACTGTAAACATCTAGAAAGCTGGATAAAATATATGAAACACCAGATGGCTGGCATGAGAGTGTGATCCCCAAGAGAAAGGAAACAAGATGATTGCCTTGTCCCCGGGGGTATTTTCCCTACTGCAGCATAAGGAGGGGCTCAACTTGATAGCCACGGTTCTGCTGAGATGGGAAGTGGTGAATGGAACTTGGGGAACAAGGTGAAAGTTCTGGGACCTGGGGCTGCAGGGGGAGCGCCCTGAGGACCAGGAGATCTAGAAATCTGCTTAAAGGTTCTCAGGAGACCATGGCAATTAGATCACTGCCAAGCAACGGGAGAAAGAGCACAGCCTTTGATGGAGAGCCACCAGGAGTTGTGAGAGGAACAATTCCCCGAATGCAGATAGGATTCCTGAAGTCCTGGGTTCTGATCCTCCGCAGTGGAGACGCTTCGTTTCAAACTGCTGATGCTCAAGGGAGACACAGCACTACCCTTGCTGTTAGAGCCAAGCTGACTTGGATGAAAAGCTACTGTAGACCTGCCTCAAGAGGCCTGAAAACAGGCTTCCAAAATGAGCAGCCCAGACCCAAGTAATGCAGCTCATGGGACGCATGCTCTGACATGGGACAAAATGCAGAGGCAGTGAAACATCCACAGTGTCCAGAGCCAAGTGAAAAACTGATAGATTCGAAAAGAAAGGAGATGGGACCAATTCCACGAGGAAAATGTCTGCACCAGAAGCCACAGTGATGATGAAGTTAGCACACGAGAGTCTAAAGGCTGTGACAATAAACAGGCTCAGGAGTTTAGAAGAAAAGATGGAAATAATAAAATAGAATATTTCAAAAACAAAACAAAGCAGCAACAAAATAGCACCGTGTGGCTTCTAGACCTAAAAAACAAAGTATCTGAAATGAAAAGTCCTCGTCTCAGCTTGACAACAAATTCATATAAAAGAAGAAATCATTAATGAACCTGAACATACAAAAACACAACAGCCATTGCAACTAAAAGGAAAAAGATAGAAAAATAAAGCTTCGGTGACCTGTAGGCAAAGCCAGCTATATAACCTGTATGTACCCAAAGGCTCAAAGGAGGACGATGGAAAGGCATCATGATGCTTGAATATATAAATGTTACAATTTTCCCGATTTGATAAAACCCAAGAAACTTCATAAATTCTATCAAGATACACATAATGAAACCACCAAGGCATACCATCCCCCAATCATCTGATTGCTGCAAAACAGAGATAAGGGGAAAACTTCAATATATTTGGGGTAAGGAAAAGCACCCCGCATAGAGCAGAACAAATGTAAGACTTACTACAGATTTATCAGCAAGAGATGTCTGAGACCCAAGGCGATGAAACAACATTTTGAAATTCTGAAAGAAAGACACCTGCAGTAGAAAATTTGGTACTCAGGTCAAAAATGCTTCACAAACAAATGGGCAGTAAGGATTGGTGAACAGCGAAGACTGAAGGAATGTTTGGCCAATCACAAAACAGCGCTCCAATTTTCTGATGGAAAAAATATAATACCACAAGAAAGGAGCACAGAATAGCCAAAATGGCAAACATGTCACTAAATATGTCTCTTTTGTAATTTTGTAAATGATACGGGCAGAAAAATGACGGACTCCAAAAATTAGAAAAGAAGTACTTTATTAGCTAAGCCCAGAAAAGCAGCCAGGAAGGAAGTGCGCGCCTGAGCCAGGGACTGCAGGGAGTTACTAAGCAGCAAACCGCAAGGCAAGGGTCGGGGGCTTAGGATCAGTTTGTCCCATAAAGGGAACCAGGAGGCGGAACAAGCAGTTCCAGGAACCAGGGAGGCAGGGAGGGGTTGCATGGTGGGTATGTTACAAGGTTGCAACTTACCTGGCAATTACACAAGTTTTACAGGGAGAGAACAATTATAATAAGAACAGCACATTTTGGGTTTTTGAGCTTATAACAGTAAAGGATGATTTACCATTTAAAGAAGAAACTAGCTTTCTGTGGAATGTCAACAGAAAGAGAAGGGAAATATGTGACAGTTCTAGCACAGAGGCTGGGAGGGAGAAACGCGCACCTTGGGCTGCACAGTTGAGAATTACACGAGAGATGCTGTAACACCCACTGAGGGGGACCAGGACCGTCCAAAGCTCACTAAGCTCTATCTAAACCATCATTAAACCTCAGGACGTAGGCAAGGTAGGAATAGAGGGAAATACCAAGAAAACACTGAGTTAATCCAAAGCGGGCAAGAAAAGAGAAAAAAGAATCAAGAAAACATGACCCAGCTCCTGGTCCAGCATAAAGGAAGAGTGGCAGTCTCCCCTGGAGCCCGAGGAAAGGGGAAAGCTGACCAAAGCGAGCACCGAGCACCACGGGCCACATTGGCATCACGGACGGGGATGGACGGGAGTCACGGACCCCAGGGTGGGAGCCCCTGCAGGAATCAGTGCAGCAGGGAAAAGCGGGCTGATGTGCTGGTGGAGCCCGGTGTGCACAGGGCTGGGAGGTGTACACTCGGGGATGCAGGCTCAGGGCCATTTCCTCAAGCTCTGCCTCAGGGCTCTCCCGGGCCCCCACAAGGCACATCAGAGAAAACCCCACTGTGTTACTGGCAAAGGCAGAGGAAACAGAGCCAACTTAAAAAGCGCAGATCCTTGGTGGGCTCTGTCTCAGGGGAGCCACCTATCAGGAGCCCAGTGTCCAGGGCTGACCAGAGCCTGGCCAATCTGAGGGGAAGGAAATTCCCAGCTCCTGCCATCTTGTCCCTTTTGAGAGGGGAGACTGGGAAGACACGTGGCTCTCGCAGTCCAGGGGCTGGGGTCACAGAAGTGACCGTAAGATGCGGGTACTCCCTCCCCACCTCTCACTGAAGGCTGGCAGCCTTCAGCTCTTAAACCAGCTACATCATGTCTACTGTTAAGAGAAAATCAGACATGCTAAAAGGAAAAAATGAAGTTTGAAGAGATTTTTAAGCAAATAAGATCAATAATACAAATGAAATGAGCACAATTGTTGAAAGATAAAATGTATCATGTGTGGGCCACTGCTGCACTGGACCAGCTAGACCGCAGTCTCTCCCTGTGAGTTGGCACCATCTGCAGGCCAGGGGTGAGAGAAAAAGGCCATATCAGCAAGCAGGCCCAGTCTGGGAGCCAGAGCCACGCATGGGCCACCGCTGGACCGGAGGACCCAGAACTCAGCCCCTTCTGAGCTGGCTAACATGAAGTACCAATCCTGCCACCCCATCCTACCTGTGCCATAGGTGACTGGGTTATCTGAGAAACGCAGGCCGTGATGACAGCTATGGAGGTGACGGGCAGTTGGCTGCCTGTGGTGTGTGGGGTTTCACTAACACTGCAGGTCTAGGGCCAGAGGTCTGATCATAGGTTCAGAGGATCACAGTACGGAGTGTGACATCTAGGGGGAATCTCCTTCTGAGGGCTGCAGCCATTGTTGATTCCCTATGGTCTTATTTTGGAAGTCCTGTATCATTTCCTTTGTTTTGTTGGGTTGGTTTTATTCTCTTTTGTTTTGTTTTGATTATGTCAAATCTGATGGCATGAGCAGCTATTTCAAAGATAACAAGATACATTATGGTAGCAATTTTGGATTTACTATTGGCTTATTTTTAAGTCCTTTATGGCATTCATGGTCTTGTTTTTATTGTTTCTATTCTATTCTGTTCTGTTTGATTTTTACTATGTCCAAAGTTATTTGCAGTTATCTTGAAGATGTCAAAAGGCAACTACTGTTGATTTTGTAATGCTCTGAAGTCCTGTATCTCTTATACTGGTATGTTTTGATTGGTTTTATTCTGATTCATCCTCTTTAATATAAAATAAAAAGAAAGATAAAACATATCAAAAAAGGAAAAAAAATTTTTGAGTAGCTCTGTATCTGTTAACATAATTGAATGTGCAACTAAAAATCTGAAGAACGCGTATTCTGGATACAGATGGCTCCGTACTGGAGTCCCGGGGAAGTAACAGCATTCCTGTATAACCTTTTGGAAAAAATGGGGAATAAACATTTCCCAGCTCATTTGTGAGTTGTATTGGTCACCTTTCTATTGATGAAACAAAGTACCTGACATATACAAATTAAAGGAGAAAAGGTTGCTTTTGGTTCATGGTTCTGGAAGTTTCTGTCCATGGTTGGCTGACTCCAAGGCAGAAGCATCATGGCAGAACAGAGGAAAGCTGCTTGCCTCATGGCATCCAGAAAACCAATGGAAAAGGAGGAGTCAGAGAGAGAGAGAGAGAGAGAGAGAGAGAGAGAGAATGAGAGAGAGAGAGAGAGACAGACAGAGAGAGAGACAGAGAGAGAGACAGAGAGAGACAGAGAGAGAGACAGAGAGAGAGAGACAGAGAGAGAGAATGAGAGAGAGAGAGACAGAGAGAGAATGAGAGAGACAGAGACAGACAGAGAGAGACAGAGACAGAGAGACAGAGAGAGAGAGAGAGAGAGAGAGAGAGAGAGAGAGGAAAGACCAGGGACATGAGTGTGTCCTTCCAAGTCATGGCCCAAGAGTCCTGCTCTCTCCCGGGTCCCCGCCTCACCATCACACTCCCTTAGAAACTCCTCATTGAATCTAATGTCAAGGTTTGCAGTCTCAAGATCTGATCACCTTTAGAAAGCCCCAACTCTGAAGACATGACACTCTGGGGACATTTTTGAGCCAAACCTTAAGTTGGGAACTACTATAGTTTGGATCCAGAATGTTCTACAAGGACCCATACATTAAAGGCTTGGTCATGAATAGTAGGTGGCGGAAACTTTAAAAAAGATGGAGTCTGATGGGAAACTTTACATCGTAGGGTGCGTGTCCTCCAAGGGCATGCTGGAATGCGGGTAGTCCTTTCCTTTATTTCTTTCCTTTTGGACCACCCTGAGGTGAACAGCTCCTTCCGTCATGAGTCTCCTCTGACTTCACACATGCTAAAGCAACAGAGCCTAACAATCATAAACTGAAACCTTCAAAACTGTCAGCTAAAGTAAACTGCCACGACCCATGTGGTTCTTGAGGTTCCTGCGGTGAAGGGCCAGAGAGGATAGGAAAAGAAAAGGCAAAACCTGGGATAGGGTGGAGAGTCCGCTCCTCTGATGGGAGGGAAGGAACTTCTCAGACACTAGTAAGCAGGAGGAGGCCAGTGTCCACTCTGCTGCCTAGCAACCTGTTTGCCTGGCTGTCCTGGGCCCTGGCCCTCTTGAAGCTGGAGCAGCTCCTTTGCCTGGCTTCCTCTGGGCTCTCTGTATTTTCAGGGCTGGCCTGGCTTTAGCCTCACACATGTGACCAATTTCTGGCTTCAGTGGCTTGCCACATACCCCTGTGTTTTGTTTGTTATAGCATGAGATGGGCAGTCAGTTGAATCTGGAAGAGCTGCATTCAGAGAACTCTGTTGAAGACCTTTCCATTTTTGAACTAAGTTCATTTTAAGTGCAGTCCAAGGATTTTTAACCCCTGCATTCTGCAATTGAAATCACCTACAGTACATTAACCCGTAACAGTAGACGGCTATCAGTGTAGCTGGCAATTGTCAGAAGGTGTTAGTGATTTGAATTTCTTTTTGTAGCTAACATTGACTATGGCATTGTTTAATATACCTCTAGTAGTTATGTTTTCTGCAGGATGTTCAAGACCAAGTTAAAGTGAGACCTGTTTTAATTGCAATCAGTCTCTTGCTATCCATCAAGGTCAGCTAGGTCTCCTCAGGAATATCCTGGAACCATGCACAGCACCTCTTAGCTCTTCTGTCAGTGTCAGCCGTCTGGATGAGTCACGGCCATTGCTTGACCAGGTTGCTCTCTGTGAGAGCTTTGGAGACTTTTTCTCCTGATGACTCTCCTTGGGCACAGTACACAGCGATGATCACTTTCCTCTGTGGTCTCACAATCTCCTTGATCAGAGGACCAGGGACTCACGGAGTACAGGATGATGCAGCAGAGGTTCATTTATGTCCTGGGTCCTCACTGACCTCAGAGGGAGGGCCAGGGCCAAAATACTGGCTGACCTCTTAGCCCATCTGTCTCTCTAATTTTCAGTCTCTAAGCCTCAGTTGTTAAACACCCAGAAGAAAAAATTAGTACAGTACAGGGCAGTAGAGGCAGTAAGCTTAACATTATTGTCTTATGTAAATATCAAAAACCTTAGAATATAAAATGAAACTGCTATTTTTTAACAACCATGGATTTTTTAATATTTGAGTACCTGTAAAGTGTTAACAAAGAGTTACATATTTTACATAGAAAATTAGAAATCAAAATCACATGCAGCATTACAGGATGACATTCATAGTGACGTTTTGTAACACATTTGAATTTTTTGGGGGGGATCGAACTCATGACCTTATGCTTGCCAAGTATGAATTTTCATTTTGACATAAACTATCCCCATATAGTTGATCATCCCCATCTAACACTTCAGAAGCTGTTACGGAGCCTGTTGGCCACTAATGGGATGGACATCACAGTTTGGAAACCTTTATACCAAAGCGTCCTCCTGATGGTGGCCAGTGCAAACATATCACTATAACACATACTATAACACACCTTTATAACACACCTCTAACAACAGCTATTGGGGTGTTTCCCTTAAGGCTGTGGAGGTCACTGGGGCCTCTGACTAATGAACAAGAACTGGTTAAAATTATTCCAGGCAGCTGTTTTCTTCCTCATCAATTGGAGTCCTATCCAATAATCACCCCCACCACAAGGAATTTTTGTTTAAAGTCTTAACAATTTTTGATGACTTATAAAAACCCAACCACAATATTTAAGACATTATTTCTGAATAATGAGAGGTTCTTAAGTTATGATAAACAACAATATACGTTGCATTTACACAACCAGTTTTAGCATGATTTTGATCAGCTGGCAACCTGGCTGGAAGCATGCTTTTTAAATCTATAGCCCAAAGTAATCTTTGATTCAAAAATGCAAAAGAAAAAACAAGAGGAAACATTGCTGAGAGCAAATAAAAAGGAACAGCTGTTCACAGAACAGACAAATGGACAAATATGGACAGACAATCTGTAGAGATTTGAACAGACATAGAAATAAGCACACAGCTTGTTGGGGTCTGCTGTCTATGAGAGCTCTCTAAGCCTTCACAGGACTATTTATACACTTTGTCCCTCTACCAAACTACCTCGCTTCTTACATCCTGTGTTCCCCTCCAGCACCCTGGCCCTCAGGGCGTTTCTCAGGTGCTCCACGCCCTGTGGCCCTCCTGTACGGGCACTTGTGCTTTTGGCTCTGCGTGTGTGAGCTCTCACTAGCTTAGCATGTCCCAACAACAGCTTCACAGACTGGACAAACAGTCAAACAGACAGATACACAGGCGGACTGACACACATCTTACAAAATCAGAGTGCACTCAAATATATTTTTAACCAAATTGAATCACCTCTTCAGATCCTGGTTTTTGTTTCTGGTGACCACCTCCTGGGTGTCCGGCGTCACCTGGCTCCAGGTCTGGTCTAACCCCATCTTTGCCTGTCGGTTGTGGTCTCTGAGGCATCACTGCCATAGGACTGAGCATCTGCTGCTTGAGAGGTGGGTTTGGGTCCATGATACAGATGGACAGCCTGCTCTGGCGGCTAGACAGCCACTCAGCATTGTCTGGAAGGACACAAGCACATTCTCACCCCCCCCCCATTAGCTCCGAGCTGGGCCCCTTCCGCTGCCCAGGAGGAGGCGCTCTCTGAAGGACCCTTCCTGGCTTCCTTCCTTCCCTGATGGACCGCCTAGAGGCTCCTCTAGCTGTATCCTTAGCAGCACTCAGAACTTTAATCGCACGCACTGCTCCGTGAAGTCTAGGTCAGATTCCCCTTTTGTGCTTTTATAATTAAATTTTGAACAAGTTTAATAATGTTTAGCCAGTCTCCAGGTTAAAGGGAACTGTTTGCATAAGGCATTTATAGATGGCAGGTGGCAGGGAAGCAGAAGCCTGCTGAACAGCGTCTGAGGGAGGCACAGCTCAGGGCAGGGGAAGACGGCTAAGGTACAAGAGCATAGAGGGGAAGCCCAAGCCTCCTTCCCCCCAGCACTGTAAGCAGGTTGCCCCAGCGTGGTGCTGCATGCACCCCCTCCCTGCCCCCGCCTCCTGCACAGGATAAGGGTGTTTACAAAGTGACAATCTCAGCTTCTCCACTGAGTCAATCAGCTGAGCTTCTCTAAGTTGACACACTGTATCAGCCACTGCAGCCTGCCACTGTCACCAAACAGGTTGCTTTAACCAGTTTCTAGCTAGGAAGCCTTGCTTATCTTTATGATTTTACCACTTGAACATTTTAACAGATTTAACGATCTTTAAGAACCTGTATTAAGTCTATCAACCTTGTGTCACAGTAGCACCTAACACTTGGCGCTGGGCCTGAAACAAGCAACATTGTTTCTTCACCCCTTGTCTGGGCCAGCTCCGGGCTCCAGGGAGCTCTTTGGTTCCCTCCCCTGCCTGGGAGCCGGAGAAGCAGTGAGAGGAGCAGAAGCTGCAGTTTCTCCCTGTTAAATAACCCTTCAAAGGTCTTTAAGAGATCTGCATAGATCTGTGCTGGTCCGTTTTCTCCCTAGCCCTGCTCCGAGCTGCTATCTCATTTCCTCCCAAGTATGTAAATTGACAATTCCTTTCTCTGGAAACAAACTCAAGAAATTTAGCAAGCTGTGTAGTGTCAGTGTATTTGATATAAGAAAGCAAAAGAGACCTAAATAAATGTAGAGTTACACTGATCGTGCATTTGAAGCAAGTTCCCCTGAAGTAAACAATTTTGAAAAACAACGGAGTTTGCGAATTTACATTACCAGATATCAAGGCTCACTACAAAGCCATAGTCAGACAGTGATATGTTGGAGCTAGCCTGTTACCAGTTCGCGAAAGCCAAATGTTAAATTTTTAGAAGTTTTACATGTTGATTATTGTCATGTTGGTTATTTCAAATTGCCTTTTGTGAGAGTATTTTGTAAATAAAAATCAGCAAACCACAGCTCAGGACCACAGTACCCCCTAACCAGTAGAAGTTTGTGGAGCTGAGCAGAGCGGAACCTTCTCAGGGAAGCTGCCCGAGCCGTGGCCCCCCTACAGCCTGACCCTGGTACCCCTACTCACTGGAGGGCCTACTCCAGGTCCCACTGGAAGGTTTTCTGGAACTGAAAAGCCTTCCACATCACTTTTGAGTTTACATCGAGTGGCCCAGCGATAGCGTCCCCTGCCCTTTGGACAGGGAGCTGAGGCTTTTGCTGAAGGGAACAGATGGCGGCTGTGTTGCCCCCACAGGTGCAGCAGCTGAGCAATTTTGAGCAAAATACTGCCTTCCCCACTGTGGGAACAAGTGACCTTTTGGCCCTCTCTCCTTTAGGCTGTAGATTGATGACCTGAGTGATCATAATTTGTCCTGAATCACTGGGGACTCGAAGTTTAGTGACAGAGTAGACACGTTGGAACCCTTCCATGTACTCCCCCGCCCATCTGGCTTCCTTCAGCGCCACAGAGAAAGCGGCTCTGCCCCGACAGGCGGGAGTTCTAGCCTGTGACACAGCAAAATTTGTCTGAGCTGAAACGGAGGGGATTGCTGCTCACGGTACAATTAAAAAGACTGAGCGTTGTAAAACAGAATTCACAGCAAAGGTCTCCTCCTGTGGGGAAGGGTTACCCCATCGTCCTCCCTTATCTAGTTGAGCGAGGTTACAGTGCTTAAACTGTATTTGGAGTCTCTGGTACTCCGACACCTCTTTCCTGCTCGGGACTTGATTTTAAATCATTGCTTTGAGCCAATTCCCTTCTGGCTGTCTCAACAAGCTTATAATCATTAAGATACTTCCTAATCAAAATCCACAAAAGAAATGTAAATACTGGAATCAAGCAACAACAAATAGTTCCATATACATTGTGATTCTTTAAAATTTGTTTGTCTCATAATCTTTTTCTATTTTTTTTTTTCCTTTGGGGAAGGAGTTCCTCATAATCCCATTTATCACTGTGGCCCTAAAGAATAAGGGGGTGTCAGTGCCTGACTCTTTACACCTGATGAAGCCAATATCAACCCCCTCCAGTGAGGACTACCGACCTGTACCAGTGCACTGTTCCCCACTGCTGCGTGCAAATGAGAAGTGGTCCCTCAGCCTCAGTTTCTAACGCCATCACTGATCAGGCACCATATGCTGTGACCCACATGGCTCCTGAGGGTCCTGGGGTGAAGGATCATGAGAGGATCCGAAAACAAAGAGGCAAAGCTGGGGTCAGGTGGAGCTGTGTCTCCTGAGGGAGGCAAGGAACAGCTCAGCCTCTGCAGCACCTTTATTTATACACTCAGGAGGAGGAGGTCAGTTTCAACTATGTTGCCTGGCAACTCGTTTGCCTGGCTGGCCTGGGCCCTGCCTTCTTGGAGCTGGAAAGGCTGGTTTGCCTGCTTGTTCTGGGCTCTCTGTGTTTTCAGGGCTGGCCTTGCTTTAGCCCCACACAAGTGATCAACTCCAGCTTCAATGGCTCTCTACAGTAAACTCTTGTCTTTAGAAACTGATTGCCTCAGGTATTTTATTATAGAAGCAGAATGATAAAACTAAAGACTTCACTAAACACACACACGAACATACATAAACAGACAGTGCCATAGACTACCATTTCTCATGAACATAGATACCAGAGTAATACTTCTAACTGGGGCTTATCTAGGAATGAAGTTCATTTAACATTCAAATGATTGCTTAATATATTCCATTATATCAGTAAGGAAAATCCCATATGATCATTTTGATGGATTAAGAACAACTTTTACAAGTAAAAGAAATTGTGGACGCATTCCTGATAGATGTGTCTACTCCGCTCAGAGCCTTCCTGGTTTCCTGAGTGCTGTGGGCCAGCTGGGCATGGATGAGCCAGGAAGCCCAAGCTGTGTGTGCCGTGGTGGGCTGGGTACAGCGCTTGGCCTCAGCACACACTGGGAGCAGAGTTCGGCCGTGGAGCCAGCTGCTTCCTGCTGTGATCTGAGGAAATGGTTCTCCCACCCACAGAGCTGGATGATGCGATGCCCCTGCAGAGCAAGACTACTGAGCAGAGCCAGTAGCGAACTGACAAGAGTAACAGCTTTTTCCAGGATCTCCATGCGACTAAGGTACAGCTGGATGCTGCTCTGACCAGCAGGGTTCTCTCCCTGAGACACAGACCCTTTCCACTGAGCAGCTGGGCCAAGGCCACATCCCAGGGAAACCGACTCTTCCTCAGTCTCCACTGTGACTAATCCTGGCCCTCAACTATCAGAACAAAAACGATAGAAACACGAGAACACAAGGCTCCAAGGTGTCTCCAAAGGATCTTAACTCCCCCAAACCCAACCTCACTGAAGTGAACAGGATGATAGGCAAGTAACTAAAACATTCAGTGGTAAGAATGTTCAAATAAATCAAAGAAGAAGAGGCGAATCTTTTTTGAAAGAGAAGGAGAGCAAGACATGGAGGAAGGGGACGGAAAGGTATGCAAAAGAGGAAAGATGGCCTGTTCACACACACCAGTGCCCTGCACTAAAGGTAGTCATGATGTGCTAATAGAAATAAAATTTATAAAAAGAATCGATATCATTAGGCCACACGAAAACAGAATAGCATGGGATGTGAAATGAATCTAAAGAGGAGGTTACTAAAGTGATTCAATTAAAAGAGATGATGCAATATTTGAATGACCATTTTTGTAAAGAACTAGAAATTCTGAAAAAATAAGTATAAACCCAGGATATAAAAATTCAATTTAAGGTATGGACAGCAAGATTAACCAATATGGGGAGAGAGAGAGAGAGACAAAATATAAGACAAGGTTGATGAAGTAGATATTGTACTTAGTGATAATCCAAAACAACAAAACCCTACGAATGCTGAATCCCACAACTACTAGATGACTACCAAAAAAAGTCCAAAAGTTAAAGAAAGATTGGAACATGATGGAAAAGATGCAGAAAGTTATTTATCAAAATCATAGTAGAAAAATTTGCAAATGTAGGGAAAATATTTAACACCCTGTAAAGAAGGCACATAGCATCTCAAATAGCTATGACCAAAAAGCAGCTTCTCCATAACAGCATACTCAAAATCCCAGAACTTCAACACAAAGAAAGAATACTAAAAGCTGTTCAAGAAAAACATCAAGCAACTTGTAAAGACAAACAAAATAACAGGAAATTTCTAAACAAACACCCTAAAGCCAACAGAGTTTCAAGTTTTTCAAGTTCTAGATAATAAGTAACTGCCAACTGAGATTAATTTATCCTGCAAAATTATCCTTCAAGATTGGTGGAGAAATGAAGATTTCCATGACAAAGTTTATATCAAGAAGTTCATGACCAGCAAACCAGCATTACAGAAGGTACTAAAGGGAGTCACAGAGACAGAAACACCAGCCCTACTGAAGTGCAAAAATGATGGGAATACGTCTACCTCAGAAAGTAGTTAAACCAATGAGAAAAAGTAAAGGAATCAGCAATGGAAAAGCAATGCAATGAGAGGACTCAACACATTCCTTTCATGGATGACTTTCAGTGAAAATGTGCCTGACTTCCCACTCAAAAGACAGACTAGGAGAGTGGGCCAAACCCCGAAACCCAACTGTATGTTGCCTACAAGAGACCCGGTTCATCTGGAAAAAAGACATAGACAGAAATCGATAGTATAAAAATCAGTACTTCATGCAACAGGATCCTAAATGGGGCAGGAGTAATTATTACATTTTCAAAGTGGAGTTCAAGCTGGAACTGATGGGCAGAGAGGAACAAGGTCCCTGGTAGCGGGAAAAATTCAACAGGAAAAGATCATAGTATAAATATGCATGGATGAATGACAGCACACTGGTTTCATTAAACATAAAAAGTTAGGTAAACATCAATGGAATTATAGTGGAGGACCTCAGTATCCTATTCCCACAAATGGATGGGTCACCCAGACAAAGCTGACAGAGAAATATGAATTGGGCCACATCCCTGAACAAATAGACTTAGCAGATATCTATAGAATACTATCTCCAACAACAACAGAATGCACATTTTTCTCAGAAGCACACACAACTTTCTTCAAGTAGGCAGTATCTTAGGCCATAAGGCATGCTCAAGGCCTTGAAACAATCTCCTGGAAACTTTGGATTATAGCAGAGTGAAACTAGAAATGAAAAGCAAAACAAACCATAGAAACTACACAAATACAGGCTTCAAACAGACTCCTGGGCGATCAATGAGCCACAGACAAAATCGAAGAAGAAATTAAAAAGTTCCCAGCATCAAATAGCAATGGTGGCACAGCATGCCAAAACCCAAGGACGCAGTGATGGCATTCTAAGAGGGAGGTTTACAAACACTTTACCAAACTTACCAAAAGAAGGAAAAAAAAGATTCCTATCCATGCAATTATAAATAAAAAAGATGAAACCTCAGTGGATGCCCCCAGAACCCAGAGGATGGTAAGAAACTACTTGGAGGGCTTATGTGTCAATGAATTGAAGGGTCTGGAAGAGATAGGTGAATGTTTTGATATATATGATCTAACAAAGTTGAACCCAGAAATTACAAAAAACCTGAAAAGAGCAGTATCAGACATGAAGTAGAGGAATGAACAAAAACCCTACTCACTAAGAAAAGCCCAGGACCCAATGGATTCACTGTTAATTTTACCAGAACTTCAGGGAGGAACTCACATCAATACAACTAGATTTTTCCAAGAAAAGGGAAGAAATCGAAAGGGAAGAAAGCCTGCTAAATGCATTACTTGATAGCAAAACCAGACAAGGACTCAAAAGAAAGAATGGAAAAGAAAGAAAGAAAGTAACTACAGGTCAATTTCCTTAATGTATATTGATGTAAAAATCTTCACCATGGTACTTGCAAGCAGAATTCAGCAAATCATTAACAAGAACGTACATCATGACCACGCTGGCTTCATCCTGGGGATACGAGGGTGATTCAATATTCATAAATCAATAAGTGCAATACACCACATAAACAGAATTACAGATAAAATCATGTGATCATCTCAACAGATACAGAAAATATCTTTGACTGCCATCCAACATCTACTCATGATAAAAACCCTGATGAGGACTTTTCCTGGTAAAAGCCACTGCCAACACCACACTAAATGAGGAAAACCTGAAAGCCTTTCCTCTAAAATCAGGTACATGGCAAGTCTGGGCATTCTGACCACCCTGTTCAATATAGCTTGAAAAATCAGTCAGAATAATAGAATAAGAGGAAGAAATAAAAGAGATCCATATAGGAAAGAAGTCAAATTATCCTTGTTTTTGCAAGATATGATCCTCTACACAGGAGGCCCCTAAAACTACCAAATTACTCTTGGAACTAATAGATGCATCCAGCAATGTGACAAGATACAAAATCAACACACAAAAGTCAATAGCATTCTTATGTACAAACAGTAGTCACTGAGAAAGCAATTCTATCCACACTAGCTTCAAAAAATCTATATATATGCATTCTAACCTCAAAAGTGAAATGAATCTAACCAAGAAAGTAAAAATACTCTATAATGAAAACTATGATGGTCTGAAAAAAGAGACTGAAGATGATACAGGAACATGGAAGAAATCCTCTGTTCTTGGATAGACAGACCCAATACTGTCAAAATTGTCATATTACCAGACAAGATATATAGATCTAGTATATTTTAAGTCAAAATACCAACAGTGTGTTCAATTCTAAGGCCTAGGATTTAGTTCAGTGGCGCAAACACCTGCCTGGCAAGTGCAAGGTGGTTTGATTCCCAGTACAAAAAAAAATTCTAAAATGTATATAGGGCCAGAAGGGACCCAGAATATCAAAAGTCATCCTGAGCAATTAGAACAATGCAGTAGGCATTACAGTTCCAGATTTCAAATTATACTACAAAACTACAATAATAAAAACAGTATGGTACTGGCACAAAAACAGACACCAATGAAAGAGAATAGAGGAAGCAGAAACAACCTCTGGCACCTTCAGCCATCTGATATTTTGACAGAGGGGTTATAAGATATACTGGAGAAAACATGCTTCTGTGACAAATGCTGGGAAAACAGGTTATTCACATGTAGAGGAATGAATACAGATCCATATTTTTTACCCTACATGAAAATCAAATCAAAATATATTAGAGACCTGAAAACAGAAATACTGAATCTACTTGAAAGAAAAAAATTGGAAAACTCTTGATGGCCTTGGCATAGACGAGGGGTTCCCAAACAGAACCCCAAATGCACAAGACCTAACACCAAGAATCAGTGATGAAACTGTACTGAGTTAAAACGCATCTGTGCAGCAAGGGAGACACGCAGGAGAGGAGGCGGAAGCAGGAAGAAGGGGACACAGTTCTCCAGGCACCGCTCAGGCCAGAGCCGCCTATAGACATGTGTCCGTGTAAGAACCGCATGCCCAACAGTTAATTACCCCATGATGCAAAGGAAATTAAAGCCCTACAGAAACAAAGAAAAATATCTTGTTCAGATGCTAAAAGCCTCAATATCATGATATTAATTCTTTCCAAATGTATTGCTAGATTCAGTGTGATCCCAATCAAAATCCCAACGAATTTTTCTTTGGAGAGAACAGGAGGGGTTTTATTGATTGATTGACTGATTCAGCAGCTTTTATTTTCAACTGACTTTGGGTTGATATTTTCTCCTGGTGGCTCAACCAGCACACAGCAAACTCTTTGTAAAATGTTTCACTGTAGAATATGAAACTGATCTAATAATTTCCCATGTTGAGGGCAGTGTTAAGCAGGGCTTCAGGAGAAACCAAACTGCAACTCATGAGTTTGTAGAAAAGAGTACAAATTTGAGTTTGTTTTCTCTTTTTTGCTTTGGTTTGCTTAGATTCACATTATGTAGGTTTTGCTGTTTGTTTTGTTTTACAGAGAGGGGCACCACTGTGGTCATCCTGATATGGGGTGATGAAACTCCCCACCTGCCAGACGTCCGGTACGAGTCTGTATTCTCTAAAATAGAAGGCGGAATTTTAGGAATAACAGAGATTAAGAACAGAATATACTTACTGAGAGAAGGAGAGCTTCTATGTGAGAGAGAGACAGAAGGGGTCTGAAGTGGGTTGTCTAGAGGGTGATTTTAAAATTTATCTGGAAATGCAAAAACAATGAAACTGAACCAGTCTCCAAACCTTAAACCAGACAGAATGATTTTCATAGTGAAAATGACACAAATGTCCATTATCAGGCAGATGACTGAGCCGTGAGGGTAATTCCACCCAGAGGAATTGTCTCTCTCAGCACGAGAACCAGTCACAACACCAACACCAAGCCTTTGGGGGTTAGAAGGGACACAGAAGCACCAAGCTCATGTTGAATGACATCAAAATTTGCTGGGAGCTGGGGTCAGAACGGGAGACTGACCACTGACCAGTGCAAGGCAACTTTCTGGGGCAATGGGAGTGCTCTGTGCTTTGCAGTGAAGGGCACACACGTTCACACATTCGGGGAGACTCATCAAGACCACACTTACCACGGGTGCTTTTTATTCTTCCTATGTTGTATGTTACTAGGGCTAGTTGTAAGTCCAAAGGGTCTTCCAGGGACAAGCTTCAAAAGCTAAGGACACAGCACAGAAACCTGAGGGACATCTGTGGCCTGCGGAGCATCATGGGGCTACGATGTGAACAGGAGGATCCAGCAGGGTCCAAGGAGGAGCCGGCCGAGCCAGGCGGGGTGTGGCCCTGTGCACGGGCTGGGAAAGGCTTCCTCTCGGGGACCACGCGCACTTCATTCTGGGGGGTGCTGGGGGTACTGGGAATCAAACTCAGGACCCCGTGCTTCCCAGGAAGGTGCTGTGCCGCTGAGCTACATCCCAGCCCTACGGGCACTTGATTTGCACACTTACACCTGGCATTTGTGTACACAAGAAGCCATACCAGGGAAGCAGGGATGACATCAGAGCAGTGCTTTGAAAAGTCACGAACAGGTGCCACGTGGAGCATGACTTGCTCAGGGGATGAGGTGAAGGCTGGCCTTTAAAAAACCAAACCTATGGGTGGACATCCTTAAAAAGCTGAGCTGGCCTCTCAGGAACCTGGCCAACACCTTGGACAGACAGCTCAGAAGGAGAAACCGCAGGGCATGCAAAGTGCTCTCTGCCACATTAGCCACGGGAAGAACAGAAACAAAGTGGCCAGCGCACATCCTCCTGTGAGCAAAGGGACTCCTTGGTGCACATCCCTCTGCAACTGACAGAAGCTTGCCGGTGACATGGTGGGCTGTCTTTGAGACTGTCAGGCAATGGAGCAAAGTCCTGATCATTACAGCCACTTCGTCACGCTGGCAGACATCAGCCATTGAAAGTCACTGTCTGCGTTCTCTGGGGCCGTGAGACGTATGCCCACTCCCAGGTGTGCCTGGGACGTGTGCACACCTGGGCAGGAGCAGGCTCATCCTCAGCCCTGCTGCATGCAAGTCCCAGGGGGGAAATGAGCCAGACTTCCATCAGCGGCAGAACAGACCCAGGAATGTGGTAGAGGCTTGCAGTGGAATCACATGGGCACGTGGGAATGAATGAGCTTCGTCCGCACGCCTGGGCCAATCACAGAAATGCGACGTGAGAGAGGCCACATGTAAAGGGAGACGCACTGGTTGACTCCATGTGAGTTAAGCCCAACCACAGGCTAGCGTGAGATTGCAGGGGACACACAGGGCTGGCATGAGGACTGCAGCGGCCACAGCGGCAGAGGAATGGTCTCTCCAGAAGCCCAAATAGCTGCACGTTCTGAGGATGGCTCCCGAGGCCCTTCTGCAGTGCTGACCGGGTCGATGACTTCACTTGTGTGAGTTACATGGGTGTGCACTTTGGAACCATTCATGAACCTGAATGGTTGCATTTTGTGCAATTTCTGTTATACACATTATATTTCCCGACCTACCGTGCCCTTCGAGATGGCAGAGGGAGGGCTGATAGGGTGCCCAGCAAAAGAGCCTACCCACAGACAGGAGTGCAGAAAAGCCAGGGATTGGCTAGAACAAGGAACCTGCCAAGCAGACGGCGGGCGAGTTTCCAAGAGGAATCAGGCGATCGGGGTGAGAGACCGAGGTTTCTGAGGGCTGGAGGACGGGGAAGAAGGGTCTAGACGACCCCTGGGATTATCTAAGGGAAGTCTTTCCCCTGCGTCATTTAGCGGCTGGTCCCTGAGCACCTGCACTGAGTGTGAGATGGCGTGTTTACAGCTGTGCCTTGGACAGGGCCTCTGCTCAGGCCTTAGCTTTGGATAGGAAGGTGCTAGGAGCTCACACACATCTCCTAGGGATGATGGACCAGGCTCTGGGGGGACGAATGGGACTTTTCTACCAGTAGGTTACGGCTGTCCTAGGCCCCTTACTGAGAACCCTTTCTGAGTCTCTGGCTGCCTTCCCTGTCAAGGGTTTTGGTCCTTTTCTTTCCAAATGGGCCGCCACCAACTTTCCAAAGTCAAATCACTGGCATACAGGTGAAGCAGTAGCATCCACACCTGCTTCTGGGTGAGCAGAGGCATAGGGAGGGCCCCTCGTCAGGGCTGGGGGTTATTTTCTGAGACTGGGACCTAATTTGGGCAAAAAGGTTCTGGTCAGGTTGTGTAGCGGGACCAGGCGGTCGTCCAGCAAGCATCACTGACAATTACTGATTTCGGGATGAAATAAAGTGGGGAAGGCAGTTTCCTAGGCACGGGCCAAAGAGAAGGGTGGCTATGACAATGATAATGATCATTAATAACCATTTTGGCCAAAAGGACTTTGAGAACCAAGCCCAGAAAATGTCATAAAAGGCTGGGCCTCGGTTAGACATAGATCTAGCTAACATAAACGTACAAAGCCTGGAGCAGCCTGCAGAAACTTAGTTTATACCAGAAAAGTGATAATGTGTAGCAGCTGGAATAGTTATTTTAGTATTCTTAGCCTGTGGCAGACCTGCATGCAAGAAACTGCATTTTTACTGGGGGATATGTCACTGGGGAACCCCAGAAAAGAGGCCCTCACACTCACCCCGCCCATAGGGCAATCTTAGGTTCTCTGTATCACCGAAAGGGAGCCTTCAGGATGCATCAGTAGGCGGTATAAAGGGATTTATTAGGCAGAATTTTAAGGTACACACTCAAAGAAATCAAGTACAGCTCGTGAAAGAGTACAAGGCGCTTGTAGCCTGAGCAGGGTGTATTTATGGGGGCTTTGAGGCTGGAAACCCATAGAACTCGCAAATCTATGGAAAGAATGGATTCAATTTACAGGCAAAAGGAAATAACCCAGGCTTATTGTGTCTGTGCAGACCTTAGGAGATTCGGGCTGAGTTTGTGTCCTGAGCCTGCAGTTTTCATTAAAAGCGCAATTTTTCTTATCTCCCTTCTGCTGGTCTTCTCTTTCCTATCCTGCCGCAGGGTACTTCGATGTTCTTCAAAATAACACCGTGATGCTACAGCAAAACAGGCCAAAGGACACACTCTGGGAAAGCTGAGGGGCTGGAGTCCAGAGGTTTCATTTACCTATTATTTATTCATTTTTGGTTGTAGGTTGCGATGATACAGATGTGGCTGAGGGTGTGAACAGCTGGTGTTAAACTTTTCAATGTTGAACAAGACTTGGCTGCAACCTGGCTTATCCCCAGAGGGACACAACTCTAGTGCCGTGACAGGGGCTGGGTGATAAGCCAGGATGATAGTTGTTTATTTAAAGACTTTATTTTTAGTCTAGTTTTTTAATAAGAAAGAATATTTTCATATCTAACGTTTGAAAAACATTGCTGTAGACGTAAAAATCACTTTCACTTTTAAATTACAATCAACTTAATTATATAACATCCAGGCAGCCGCTTTTTTCAACCACAGGGAGAGTTTTAATGGGGCCTGCAGAGAAAGCCCCCTTTTCTATGTAGGTTTAATTATACAATAGAATTTTAATTCTTAGCAGTTTTATGAAGCAAACAATATTAAGCATATTCAGAGTCCACCAAAAAACGCATACACATATCAGGGAAAGAAAAATAGCGTGATATGTTTTCAGATGTTTTAACAGATGGCGGGGAACCCTAGAGGAGGTTGTACAGAGCAGAAAATCCACTGCACTGCCTGTACTTAGAGGAGAAATTGAAAACGGATGTGCAGCAATCTCAGTGACCAAGGCCACCCGGTGCCCATTTGTCATACTAATAAATGTCTGGAAGCTCACGGCCACCACTGGAGCAGCTTTGGTAATTGTGGAGACCAAAGGCGACTTGTATTAATCTCATGATGTCTCTCTAAATTTATCATTACATTGTTTATGTAAGTTTTTATTTTCCTGAATTGTGTATACATTTTTGCTCTCTCTATATATGAAATGCAATTTGTGAAAAGACACATAATGTAATCAAATATCTTGCTTTTTAAAACTCAAGCCAAGAATACTTGAATTTAGTAACTGATGATTCAGAGGTTCTTATAAATATTTATAAGCATTAATCCCATTTATTTATTTATTCATTTTAGCAATTGATTTAGATTATGTGTAAGACTCAGGGGGTTAGACTAGCATAATTCACATATGCATACATGGTTTTAAGCGAAGGGAGAAAAATCTCTAAAAGATTTTGTATTTGAAATATAGAAAGCAATGGACATTGTATCTTAGAACTTTTAGCAAAGATAAATATTTTGACTGACCAACAGCCTAAGCAAAAATATACTTTAGTAATTTTAAAGATATGCTTACATTTATTTTACCAGTGAACTTATTTTTAATCCTTATGAACTGTCTTAGTTACTTTTCTGGTTGCTGACACAATATCCAACACCCAAAGCCAAAGGAGGAAAGGTTTGTTTTGCTTACAGCTTGTGGAGGTTTCAGCCAACAGTCACTGGCTCCGAGGCAGGTGGCATGGCAGTGGGGAGAGCAGGGGAGAAACAGTCCACAGCAAACAGGGCAGGCAGGAAGGCAGCACAGCAGCAGAGCAGCTCTGTCCCTCGTATGCTGTCCAGCCCACCAGCCTCAGGGCAGTAGCACTCACACCCAGGGTGGGCCACCCTCAATCCTAGCATCAACCGGAATTATTTAACCTTTATGTTCTAAAATTCTAAGGCTAGTTTATGTGAATTTTTTGGTACTGGGGATCGAACTCACAACTGAATGCTTCTGGGGCAGACAGTTATGCCACTGAGCTAAGTCCCCAGCCCTTATGTGAATCTTGCACCTCATGGTTTTTATCCTGTAACACTTTAAGTGAGCTTGGTGATTCTTGAGTACCTGGAAGGTTGTTTCCCTTCCTTCCTTCCTTCCTTCCTTCCTTCCTTCCTTCCTTCCTTCCTTCCTTCCTTCCTTTCTTCCTTCCTTCCTTCCTTTGTTCCCTGGAAGAAGCCCTAACAGTGCCTGAGCCATAAGTTTGTGAGAATGGAAAAGAAAAAAAAAAAGATGGAAAAAAATAAAAAAGAAAGGAAGTTGGAGTCAGACAAACCCCCTAAAAGGATCCTTGAATGCATCAGCCTCAGGAGCTGCCGTGGAGACCGGCGGACTGTGAGAGGCCTTGGGGGGCACCCACAGCCCCGCACAGCTGGGGACCTTGTATGAAGGCTGCGTGCGAGGGGTCCGAGAGCCCTTCCGGTCACTGTGAAGAGGTCCCCCTGGAGGACTGAGTTACGATGATGGTGCTGCTGGTGGGCACAGTTCCTGATGCAGGAGCAGTAAGCACTGTGCAGGAAAAGGAGGCTGATTTGAGAGCTCCAGGGTTAAATCTGGCTGCGATGTGTCCCCAAGGCAAATGGGAAAGGACAGAGGACAACAAACTCTCAGTGAAGCCCAACCAGACATGTGGTGTCCCCACAAGGAATCCCGTAAAGGTGATGGTCTCCGAGCTGATGTGCTGAGCTCTGATCTGTGGTGTGCCCCAGAAAGCCGGGTCTCTCACTCTGGTTTCAGTTTGAAGACATGGGTGCTTGGTGCTGTGACTTCTAAGTGGTCAGATTTCCAACCAATCAGATTTCCAGTTGATCAGAGTCATGGAGGAAGAGACTCATGAACTTACCCTGAGCACTGAGCAGCCACCAGGGCAGGAGACCCACCGTCCTGGAGAGATGGAGGCCTGGGCGCTTGTGCACCTCCTGGACCAGGAAGTTCAGCTAAGACAGGACAAAGGAAGGCCGATTGCCCACTATGTGCAGGGAGGGATCCCAAGTACACACAGGTTCGCTCTGGGGGAGGAGGGTGCCTTCTCACCTGCGCTGCAGGCTAAGACTGCATGGGTCCCGCAGGGAGAGCAAGTGGCCCCTTCCCAGGACAGAGCACAGTGCACAGCCGCCTTGGGTCCCACTGGAGAGCTGCCTGGCTCTGTCCAGAGGGTGGACACAGGAACTAAGGCTTTCTGCAAGCGGCACAAAGGGGCTCCTTAGCCAGCACCTAACCCGAGACCAGCACCCCAGCCTACGGACAGTGGCTCTCAGGGTCACAGTGCAGTGACTTCAGGTCTCCGGGGAGCAGCCCTAGCCGGGGTCCCTCATTTGTCCCAGCTGGGTCTAGCAACCACCCACAATCATGGGAGTGGAGAGAGGGCACGGCAGCCAAGGAGCTTACTCCATCCTCCAGAGGGACACTGGACACCAGGTGGGAGCGAGAGGTGAGGGCCGGAAGTGCAGCTGGACAGACAGGAAGTGTGCAGTGACAGGGCTGGCTCAGGTGCGCTGTCCCTGGATGGTGGTGGCTAGTTCCAAGACAGTCTTGTTCTCAGGGTGAGATGCTGGGGTTTCTGAGGGCTGGAGGTCAGGGAAGAAGGGTCCAGATTCCCCATGGGATTAGCTAAAGGTGTCTTTTCCCTGCACATTCAGGGGCTCTTCCCGGAGCACCATATTGGGTGTATGATGAGGTGTTTGCAGCTGACAAGGCCACTTCCTCAGGCCTCCAGTTTAAATAAAAAGGTGGTAAGGAGCTCCACACACATCCTTTAGGGAAGCTGAGTTAGGGCTCAAGGGGAAGTGAATGGGCCTGTTACAGCAAAAGATTTGTTGCTGGCTTAGACCCCTTACTGCGAGCAGGATGTCTTTAGCCAGCGCTCTTTTGTTAAAGGTTTTCTTTTTTCTTTTTTGCCAGTGGGGGAACACTACATAAAATTTCAAAGCGATCGCCAAAATCCGTGTGGTCATGGAAGGTTGCTCAGGCTGTGCACTGCGTGATGTGAGAAGGCTTCTTCACGTGTAGACATCAATGATCCTAAGAGAAGAACAAGCTCCTGATGTGCAGCTTGGCTTGGTGCTGCCTAGAAGAATGAAAAGCAGGAGGAGAGACCAAGGACAGGCCAGAGGCAGGGCGCCACCAGGAAAGTGCAGCGGGTGAAGAGGACGCAGAAGGGGCTGTGCGTGTCTCACAGCAGCCCTGGCTCTCCAGCCTCTCTCCTGCTTCCCAGCTGGGCTTGCCCCCTGACTGCAGCCAGGACCAAGGCCACAGGAAACCAGCTCAGGGCCCTCCCGGCAGGAGAGTAAGGGCCTGGTGGATGGACACGAGAGGGGCCACCACAGGAAAGACGTGGACGATGTGGTCAGGGCTCTGCCTGAGACGGGATCTGGACGGGTGTTCATCTCTGGCCACCAGGGTCCTCCTGCATTTACCCTCACGGGTGGGCAGGTGTGAGGCCGAGATGGACACTGTGCTCCCAGACCAGCAGAGCTAAAGTCAATTAACTCCCTGCTTCTTCTCATTCCTAATTCTGGTTTTGTAGGTTGACTCCTGCTAATGATTCCTGAAGGGCAGAATGTCATCCTGTTAGTGTATTCACATGCTAATAGGAACCTCGGGGCTCTAACAGGGGAAATCAAGCCTCAGAGGAGCGGCCCTGGGAAGGGTCCTTGGGAACCCTGGGCCTTTTGATTTGATTGTGTGGGGCTCCTTGGAGACTGTCCTAGGGCCAGCTCTGCATGCAGACTCCCAGGGGGTCATGGACCTCACTGCCCTGCCCAGCCACCGAGAAGACCTTGGTTGATCCCACAAGGGAGGCTGTGGCAACCTGGCTTTCACCCTTGTGATGAGGCAGGAGATGCGGGTGTGGCCGACTGAGAGGGCAAGTTCCTGGCAGCCAGCACACAGGTAGAGCGGTTTCCAAGCCCTGCCCCTGGGCCAATCAGAATGAGCCGTCTTCAACTTTTCTGGCATGAAACTAAGCAGGATTTTGATAGGATGGCCTGGCTCTGACGTCATCCAGAGGTACAGAGGCTGGATCTTGTGACCACCTGAATTCTTTCTCTTGGCCAGGTTCGCTCTGCAGGGCTACTCCTTTCCCCCACCGTTAATAAATGTAAAATCTCACTGCCTGTGTCACGCGTGTAGTCCAGCTCTTTGTCCAGGACTCCAAGGCCCAGAAGGAGTCTATAAAACCTCAGACTCAAGGCAGCAGGAGAGGAAGGGGCCCCACTCTGATTCATGGGGGGCTCAAGCTGGAGCAGGCCTTGCCCCACAGAGGGGTTTGCCTGCAGGAATCCACACAGGCAGTGACTGGAACTGAGGTCAGATAGAGGAAATAAGAGAGGAGAAAGAAGCCAGGGAAATCCATTTTATGTTCTCCTTTCTTGGCTAAAGTCTGGGTTGAGCCTGCTCAGCTCTGCCCCGGGCCTGCTGAGTGCTTACCCCGCATCTGTTTTCTGAGAGTGATCAGCCCCAGAGTCACCAGCACGTGTCTTACCTTCAAGACAGAGGTCACCAAGATGAAAGTAACTGAAGTCAGGGTTTGCAGAGGTGCCCCATCCTGCCCCGGTCAGGCCCAGGCTGCACAGCCACCTTGCTCTGACTTTTGCTCTCGGGACTGGTTCTCCAGCCCACACAGTGCCCTTGGCCCTGCACTCCTCTGTCCCTCACTCGGACCCTGTCACCTCTGCAGCTTCACCGGGCTGCTGCCCCAACCGCCACTCGGCCCCCTGCAGCGAGCAGAGCCGGCTGCAATGCCCCAGACTCTCATGCACCCACATCTGTGCTTGCACCTTTCCTGCCTCAGCTGGAAGCTCAGCGCCTGGGTAAGCAGCTCCCGGCTCCCGGAGCCAGGGTCCTCGGCCTCTGCCTGGGTTTCCTGTTTCCCTGTTCTGGCACTGTTGCCCTACAGGGGACCGAGCCCTAGTGTGCCTTCTGGTCAGGAGCAGAGGATCTGCCTGACAGCTGCTGGGCAGACAGGACAGGCACCTGCTCCTGGCTGGTCAGAGGTGGTGGCTGGGATGGGTACACTGGGGGCACGAGGAGCCTGCTGAGATGGGCACCCCAGGAGCAGTGTGTGCCAGGCATTCAGTGGTGAGTGTCCCTGTGCAGCTGTTGCCAAGGCCGGGAGTGTGGGGAGTTTGGCAGTGACCTCTGTCGGTGACGCTGTGTCTGGGGGCCCGTCCGCAGCCCCTGGATGTCTGTGTCTGTCCCTGTGTGTGGGGCACCGTGCTGTAACTGTGTGGAGCCTCTTGTGATATGACCAGTTGTCCCTGATGCAGCATGGCTATTGGGGCTCCCTGCAGAGTCTGAGTTCTCACCCTCTTCCGGCCAGAGCAAGGACTACACCTAGATCTAAGGGCTAGCAGTGTGGGTGGTTTGCCAGGCTCCCATCATTTTTGGGGAGATTTTATGTTCTCCTGATCACACCAGTACATACACTTGTACATACACAGCTGGCGTGAGACTCCCAGGAAAATAAAACTCAGCCACGCCTTCCCAGGACGGCAAAAATCAGAGGAAGCCATGCTCCTCCTCCCCATATCCCCAGGCTCCGGGCCTGGATCGTGTCCAGAGGCTTTCAGGGTGAGTGATACACCTGCCTCATCTCAGTTCCAGTCTGGGGCTTCCCTCCACGGGCTTCTTCAGGCTGTGCTCCAAGCCAGGGTTCCCAGGAAAAGCCGCCATCTCTGCTGAGTGTTCGGGATGTGGGCACACCTTGCCCAGAGCGTTACACGCCTGTGCATGACTTCGGCTAATCCTCGTCACAGCTCTGCTGGGAGTCTGCTGCCTGTGAGTGAGGGGACAGGTTGGCCTGACCTCCTATAAGGCTGCTGTCCCTTCTTTTCCTCCAGGGCCAGGCTGTCCAAGGAGGGGGCTCCGGCACCTGACCAGACATTGTGTGAGTGAGGCTGGTGCGCACCGCTCACAGGGGGCCTCCCCCTCGGTGGATGGTGGGGTCCTTCCAGCCGGCGGGTGTGAAGACAGCTGGAGCTGGTCCGAGGCCAGGATGCCCTGAGCTGGGCGTGCACAGCGCCTGCCGGGGCTGGCTGACTTCTGAAGTAGGACAGGAGAGAGGACGCCATGCCACAGTGCACCTGCGCCCCTCATCCCTGCGTGGCAGACTCAACTCGCGGGTGCGGAAGTAGGTCGCAGAAATGGGGACAGCCTCGCTCACACGGAGCCCTGTACGCTCACTGAGTCACCGGCAGCCGGCAGCCAGGTCTCTCGGAGCAGTCCGTGTGCAGTTTCAGGACGCCAGGGACCCCAGGAAAACCCAGCCTCGGCAGAGGACAGCGAGGGGCACTGGACGGGCTGCTGGCTGCTACTCCAAGGGAAGTGGACACTTGGCTGTGACCACGCCTGGGCGGGCGAGGGCTCAGAAACCCGACTGTGCTCACTCAAGACAACTGACTTTGGAGCCACAGACTACGGGATATCAGCTGGGAAGCTGTGCCTTTCTTTCACCAGGGCCCAGAAATGCTCCCTGGCCAGGTGGGAGAGCCAGGGCCAAGGCATAGAGGGTGTGGCCTCCCCTGACAGTTCTGCAGATCTGGTGTCCTGCGGTGGACGGAGGTGGGGGGGAAGGAGGTGCAAACACAAGATGGGAAACGCAGTGGGAGACCCTTATTTGAGCCTCAGTGCAGGTGAGAGTTGGCCGAGGTTCCATGGTGTGGAACACGGGAATGCAAGGAGAATCTGGGGTAACTCAGGGGAGCCAGCTTCCGCTCCGGGTGTAATGCCTACACCAGAAGTAAGGCTTTCCCGGCTCACGCCCCAGACTCCCCAGGTGTCCTGAAGGGGGTGCCCCAGAGGGGCTGGCAGGGTCAGCACCCTGCCAAAGCAACCTGGACTAACAGGGGCCAAGGGACCAGGGGACTTCAGCTTCCCTACGTGCAGTGAAGGAAGTCACAGGGTGACAGGTGGATCCTCTCGGGTTCAAAGATGCAACCCTAACTCCAGCAGAGGGGCAGACATCAGGCCTCCCGCAGGTGCCAGGGGTACTGGGGATTGCAGCTGCTAGGCACAAACTCAAGGGGCGCTGGAAACCAGACAGAGGCACCTCCTGCCCGCTGTTTCCTCCAGGAGGCAGGACGTGGAGTGCTTCTGACAGCCTGGGTTACTGACCAAGTTCTCCAACTCACGCCATGTGGTCTTGGATGAGCAACTCCCGGCCTCCTCTGTAAGGTAGGGGTGATGGCGGTTATGTTGTGGTCAGATGAGTTCAGACAGGGGGGCATGGACTCGGTGCCCAGCCAAGTGTGTGTGTGTGTGTGTGTGTGTGTGTGTGTGTGAGAGAGAGAGAGAGAGAGAGAGAGAGAGAGAGAGAGAGAGAGATTAGATTCTGGGGTGAATATTTGTTTAGAATGAGAAAAAGTTGCAATGTTTCCAAAGTCTTATAAAGCCAGTGAGTGCAAGCATTTTCTGTTGGCTTATGTCATGGGTTTCTGGTTTCCATCAGGATAATTTGCCCCCTCATATTTGAATTTTGCAGTGATCCATAATTCTGAAAGAATTCAAGAAACTAATCAGAAATGGATGCATTTTGCAGTGACGACTCCGTCCTGAGCTGCAGCTCTCCGTAATTAAGTTATTCCCACACAGATTAAGCCCTGGGTGACTGGGTGTAGTTTTGTCGTTGAAGTGTGTATTTCCCCAGGCTGCTTCCTGGGGAGGCTGGGAACACGTGACCATTTCAGCTGGGGCTTAGGACAAGAGCTCCAACCCCGAAGTCTGATCAGAATTCTGATCCCTTCTGAGCCAAGGCAGCCCAGGCAGGGGTGGCAGAGGTGAGCTCACTGCAGGTTTGTGTCCAGCCAGAGCAGCTCGGGGCAGTATGCAGGGGGACAGGAAAGTGAATCTGTCATTGTTCACAGCCCTGCTGAGCACCCTCCATGGGTGCTCCGGCTGTGGTCACCGTGGTGACTGTTGGCATTGCAGTTGTGGCACACAGAGTTGTGGGGGCTCTTGTGTTGGTTGACTGTGTCATCTTGCTTGCTGCCGATAATGGCAGGTGTTTGCAGTTGATGTCATGGTGACCATTATGAGGGTGGTTTCTCTTGTGCTCGCTGCCAACGATGTTACAGTGGTTGAGCCTGGGGCAGGGGTTGCTGAGGTCATAGTTGGGGTTGATGTGCGGTGGGATCTTGGTGAATGATGGCACGGTTGCTGCTGTTGATGTCCCCATGCTTGTGGTCATGATGGGAGTTAATATTGTGAAAATGGTGCCTGCTATTGTAGTTGACTTGTGGTTGTGGTTGTGGTTATGGTGATTTCTGGTGTCTGGTGTCTGGTGCTTGGTGTTGATTGTTGATGACGTCATAGATGGCACTGATGATGTCATTGCTGATGTGGGCAGGACCGCAGCTGTGAACACTGGTGGGTTGTGGGTTGCTCTGTGGTTGTAGCTGACACCGTTACTGTGGTTGTGGTTGAGGCAGTGACTGCTGACGCTGTAGCTCTCATGAGGGTCCCTGTCTTTGGGTGGTGACTGTCGAGATACTGTGGCTGTGGTGGCTGCTGGCATTTGCACGCTGCCCATGTGGCCCCCGTCTAGGGGAGCGCCACTCCTTGCCTTGGCTTGTTGGTAGACAAGTGAATTAAGACAAGGACTGCAGGTCTGGAGCACCTGCTGCCATCAAGTGCTGGGTCCCTGTCATTCCCAGGGACTCCGTTAGAGACAATAACCCCGTGAGAATATTCCAACCCAGACAATTTAAATAATTCTTCCAGTAGAAATTCCAGGAGATGCTATCAAAAATATTATGAGTAAGTATACAGCACCAACTGTGTCTAATCATCTTTTCTTTCCTTAGCCCTGTTGGGAGGAGACAAGCTACGAAGACCCTCTGGCCTGGTCTGTCCAGTGAGTCCTCCCTTCTTTCCGCGTGGGATTCTGGGATCTTCCCTTTCCTCTGCTAAGTTTTTCATTGTTATTTATTTATTTGAAAAGTTTCTGTGGAGTGACTTCTGAAAGCAGGTTTGCTCTCAGCTTACAAGGGGCCAGAGCTCTGTCCAAGAGAGCTCTCTGATCCAGCCAGCTGATGTGTGGCGCTGGGCTCAGCCCTGGGGAGACTGTGGGGGTGACAGCCTGGCCGGCCTGCACTCCCTTCCGGCTGCCACCTCCTGTCCTCGGGCTGGAAGGAATTGCTGAGTCTCAGCTTCTTCACTGAAGACTTGGGGACAATGACAGGGTGGCCTGAGACTGCAGGAGGCTGCACCCAAAGCTGGACACGAGAGACTTGTCCTGACCCCGGCGCAGTCTCCCCTGGGGTGGTGAGTTGGAGCAGCGGCCTCTCCAAGCACAGGTGCCGGCAGCCTCCCTCTCCCTGTCCCTCGGAACATCCTTGCCAGGCCGGCACCCAGGCGGGGTGTCCTCTGGGACATGAACAGCTCCTTCCTGAGGTTCCATGTGTGACCCCAGCCTTCCCTGCACAACCCCGAAACAAGCTAACAAGCCACACTTCTGGTAACTACAGTAATGACAATCCTGCCCCCAAAGGGCCTTTCTCCAGGGGGAGATGGGACAGGGGTGGAGGAGCGGGCCATGCAGAAGGCAAGCGAAGAGCCCCAGGTTTGTGAGCTAGTAGGGACCTCACCTTAGTCACAGCAGGAGGGCAAACCTTGCACAAGGCCCTGTGAGAGGCAGCGGTCTCCTCCTCAAAACGGTCCCCGGAGGAGGGTGCAGCTGTCCCCTGCCGACTCTGCCTAGGGCCGGCTTTATTTATTCTCTCCTTTTCAGAACCCGGAGGCTGGCGCATCCCTCCTTGTTCTGGATGAGGGACAGACCCAAGGCTGGAAGGCTGAGTGATTTCCTAGGGAAGCTGCCCCTGAGTCCATGCTCTGCTGGACACAAGGGATACTCAGTGTCCCCAGCTCTACCTAGCTGGGTGAGAGCTGGAGGGTCCCCAACCTGACCTGGCCCAAAGTCCAGGTGGCCTTGCTCCAGAGCTCGGTCCCTATGGGTGGATAACCACACAGTCTCTAGGGTTGGTTTTCCAGTCCTGTCCTTGATGTCATCCAGCTATGTGCAGGGACCAGGGTGTAAATGCTCTGGGCCCCTGAGCACCCATCTCACAGATCGGGAACTGTGGGTACCTCGGTGCTGAGCGCCTTGGGGATGTGGCCATGAGCAGCATGCTGTGGGTCACCCAGTCTTCTCTTGGGCCCCATGGAAGCTGTGACAACGCGAGTTTGCTCTGAGGCAGCTCGTGGACAAGGCCACCTCGACCTGACCGGCTGTGCCCAGCAGCTGGGGCAGCCAAGGCTCGGGCTCCCCAGGCGCTCACCTGGGGCTCCTGCTGCATGAGCGCCGTCTCCAGGTAATTTGTTGTAATCAGCCGGCTCTGCTGTGGTCCCCTGCTGCAGAGCTTTGAAATACACAAAACTCACTTAAGGCAAAGGGATGATAACGGCCCAGCGCAGGAGAAAACCAGCTCCTTCAGAGTCCGATCGGTCTTCATCAGAAGCAGCCCATTAAGGCAAGCGCGTGCCTGGCCCCATGCAGGGCATTTGCATATTTTCTAAGTTCTTAACAGAGAAAAATCTGAAGGTGTCAGGATGGAGAACTCAGGACCGCTCTTATTCCCCGCAAGATAAACGAGCAGAGTCATCTTTAATGAAGGGAGAGGTGAAGTGGGGGAAGATGCCTTTGGTGCTGAGCCACTCCGTCCCCTCCCACAAGCCAGGAGCGGTTGGCCAGCAAGCAGGAGAGACAGAGGGAGATGGGGGTCAGCCAGAGGTGTGCATGTGGCTCCTTCTTTGCCTTCATTCTTTTTTTTTTTTTTTTTTTTTTTTTTTTTTGGTACCAGGGACTAAACTCAGGATCTTGTACATGCCAGGCAGGTGCTTGTGCCACTGAGCTAAATCCCCTTTGCCTTTCAAACTCTGCTGCTTCTTGTGTCCTGGACTTAGGCATGTGGGGGTTGGCAGCTGACCTGGTGCTGATTCGACAGTACGGTGGCCCCTGCCCTCTGCCAAGGAGCACCGAGGTCCCCCAGCCAGCCCTGCTCCAGCTCTGCCTTGGAAATCAATGGGACCCCCGCAGGCCACTGGGCTGTTGGTGGGGAGCAGAGGGCTCCCTGTTGCAGAGCTCCGAGTGAGCTTTGCAGAAGTTCCCAGAGTTGGAGGCAAGATGCACAGAGCCAGGACTGTGCCTCCTCATCCCAGGACTGAGCTGGGACACCCTGGGGTGAGGTCTGCAGTGAGGAAGGTGCGGCAGGGACAGAGACCTGTCACACAGCACTTGGGAGTGGTCCCCACCCTCCTGCAGCTGCCCTGGCTCACAGTTCCTGCTGCTTCCCTTCCACAGGCCGCCCTGGCTGTGCTGGCTGTGCTGGCTGTGCTGGCCACCAGAAGATGATCCTTACAAAGAAACCACTTCCTTTGGTTGTTTTTAAGCCCAGGTGAGGCTTCCCAGCCGGCAGCATCTGAGCTTGGCTTGGAGATTCCCAGCCATGGGCTCCCAGGGGCCTCTAGGAGCCATGAGTCCCCCAGCTGTTGGCCAGCAAGAAAGCGGGGACCCCCAGCTCTGCACAACAAAGAGCCGGTTCATTCAACATAGTGAGCTCTGGAAAGGGATGTGGCCCGTCAGACAGCTGACAGCAGCTGGGCAGCTCCCGGGGCACAGCCAGCTCGGCCACGCTCTGACCCTTCTCCTACAGACGGGGAGGTGGAGTGGGTCCCCTGCACTGTGGGCAGCTGTGCGGGCAGCACAGAGGAGCCAGAGCTGGTGACTGATGAGGGTGGGCTCTGTGTCCATTCACCTAGCGCTACCACTGCTGTCCCCACTTTGCCAAGCGCGTCAGACTTTCGTGGCATGCATCTCGTCTGCAGGAGCACCTCCTTTCCTGCTCACGTCCAGCTGTGGAGTCCTCTCCTCCCTGCTCTGCCCCTGGAGACTGTGTTAGGATGGGGTGGAGCCCTGGCCACCCTGGTGCCAGCCCAGGCTCCTGCAGTGTGGTGCAAACCTTGAGACAGGATGAGTTTGTGAGCTTACTGATGTCTTGTGCATCTCAGTAGCCTCGTCACCCGTGGCCTGCGGTGTGGAGAAGGAGAAGCGCTCACCCGCAGTGGGAAGCCTAATGGAACCCCAGACAAAGACAGCTGGACACTCATCGAGCCATGCCTGAAGCCGCTCACCTCTAGATTTTCCTTACTGTGATACGTCCAAGCAGAGGTTTCACCCTTGGCAACCCAAAGTCCCCCCAGTGAACTCTGTAGGAAGGGCAGCTGTGATTCCCTTTCACAGCTGAGCACTGGTGTTTCAAATCACAGAAGAGGCTGTCCTTGGTGGGCCTGACCTAATCAAGTGACCCCACAAAGGAGATGCAAAGCAGTGGGTCCCCTCCTGCTGTCCTAGAAGGAAGCACACTGCCCTACAGTGTGGGGACACCAGGCAGAGCGTGGGCCAGCCCCAGAGCTGAGGGCTTCAGGCCTACAGGACGGCTGCCTGCCACTGAGTTCAGCCCTAGAGGAGATGGGATCCCTGCGACAGCTTCAGCTGAGACCCTGAGCAGAGAGCTTACTGGAACCCAGAATCCCGGCTCAGAAGAGATGAAGTGACTGATCATGTGAGGCTCCTGAGACCTGGTAATGTCTCCCTCAGAACAGAAGAACTCAGTATGGAGGAACTCATCTCTCCACAGACCAGGTCAGGGCCAAAGATTAAAGTACCCAGATCCGTATATCCAACCTATCTTTATCTATACTTCTATCTCTCTCTCCACTCTCCACCTCTCCATCCATCTTCCCATTCACCCATCCATCCATCTTCCATCAGTTCATCCATTTATCTTTTCATCTACCCATCCACTTCTCCGTAGGTCTCTCCATCCATCATCCATCTCTCCATCCATCCATGTCTCCACACATCCATCCATTTTCCATCCATCTATCCATCTATCCATCCGCCCATCCATCCATCCATTAGTCCATCCATCATCTGACACCCAGCATAATATCCCTTTTGATTAAATCAAGCTAAGTGACTTGGGACCTTCATTGTCCTGTCAAGGTTCTTACTCTTCAGCGTCTGGCATGACCCTGTCATGGGTGTGGCCTCCTGTTGCAGTCTTCTGAAGTGTGATTTCACTTGTGTATCCGGACCAACCACAGCACGTTAGCCCCAATGTTTGCCTTTCACCTAGTTGACTGAGTCTCCTCATCCTTCACAGTCAAGGTTACCAACCCTTGAGTCAGGAACCTTGGTCAGTGTGGCCGAGCCAGATGCTATGCCTGTGCCCCTTCACTATGACCATTTTACAAACACAAGCTGCAATCTTGGTGTCTTGGTTACTTTTCTCTCATTGCTGAAACAAAATACCCAACACTCAAATGAAGAAAGGAAAGGTTTATTTAGCTCACTGCTTGTGGAGGTTTCAGTCCATAATCAGCTGGCTCCAAGGCAGGGTGATGAGGCACAGGGCCAACAGATCAAGACCGCAGCCAGAGCAAAAATGCAGAGAACAAGCCTCTTTTCCCTAATATTGTAAGCAGGGTGCCCCCTCCACCAAGGCGGGTGTAGCCCTCACAAAATCTCTGTGCCCTCCTCTTGCACAGGCTGAGGATGTTTACAAAGTAAGAATCCTGGATCCCTGCTGAGTCTCTTAGTGAAATTTCTAAACTTCTCATGTTGACACAATGTATCAACCAGAACCTTCTTGGTAGTGGGATTTAGACCTAGCTGAGGCATCTTTGGTGCCTCTGTGCCTTGTTAAAATTCCATCAGCTCCTTTTTTAAGTACACAATGTCTGTGTCCACCGTGGGGAGCTGCTACAGGCAGAGGACACATCCGAATTGTGTCTTTCCGTCTCCTGCCCTATCTCCTGGTTTCCTGCTCCCCACCACTGCTGCCTCCCCAAGCAGGGGGAAAGATTCACTATAAGGATTAAAACTGACCCTGGGTCCAAAGTGCCCAGAACTCGGTGGGCACAGGTGGCTCCTACTCCCCCGTGTTAGCATTTGTGTTATTGTAATCGGAGCTCACACGGCCTGTGGGGACTGGACCCCTTCCTCCTGGGTGCTGAGGAGGGGGGAGGTGACACCGTCACAGCTGGCGCACCAGGCTGGGAGGCAGCGTCTGCCTGGACCCTAAACCCTCGCTGCTTTGTCCTCCCGTTTCTGTCCCTTCCATCACCGAGGGACCTGCCCACTGTAGTTCAGTGTGTCCGCGCCGCTCAAGTTGTGTCTAATTAGCTAGGCCTAATTGATATTAAGATAAATAACTTCAAATTACTTTTCCCTGTGAAATTGAGACTTGTTGGAGGGCAACCATCTCTAATTTAACTCAGTGAATGAAAACAAATGTGATTTAGTGGTTTCTGAAAGGAGAGGGTGATTTTAATGTGTCATCAGCCCATCCCTGGTGACAGTGGGCTGCAAATTCCACCACACATTAATCAGCTGAGGATGGGACAGCCAGGGACAGCACACGGCGTGGGCTCACCGGCCACAGAGAGGACCTGAGGGCCGTGACAGTGGGCTTCCAGACCCTGCACGAGACTCCCCGCTGCTGGCCCTCATTGCCTTTGGCTGCGGGCTGGAAAGGCTGGTCTTGGAGCTCGGCGCCCGGGGTCTATAAAAAGCACGTCCACATTTATTTTTGCCACCTGCTCGCCATCCACGCCGCCTCTTTTCTGGCTTCAGACTCCCACTAGCATCCAAGTCTGAGGTTCAAAATGCATCAAAGTAACTCCCCCGCCCACCCTCGGGCTGCACAGCCATGCGGGAGTGACGGGCTGCCATGCTGCCCCGGGTGTGGCCCACAGGTGACACCCAGGCAAAGGCTAGCACTGACCCCAGGGGGCCTCAGGGGGAGGGTCGCATTCGACTTCAGGTGGAAAGGTACCCCGGGAACTAAGCCGGCTTGATGTTGTTTTCAGCTTCTGTCTTGATTTTTTTTTAAATACCAACTTTATCTTTAGATTTCACATTCTATGTAAGTTGTGAAAAATGAGTGAATTCTGAATTAGTTATGATTCTTTCTATGGAAAGTGACAAAACTTGACACAAACTGTCTTGGGCAAAAATAGGAATTTATTGGCTCACACAAGTGAAAATCCTGGAATGAATTCAGCTTAAGGCAGAGTTATAACCAAGAGAGCAAACACAGTTCTCAGCACCCCGGGCGCAGGGCTCCCTCTGCCAGCTCCAGCTGCGCGCTGGCTCTGCCCCCTCACCCGCCTGCCTGTGCGGTGGCAGGTGGCTGGGGCGCCCCGGGCACACAGGCTTCGGGGCCGTGGGGGCTGAGAAGGACACAAAGGACTTTTCTGGAATCCTGGCGTGGTTCAGCAGGCTGGGGGTCCACTCTGGTGTGTGGAATCAGGGCCTCAACAGGGTTTCTGCTTCACACCCAGCTCTGTTCCTGGCAAGTTATTAGCCTCTCTAGTCCTCACGGGGAGAAGGGACTGGTCCTGATTCCCGAGGCACACCGTGAACCATCCACTGTGGGCAGACAGGTGCAGAGAGCACAGTGTCATAGGCTGCCCTGTGCCAGCCCCTGGCCCAGACAGGCACAGGGCTGTCACAGCTGAGCTCCAGGCTCACATTGGGACAGAGAGAGGGGTTGGGGGGACAGTGCCTCACTCAACTCATACCATCCGCAGGGCCCATCCTCATGACCCTGCCATCCTAACGTGGGCAGGATGCATCCCCTGCCTCTGGGGGCCCAGAGCGGGCTTGCTGCAGGCCACCCTGACTCCAAAGTTCCCGGGTTGTGTGGATTTGTTTCTTGTGGCCTCAGCAGGGGTGGAAATGTGGGGCTTGCTCAAGAACAGAGCTGTCCAGCTGGGGCCTGGAGACCACACTCAGCACTGAGCGCCTCAGTACAAACTCAGCCCCAGCTCCCGGCTCTCCTGCTCACGGGCGCTGCTGAGTGGCCATCTCGGGAGTGGTGGTCCCTGCAGGGATCCACGCAGAGAAGAGCCCGCACCACCTACGTTCCATCACAGGGCTCCCCCTGCTCCTCAAGGAGCTTCCTGGGCCCACCCTGACCCTGGCCTGGGTGCAGCTCCTGGGATTTGACCTTGGTGACTGCACAGGGGGTCAGGATGGAAGGGAGGGCACGGACTGTGACCTGGAACGTGGGCCTGGGGGATGGATGGTGACACGGCCTCAGCTTTCTCACCTGGGGACCAGGAACGCTCAGGTGAAAAGAGGCCAAGCACATGCACCAGTGGCCTGGCAGACAGCAGGAGGCTGCTGGCTTCATGGAGGCTCTAGCTCCTGACCTGTCCGTTCAGCCACTCATCCATTCATTCATTCACGCCTTCGTCGTTCACACATGCGTTCATCCACATATCCATTTACGCGTTCATTCACGCGTCCATCACGAATTCATTTGCTCATCCATTCACGCATTCATTTGCTCACGCATCTTGCAATCAATCACCCAATCGTCCATCCATTCATCACACATTCATCGTTCCCTCACCCATGTATTCACTCACGCATCTATTCGGTCATGCATTCATTCAGGACGACAGGGTGTCTTCCTGGGGGCTTGGCATTTGCAGAAGACATATCTACTTCCATTAGTCCTCCAGCCACAGCAAACCAATGGGGAGCTCTTGATTCTGAGCTTTATTTTCCAATAACTTTGAAATCTGTGACCCTCGAGAGCTTTAAGTATGAAGAAGAGATGTTAATAAAAGCCTCCAAATTAGGCCAGACTACAAAAGAAGAAAGCACGCTTTTCTTGATTTTCTAAGTGCTATTCTGATACCCTTGTGGCAGAGGGATGGTAACCCCAATGCAACTCCAAACCCGGTTACCTGGCCCAGGACCTGCCAGCTCCCTCTGAACAAAGATGCCCGCTGCTCCAGCCTGAGCCTGCAGGGTAACTCTTCAGTCAAGACTGTCCAGCTAGGCAGGCAGCATCAGCTTCCTGGATGGCCCCTGCCTAGTCACAGAGTATCCTGGGTGAGTTGGTATAGACACCTGCTTCCTCACTATAAAGCAGGGTCAAGCGGGATCACCCCTTGGAGCTCTTGTGTGACCAGGGCCTGGCAAACGCCCCATCCTGTGGACCTGAGAGATGCCCGAGTGGGCAGCTCCCCAGAGCCCACCCGCCCCCTCCTCTGCCTGCCCTTCCTGGGCAGGTTTCCAGATCAGCTTAGACTGTGAGCGTGAAAGACCCTGCTAGACCCCGGGCTCACATTTCTCCCTGTTATTACATTCATTTGACGCTTGCTGAATAGCTGGTCCTCTTCCAGCCACAGCCAGACACGGGACAGTTGTGCAGTCTTGTTTCCCCATGCACACGTTCCTTGACAGCTGCCCTGTTGTCCAATCTTCATTTCTCCATAAAAGGAAAAAAAAGCCTCATTCAAAGCGTGGTTCCAACACGTTGCAAATATTCTCAGCATAATAGCTGGGCCTGAGAAGCAGAATCTGTGTGTGAGTGTGTGTGAGTGTGAGTGTGTCCTGGTGAACTGGAGTTATGCAAAGGTGGTATCAGTTCGCAGCTCATTACACCAGGCACATTAAACATTATGAGACAAAACCTCCTGCAGGAGCCCGTTGGGAAGAACCAGCAAGCCATGGCTGGTTCAGGCCAGATGCCTCCCCAGCCCCGGGCCTGGCACCGGGCGCTGGCGGAGAGCTGCGGTGCGGGGCTTGGAGTGTGGTGCTGTGCTCGGTGATCAGGCGGGTGCCCTCCCACCGGGTCACATACGCTCCTCAGATTCGGAGATGCTCACTGTGGTCTTGCTGTTGTGTCCTTGCAGCCCAAGGCACACAGATTAAAGTTCATAGCAAGGGCTGTGTGTCCTTCTTCTTCCCCAGGGCTTGGTGTCACCAGGGAACACGGCCTTCGTGAGTGAGTGATGCTAGAGAGGGAAAGTGGGCTCCTGCCGCGCTGTGGAGCCAGGAGCCCCGCGCCCCTGACTCACATGAGGTGTGCACCCCACAAGCACAGGGGAGGAGGCGGGCAGGGCTGGAACTCAAGTGGTCGTCTGGGAGAGGTTGTACCCCAGCTTGGTGTGCAGCACTGTCTGACTCAGACCCATCAGGGTGTCACCCGAGACCCAGCTTCACCTGCAGCAAGACAGAGGTCCCCGCGGGCTCAGCAGAACCCCTGGAACACCCATTCTGTGTCTAGTCCGCCTCTCCCCCATGCCTCGCCTGCTCCAGGCCCAGGTCGGCTCTCATGCAGACATCTCGGCCTGCAGCTGCACTGGGTCTCCGTGGCACAGAGGTAGAGATGGGCGCTTGTCCCTAGGTTCTCAGAGGGACATGACAGACATCAAGGTAGACACGGGGAAGATGCAGGGGACCGTGTTCGCATCTGTATCCTCATTTCTACCTGTGTCCACATCCATAGCGACCCCCAGAGAGGCGGGCAGAGGTAACACGGTACAGATGTGCCCACGAGTGTAGGAATTTATCTCTACTCCTGTCTGTTCCTATCTATGTCCAGCTCATCCCATGGAGAGGTGGACAGAGGAATCAAGACAGACGGAGGTGAAGAGCCAGGGAGCTGTCCCTGTCCCTACCTCTACATCTGTATCCATCCCCGCACCTCATACAGAGATGGATGGAGACCAACCCAGACAGAGAGCAGATATGGATAGAGCCATTCCTCTATATCCCTATCATTACACCTGCTCCAAGTCCCTCCATCTGCCTAGATGTTTACTCACACGGCTGTCTCTGGATCTCCGACTTTGTGGAGACCCGTCTCTGTACCCGTGTCTCTCTGTGTCCGTTTGTATCGAGGTGGATGCCTCTAGGCAGGGCTCTGCTTCTCCACGGACAGGAAACTGTGGATACAGACATGGAGTCACCACAGAGCCAACTCGCCAACATCTGCTAGGAGATGTGCAGGAAGGAGCCGGAGTCTGTGCTGTGGGTCTGGTTGGGAAGAGGTGGCCAGCCGGGAGGCCTCAGGAGGGCCAGGCTGAAAACACTCAGTGGGGGAGCTGTCGCTGCTGTCCCTGGTCAAACCGATTCTTTCCTGAGGAAACTCGAGTTGCTCTGGAGGTCTTTCACCTGATCATACCAGGTCCACCCGGACTGTTGAGGATAATTAGATGCAGGTGCCAATCACATCCCACACCCCCACTGCGGCACATGGAGGGGTGCGGGACGAATCCCTGGGATTGCGGCTTGGCCACCTGAATTCAGCACACTGACCATCACAGGAAGTGGACCTAAGACCTCTGGCTCCATGAGGGAGGACAGAAGGTAGATGTGCAATGAAGTCAGACACAGAAAACAGTGACCCTTGTTCCTGCGCAGACCATGGAAAGTCAGCAGTGGGCACCAGCCACCGTGAGCATGGCCCGCGGGTGAGTGCCTGTGCCAGCTCGGGTGTGGCTCGAGGTGCGCTCACTGTGTGTGGAGCAGGAGCCCTGGGCACCATCCCCATCCTGGGAGGACACTAGGTCACTGCAGCTGCTGCCCAGGGCCGGGCCAGTCTCTCGCACTTGGTGGAATGCAGGGAGGTGGCCACGCAGACCCAGCCAGACCTGAGCAGCTGGTGGGAGGCAGTGAGAAGCCCAGACCCAGACGAGCAGGTCCTCCTGGCTCTGGACATTGCACGGCCAGCGTGGTGTCCTCTCTGCAGTGTCCACTCACACAGCAGCTGGAGTCTTGGGTCCACCCTCCAGGTGGCCCTCGTGACTCTGACTCTTGAACCAACGCTGTGTCCTGGCATCATCTCCGAGATGCCAAGGCCTCGAGGGGCATCCACGAGTCGCCCCACAGGCACACGGCTGCCCCAGATGTGAGGTGTGCACAGCCCCTGGGGGCTGCCCTGGATTGGCCGGGATGCTGGAAAGCGTGGCAGACGTGTGGTGTGAGGCTGGGTATCTGTGAGCCGTAGCTCCCTCGCACATGGGGAACTGTCTCCCCTAATTTCTCCCGTGTGTGATTTCCCCACCTCCCCATCTGTGCTCGGCTTTGCTGCCTGAGTTGCGTGCATGTCGGGCAGGGCAGGAGCGGCCTTTCTCAAATGCTCCTCTTCCCGCCCCTCTCGCCCAGGCCAGTGGGGGCGCCTCCTATGGCTCCTTCTCTCTGGCCTTTGCTCCTTCCCTCTCTGATTGGTCCTAGGTTTGGAGGCTCAGGCAGACCCTGGTCTCTGTCCACACCGTGCTGGGCTCAAAGCCCCGTCCTTAGGAGCCTACTCTGCCCAAGTGTAGCCCCCAGGTACCTCTCAAAGGCCATGTAGGGGGACAGAGTGCACAGCCTTGACCTTCCAGAGGTGTCCACTGTGGACCCCGTCCCCGGCACAGCCCACAGGCAAGGTCCTCTGCCACAGACACAGTCCCTGCTCTTCCAGGCCAGGCAGCCCTGATGGTCGGCATGGAAACAGCCCCTGCCAGCCTCGCATGGCTCAGTCTCCCCCTGATGGTTCTGCTGTCCCCGGAGCCAGGCAGGGCCATGAGAGAGAGGTGCAGTCTGCTCACCGAGGTGGTAGGAGCAGCATCCTCCTGGCCCGCCCTCCTCCTCTCTCTCTGACCCTTCTCCTCCCTCTTTCTTTTGGCTTATTCTTCCCTTGGCCCTCCCTCTTCCTCCCTTTCCTTTCTCTTCCCCTTCCTTCTCTGCTTCCTCCTCCTCCTCCTCTTCCTTCTTTTTTCTTGCCCGGTCCAATGCTGTGACAGCAAACACCCGTGACTAACACCAGCACCTTTCCTTCACAGGCGCAGACAGGCCCTGGGTGCCTCCGGTCAGACCCTAAGTGAGGATGGAGCCCGTAGTGGGGTTGGGGAGGAGGAGGAAGGCAGAAGCCCGTTGCTATGGTAACTGCAGCTTGGCACGGTGCCCAAACACCCGTCTCCCCGAGGCCGGCCCAGCAGAGGTGCCGAGCAGAGGACTCCCAACTCGGTAAAACGGGTGTTTAACTTTTATGTAGGGGCTGTGAGCGCTGCGCTGCTAATTAATTATGCACAGGCACTCAGAGAGGCAGCGGGCAGAACTGCTGGCAGGTAATGGTCTTTTGACAGATTTCCTTCAACTCTTAATTTTTTAAAGGGGATTTTTTTCAGTAAATAGAACAAGGAGAGGGAAGTTTGCACTTCCAGCGGGCTGCTCTGGGCACCATCAGCTCACATGCAAGGCTCTCTTCTTCTCACTGGTGTGGCGGTGTCCACTCGATGGCCAGGGTCATCGCACACCTTGGGCCATCTCAAGTAGAGGCAGCGCACTCAGCAGCACCCCAGAGCTCACAGGCTGCTCTCAGGTGCCCCCACAGAGCCTGAGCAGGTGGACAGGACCCAGCCTAACCTCGTCCGCTGAGCTCAGAGACAGGAGGGAGTTTGGTTCCTGGGTCTCTACCAGGTCCTGAGCCCCAAGCCTTCAGAGTGGTCAGTGGAGAGAAGCCGGCAGGTACTCTTGGGTAAGGTCACCGGCTTGTCCTCCTTGCTGCAAGAGGACAGTGGAAGGACAGTTGAGAGTTGAGGGAGAGAGCAACAGAGCCAGCCCTGGTCCTGCTTCCACCTTGAGGCTGGGCGGAATCAGATGGGGAAATGGCCCCAGGTACCTCTGTATGGAGCCCTTGGCTTCAGGCGACCATCGTGGGTCAGGTCCTTCTCAGCAGAGTGGGTAGAAATCAGGGTGGGGCAGAGGGCACCCAGGAAGCGCAGCCCCGGGACCCAGAGCAACCCGACACCCTGCAGAACCCGCAAGGGCAACTGGAGGGGAGATCCTGGAGGGGACGATGACAGGGTGTGTGGAGCTGCAGGTGCCCTGCAGGAGAGAATGGATCTGGGGATGAAGGCAGACTCTATGCAAAGTCCCACAGCCCCTCATAGCCTACAGAGCCCCCTTTACAGACTGGGAAGGTAAGGTCCAGTGAGGAGGGTGTGAAGGACGTGGCCCAGGACACTCCAGGCAGAGCAGGTGGGTTGCTGGCCCTCAGGTTCTTGTGCTGGACACCAGTGCGGCACTTTCCAGGCCTCTTATGGCCTTGGTGGTGGGTTTTGTGTCACTCTGGCCCTGTGGGGTGTTGAGCCAGGGCTTCATCTGCACTGGGGCGGGTGAGGGACCGGCAGCTGGGCGGTGAAGGACAAGTTCCCATGTTTACAACAGAGTCCCACAAGAAGTGCTTCCCGGCCCTGGGGTTCCCTGGAGCAGAGAGCAGAAAGGGGGAGCAGCACTGTGTGGGGGAGCCGAGCACAGTAGACTGGGGAGGAGCCCTGCGGGTTTCTGGCTGTGCCCAGCTTCGGCCCATTTCCTGAGCCTTCCTGGGCCACTTCCATCTGGTTCATGGAGGAGGCCTGGGTGATGTGAGAGGCCAGCTCGGGTCCTCTCGAAATGCACATGCCGACCTTCTGCTCACCAGAACATGGAATAGGGTGTGACCCAGACCCAGAGTCGTGGCCCTTGGTCCCGTGATGTCAGGCCGGAGGAGACTGGCCCTGAGAATCCAACCAGGGCTGTCATGAAAAAGAGAAATGCAGAGCAAGAATTCTGTGGCAGGGAGAGGCCACATGAAGACAGGGGCCAGGACTGGACTGCGGGGCCACTGGCCAAGGAATGGTGGCCATTGCCAGCCTACCCAGGAGGTGCACAGACTTGGGGTCCACGCACTCCTGCAGAGCCCAGGCATCACCCCTTGGTGCTGGGCCTCCGGTCTCTATGGATTCAGGCAGGGGCTGCCGTCACAGAGCCTGTCCCACCTGGAGCGGACCTGCAGGCATCAGCCAGGCTGGGCGTGGTGAGGAGCAGCAGAGGCGGCTGTGTGTGGGCTGAGGAGGGGACGAGAGGCCCCCCAGGGATCTCATGGTGCCCTGTGCTCTAGGGGCTGCGCTGTGTGTTTGGAGTGGCAGTGTCTGTCCCACAGCCTATGTCTTTGCAGTGTGGCACAGTGAAGCAGATATGTGTGTCCGCAGGCGTTGAGGCCCTGTCCCCACCATGAGTGCCTTTCCCATCCCTCTCCACTGGCCCAGGGTCTGTGTCTGAAGGGACCAGCAGAAAGTCAGCAGTATCTCTCTGGGCCTTTGCAGCTGATGGATTGTTAGTAGGTAAAATTTACCTCCTCTGTAATTGGGAATGCAAACAGAAGTGATTATAGACTGATTTGTGGCAATTTGGCAAATTTAAGGAGCATGTTCTTCTCTAGGAACCTGGGTAGGAGGGGGACAGCAGGGGCCCTGGCTGGCTCTGCGTCCTCCTCTTCCTGGCTGGGTGGTGACGGACTGCGCAGGCCAGCAGCTGGGTCCGAAGACACCTCCCCAGGCGCCACCTGCACTCCCAACCCCGCCCGGGGTCCAGATGTGCAGCGGAGGAAAGACGTGAGAAATGCTCTCCAGCGGACCGCATCGGGCTGTTCCCGTGCCACGCTCTGCCTCGCTGCACACGTGCGGAACACACACGGCCCCTCCACCCCAAATGTGCAACTATTCCATATCCTGCACGTGCATATGGGCGTCATGGTGCTGGGTCCCTATCACACGTGTAAACACACACGTGTGCCCACGATATGCCCATGTGTGCACACTCACAGCTTCCGCCATATGTGTACAACAGAGCCACCAGACCATCACATGCACACACCTGCTCACACGACTCCCACCACACAACTCCTGTCACACACACAGGCACGCACATGTGCACACACGCACACATCCCAGCCACCCCTCCTGGTGTGACTAGGTACTGCATGTACCCCCGGGCTCAGCACTGTACCCCTCTGTTCCTGGGGGTCGGGGCCTCAGGCGCAGCAGTAACAGTGCACAGATGCTGACACAAGGCATGGCCTCTGCACGTCCAGGGCTCCACCCACACCTCCTTGCACACCTCCCCATGGCAGCGGAGTGGCATGAGGACACCCAGCTGCCCACACTGAGCATCAGGCCAGGCTCAGTGGCTCCCAGCCCCTGACCTGGGTGTGTCCCTGAGCCCCCACCCTCTGAGTCCCTGGAGAACATGAGCTGATAGAGCTGTCCTGGCCCTGTCCAGGGAGCTGGGGTGGTGCAGAGGCATCCTGGCCAGCAACCCTCTCACCTGCGCGCTCCATGGCTCCAGAAGGAAGGTAAGGGTGACCAAGGACCCAGCCCTCACGGCTCAGGCGGGTTGGCCTTGGCAGGGGTTCACACCTTATCAGCCCCTATGGACTCTGACAAGGCCATCTGTTGTGCATCGTTTACACATCAGAAGCAGAGGCCAGTGTGTCAACTCCAGGAACTGATCTTTTAGTGAGAGGTCTGCAAGTTCTGTGGATGTTTGCCAACAAGTTTGGGGGAGCAGAGTTTACTTAATGATGGGAGACCCTGGCCCGCCCATAGACATCCCCAGACTCCAGCCCCCAGAAGCCCAAGGCCACCTGATTCTGGGCTGCATTTGTCTCTGTGTGTTCTCTACCCAGGAAGCCACCCAAAGCAGCCTCTTCCAGCCAGACTGTCCTTTGTCCAGCCACATCCCAGATCACAGGGATGCCAGATGGGCACAGCCTCTCAATAGGGAGCCCTGGGGTCCCACATTGTGGGTCCCACATCGGACAGCAGGGAGACTGAGGCTGAGACTCGACAGAGATGAACAAAGGAGTTTTAGGAGCTCTGGATTCCTGAAACCGTCGGAGCTGCCTTCCCACTTTATCTCCAGTGTGTATGCTCTCCCTCTCTCCCTCTCTCCCTCTCTCCCTCTCTCCCTCTCTCCCTCTCTGCCTCTCTGTCTCTCTCCCTCTCTCCCTCTCTCCCTCTCTCCCTCTCTCCCTCTCTGCCTCTCTGTCTCTCTCCCTCTCTCCCTCTCTCCCTCTCTCCCTCTCTCCCTCTCTGCCTCTCTGTCTCTCTCCCTCTCTCCCTCTCTCCCTCTCTCCCTCTCTGCCTCTCTGTCTCTCTCCCTCTCTCCCTCTCTCCCTCTCTCCCTCTCTCCCTCTCTGCCTCTCTGCCTCTCTCCCTTTTTCCCTCCCTCTCTTTCCTGCAGGAGCCTGGCTGGGCTTTCTTAGATATTTAAAGTAGAAATTTAAATACAATATCTGAAGCTTTTAGCTTTACTTATGGCAACACAAAAAAATCCAATTATCAATTAGAACTGATAATGTTTTATAGACTGTTCTCTTTATTAGTGCCATATTGCAGCTAATTCCAGAGAACGATTTCTGGGAAATGGCCCTGGGTTATGGTCTTGCTGACTCCATTTTGCAGAAGATTTAAGATCCCTAGAGTGCTGTCCTGAGCTCCCCGGGTGTCCTTGGTGCTGGGACGGCGGAAGCAGATGCACCTTGCAGGCTGAGTCCTCAGCCAGCCCTTGTCCCTCCGGGCGCCATGCTGATTTAGGTCTGTGTCACTGTGTAGCTCACCTGTGGGGCTTTGGGAAGGGTCAGGGGAGCCCAGATGGCAGTGATCTTAAGGCTGTCCTGTTAGTACCAGGCCTGCGGGCCACACTCCCGGCCCAACCTCACTTGGCGTGTTCTGCAGCACCTGCCCCCTGCTCCCGGCCTCTCCTGCCCACTCGTTACCTGTGGAGGGCCCATGGCCAGTGCCACAGCCACCTGCTTTGCAGTGTACGGGAACCCATCCTGGACAAAGCCTTGCAGGACCATACATGGTTTCCACCTGAAACACAGGTCTGAGCCTGGCATGGTGGCACCCGTCTTAATATCCCAGAACTCAGAGAGGCTGAGGTAAGAGAACAGAAAGTTCAAGCCCAACAGCGGCTGGGGATTTAGCTCAGCGGCATAAGCGCCTGCCTTGCAAGCAGGCAGTCGTGAGTTCGATCCCTGGTACCGATAAAAATGAAAATGACAAAAAAAAAAAAAAAAAAAAAAGAAAGTTCAAGCCCATCTTGGACAACTTAGCAACATTAGCAAGACCTCAAAATAACTCAGGACCTTGTGCTTGCCCGGCAGCCACCTGTGCACCTGTGCCACTGAGCTACAACCCCAGCCCCTCAGTCTCCTGTTTGCAAGAGTTTGAGCTGGGTGTAGTTTTCTGCAATTCAGGACACTTGAGCATCTACTGTGTATACACTCGGAGGAGCACCACCCTTTACACACCTGTTGATTATTCTCTTTGTTGCTGGAGCAAACTATCCAACACTTGCAATTTAAAAGAGAAAGGTTTATTTGGGCTCACAGTTTCTAAAGGTCCAGTTCATAGTTGGCTGGCTCCGAGGCAGGGTGGTATGGCAGAGGGAAAGCTACTCACAGGATGGTAGACAGGAAGCAGAGGGGGGTGAAGGGAGCAGCTGGGAGGGGGATAAACCTGCCCAGGCCACACCTCCAGTTACCAGACTCCACCCCTCGCAGGAAGTCTACAATGAGCCTCTGCAATCTGATCACCGGGCAAAGGTCCTGCCTATGATCGCATGAGGGTTTAGGAGGACAGCTAGGTATAAACCATAGCACCCCGCTAGTTTTCCTTCCATGCTGCTCTCTTTGCCTGCCTGGGAACCTGCAGGGCTGCAGGCTGTGCCCTTTTAAAACCTGACCTAAGATAGAGGACAAGGATGCTAATTACCATGAGAAAGCAGCCCTCCCAAGACTCTGGCACCCCAGATGGTCAAATATGTTTCTCCTCCCTTTGTCCATGCCCAGTGAGAAGGAAAAAGGTTCAAGAACCCTTGTCTACACAAGGTGACACAGGACCCGTGAGGGAGGTGTGGGTCTGCAGGGGGTTAATGTGGGGAGGACAGAAATCAGGCTCAGGTCAGCACCCAGCAGGGCCAGGTGGGCTAAAGCACGGGAAGTCACCAAGGGAAACCCTGGGACAGGAAGTGTGCGGCTGAAGTGGCAGGAGTCCTGATAAGCAACAAACTGGGGTGATCAGACATGGTGGGGGGCTGGAAGATGATGACCCGATCAGATATCGAGGGGGTCAGAGACAGAGGGGGCCACTCTTGCCAACTGCCTGGGCACGGCTCCTGCTGAGGCTGAGATCTTTGAGGAAGGTCACAGACAGCCCCAGGAGAAGGCGGGGGGCCTGATTTTCCCAGCAGAGAATTTTTGTTGGGGCCGAGGCTTCATAGCTTCCCAGGACACAAACAGAACAAAGACAAGCGTGCGAGAGCCCATCCTTTAGGCAAACGTGGACTGACGGGTCCTTTGAGCTCAGGACTGAGACTTCGGCAGTCTTTAATGTGCTAATGAGTGCTGGGAGTGGAGTGCAGTTTGCAGGCTCCCAGATGGCTCTGACCACTGGATGTATTCATCCAGGGTCGGCTCCTTCCTGGTTTCCCAGTGAGCACATTGGGAAGTGTCCTCCTGGCTGCCCTCACCGGGCTCTGCATGTGGAAGACCTCCTGCCTTCTAATGATGTGGCACAGAGGGGCAGCAAGCACTGAGGAGAATGCATGAACAGTGGTGACCAGGAGGGTCAGCCTTCCCTCCCCACAGACGGACGGCCCAGGGAGCAGAGCCCATTCCCTCCCCTTCTCTCCTTCCCCGATATTGGCTGGACAGCTCCCAGCCTTTCTCTGGGCCTCTGCGTTCTGGGTTGAGAAGTCGGCTGGCATTAATCGTCAGCTGCATTTCCCTCCTGTGTCCGCAAGTGCGGGATGAGGGCTGCTGCCGCTCGCACCACCACAGTTGTCAGAGAGAAAGACAGCTCTCGCTGCGTGTCTGTCGCCACAGCCCTGAGCACTTTCCATCTCTGAGAACAGCTCAGAGCCGCTTGGCAGCCCAGCGCCTGGGACTCACTGAGAAAATCTGCTCGAGATGTGCCGGGTGGAAAGAGGTTTATCATTGTGGCAGAGGCCTGATTATGGAAATTGAGAGGGCTCTGCCCGGGTCTGGGGCCTGCCCACCTTGCCAGGTGTTCCAGCAAGAAGCTGGAATTGTCCACACACAGCTGAAGGTCACAGGGGTGACTTTCCCCAGAGCTGGTGTCCAGGCTCCTCCCACTCTGGGGTCTCCAGGGCAGCTGGCAGGGGCCATCACCAGGTGGCTCCTCCCACAAAGTAGCTTTTCTTGAGAAAGGTCAGCCGGGCCACACCAGCCCACGGGCAGCATGAGAGGGTCTTAAATCTAAGTGGGCAAACCACACAGCAGGAAGTTCACCAACATGAAAATATATCCAAGAGCCTAACAGGTGGAAAGGTGCCCTTCATCCTGATGACTGGACATGCAGGTGAGACTGTGAGACCTGGAAGGTGTGTAAATGATGTGTCAGCCACAAAGCTGGTAGTGACCACATGCCCCTGAGGTCCCAGCCACAGAAGGCATCTTGCTCACTGCTAGTGGCCCTATGCAGACTCAGTTGACATTTATCAAAGACTTTATAAAGACTTTTAAAACACGGCTAACATTTTCAGACATCAGGTAACTGTGAGCACAATCAGTCCTCCTCACCTGCAGGGGACATGTCCTAAGATATCCATGGATGCCTGAAACCTTAGGGGACAGAGTCTTCAGTACGCTGTGGCTTTCCTATTCATGCATACTTGTGATAAAGTTAATGTATATGTTAGGTACAGTAAGAGATGAACAACTGTCAATAAAACAGAGCAACTGTAACAGGACACACAAGGGACGTGACTCACTGAGACAGTCGCCTGCAGGAATGCTGTAGAACAGATGCCATAACTCTGACAGCTGACCAGAAGAGACAAGGGGCTGCTAAGAGACCAAAGGGTGGAAGGAGAGATTCTCACCCCAGATGGGTCGGGTCATGTGAAAGCAATACCTAGGACATCAGTTGTAAGCACCACATTGAACCCCAATCCATTCCACTCCAGGGCCTTCATCAACGCTACCAAAAAGGAGAAGAATAAGCCAATTTTTAAACACTGCTCAAGACCAGGAAGACGATGACAACAAGACAGTTTCTGAAGAACAGAAGTTTGTAGGCTGAAGAAAGTGGAACCCAAGTACACCAGAGCTGACCCACCACAGAATCAGCCTGGCTTGGAGCAGCCGGCAGCTGCCAGCTGGCAGGGAGCAGATTCAGATGCAGGGAGGCAGGAAAGTGGTGAAAGCCCTCGTGTACAAGACACCACACCCTCCCAGGCCCACTTTACCTGATTCAGGGCCTCCCCCATGTTGGCAGGAGACGGGGAGTCATGCTTTGAAGGGGTCAAGGAGAGACTTGCTGAAAATGCCATGATAAATGAATACCAAACATTGAGAACAAAGTGACGGGGTGGAGATTTCCCTAAAGTGCCTCCAGATACCCGTATCTGTAGCCAGAAGATCAGGATAACATCCCACTCGGATCACCACCAGAGGAACAGAGCTGGGAAGGGCTATCATGCGAGAACTTAGGAACTCCCGCCAGCTTTGTACGGTTCATCCGCTAAATCAAAGCAGACTTTCAAGGACCTCATCAAAGTATGTGAAGAAAGCATATAACACAGAGAGCTGAAACAGGCAAGCAGAACCCACGATCATGTAGAAAGATGCAAACAAAGCCAAACAAATAAGAAACATGTCAACAATATCCGGAGGTATAAGAGAGATCTTCCACCTATGCAACAAGAACAGGATGGTATTTAAAAAGAACATTTAGGAAAGAAAAGTTTTGTTTTTTGGAAGCAGGATCTTGCATTTCAGGCTTGCCTAAGACCAGTTAGAACTCACCGTGATCCTCCTGCCTCAGGCTCCTGCATGCTGGGATTACAGTGTGTGCCACCAGGCCTGGCCTATGAAAGCGTTTTTGAACACTGAAAAATACAGGTTGAAGTTGAAAACCCAGGACAGAGTTTGGAGGATAAAGGTAAAGACAAGTCCCAGCAAGCAGCAAACTGACAGAGTGAAACAGAAACTAGGCAGAGAGAGAACAGATGCCGTGGAGGGAGTGCACAGTCCCAATCCCTGTGTGGAGGTGGCCGGAGGCAGTGTCAGCCTGGGAGCCTCCCCTGTTCCACCCTCGAGCTCTCGGGACCCTCACAGCCCGCCCCGGGGAGGCACCCTTTTCCCCCACGCTGCAGACGAGGACCCCGGGCACAGCGAGGGAAGGAGGCTGATTTCCCCAGGGCCCAGCCAGGGAGGGTCAGAGCAGGGATCCCAGCTGGGCTGACTGAGCCTTCGTCCGAGTGCTCGGCTCGTCCGGTTTTCTCAACTGCCTTTCAGTAAAAGAGCATCAGAAAATTCAAGAAATAACTTCACATCTATTTAAAGACCAGATGTGGGAAAGTTTGAGTGTCCGGAAGAATAGATGAAAAACTATCCATGTCGGATCACAAGCTCATGGCCCCGAGGAACCCCCGACTGCCACAGACCAAACGGTGACCCCAAAACAGGAGGCAGAGATGATAGTGCAGGAGGAGAACGAACTGCCTGTTATGTCAAGAATCAGCCGATGCCTGGCTTCGTCAGAGCAGCACTGGAAGCGAGGGGACGGCGTGACCCTCTGTGTCCTGGCCTCTGAGGACGGCTTTGGGACAATCCTGTATTCAGCCAGGTGCTCAGGTGCGCCGTGGGGGTGCAGCGGCCTTGGGTCCTGCAGGCCCAGGCGCCTTCTTTCCCCGACATGAGGTGACCCGTGAAGGTGGGAGGTCGGCTGGAGAGAGGAAGGTGTGTACCCGGAGCGGGGAAGGACGCAAGAGAGGCGGCCTCCAGTGAGTGGGGAGGAGGCTCCAGCGTGGACCGCAGCGCACAGTGGGGCAGGTAGGGGGCGGAGGCGGATTTCTCTGGATGCCTTTGAGTGGATGCAGAGGAGACTCTTGGGAGGGCCAGCTCTGACAGGAATGTGGGCCAAGAAGCAGACAAGCAGACTTCCTGCAGACGACACCCAAGACAACGGACTGCTGAGAAGGAGCAGTGACCCGGGAGGAGGAAGCTGATCACACGACATCCGGAGAATCCGGTACACACATTCACGGGTCCCTGCGGTGATGTAAACACAGCGCGCTGACCTGGCCAGCATGGCGATGGGACTGTCCCCGTGCTGTAGGTAATAGAGGAGCCACCTGGAGACCGTGTGGGGGCTGAAAGGGAGCGGGGAGGTTTCAGGGCTTCTCAGCCCAAGTGGGGAGTCAGTCACCAAGGACCGACAGTGTGAGATGACACAAAAAGGTCATCTACAGACAGGCACAAAGCCAGGGCACAGCCAGGGCACGACAGGAAGCCTGCTGGACTGGGAAGACGGTGGCACAGGGACTGGGGGCTCCGAGCTCCTACGCCTCCTGGAGGACGGGCGGACCCGCCTGTCCCTGTGTGCCTGGATAACTGGCTGCAAAAGGGACTCAATGGAAAATAAAGCAAGGCCCGATGTACAGACCACATAACAACACGGGGACACAAGTGGAAGCCACGTGTATGTTCAAGGCTGCATGGCTGCCCCCTTCAAGCCTGGTCATCTCTGTTTATCTCAGAGCCCTGAAACAGGAATCATATCCTGTGAGATCAGAGTGATCCGGGAACCTCCCAGCTGTCGGATGGGTCACCCCAGAGGAGCGTGAACCTCAAGACTGGCAGTCAGCAGCCTTTGGAGGCTGGGGAAGGCGTAGAAGCCCCCAAGGAGCCACAGAGACGCAGGGCCATGAGGTGAGGTGCTGTTGCTGGTGGCTGCCTCCTGGGTGCCTGCCTGCCTTAACCCAGGGGGACCACAGGGTGGCCAAGGAGAAGTGGGGCTGCCAGGTGCCTCTGGGGGACCAGCGTGGGGCAGCTCCTCTCCCCTTCAGCTTTCTCCTGCTCGTCCTCCACAGGGGGGTCCTGCATGGTAGCGGACTCTCTTCCCGTGATGGCGTGCAGTCCTCCCTCTGCCGTCCTGTGTCCCTGTGTTCCCCAGATCATCATGTCCTCTGGTGATGGATGATGTTGCGGAGACACAGTGTTCACTGGAGACACAGTTCTTCCCTCAGGGACAAATAGGGGGTGGCATTTCCCCCCAAACTGTGCACATCAGGAAGGAAATGCTCACGCCACATTTCCTGAGCATAGAACTGTCCCTGGCAGAGGCACCAGCACCACGGCAGTGGGCAGCGCCACAAATGAGCTCCCAGCTCCATCTTCACCCACTGCTATGGGTTTAAGACCTTCTTGTCAGTCCTCACTGCTTTTTTTTTTAAGCAATCAGCAATCTGGTGAAGCTATTCATGGCTACATAGAAGAGCTCCACTAGTTTCTGGTGCTACAAGGACTTTTCAGCTGTGCATGTGAAGCTGCAGGGTGGTCGAGAGGGTGGGCAGGGGATGGGCTCCCGTCACAGTGAACCCAGGGGCAGGACTGACTAGATGCCCTGTAGCAGGAGGTAGCATTCCTAGCTAGCATTCCTCTAGCATTCCTAGAGAACTGTTTACCAAATGTGATATTTTTAGATTTTTATTGAGCGCCTAGGAGGAAGTGACAGACTGCAAGCCCTCCACGTCTGGACCCTATTGCCTGGTTTAAAAACCAGAAACATGCTAGGCGGGACCTGGGAAGATCCGTCAACGCAGAACAATAAAGATGCGTGCTTTGTGGAAGGTTTCCTCTCAGAACAGGAGTGTGGCCTCTGTGACTCCGGGGTGCGATCACGATGGAGAAATGAAAGCGGCAGCGGGGCTGGACCACAGCCGTCTGCAGCAGAGGCGCCAGGTCCTCTGGGGTTTCTTGGATCCCTGGAGGGCCCACCCCAGAGACCTTTGACACCACTGAGCTGAGGCTGCGACCTGGTCCTCAGAGATGTCTTCTGCCCTTTGCCACGAGGCTACCAGAGCCACACCTGACTCGCATTCCGCACACACAGACCAGCCTCCTCCTGCACTGGGTGCTTCCGCCACGGCAACTTTACCTGGAGGGCCCCACAGCTCCGTGAAGTGGGTCCAGCCAAAGATATATGAAGGGTCTGACTGACTCCATCCACTTCCCCCGGCAGCCTCGCCCAGCTCACTAGCTATTCCTAGCACACTGTTCTTCCCATCTGTGCCTCAGGGCCTTGGAACACGCCATTACTTCCTTGAAAGTCTGCTGTTCTGTACAGAGTGGCTCCAGTCCTTCCTCATGCCCACCTCTATGCACAAACCCTCCCTGATGCTCACAATCCTCCCTCGAGGACACCACCGTGACTGATCACCACCCCACTACCACTGTGCTGTCAGCATGCTTCCTTCGGTGAGTGCTAGATCTGGGTGCTGAGTGTCTCCTGAGAGCCTCTCCTGAGGTTCCAGAAAGGGGTCACCAGGATGTGGTGGAGCCTTTAAGAGGCGGAGCCAGGTGGGAAGTCCTAGGGTCACTGGGGTTGAGTCCTTGGAGGGGGCTGGAGGGACCCTGCTCTCCTTTGCCCCCTGGATCACAACAGCAGTGATTTTGCTCTTCCCCGCATCCCGACTTGGCCACAGCCTCAAAGCAGCAGAGCTGGTTGAGCTCAGACTAGAGTCTCTCAAGCTATGAGCCAAAATCCTCCTCCTCTCTTTCTGATGTCTCTGACTCAAGCATTTTGTCACAGTAATGGAAAGCTGACAGATGTAGCCATAACCTGCACTGTAAGTGTCTGGACAGCGGGAGGAGTTTCCGTCTCAGCTCTGCGTGGATTCAGTGGCACCAGCCGTGACTGCCTCACCTTGGGTGCTGTGTGGGTTTCTCCTCCTTGTTGTGTTCCGTAGGTCACTGGCGCCTAAGCGTGCTCCCCTGAATTCAGGGGCTCCTTCTGTTGCTTCTGCTAGCAAGCCCTGACAGCTCCTCCTCTGAGCTAGTGAAATCGATCTCTCCTCTGATCGATGTCACCAGCCCAGCCATGGAAGTCTCTCCAGGGCCTCCCGGGGCTGGGGGCTGTGGCTCTGGTCTCTGCACCCCTGCTAAACAGGCTGCTGTAGTGATGCTGCTGGGACCCATCTCGTGGTTTCCAGGGTGATGCCCTTCAGATCTGCTGGGTAAATAGTCAGTGCAGTTCAAGAGCAAAGGCAAACAGTACTGAAGAGAGACGGGGAGAGGACGAAGTTGGGGCACAAGAGGAAACAGACCTCACAGGAGATGGGCAGGTGCATAGCATTATTAATCAAGAAAACACAAATTACAACCACAATGAAAGGTTCAAACCACAAGGAAACATAAAATTTTAATTGAAGAAACCTCAGCCAGACCAAGTTTTGGCCAAATCACAGGGCAGGCAGGAACATGCCACATTGCTGGGAGGAGACTGGGAGCAAAACCTGGGGACTCTCCGGAGCCCCCCACAGTGCTGTCCCACATTGCCCTGGGGCCCTGACCCAGGAGAAGTGAAAGCATCTTCCAGTACACAGGCGTCCACAGTCCCCCCAACACACAGGATAGTCCCAGGCCAGAAATAATGCAAAGACTACCTGTGAGACCCAGAGGAACCTCAAGTTCACACAGAAGCAAACTACTCAGCGATAGAGGAATGAGCTACCCTTGCATAAAGCTGCCCAGGGAATCCCACAGGTGCCGTGCAGAGCGGAAGGGCTGCTGGGGCCACGCGCTAAGCAGTTCTGTGCAGAGGAAACTGCGGAACAGGCAAAATGCCGCGGCCTCTGAAACCAGAGTGGCCACTGCTATGGGGCCTGGGGGACAGGCAGGAAAGTGGCTGGAGAAATTCCTGGGTGATGGAGATGCTTCGTGTCTCCAGTGGGGTGCTGTGCACACAGGAAGCATCAGTGCACGTATGTGTCTCTTCATCGTGGAACCCCCAGCTTGACACTTAAGATGTAAGCCCTTCCGTACATATCCACCATGGAGAGGCTCATCAGGGGCCCCAGGAACTAATTTTCTTTAAGGATAACAAGTGAAACTCAGAAGAGCTTAGTAAAGAGCATGTGTGGCCAGAGTATCTGCTGGGCACTGAAATCTCACCCCACGTTTTAGTTTCTTTCTTATGGCTGGGACAAAATCCCTGACACCCAAGCTAGAGGAGGGAAAGTGACTTTCAACTCAGTTTGTAGAGGTTTCAGTCGGTCGTCAGCAGCTCCAAGGCAGGGCAGTGTGGCAGTGGGACACAGCTCAGGAGAACAGTCCGTGGCAGGGCAGGCAGGAGGCAGCATGCGGCGAGCCTGCCTTTCCCTTTTCATCCATCCAGGCTGCAAGTTTAGTGGTTGGTGCCACTCGCACCCAGGGTGGGCCTTCCTCTTCTCTGCACCCAGAGTGATTCTAACCCAGTCAGTGGATTAATCCAGTTACCACACCCTCCTGATCCTGCCTCCTTCTAAAAGCCCATCTGTGAGCACCTTGAGGACATTTACATGAGCCATAATAACCTTCTTCCATGTCTGTCTCCCATCCATACCCTGTGCCTTCAACTTCACCAATCCTTCTAGTTCAAGGAGAGAACACTGTGCTCATCACTATCTGCTACTATTCTATAATACCCGATACTGGATGGTTTATATAGAACAGAGGTTTTTATTCAGTTCTCAGCCATTCTTATTGTGAGTCTGCTCCTCCAGACCTCATCTCCTCTTGAAGGTCTGCCTCTTAACGCTGGATGACAGCAATGACATTCCAGCCTGAGTTCTGGGGGAGAGATGCAAGCTGTAGTCATGCTATCTCTTGTCCCCGGGCTGGTCCTGTGTCATTGTTCAGCCAGTGGATCACGGGCAAATCTGTCATGTGTTCCTCCCAAGCCCAGATATTGAAAGTACTCATGTGCTTTCCTTTGTCACTGCAGTGAGAAGAGTGTCTCCCTGTTAGTTTGGGTCCCAGGATGGACACAAAAGGGGGTGGTCCAGCTCCCAGAACAGCCTGAGGCCAAGACCATTGAAATGGCCAAGCAGCTCAGCTTCTATGATCTGGAAATGCCCAAGGGACAGACCTCAGTCTTACCCTTTGTGAGATGTTTGTGATTGCTTATTACACAGCACTAACTGACTAATATAGTTTCTTCCTTATTCATATCAGCTTTGAGTCTTCTCTTGAAAATAACTCCTTAAGTGCTATCCCTTCTTCCATTCTTCCCCATTATCATCAATATCTTCCTCTTCCTCTGAAGCTGCTGTTTGGGTGCATCACACACCAGGCCCCTGGAATAACCACTTGCTGCTCCTCCCCAGATATGAGCAAACTGTACTTAACTCGATGCCCAGAGCTCCTTTCTCTTCCCTCATCAGCAACCTTTAATGGCAACTTTGTGTCACTCCACACCTTCCCCAGGGCAGGTGATGCTCCTTGCCTTGTCTCACTGCCACCTTTCCAGCCACGCTCAGCTCCAGAGTCTCCTCTGACCTCTCTGCTGAGCCTCCCCTGGGCACACAGCAAGGACTGTTGACTGAGGACATCACACTGCTCTTCACTGGGTGCTTATGATACACTGGCGCAGTGCCCAACCCCTGCAGAGGTGGGACCTGCATTTCCGAGGTGAGTACTTGCACACCTGTGTGTGAGGTAGTGTTATGAGCAACAGCAGGAAGTGGAATCCACACACGGGCCAGTGGTGCTGCTGGGGGCTGGGTGTCCAGCCCAGGAATACTGTTCAGGCCTTAATGAAGGGGAAGCTGTGACACATGTGTCAGCGTGGGTGAAGAAGATGCCAGACACTGTGATCCGTGCGCAACGCACACAGAGGAGGTAGAAAACGGCAGGTGTGATGGGGCAGGAGCAGGACACTCACGCTTCTTGGGTTCACAGTTCTGCTTATGGGGGGCTGATGCAGCTCTGGGGACAGCAGGTGGCAATGGCACATGACAATGCCAGAGAACTCCATGCTGCCGAGCCCCCTGTCCGTGGTGCTGAACTGCCCATTGAGTCACAATCTGAAAAATTTTTATGTATTTATTTTGCTTATTTATTTGGTACCCCAGATTGAGCTCATGACCCCACACTTTCCAGGCAGGCACTTATGCCACTGAGCTGGATCCCTGGCCTTGGTAAGTATTTATATCTGAGGTGTCACAACAAGATACAGACTCCAGGCTGCCCACTTCCATGGTCTCTGGGCTGTCTGGGGCCCCATTGGAATCTCCTCTCTCTCCCCCTGGGGCTCAGGTACTCTCTGTCTATGTCTGATCTCCTACATTTGGAGAGTGTCAGAGCAGGATGAAGGGGAAGAGGGGAAGGAAGGGGGAGGGGACTCAAAGTGCTAGACAGGAGGTTTCTAAAGCATCCCACAAAAGGCAAGGGGACCCAAGTGGCCAGGGTCAGACAGCTGGGCAGGAGGAGAGGAACACAGACAGTCCCTGTGCACAAAGCTTTCATTTACAACCTTTCCACTCTAGAATGTTGTGCTGCCTTCAGTAGAAGCCACACGTGGAACCTGGAAGCTTGATCCTCCCTGGAGCTGGTGACACATGATGCCTTCCTCCCTCTTGAGGCTGGGCAGGGCCAGGAGTGGCCCCTGGCCACCTCAATCACATGGGTGGGCAACCCACGCAGTGCCCTGCTGCTGAGGGAGGACCTGCTTGAGATCAGCTACATCAAACGCATGTTTGATTTATCATGTTTTCCTCTTGTAGTGGGTTTGCCGACAACATCAACCTGACATTAGCCGAGGGGCATCTGAGGTCCACCGAGAGGGCTCAGAGGAAGTGGTTTTGCATAAGTAGCTCTGGGTCCTACTAAAACAATTGTCTACACACGTCCCTTCCCTGCAGGGACCAAAAAAGCTTTGCAAACTCCGTCTTCTTCCAGCTGCTCTCAAAACCCCGAACCCATGAATTATAAGAACATGGTGCTTAATGAGGCTGAAGGTGTCACCAAAGCTGCTCTTGACGTCCCCGGTTTAAAGGACATGGGTCCCTGCCCAGGCAGTGGAGACGGCTGCCAGTGCTGTGGCCGCGGGTGTTACTTCAGTTTAATAGCAGGATCTTACTGACTAGAAGAGTCTTAATTATCAGGAAAAATGACCCTGCCTGTTAACTGGAGAAAAATGATCAAGCCAAAGCTACATAAACTTAAATTGTTTGCTTGGCCGTTTATAAACAAGATTCATCAGCTAAATGGAGCCTCATAGGTTAAAAGGAGTAAGTGGCTGACTTCTCCTGACAATTCCCTCCTTCACATGCCAGGCTCAGGTCTTGGTAGCCCGGGGTTGGGGCTGAGGGTGGGGGTGGGACCACATTCCTGTCATGTGACTGGGTTTTACTCTCTACAGAAGGTTGTAGTCTCCCTCTGGGGAGGGAGGTGCTTCTGAGGTCTTCCACAGCCCCCCACACACACCAAAGCAGGACAGCAATGCCCAGGGGTGATGGCATAGGCTTGTTCCACCCAGCGGCCCAGCAGGTGAGGAAGGAGGAAAGTTAACTCTTAGAAAAGAAACCCAGGTTTCTGCTGCAAATCACCTCACAGTATAGTAGCTGCCTTTGTTCTCAACTGGTTCTTGGGGTCGGTGGCCTCCCCTCACCGCTGCTCCCGGACTCCTGACTGCACCCTGGCTGCCACCCACGCGGTCCTGAGGAGGAGGAGGAGGAGGCCTTGTGTCAGAGCCTCCTGGCCAGCTGATCACACACTTCTGGGTTAACAGGTGATTCCTCCTTGCGGTGGAACCTGCCGTTTCACTGTGTGGGAGGAATAAACCAGCAAAGCCATACTGATGCTCCCCTCAGACGTCGCCACCCTCCCAGTGGCCCTCAGAACTGGGAGGGGGCTCCCACAGTCTCTGTGGTGCTGCCCAGAGAGGGACACTCACCTCCCTCATGCTTTGTCCCCCCAGGACACTGTGTGATGGCAGAATTCTGCCATCCCCCAGATTCATACAGTGAAGCCCTAACTCCCATACCTAAGAGTATGATTCTCTCAGGAGACAGGGGCTTGAAAGGGGGCGGATGTAGGGAAAACCAGGTGAGTAGAATGGACTCTCACTGAGGATTCGTGTCCTTGTGAGAAAAGGACTTTAGGACAGAGGCACATGGGGAGAGTGACCACATGAGGACACAGGCAGAGGACACCAAGCAAAGAGGCCTCAGAGGAACCGGTTCATTCCTGTCCACACCTCGTCTTGCACTTCTGGCCTGGGAGCTGTAAGAAAAAAGTGTCCATTGCTTGGAGCACTCAGTTTTTGTTACAGCAGCTCTGAGCAAACCCATACGCCAGGTGTCTTGTGGCTGCCAGGGGTTTGGGAGCCAGAGCATCTGTTGGGAATGAGCCAGCACTGTGGCTCCTACCTGGACCTCATCAGAGGCTTGCTCAGCTGCCTTTGCTTGCACAGCATTTTGAAGGCGTAAAAGACATTCTTGCCGTGAAATCAAAGCACTGCGTTTCCGAGGAGCCTAACAAAGCACGCACTGCAGCCCCATGGAAACGTGCAGCAGGCAAACACTGAAGATCCCTGCCTGAAAGCATCTCTCGCGCGACTCCTTAGGCCTCCAAGGGAGCGAGATCAAAAGACCAGCGGCGGCTCCGAGTTCGTCGCCTGTCAAAGCCAGGTGAAGCACAAAGCCTCCGACTTTGGTGTCCTGGGCTAAATTTAGCTAATCAAACCTCTGTGTCTGTTCTCTATCCAGGACCCCTGACGTCCCCACGGGAGGATTAGCGGTGCTGACAGCAGAAATGATAGCCTGCCCTTTCAGCTCCCAGCTTCAGATAGCGTTCAAAGGCCTGCGCCACCCGGCTCCCCTCACCGCTGCGACATCCAGCCAAGACACACGGGGAGGGCTCTGTCCCTGTGTGTCACGCAAAGCGGAGCACCGAGGCGGGAAGATGTGCCCCTGCTCCACCCTCACCCTCAGAGAGGGTGCCCCCAGCCTCCTGGCGAAATGAGCCATCAGCTCTGCTGGTGCCTGGGGATTGAGAGTTGAGTGAGGGATCTGCCAGGGGACAAGGCCAGCTGTGCCCGGCCAGAACATGCTCAGCAAAGAGCCTTGGGCCTTGATCCCTCCATCCCAGCACACACCAGGGGGCTGGTGTGGGGGTCCAGGCCCAGCAGAGTGCCTGGCTGGAGGAGAGGGACACCAGGAGGTGCGCTGGGGACAGAGGAGGGGCTGGAAACAAGGGAGGGCCTCTCCTTTCTGTGCCCAAACTGCGGCTGCTTCTTGCCCAGCTGCTTCTTAGTCTGAAATGCAAACCCCTGCAGCAGGACAAGGACAGAGCAGGCACATGGAGTCCAGAGGCTGACATGAAGGGCGATGCTCCCTCTGGAGCACCCAGGGCACTTTCCTCCTGCAGGCTGAGATGCATCCAGTCACTGAGCCCTGGCCTGATTCCCCAGCAGGGGCAGAAGGACCTTGTGAGACTGGGCCTGTGGTCCACCTCTCTTGGGACATGTCTGCTCCAGATCCGGCCATGTGAGCACCCCAAAATCCAGGTCCTCAGTGAACTGACTGTGGTAAGCTCTGTGCAAGACATGTGGCTGTGTTGGCCTTTGTAGACCAGGGATGGGGTGACCATAGTGCTCACCCCTAATCCCAGACCTTTTCCACAAGCTCCCCCACAGAACCGCGTCCCTCAACAAAGGCTGTGACTGAGGCAGTGCTTGTTCCTGGCTCTTCGTCCTGCAGCTCAGCAGCAGCACAGTCAGCACCCAGCAGGGAGGAGTCTCGCCACAGTGGATGCCAGGAACTGGCTCCTGAGACACAAAGGACAGTGGCTGATCAGCGTGTATGTGTGTGTGTGTGTGTGTGTGTGTGTGTGTGTGTGTGTGTGTGTGCATGCGTGCACACACATGCATGGTCCTGGGATTGGCTTCAGGGCCCTGTGCACGGAAGGCAAGCACTGTAGCCCCGAGCCACCCCAGCCCCTTTGTCTATTTGCTTGGTCCCCGCACCCCCTGCCATCTCCTGGATGTTTGACATTAGTCACTGTAAAATCCCACTCTCCGGCTCGGTTTGCTTTGTTGCTCGATTTGACGGTGCTGCTCTTCCCCAGGGTCACGTTCCCAGCCTTGGTACTGTCCTTACCAGGGCCTGGTGTCCACGGAGTGGCAATCGGTGCTGCGATGCTTCTTCCCAGGCTGCAGCTGCCTCTGGCCAGGGGCTGGACCCAGAGGGCTGGACTCTGGCAGGACCTCTGTGTCCTGCCAAGTATTCAGTGACTGGGGGCTGCCACCAAGGTTCGGGCTCCAGGCGCACTATGGGAGCCCCACTCCGTCTCCACAGCACCAAGGTTGGCAGTTCCCTTGGGGTGCGGAGGGTGCCCCCCTCACACCCGGGTCCCGAGGTCCTGTAGGCCTTGACCCCTTCTTTCCTGTGGCTCTGTCCTCATGCCTGAGCTGGGTTGCTCTTTCTCGGTTTTGACTCTGGTTGGTACTCAGCAATTTCTTCCTTATATTCAACCTATGAATACGAAGCTGTAACATTCATTTTCCTTGTCACGGGGTCAAACTTCCAGCATCCACAACTTAAAAGAGGGGAGGTTTCTTTAGCTCACAGTGGCTGCGGATTCAGTCCATGGCCAGCAGGTTCCAAGACAGACACAGCATGGTGGAAAGGCCTGGTGGAGGAAGGCATCTCACCTCATGGTAGACAGGCAACAGAGGGCAACTGACACACTTGGGAACAAAACGCAGCCTCCGGGTTGTGTCCAGTGACCCACATTCAGTGGTCACCTCTTCTACCAGGACCTACCTGTGAATGGCATGCTCAGCTCTGAACTCCTTAACCTACCAGCGAGCACAGCACCTCGTGAGTCAGTCACCTCTGACACATATAAAATATTTGGGTCTAAACCATAATCACAGCCTTCCACAACCCATCTATGAGCCAAACTGGCCAGAAGTCTCAGCACTAAGAATCTCTCATTGTCCAATAAAAGATGAGATTGCTCCTCCCTGAAAACACACGGAAACCCATAGGTGTACACTACACACCGTGTGTACATCACCATGGGGATACATGGAGGCGTCCCTGGTAAAGAATCCATGTTCAACAAAGAAAATGTGGAACAGCGGAAGGCTATTCCTTTCACACTATGCTTTTCAGAAGTCTATAGGTGTGCAGGTTTTATATATATACAAAGATAATGCACATGGTGCGGGAGCCTGGCCTGGCTTGACCCAGAAGGATAATAATACATAATGTCTTCCTGTGTCCAGGCAACTAGACAAAACACCCACTGCAGAGACTGCAAACAGTAGAAATGCCTTTTGCACAGCTCGGGAGACTGGAAATCCAAGGCAGAAGCAGATGCAATGTTCTGTCTCAGATGGTGCCTTCTTACTGGGTCCCCATATGATAGAAAGGACAAATTCTAAATGTGGTGTCTTCATAAGGGCACTGATCCCAGTGAGACAGCCCCACCCTCATGGCCTAATCACGCCGGGAAGGCTGCATAACCACCACCTGGGGTTAGGACTCTGGCATAGGAATTTTGGGCAGTTACCCGTGTTCAGACCACAGTGACATGCACCTTGGATTTTTCCATTTATGCGAGTGTAGTTGGTTGAGTTCTGTTGTAAACACTTACTCAGCAGGCAAATCACAACTTCCAGTACCCCTGTGATCCAGGACAAAGTCTCTCCTTAATCACACAAGTGACTTTGCACAACACGGATGGGCTGTCCTCTAGAAAGGGCCCAGATCTGCAGGGGCGAAGTGACCATCCCAGAGGCCATTGCTGCCTCTCCATCTGGAAGCTGTGAATCAGCACTCTTGTGATTCTCATAGTGGGCCAGGATCACCCCCACCCTGGGTGCCCACTGCTCCCCACTTACAGTCAGGCTGCAGGGCTTGGGATGTTTCCATAGCCAGTGCAGGAGTCTGCCAGCCCCCAAAATTCCCCATGACCAGATGCTCCTCTGGGCCACCACAGACATATTTGTTCTGGGTCCCACATCAGGAGGGCTTGACTGGGATTCCCCTGCTGCACCCAGGGAAATGTGCACTCCACGGACAGCAGCCCCGACAGATGGCGGCCTTCTGACACATGTGTGTGGTGCAGGCCGTGGTGGTGATCTTTGGCTGGTTGCAGGTGCTCAGGGAGATCCTCCAACCCCAACGGGTCAGCACCAGGAGCTGCTTCATGGAGCCTCTTCCCCACTCCTGCTCCTGACATGACTCAGGACGCTGTACTGCACCTCCAGCTTACCAGACACAGAGAAACCGTGGCCTGGTGCTGGGCAATTTAGATTCAGAATGCTGACCCGCCGCCACAGCAGGCTGGTTATGACAACGAGCAGACCGCAAATGGTCTGCTTGGCCATCGAGGAGGGTCCTCCAAGGACTAATTCTGCCTCTGCTAATGAGGGCTTCTTTTGACTGCATGGTGCTGCTTTTCCTGATGTGCGACAGATTTATGATTCATAGAAGGTTTTAATATTAATGCTGGCCTGATGGAAGATAAATCGGACACAGAATTTATTGGTGTAGTAAAGAATTAGATGCTCCTCCCTGACGACTATGAAAATGTTGGTTCCATTTACTCCCTGGCTGGCCTGCGCAGTGCTTCTGCGAAGCCTCAGGTGGTGGCCTAGAGGGCAGGAGGCCAGGCTGCACCAGCAGAAGGGGCACAAGGGGGACAACGGTAAGATGTGGCCCAGGAAGAGGGGCAGGGCTTGGGGTGCACCTGTAGCTGCGGCCTGCTTACTTAGCTCCTATTGGGCTGTAAGTAACACCTTGCTGCTCAGAGGGGCATGGTGCTGAGTGTGCCCATATAGACGAGCCCCGCAAAAGCCTGATGGGTGACCTCGAGTCTCCCACCAGCACCGGGAAGTGGTGCAGGAGTGGGCAGGGCCACTTCTTCCATGTACCCTGGCTTCTGCATTTCAGTCACAGATTCTGTCCCTGAATGCTGAGATTCAGAACGAGGCTGCCATCTGGCCTCCCTGATTTAAGCACAGCATAAGTGCCGCACTGAGGCCGTGGTCCTGAGATGGCGGGCCAAGTTCTGAGAAGAGTCCCGTAGTGTGTCACCAGATGCTTGACCTCATTACAGTGAGCCGAGCTGCCAGCAAGGCCTGGAAGGAAGAGGGGGTCTCAGCTCACTGAGCAGGGAGCAGATCTGGAGTGTGAAGCAGTGTGACTGCAAAGCTCTCAGTCCTCAGCCCTAACCGCTGTTCCGTGGGATGGCTGTCAGGGGGAGAACCCCCTCTTCTGCTTGTCACCTAGAGGTGACACCCAGATCTGAGCATCTCTCCATCCATTACTGGGCACTGTGCTCATGGGTTTTGTTCTTTAAAATTCCATAAGAAATGATCAGGCAGGCACTTACATTCTGGACTACCAAAATCCCAGGGACAAATGTCTTCGAGATCTGACCCTCACAGACATCGTGATACTCAGAGCTCCCTAAGTGCCAGAGGCTGTGGGCACAGACAGTATCTCTGTCCCTCTGGCTGCCTTCAGTGGTGGAGCAGGTTTCCCAGAACCGTCTCTTAGGGAGAGAGCTGTGAGGACCTTCTTGCTCTTCTTCCGTAGCACAACTCAGACAGCAGGGTGCAGTGGCTAAGCTTAAGTGTCAATGCGATTGCCTCGGATACCGCACAGGGGGTCTGTAAAGCACAGCTCTGGGTGTTCCTGGGGGCCATGGGGGCGTGACCTAGGGTTCCATGTAGGGCCCCGTCCTATTCTCTCTGGGCACTGCTCCTCTGGTTTGCCTCATTGCCACCACGAACTGGACAGCTTGCCCTGCTCCACCCTTCCACCGTGATGCTCCTCCCTTGGAGCCATCCCCTGGGCTGAGCACTGGAACTGCAAATCTCTCCTCTTTCGGGTTGTAGGTCTGAAGATTTGTGTCCCAGAGACTGGAAAGCAATTAATATAGGAAGACACAGGGACCAGTGGCCACGGTGACAGAGACAAAGCAACACTCTGTGCCAAGGGAAAGTCCCATGTGGAGTGGAAGCAACCTGAGGACAGCTCCCACTGGATTTCTGTCCTTCCTTGACCTTGAGCCTTGTCTAAGTCACTTTCCTTGTTGCTGGGACACAATACCTGACACTCACAATTTAGGGGCATTTATTTTGACTCATGGTCAGCTGTCTTCAAGGCAGAAATGGGGTGATGGGAAGACTGTGGGGCAAAGCTGCTCACCCTGTGACAGCCAGGAAGCAGAGAGAAGGGAGGAACCAAGAGGGTGGCAAGCACTTCCAGGTCACGCCCCCAGTGACAGGCCTCTTCTGACCAGGCCCAGCCTCCTAACAACACATTCAGCTATGTGTTTATCAATGGATTAATACACTGATGAGTATAGCACTCCGTGACGCAATCACCATCCCAAAACCCCAACTCTGAAGACATGGGCTGCTTGGGGACATTTGATATAAATCAAATTTGCTTCAGGTCCCCAAAGCCTCATGTCCATTTCTTTATGTAAAATGCAGTTAGATCATCTCAAAAAACGGTCACAGTTTTAACAGTCCCAACATTGTTGAAGGTCAAGTCCAAAGTCTCTTCTAAAACCCAAGGCAGACTCTTACCTATAATCCCCCCCAAAAATAAAGTTAAACACTGCATAAATACAGTGACATGGAATAAGCATTCCTTTTCCAAAAAGGAGCAATAGAGGAATAGAAAGAAAGGGGGGCAAAGCCAAACTGAAATCTGTAAAATCAGAACTACATGATTGACGACCACATGGTCTGCTGGCAGCTTGAGCAGTAGCAGGACCCCTTTGGAACATGGCTGCAGAGGCTTCTGAGTGAACCTAATCCCAGGGACCAAATTCCTAGCTTTTTTCAATCGGTGGCCCAGGGACTCTTGTCTCTAAGGAAAGTTTACAGTTTCATACCTGTGAGCCTGCAATGGGCAAGGGCTTGCTGATTCTTGAAATGTCCTAAAATCATTTTTTCCTATGTCCTGACTTGGCTTTTTTTGCTAGTCTCATGTGAATCTTTTCAACAACCACACTCTCCATGGTCCTAATTTTGCAGGCAATGTTTGTTGAAACTGAAAATTTTGTGTCTTTTGACTTTAAAATTTGCTCCTGATTTTCACTGTAGATCTGGCTAAATGCAGCCAACAGTACCCATTCTTTGGCCTGAACATTGGGCTGCTTTGAAATTTCCTCAGTCAGATTAATCTGCTGCATTTAGTTTCCCACAAAGATCATGAGGAAAAGGTAGACAAATTTTTTGCAGAGCATATCACGCATGGCCTCAAGTCTAACTGCCAGTGGAGTCCTGGTTTCCAACTGAAACTTCCTAAGCCTGGTCTTTACTGTGCACTGTTCTATTAACATTCTGTTCTTTTAAACTCTGACCAGAATCTCCCAACAAGCTCAACTTATAGCATAACAGGACTTCTCTAGCCATCATCTTTAAATCCTTCTAACCCCCTTCCCCTAGACAGTCACAGAGTCTTCTGAGCTACAGGATCAGCTGTCATCAGAGCTACAACACACTTCTCTGGCACCAGAATCTATCTTAGTCACTTTTCTTATTGCTGACACACAATATCTAATGCCACAAGTTTAAGGTTTATTTCAATTCACATCTTCAGTCCATGGCTGGCTGGCTCCAAAGAAGAAATTGCACAGTGTCAGGGTCTGGTGAAGGAGAACTGCTCCCCTCATGGGAGTCAGGAAGCGGAGAGAGAAAGGAGGTGTCATGGAGGGAGATATGTGCTTCCAGATCATACCCCAAGTGACCTGCCTCTCCTGATGAGGTCCCACCTTCTAACAGCACCTTCAGCTATGGATGTATTGGTGGGCTAACCCACTGGTGAGTATAGCACTGCCGTCATCCAATCATCTTCCAAAGCCCAGCCTTTGCATGCATGAGCCCTTTGGGGATAGTTTGCATCTAAAGGATACCACATGTCTTCTGCTTCCTCTCCACAGGGAAAGGGCTCCACCCTTCACAAAACTGGCTCACCTGGTATACCTGGCCCAGAGTTCTTCTCAGGCTGTCACATGCTCAAAAACTGACATAAACTTAGGGGCTTCTGTGGCCTCCTCCCTGGGGTTGATAATTCACTAGAATTAGTGTAATTCAGAGAATTCAGGAAGTGCTTTACTATGATGCTATGACAAAGGGTCCCATGGGAATGGTCTTAGGACGAGGAGTGGGAAGGAGCAGAAAACTCTTTTACCTTCTCCCAGCATCCTATATTTGGACATAGTTTGGATTTGGAGCCTTGGTCCTAAGTGTAGTGTCATTGAGCCCCAGATTTGGAGTCTAACAAAAGCCCCCGTGGAGGTGTCAGTGTTGATCTCCTGGAGTGGGTTCAGACTCACAGGAGTGGGCCACTTCCCACCAGAAGGGGCTATAACAAGAACAAGTCAGGCCCCTCCATGCCCACTGGGATCAGGGTCATGTGATTGTTCTTGTTTGCAATCTTATACCATCCGCCATGTTGTAATGCAGCCATAGGAACCAAATAATGCCAGTACCTTGCTGGTTAGACATTTCTGCCAACAAAACTATGAGCCAAAGAGATCTCCTTTCTTTATAAAGCACATGGCCTCAGAGATTGAGTTAAAGTAACGGAAAACACACCACAAACCCAGAGAACTGCGGTGTGTCATTGCTTGGCAGCCAGGAAGCTCTGTGGAGCTTCCACAGAAGGAGGTTTCATAGGGTGATTGACTAAGTCACCAGAAATGCGGCTGAATAATCTCACCTCACAGCACCTCACAGGTGAAGTTGGACTTCCTGATGGTCAGACACATCCTAGTTCTCTGGGGGTCACCTTGAATCACCCTATTAAAATGGTTAGGATACCCTGAGAGCTTTCGAAGCTGACTGCTAGGAAATAAGAACACAGGCCAGGCATAGTTTTCATTAGACTATAGAGCTCTCCGCTCACACAGTCTGATGACTCCACACTGACACGAAGATGGCAGCTCTGATGCTAACTAACCAGGACTCCCTGCCCTGTGGTTTGGCCCCAGCAGGTCGGATGCTGCTGCATCCAAGAGATTCCGAGTCCTGTGGTCTGCAGAGCTCATCCAGATCCCTAAGCTGGAAGGGGTCAGAGACTCGGGGTCAGAACAGGTGAAGACCACATATGGCAGGGGCTGCTGTTACGGTTGCTTTGCTCTCGCTGCTCTCTGGCCGTGGGTCAGGGAGGCCGCTCTTACGGAACAGATCCTGCATTTCTAAGACCCAACCAGCGAGCACAGAAGGGAGCGTCAGAGATGCCCTTCACGATCCCTGACCCACTGTGGTCTGCGCTCTCCTGCATAATCACACGCGCTGTGTACCGTGGATGGGCTTGTGGCCTCCTGCCCTTTCTGCTCTGTGTTCTTTCTTATTGACTTTTGGACTTGCTGGGCTTAAATAAACTCTTCCTCCCAGGGCTGAAAGGGCACTTGCTACATGCAGGCTCCCCTTGTATTAAGTCAAGCGGGGAGAAATGTGAGCACATGGGTGGGGAGAGGAGGCAGGAAGCCAAGTCAGGCTGCACCCGGAAAATCCCTTCCCACCTCGGTCTCTGCTGGTGATGCCTGAGTGCTGATGGGTGCCTGTGGACGAGGTCCCTGAGCCCAAGGACAGTCACACATTCTTCAAGGGGGTAGGATTCAAGCAGGCCCCAGGGAGCTGGGCTCCTGGGAGCAGCAGGCCTGGTCCTGTGAACCCTTTGGAGGATGACTGGCTGCAGTTTGGAGCATTTAGGAGCATCACAGCATTTGTGATCTGCAGGCTGGGGCTCACAGTGGGCACCCTGTTTTGCAGCAGTGGCTTCCAACAGTGCCCTTGGGGCCCTTCTGGGTGTGGGCCCCTTCCTCTGGGCCCTTTCTCAGGGTAGGAGGAGCGGTATACTCTGGTGTGTCTTCTTAAGAGGGCACTAATTCCACTGGAGCTGGGCCCCACCTTCATCCATCACCTGATCTCAGTTAGGTCTTTAAGTACAATGCCTCTGGGGTTTGGGGCTGCAGCCTGTAAGTTTTAGGAGATGTAGATAAATCCAGTTTCTTGGACTAAATATGAGAAGAAGCTCTGGAAAATCTTTACAACCTCCACCCCCGTCCCTCCCATATTGTCCCCCATTTTCCCTGCATTCCTGACATCACAGGATGTCTACATTTTTAAGGAAAGCTGGGAATTCCATCAGGAATACCATTCAGTGTGTTAACTGGAAAATGAGGAAACCTCCTCAACAAGACAGACACCAAGAGCTGGACCAAGCGGTCACTTCCCTTCACCCTCTTCCTTATCTCAGTCATAGGGGCACTCAACAAACGCTCACCCTAGACACAGGACTGGAAGACCAGGTGAATCGTGAGCAATGCCACACATGGATGATCAATCCAAAGGGGCTGTCTGTCCCTCACCCACAAGCCCTCGGAGCCCTTGAGCACCCAAGTTCCCAGAGGGAAGACATCTCTACCTTCGTGTGCCTCATTGGCACATTTACCTTGAGGAGCTGCTTTAGGCGCATTTACAAGTCCAGGTTTCCAAGCTCTTGCTAAAAACTGACATCTGCATCCGTAAGGTTTTAAAAAGCCCCCAGAACGTGAAAGGGAAACTGGTCTGATAGAGGCACAGTGGTTTCTTTGGTCAATAACACACATTCTGTTAACACACAAGGCATTCTGGGCGCGTTAGTGCTCCCCGAGCAGTCTCATCACCAAGCACAACTTTAAATAAGACACTTCGTTATTAAATAAAACCCGCCTGCAGACAGGGAGCAGCAGGGCCGGCCGGGTCAGTCATCTGGGTTTGAAGACTCCTTTAATACCGATTTCCAGAGGATATTACAAGAGGACCTACACGGGCAATAAAACACATTGTGTGAGCTGCTAACTACGCATTCCTGCACTGGGCCTCTTTAAATGCCCGCACATACATATGCATGAGGCCCAGATAAGCTTGCAGCTCGGGCTCAGGAAGCCAGGCCCAGGGATGCGCAAAGCACCTGCCTATCAGCGTGGCGCCTCAGGTGTGGCCCGACCAGCACCAGTCTCACCCAGGACAAGCCGTCTTTGTTACAAGGTGGATGGAGACGAAATAGACCCTTCGGCCTTCTGGAGGGCGCTGGCTCTCGGCTGTCAGCCAGGACACACTTACCATCCAGACCCACCCTAACCCTGGCCGGGGATTTGCCTTTTCTAGATTTATTATTATTATTATTATTGAATCTAGGGCCGTTGCACAGAGCTACATCCCCAGATTTGAATTCTTATGTTGAGGCAGAGTCTCACTAACCCACCAGGTTGCCCAGGCTGGGCTTGAATTTGGGAACCTCCTGCCTCAGCCTCCCAAAGCGCTAGGATTACACGTGAGCCACCACACCTGGCTCAGAATTTGTCTTCTTCTATCATCCTGGGAGTTGTGGCCGCCTTCTCCCTGTGATGGTGGTGTGCAGGGCTTTGCTGAGGCCCTGATAAACGGGCACATGCTGTGTGTCTTCTCTGTGTGGCCCTGCAGGGCCATCTTAGACACTTTCCTGTTGCTGGGCCACCATACCGACACGCACGATTTAAAGGAGCTCAGGCTTGCATGGGTCACATTTTCAGTCTTTTGATGGGTCACTCCCATGGCCTGATGGGGGCCGGAAGAGGAAAAGCTGTGTCCCCACTGTGGACAGGAAGCAGACAGAAAGGAGGAGCTGGGAGGCAGACATCTCCCCACACAGGTCAGCTGTTGGCCCATGATCCAGTCTCCCTGGGTGGCCCCTGCTCTGAGCACACGGGGCTCTAGTGAACTCCAAGATACAACCCGTAAGGAGAACTTGGTCCACTGTCTAGATGCGGGCAGCGGAGTCCTCTGGGGGCTGCGAGGGTGACACCATCCAGCTCTGTCCTTGGCAGCCCCTGCCTTGTAACCGCACTGTCCATCTCCATCCCCCAGTACGAGGCTCCTCCCCTGCCCACTCTGATTTCTCTAGGAGCGCTGGTGTCTCTGGGCAGAGCCTCTGACCTCTTCCCTGGCCTAGCTGAGCCCATCTGCAGGGCATCTGTTTTTGGTTCAGCCACGTCTGAGGCCCAGGGGTCAGGACATTGCTGGCCACTGAGCTCCATGTGCCTGCCTATTTGGTTGCTGCCAGCTGAGCCAAAGGAGGCTGCTTATCTTGGTGTAAAGGGAGGGCGTTGTTCAAAGCCAGCTCTGAGGAGGCGGAGAGGCCTCTTGTGCTCAGGTTGCCGTCTCTGTGTGTCCAGGTGTGCACAGGTCTGGGTGATCAGAATCAGAGGGGCAGGGACACCAGGAGACAGCAGGTAGCAACAACTCTCCCCATCCCCTGAGACCAGGAAGTTTGGAGAAGCCTATGGTCACCTGAGAGAAAAGTTCTAACTCTCTCAGTCCAACTGCCCCGTGCAGTTTAAGGATGCTGTGTGTTGGGAAGGGAACTGTTTAATCCCTACCTCGGGGCCAGAAACCCATCTCTTCCTCCCCCAAGTGACTGCAGACTTGCACGGTTTGGGGACCTGGTGAGGAACAGATAGGGACAGCTGCTGAGGGTGGAGCAGACCAGCGGGCACAGAGGGGCTGGGCACAGTGAGGGAGGTGTGCACTGAGATGTGGGGGACACAGCCGGTGCCCAGGAACTCAGCCTGGAGCTGCAGCGCAGTGCGGAGGCTTGGCTGCTGGTCCTCGGGGGCGCGTTCTTCCGTCAGTCCATACATCAGCAGGGAGCCATGAGGGGTAAGGGGTGTCTCCACGGCACAGCATCCCGCAGCTCCTGAGGGTGCGGCTTGGAAACGAACCGATGGGAAATGGGACAGTGCAATGGTAACGGGAAGACGCCAGAGGCGAAACTACTCTGAGTCCCAACAGTGCCGGGAAAGGCGGTCAACAGTGCGGAAGGGGAAACTCTGGCTACAAAATTATTTTTGGCACAAAAACAATAAACAAGGTGTGTGTGTGTGTTTGTGGGTGTATACACACACATCACCCAGTGGTGCCCATATATATTTAGAAAGTGGAAGGAGACAAAGTAAGCCACGGTGATTGTTCCAATGGAGGACTCTGGGGTCATAATTAAAAGTTGGCTTCTATAATTTCATAGCTGCCTCAAATGTTCGTCATACAAAATGGGGCAATAGGGAGCAGCGTGCATGACTTCAAAGCACCCCAGTGCCCCACATATGTTTGGGGTCCTTCTTTTGAGACCACTTTGCAGAGCCCTGGTTTGTAATTTCTTCCTGGGAAGACAGCCTCGCTGTGTTCACTGGGGAGCCAGGCCTTCTCCGGGGACACAGTGCTGGCTGCCAGGAGCCCCTGTTCCCCGGGGCCCTTGGAGGACACTCCAGGGATGGCTCCTGGCCCAACAGCATCTGGCTTTCCAGCCCCTGAGTCACCTTGGGCGTGTGCTGGCACCTGCCCAGGGGAGCAGATGCCAGCGACTGCGGACCCTGGGAGTGAAGAGCAGGAGTGAGAATGAGGCACTACGTGTGTGTGCATGTGTGTGTGCGTGTGTGTGTGTAAGGGGAAGGGAAGGGAGACTGGTCCAGCCACTGAGCCCAGGCTGCTCCATCCGGACACAAAGAGGACAACTTTTGCCTCTGGGACTGTCAACCCCCGCCATCATCCCTGGCAGCTGATCTCCCTTAGAGCAAGGCAAATATTTCCACATTCTTTTAAATACAGCTTCTTAAAGGTCTGGCGTTCAAGCCTAGGAGCCCGGGAAACCTGAGCTCTTCCCCAGCAGGTCCACCTGGTGCAAATGACATGAATTATGCTCACCATTACCTCAAGATGCACGGCTCCCGGTTGGCATAAAATTGCCCATTTCCTGCCGTGATATAAGGGGCCTGATTCTGGATGCTGGGTCGATGTCAGGAGCTACTATTTTGTGCCTGACACATTGGTCATTTTAATCACCCCGGCCTCCATATCTGGGCCATGCCCCACTCCTCCCTGGCCATATTTCTGGCTCTGTCTGCACTTTTCTCTGTCTGGATCTCTCTGGACAGGTTCCTGTTATCCTGAGGAGTCGAGGGCGTCATTCCTGCGGGCTCGGCCAGTAAGTGGGGAAACCTCGTGATCAGGCAGAACAAATAACAGTGCAAGGCAGGGCTGTGGCAGGGGCACGGGAGGTGTGATTGGGAAAGAGCAAAGGAGAGAGCATGTGAGTGTGCACACACATGTGTATGTGTGCGTGCATGTGTGTGTGCACAGGTACAGGTGTGCATGTGTGCACCCCATCCCCCAGCACACACACAGCCTGCTGCCCTCCCACCTGCCCACTTCCGGGGCTCCTTGTCACAGCCGGATCCAGGCCACCAGGAGGTGGAGAATGGACACATCACCCGACCGTCGCCCACCACAGTTGCTTCCGCTCCAGCAGCTGGGTTTGCCGATGTGAGTTCGTCCCAGTGGGGTCCGTCTCTCTGGGCTGGATTTGAGTAGGGACCCTGAATTTCAAGTGTGTGCATGTGCAGTTCTGCCTGGAAGAGATAGGAGTGTGGAGCAAAAGGAGGAGCCGTGGAGAACCACGCCCAGTTGACAGGACGGTGCTAAACCAGCATCCCCACACCCGACCCGCTGCATTTCGCTGCTACCTGCTCTGGAGGATGTGCAGCCTGGGGTCTTCCCTCACTGAGCTCTGGTGCAGAAATCTGGACACTTGTTTCCCAGCTGGCTTTAGGGCTGTGGGGCAGGGGTCATGCAGCTGTCCCTGGTGGGGACAAAGCTTGGCCAGGGCAGACAGTAGCAGATGATGGTGCAGGGTCCCCCACTTACCCATGTCTGATCACACTGCGTTCAGTGTGAAAGCCTGGGTTCAACCTCCAGTCCTTGCATTGAGGTCTAACACTGGGATCTCAGAAGATGTGGACTATTGGGAGGCCTTGGAGGGTGAGATGCAGGCAGGGACACACAGAGGGAAGCCACTGGGGGCATGGAGAAGAAGGCTGACCATCTACAAGCCCAGGAGCAAGGCCTCAGTAGACTCCCTTCACCAACACCTGGACCTTGGACTTCAGTCGCAGGACTTTGAGACCTTTGTACCACGGTCGGGCTGCCTGGCCCATGATTCTCTGTCATAATGGCCCTAGCAATCCATGAGAACCAGTGTTAAGTCCACCGACATTACATTACATTAGAACCATACTAGGGAAGACAGTACAATTACAAAACTCTTTTCTGCAGCTGATCACAGGTCGTAGCTGGTATTTAGAACTACCTCCTCCCACAGCCCATTCTGTGTTCCCTCGGCCTTCAGGGAGCACCTAGCAGGTCTGGGTCCTTTCCCTGGCTGAGTGACCCACACCTTCCTTCCTGAAGGCTCTGGGCCACTTGTCATCCCGCCTGGACTAGGTTGTTGTAATTTTCCGCTGATTTTAATAACAGGGCATGGTAATACTAAGAGGCGCCCTCAGGGCTCTCCTGCTCTCCATGTGTATTCCTTCTTCCCCGCACTGGGGCGGAGGAGTCCAATTCCCCCTTGACAGTCGGGGTCAGTCACCCCTGACAACACCCGACTTCCTGTTTAGCTTTTTCCTCTGAGGCACGAGGAGACCAAAGTGACCAGGGGGAGTCTTAGCCGCTTCCAGTTCAATGGTATCACCATGCTTCCTGGTATAAGCCTTCCCCCCAATGAAACCAAAACTCTAAGCCAGCAGAGCAGAAGGTCATGAGGACAGAAAGCCAACTTTCGCTAGTGGATCCCTGGGGTGATGGTGAGTGGTGCCATTCCGACTTCCACCCCTTGGTTCCTGGACCCATGAATCCTGGCTACGGGAGACACAGTGCCATACAGTGGACGCTGATTCAAAGCATACGTGGCCTTTTGAAGCACCTTACCCCAGTCCTGCAAGATATTGCCACCTAGCTGGTGCTCTGCAAGCTATTGTCACCTAGCTGGCATTGTAACCACGTCATCAAAAGGCCATTCCACCTTTCTGTCAACCCAGCTGCTTCTGGATGGTGAGTGACATGGTAAGACCAGTGGATTCCATGAGCATGAGCCCACGGCCTCACTTCTTTGGCTGTAGAATGGGCTCCTTGGTCACAGGCAATGCTGTGTGGAATTCCATGATGGTGGATAAGGCATTCTGAGTCCACAGATGGTAGTTTGAGCAGAAACCTCACATGCAGTGAAGGCAAATCCATACCCAGAATACATGTCTATGCCAGTGAGGACAAAGCATAGTCCCTTCCATGATGAGAGTGATCTAATATAATCAACCTGCCACCACATCACAGGTTGATCACTCCAGGGGATGGCGCCATATTAGGGACTCAGTGTTGGCCTCTGCTGCTGGCATATTGGGCATTCAGCAGTGGCTATAGCCAGATCGGCCTTGGGGAGTGGGTGTCCATGTTGCTGAGCCCATGTATAACCTCCGTCCCTGCCACCAAGGCCACCTTGTTCATGGGCCCATTGGACAATGACAGGGGTTGCTGACAAGGTTGCCCACTGTCCACAGAACAGGTCATCTTATCCACTTGATTACTAAAGGCCTCTGCAGCTGATGTCACCTTTTGGTGAACATTTACATGGGAAACAAATATTTTTACATCCTATGTCCACATGGAGAGGTCTACTCACATATCTTTGCTCCAAATATCTTTATCACCAATTTTACAGTTATGTTCTTTCCAAGTTTCTGACCATCCAACCAAGCCATTGGCTGCGGCCCACGAGTCAGTACACAGTCCCATGTCTGGCCATTTCTCCTGCCAGGAAAAATGTACCACTTAGTGTGCTGCACAAAATTCTGCGCACTGGGATGATTTCCCTTCACCACTGTCCTTCAAGGATGCCCCAGAGCAGGCCTGCAATGCTACAGCTGTCCATGGTTGGGTGGTGCCCGCGTAGCATGCAGAGCCATCCGTAAACCAGGCCCTCGCCTGCTTGTCCTCTGACAGCTGATTGGATGGTACACCCCACAAGGCCACAGGTGCATGCTGGGAAATAGGAGGCAGTACAGTAGGCGTAGGAGCCCTAAGTACCTGGGCAGTTTCCTCATGTAATTTACCTGTACCCTCTGGACCTTCTCTGGCTTGATCATGAATATACCATTTCCACTTCATGATGGACTGTTGCTGTGCACGTCCAACCTTATAACCTGGTGGATTAGATAATACCCAGGACATGACAGCAACTCAGGTTGCATGATGACCTGGTGTCTCATGGTCAAACGTGCAGTCTCACTGAGGCCCAGGAGCAGGCCAGGAGCTGTTTTATGAAGGGAGAGTGGTTGTCTGCAGATGACAGCAGAGCCTTGCTCTAAAATCCTGAAGGCCTCTGCTGTGATTCACCTATGGGGGCTTCCAGAGACCCCAAGCAGCATCTGTACCTGCCGCTGCCACTGCGAGCACCATTAGATCTGCTGGACCATATGGCCCCACTGGGACAGCAGCCCAGACCTGTGACTGAGCCTTTTCCTATTCTGGGCCCACTCAGAACTAGCAGCTTTCTGGGTCACTCTATAAATGGGCCACGATAAGACACCTAGATGAGGAATGTGTTGCCTCCAAAATCCAAACAGGACCACTAGGCATTGTGCCTCCTTCTCGGTTGTAGGGGAAGCCAGATGCAGTAACTATCTTCTACAAGAAATATCTCTACATGCTCTACACCACTGGACTCCTAGAAACTTGACCAAGGTAGAAGAACCTTGAATTTTTGTTGGATTTATTTCCCATCCTCAGGTTCTCAACTGCTGTACCAACAAATCCAGAGTGGTTTTTACCTCTTGCTCCTTAGGCCCAGTCGGCAAAGCATCATCAGTGTAATGGACCAGTGTGATGTCACAGGAGAGAGAAAGATAACCAAAATCCCTGCGAACTAAATTGTGATGCAGGGCTGGGGAGCTAATATACCCCTGAGGTGAGGCAGTGAAGGTGCGCTGCGGGCCCTGCCAGCTGAAAGCTAATTGTTTCTGATGATCCCTATGGATAGACATGGAGGACAAGGCATTCGCCAATCAGTAGCTGCATGTCCAGTCCCAGGAGATGCATTCATCAGCTCACACAAGGAAACCATGTCTGGTGCCACAGTTCAGCTAGTTGAATTATGAGGGACTCTGTTTGGGTTCTGCAATCTCAGCCTTGTGATTAGAAGAGAGATTTCCTTGGAGGACCACAGAGAAACCTCAATTTCTTCTCTGTATCTGGAGCTGGAAAATTGAATCTTCAGGCTCCTTGTTTTCCTTTGTCAGTTTGTCCTCACAACCAGAAGACTGTAGACGTCTGTGGATGCTTTGAGCTCATCGCTTTCTTTCCGTAATTTTCCCAGCGGTGCTAAGACCAACCATCCAGAATCACTGTATTTCCTGATTTTCCAAAGAAATTCAAAATTGTCATACCGAGCAGTTAAATTCCTGACATCTCACAGTGGTGAATTAGGATAATCAAATGGACCTACATGGCATATTAAGTTAAACAGCTCACACCAAGGGTTCTCACTGTACCCCACAGAAGTAGGAGAGACCATGCATGGTGTGTCTTTAGGTCTCATCAAATTGCAAAGCCTACTCCCGGAACCCCTGAAGCCATTAAAGAATGCCGTCTTTATAATTCTATTTCTCTAAAGCCACTCTGGCACCAAAATCTGAGTCAGCCAGGGTTTGCTAGAGAAACAGATATAACACAAGATACATAAAGAAATTATAAGATTTGGTTACAATGGTCAGCCCCAGAGCTGGATGAGGGGTGTGCAGAGGTATCTGCATGCTGGAGGCCAAAGGGTCCAGCCCAAGGGCTGGAGCTCACTGCAGCGTCCCATGCAAGGCCATACCAGGAGGCTGAGGGATCTGTAATGGACATGGACACTGAAGAGTCTATGACAGAAAGTTGAAGAGTCCCAGGCAGAAGCCGAATGGTCTGTGCCAGAAGCCAGGAGGTGACGTCCAAGCTGAAGGCAAAGATGGGCGCTCCTTTGAAGAACCAGCCGTCAGTCCCCCCTCATTTGCCTTTTGTTTTATGCAGACTAATCCCCCTTGGGGCAGGTGCAGCACTCACACGATCTGGGTGCCCTCCTCTTGCACAGGCTGAGGATGTTACATACTAGGGACCCTGGCCCCTGCTGAGTCACTTCGTTAGGCTTCTGACCTCCTCCAATTGGCACAATGAAGAACATCCTAGGGTGGTAACGGCTTGTCCTCTACAGCCCAGATGCCTGGTCACTTGGTTCAGCTTCTGGACTTCTCAAGTTGACACAGGTTATGAAGCATAACACGGGGATAGGGCAGAGACCCCATGTCTTCATTCTGACCTGCTGAACTGTGAGCACTGTCTACTGCGTCAACAGCCCCAGGAGATGTGGAACAGAGATGTGGAACTCCCAAAGGTGGGGTGGTCCCTCCGTGGCTGGTACACTGAGGACCTGCTCCAGGTGCATGAGGGCTGTTCTGTGCCGTATGCCCAGTCCCCGTGGTCTGTGCCCGAAGACACCACTTCCGTTTCTGGTTCACATGCACTCACAGGCAGGGCTTCTGGGAAATGATGGATCATGGGGCTGATGGCTGGTTTGCTGTTAGGAGGTGGTCACTGGAGGAGTGGCCAGGAAGGTGCATCTCCCTCCCAGGTCCTCTCTTGGTCCTCTGCTTCCTATCCACCAGGCCCCTGGGCCACGCCATCCGACCTTGGAGCCAGTCCGCAAGCAAGAATTGAAACCTCTCAAATACGAGCCAACATAATCTTCCCTTCCCTTAAATTTCCCTTAAATTTTTGGGTGTTTGAGCAATGAGAAGCTGACTGAGGCATCCACCTTGCAGAAACTTCCATTTCCTTTCTCCGTGTTTCCCCTCCCTTGATTCTTACCGAGGAAGATAAGTTCAATTAAATTGTCCACAACAGAATCTGACAACTTGCTCTTTCATTGTCAGTGGAAATTTTTATAGTTTTAAAAAAGGGGCTCAAGAAGAGCAAGAGAAGAAGGTGGCCCTAAAGAGAAGTTCCTTTAATGGGGGCATTTTGGTGCCCAAAAGGGCAAAGAAGCCAGGAGCAGGGGCTCCTCATCTCTTAATGGCACAGGACGATCCCCGCCCCTGCCTGAGGTCAGCATTCTGACCTTGGTCTTGGTGACTGCAGGAGGAAGTGAAAATCTTGACTTCTGTCCCCAACTATCAGAATGGTGTCTATCAGAATGGTGGGTGGGCTTCTTCTGTTTCAGGAGCAAAAGCAACAATCCTGAACCGCCACCTCAAGAAAGGCAGGAGCTGACCTGCTAGTAGAAAGGTCCTCATCTGATGCAGGAGGGAGGACACTGCTGGAGAGGGGTCCCGCGTGGGGTCTTGGCAGAATCCCAGCGCCTCCCGTCTCTGCCTTTCCTTGCCATCCCCATGGACATGGGTGGCTCAGGAGCTGGAGTCCTGACAGCAGATTCAACGGCATCTAAGGACAGGACTGAGAATCTGCAGCCAGTGCAGTTTCTTCCAGAGGATCAGATTCTTATTTTCTGCAGAATTAGAAGGCTGTCACTCAGCATCAGCCCCAGCACTACTCAGTGCCATTGTCACGGATTCTGGCTCTGGTCACCACAGAAGTCAGGTGGCAGAGGCAGCAGCTGGTTGGGCTCTGGGCAGCAAGGACAGTCTGGCACTGGTCAGCGCCACTGTAGCTCAATCAGTGTCATCGAAGTTCTCAGAACTGTGATGGACAGGTGGGCACAAGTGCGTGTGTGTGTGTGTGGGATGTGTGAGTGTGTGTGTGTGTGTGTGTGTGTGTGTGGTTACAGCTGGGCTCTGCCTGGTATCCCCTGCAGAGCCGTCTTCCTCCCCAGAACTCTGGTTCCCAGGAGGAGTGGAAGGCTGAGTTGGAAGCAGCACACACAGTGGGAGAGGTGGCGACTGTCCATGCATTTGGGGGAGCAGGTGGGCACCAAGGGCACCAAGGCACTGATGCCTACCCAGCACCCTCCCTTGGGGCGCAAAGCCAAACCCTGACACCCCCCACACACAAGCCGGTGCCCTCTGCAGAGCTATGAATGGGGTGTTTGGCACTAAGAGGACAAACCTTGCCACCCCATGTCTCTGCCTCAGTGACTGTTCCCATCGCCTCTGTGCCCGTTACCTGTCAGCCCTGCTCGGAGTTCAGGACCACGAGTGTGTGAGTGTGTGTGTGTGCATGTGTGCACGTGTGTCTTTTTCAGAAAAGAAAAAGCACCACAAGATGCAATTTAACTTGTAATTTTATTTGCTGTGGAGCAGTTTAAGCAATGATTGTATTTGATGTGGAGCTGAAATGCATAAAGAGATAAATGGCTTAATTTGAATCAATATTAATTTAGCGCAATTTAGTTTTAACTTTACTCCTCAGCAAAGGAAATCGCTCTGTTCAGGAGCCAGTGGAGAACTTTTCCCTTCTTAGAAAACTGGGCTGTGCTAGCATGACTGTCAGCCACTGAAGGCCTGGTGCCTACTACCGTGGGCTGCAGGGTGAGCTCCCCCACCAGACGTCAGCGAGATACACCAAAGCTGTGACCCAGGAGCCTGGATACCACTGTGCTGCCACGACAGGCCACAAAGCAAGAGGGACAGGAACAGGGGCAGCAGGGAGCAGCTGCACAGGCCTGGCCCTGCTCTCTCCAGACGCTGCCTGGCTGCGCTTTCTGTCAGGGAAATGGACCCAGGATTCCTGGGCCACTGCAACACAATTCCACAGTGCAAGTGCCTTACAGAAATTTGTTTCCCTGCAAGCTGAAGGCTGAGGTCACAGGCAGGTCCGGATCGGATCCCCTTCTCTGCTTGGCTTTCAGTTGGAGGCTCCTATCTGGGCACTCACACAGCTGTCTCTGTGTGTGTTTGCACATATGCTTGTGTGTGCATGTGCGTGTGTGTGTGTGTGTGTGTGTGCATGTGTCTGTACACATGCATGTACATGTGTGTGCATGTATGTCTGCGTCTGTGTCCTTATCTCCTCATCTCACCAGACCACTAACCCACTTGGGTTAAGGCCCCACCCTAAAGACCTCATCTTACCTTCATGACTTCTTTAAAGACCCTGGTCCAAATATGGCCACATTCTGAGGTCCCCAGGAGTCAGAACTCCAGCCTACAGGTCTGCGGGAGACACAGCTCAATCCACAACAGGCTGCTTCCTGGGATAGAGTAGGCTGATTCTGGGGTTCATCAGCACTCGTTTGCAAACCACAGACATGGGTGCAAAGTGTAAATCTCATCTCCGAGATTGTCAAGCTGGAGTGCTACAGCCTGTGACCCCACAGTCCAGTATGGGCACTAGACAGTCACACACAGTGGAGGGGCTTCCAGGTGCAGAAGGACTGCATTTTCTCTGTGCAGATTTGATTCAGCCTCGCAGGTCTCCCAAGGTGGACACTCTCACTCTGATAGCATCCAGGGGAGAGGAGCGATTTTCTGCAGTAATCTTCCTTGCATCAGGCTTCAGCCTCAGGGCAAGTGTTTCCCAGCTCTTCCCAGCTGCAGAGCCCTCTTCCAAGGTTGAAAGGGGGCCGTCCAATCCAGCCTGCAGGAGGACTCCTCTCTCTGTGCCTCTTCTCCAGAACAAAGAGTTGCAGGGCAAGGTGTCCTTTAGAGGAGTCTTTTTTTCCATTAAAAATGGATGAAGAAGATGCCGTGTTGGAAGGGCGTGTATTCACGCTCACAGGAGGTGACCTGTGTTGGGAAAGCCCCAGGAAGTGCGGGTAGCAGAAGCAGCAAAAGCCACCAGTGTGGTTCAGCCTGAGTCCTGAGGCCTGGCAATCGCGTCCCACTCTGAGCCCCAAGGGGCAGGCAGCAGGTGTTCCAGGGTCCTGGGGCAGGGATGCTCCTGTTTCAAGTCTGGAGAGACAGAAAATCCACCTCCTTTCAGACCGCATGGTGCCACCCGCAGTACCGAGGGAGAATCACTCTGCCCAGCCATGAGTTTATTGGCTGCTGGGCGTCCCTTGGTCCAGTGCAGGTGACAAGGACTTAACTGTCAGAGGAGCTGTGCCACGGTCCTGGCTGAGTCACCACACTGTTTGTGTCTGGCTTTACCAGCTCTCTGCAAGGCACGAGCAGAGCGTTCAGGTTCTCCTGAGTGGCCGGAAGTGGAGATCCCAGCAAGGCCCCCGTGCAGCATGCGTGCCTCTGTGGCAGCCTCAAATAGACGGGTTTTCTTGGGCTCACTGGACACAGAGGACCTCCATGTGCCGTGGCAACTGCGTGGCACAGCCCATTTCCAAGTCAGTGGAGGAGAATTTGGTGAGTGGTTTTTAAAAATGCAAGTGAACGAGCTGGAACTCAGGGCTCCTCCACCACCACAAAGCTGGTCCCGAGCAGGGACCCAAGGTCCATTGTCCCTTCCGGGGCAGTCACCCCAGTGAAGTCAGCCAGGCTAGACCCCTGCCCCACACAGTTAGGCTCTGAAAACTCTAAGACAGCAGGAAGAGAAAGGGACGGGCAGAGACACCCAGGTAAGGTGGCACCAAGCAGTGGCAGAGTCTGGGATTGGGGACAGTCCTGGCCGGCTGGAGAGAGCACTCTGCCTGCAAGAAGTGTGTTCTGAATTCTGTCACTAGGTGAGGGGGCAAACACGATTTCTAAATACAGATGCTCAGTTTATGAGCACCTTTATTGGAATATATCTCTTCACCAAATTAATTTGCATCGCAGCGTTTTAGTGGCTGAATATGATTTCTAAGAACACTTAGAATTCTGTGGGCGGTCCTGCACTTGCCTATGTATATAATTTTTTTGATAGGCAAAGATAGTTCTCATCAAGTCTTGTCAGCGCCTAGATACGAAGTCTTTTTTTAATTGGACTTCATCAGGCATGATGAGAGGTCGGAACTGGATTGGACTGGGGATTCGGGGGGAGTTTGGGGTCAGCTGGTGTCTCACTGGGGTTGATTTGTGCTATTCTAATTGGCACCGGGAGAATTACAACCCTCCGTGAGGCTGATCAGAGGAAATAAACCATTTTCCGCTAATATTTTATGCTGAGAGTTGATGGTACAAAATTTAAGATTCCTGAAGCCTGACAACTTGTTTGTAATAAATCCTTGGAGGAGAAAATAGTGTCTCCCGGACATCACCTCCCCCATCCCAAACTGCAGTAGGGAACGAGTCCCTGGGGAGGACAGGGGACCAGGCGCCTCTCAGGTGCCCAAGGAAATCCAAGCCCCCTCACTCTCATTTTGAGCTGATTTCTCGACTCCCTAGGGCCCTGGATAAATTGCCACCTCCCGTCTGTCTGTGGCCACGTTCTTTCTGTTAAGCGCTATGACCGGAGAGGTGGGGACTCAAAGGAGGCCCTATCTTCTGGAGCCAAACGCTATGGAGCCTTCGCAGCTGGGGCTCTGTCTATTGGCAGGCGACTCGCCGATAATGGGCTTTCTAAGCAACGCCATGCAATTGGCATTTTCACACTTTTTCCAATGTAATTTCAAAATTAAATTAGGCCGGATGTATACAGGGACGTGGTGGTGGACCACATTCAATGTGGATGCCAGCCAGCCCTCCTCTCCGTCTCCACTGGAAGGCGGAGAAAACAAATTAACTTTTCTAAGCTCTAAGCTGAGGTCTCTGTGTGCGGATCCGCCTACCCCCGGCCTGCTCAACCCTTTCCGTGCTTCTCAAGGGCATCACTGACATGTGCAGTCTCTGTGGCAAAACATTGCCCTCCTGAGGCTTCTTGCAGGGGGCAGGAGGCGGCTGGATAGTGGCTCGGGCAGGCCAGGGCACGGCTGTCTGGACTCCGTGGAATCTCTCCTGCCCTTGCTTCTGCAGCCGGGCCTTGGGGCTGACGCTGGGCTCTCCTTGAGGATCTTGCTACAGACACCCTCCGCTCTATGCTGCTGCCTCTGTTAGCTAAGAGTCCTCACTTTGACCTCCTGGAGGATGTTTACAGCCTAGGCGCGGCTTCATGTCCAGCCAGATTATGGGTAAAGGATATGCCCTTCTGTCCAGACGTCAGAGCAACCTTCTTCTCAGGGGTGCAGGAGGTGCTGGCGGGCCACGCAGTCCAAAGGATAGATCTCAAAGCCGTCCCTGATGTGGAGTTACAGGTGCTCTGGGAGCACCGCCCCCCCAGAAGTCACAGGGAGGGGAGTGGCAGAAGCAGGGCTTGCTGTTCTTTAAGAAAGTGGCCTTCAAGGGAGAAAGGGGAGGGGACATTTCTCCAAGCTGCTGCCTGCTGATGGAAGAAGACCATCTGCCAACCAGGAAGCCTGGCCAGTGGCTCCCACTGACCCAAGTCCTCACTCCTGGGGACAAAGACTTTGACCTGGTTTAAGGAAAGCAGAGCAACCTGGAGTGGCCAAGGGACTCCCTTGAGGTCCCTCCTCAGCACATCTGGAGCTGCAGTCCAAGAGGGGGACGCTGGCCAGTGTGGCTGTGACCCAAGCTCCTCCACCAGCAGAGACAGGGCTGGAGGAGCAGCGGGGAAGGAGGGCAGAGCCCCCAGGCCTGAGCTTCAGGCTGATTTGGAAGAGCAGCTGAGATTTGCAGAGACTGGGAACACCAGCAAGGGACCACACCCAGCCTGCTAACTTATAGGCAAATGCACAGGAGGAAGCCGGCTCCTCTGCCTCCTGCTGTGGTCAGCAGGCCAAGTGCACATGTTTACACACACATATATACACAGAAATGTGTGTGCAAGGCATGTCTGCATGCACACATCCAAGCATGTACACTTTCACACACTCAAAACATACAAATATACACTTTCACACTTGTGCACAGATGCATGCATGCAAGGCATATATACACACACACAAGCATCCGTGTGTACGCATGCACACACACTTGCGCACCGTGACACCATGCCATGGCCTCCAGGCCAGGACCTGCCAAGCCAACTCCCACTGCCCTGGTGGGGGTGACGCCTCTGTGGCAGGTGTGAGCACAGTTATGGCTGGTGGTGGCTGTGTTTGTGCCGCTCCAGATACCTCTCTGGTGCTGTCCCAGTCAGCTCCTTCTCCTGCACTGTTTGTGACTCCAGAGCCAGTACAGGACTGAGCAGGATGCGCCACATCCCCGTCCTGCCCAGTGCAGAGCTGCCCTTCCAGATGATCAGGGCTAGGATAGCAGTGGCTTCCCTGTGCTCAGCTCCACTTGCCAGGGCCCCCCACACGCATGGCTGTGGCTTTCCTGCTTCAGCTGCTCTCTGGGCAGACTTGGCCCGTCCAGTGCCACCTCCCTTCTGGCAGTGACGGCTCCTCAAGACCCACTCTGCTGTGTATAAACACAGCGCTCACCTTCTTAAAAAACCAGTGTGGGCTTTGAACACCCATTCCCACCTTCTCGCTGAAGTTGTTCCATTTGGGAAACAGCGCTGGAGCAGAGGGTGTTTGATCTGCTCTGCATTTGCATTAAAAAATAAAAATCCCTCCTGGCACTTGACAGCCGGCTCCTCATCCCGCCCCTCCCCTTCCAGGCCAACACTGGCACAGAAATGGGGCCTTTTCCTTTACGACATGCATACGCGCTCGTGCACACTCACTTGCACACACGCACACACGCACACGCTCTGAAAGGCTGGGGAGGCGGGCACCTGGCATCCTAATGACTATACTGTCTGAGTGTGGGGTGTGCAGGTATGAAACCCACCTGGGGCTTCCAGCAGTGGGACCTGAGGTGGACAATATCTTTCTGGGCTCTTGCCTGTCTCCAGGGGACCCCGGTTCACTCTTTCAGGCCTGCTAGGCTATGGCAGAGGCACTGTGGTTATGAACAGAGCGGTTGCCGTGTGCTTCTAGCTGGGGTTACTGTGACTGTGAACCTTATCTGATACCTCAGGACGGCCTGGAACCTGGACCTGGAAAGGTGGGGAAGCCCACGCCTGGGAAAGACTCATTAAGACGCCTTGGTGTGCAGCTCGAGGCCTGCCCCTGGCTGCTGGCCCGGCTTGACAGACACTGTTTATTAAGGAATCAGTGATTATGTGGAGTCTACTGTATTAAAAACAATAAATGTGAGTCATGTCTCGTGCAAGGAAAGCCCAATGCCACCACACAGCTAAGTGGGAGAGTTAATTACGCAGAGCCCCAGGCGCAGGAATCTATTCTTCCCCCAGCTTCGAGCTGGACTCAGTGGCTCAGGGTGCAGGGAGGAGTGGCCAAGACCTTTCCAATGACAGCAAGAACTGCGAGTGATCCCACTCATCCTGGCAATGAGCTGGGGTGGAGGGGATAGAGTGGAGGGAGGACGGAGGGGAGGGAGGAGAGAGGAGAGGGAGGATGGAGGGCAGGGAGCATGGAGGGGAGGGAGGAGGAAGGGGAGGGAGGAGGGAGGGGAGGGAGGAGGGAGGGCAGGGAGGAGGAAGGGGAGGGAAGAGGGAGGGGAGGGAGGACAGAAGGGAGGGAGGAGGGAGGGAAGGGAGGACAGAGGAGAGGGAGGACGGAGGGGAGGGAGGAAGGAGGGGAGGGAGGACAGAGGAGAGGGAGGACAGAGGGAAGGGAGGAGGGAGGGGAGGGAGGATAGAGAGGAGGGAGGAGGGAGGAAGGGAGGATGGAAGAGAGGAAGGAGGGAAGGGAGGGAAGAGGGAGGGGAGGGAGGACAGAGGGGAGTGAGGAGGGAGGGGAGGGAGGGAGGAGGGAGAGGAGGGAGGAGGGAAGGGAGGGAGGGAGGAGGGGAGGGAGGAGGGAGGGGAGGGAGGGAGGAGGGAGGGGAGGGAGGATGGAAGAGAGGAAGGAGGGAAGGGAGGGAAGAGGGAGGGAAGGGAGGACAGAGGGGAGTGAGGAGGGAGGGGAGGGAGGGAGGAGGGAAGAGAGGAAGGAGGGAAGGGAGGGAAGAGGGAGGGGAGGGAGGACAGAGGGGAGTGAGGAGGGAGAGGAGGGAGGAGGGAAGGGAGGGAGGAGGGAAGGGAGGGAGGACGGAGGGGAGGGAGGAGGGAGGGGAGGGAGGACGGAGGGGAGGGAGGAGGGAGGGGAGGGAGGAGGGAAGGGAGGACGGAGGGGAGGGGAGGGAGGAGGGGAGGGGAGGGGACGAACCGCGTCAGCGCTGAGCCTTTCCCATCCCCTTTTCAGGGTCTCCACCCAACCCCAGGCCCAGGAGCTAACTCAGGCTTCCAATCAGAGCAGTCGGTGCCTTAGAGGACAGTTTATTTTCTTATTCATTAGAGTTACATTTACACAAAGAATATTTCTGACAAAAAAAAGTAAACCGAGGCTGCTCCCTTTGAGGTTTATGTTTTGAAGTCAGCACTACGGAGCGTAACTGTGAAGAAGGAGGAGGAGGAGGGGGAGGAGGAGACCCCACCAGCAGTGTCCCCTACTCCTGTGCCCCAGGGACGCAGCCAGCACTGCCCCACAAGATACAATGCCCTGGAGGACGGAGGGCCCTGCAGGGGCCACTTCTGGAAACACCAGATGTGGAGAGAAGCTGAAAGACGAAAAGACCTGGATACCCGCAGACACATCAGGACTCGGCTGGGGGTCACACACGGAGGAGTCACGGCCTGTCGGGGCGGCTCTCTCCACCCCACTCCCCTCTTTTCCCTCCCTCTCTTCTTCCTTTTTAAATAATAAGTAGTATTCTTTGCTTCTCCATCCATCTCTCTGCTTCTCTATCCATCCGTCTGTCTGTCTGTCTGTCTGTCTATCTATCTATCTATCATCTGTCAATTTAATTTTTGGGGGCAGGATCTCACTGTGCAGCCCGAGCTGGCCATGGAGTTGCAGAGTCTTCCTGGCCCAGCCTCCTGCGTGCTGGGGTTGCGGGTGTGCATTTTATTGCTAGGAGGGTTACTGACCACCCAGATTCACACTGCTGGCCAACAGTGGTGTAGCACTCAAACCCAGACTGCTGGCTCCTAAATCTGAGACCTTGGTCACCTGGAGGAAGACACCATGTCTACACCAACTACCTGGAGACACTGCAGAGAACACCCTGTCTGGAAGGTGAAGGCATCAGGCGAGCACCCGTGGGTAGATGTGCCCCTTTGCTGAGGCCCTGCAAGGTCACTGGCTGTCCCTGCCCCTCTTGGTCTGGGACCAGCAGAGAGGCCTCACCAGATCGGGGGAGCCAGACCCACAGTGCTCCCCTCGGCTCTGGCTGCCCCTCAGGACAGCAGCCCTTTCCCACCCTGGACATCAGAATCATCCCACGGGCATCAGTGTCCCCCATGGAGGTTGGAATACTTGCAGGCCATGAGTCCCCCTCCTCAGGTGCCGGGTCCTCCCTTGATGTCTGTGTCTAGCTCTGCCCGGAGCCTCCAGATGAAACCCAAATCACCAGGCCCCCAAGGGCCAGTGTGCAGAGTTGTGCATTGGAGTTTCCCCCCTTTCTCTCCTGATGTCCAGGGCAGGGACTCTGTGGGCAGCAGGGCAGACGCAAGGCAGCCGAGAGCAGTGCCCAGCTCCACAGGGGCGGAGGTAGCCCTGCGGGGCCACAGCTGCCGGGTGCCTTGCCCAGCCACCCAGCAGAGGCCGTCTCTGGGGAGAAGGGAGGGAGGCGCTGGGCCTGCTGGCACCCAGGCAGGCTGAGGCTGTCAACATCTCGGGTCCCAGGAGGAGTGGTGGGCAATTGGGAAACTGAGGCAGAAGAAGGGTCACTGGCAATGCCCTGAACAAGCCCTGCCCTCCACTGCCGCCTCCCAGGCCTGTGCCAGGCTTTACCCGTGTAAGATGGGCCAGGAAACGGGAAGAGGGGAGGAGTAGAGCAGGAAAAAGAGGTCCCCACCCTCCTGGGGCAGCAGCTCTGGGGTGTGTCGAGTCAGCCCAGCCCAGCAGGGTGGGGGGCACCTTGAAATGCAGAGTCCCCGGTCCTGTGAGGACCTGCTTATCAGAATCTGCACTTCAAACCCACCTGTAATCCCAGCACTCAGGAGGCTGAGGCGGGAACGTCTGTATGAACTTGAGATCAGCCTGAGCTGCATAGTGAGACCCTGTCTCAAGGAAACGAAATAAACTAAAACAGAACCTGCATGGCAGCCGGCCCCTCGGGACACTGTAGTACATCGGACTTTGTTGGCTGATTGCAAAGGCTGAGGGTGGACAGAGGAATGTCCCCTTGGAACCGTAATGGATACTTAACTCTGTAAGTACAGTGAGCACTCCGCTCCCACGGCGAGCGCTCCACAGAGAGTGAGCAGCCTGGATCTGTGGCCACGCAGAGCTTCCTTTCCTGTAGCAGATGGGTCACCCACGGGTCCCCATGAACACGCTGGTGGTTGCCAAGCAGGGAGATGGGGCCTTGTGGGGTGCGGGTCCCACATGATGAGGAGCAGATCGGGGGAGGTTTGGGAAAGGCTTTGAGGGGCGGGCAGTTCAGGCAAGGACCTGAGGGAGGGGAGCTGGCAGGTTCAGGTCCCAGGGCCCCGCAGAGGGACTGGGCCTGGCTGCAGATGGGAGGTGGGTCACAGAGGGCCAGGAAGAGTCGTGTGGTTTTGGAAGGACCTGGCTGTCCAGGACACAGGAGGAAGGTGGGGCCACGGCAGTGGAAGAGGACACAGAGGCCGGTGGGAAGGGACGGTGAAGAGACCGGGCTGAAAGCTCAGTTGCTCTCCACGCAGAAGTCTCTGCAAGGCGCTGGGAGTGGCGCTGTCTCGCTGTCAAGCGGTGGGTGATCCTTGCTTTTTTGAGTGATTGCTCTGGAAATTAAGGTCTCCCAAAAATTGAGGGCGGGAAGAAGGTGGAATACAAATTGGGTTTTAGAGGAGGGACTTTGTAATTCTGGTCTGCGAGAGGCTGGGATTTGGCGAGGACGGAGCTGTAGATCACATTAGCAGAGTATTTACAACTCTGTCCGGCTCTCTCCGATTTGAGACTAAATTCTTCACGGCCAGCTCCACCTCCTGCTCTGAGAGGCACTTTATTACCTCCGCTCGGTTGTACATAAACAACCCTACTCCTGCATCTGCTGCTCAGCCCTGCAGTGAAAAGCCAGCAGACCTGGGCCTCCAGGAGTGCTTGGCAGTGCCGTGACCCCTCAGCTATACTGGTCGGCCGTGGGCAGCCCTGGATACACAAAGCCAGCAAAGAAAGGCAAGCCCCAGAGAGAGGGGTGCAGGGGGGCGTCTGCAGGGCCACACAGATGAGTGCCGGGCTCCACCCAGGATGCCGCCCCTCCAGCCAGGCAGCAGGGTCCCCACAGTGCCAGGGCTGCTGCCTGCCCTTTGCTCTTGAAACCATTGTGGCCCTCGCAGTGCGTGGAAGCCTGGGGTCCCTGGGAACTGGAACCCTGGAACCAGGAGGGGCCATGTGAAAGTTGCCCTCCTCCTGCAGATGTCAGGAGCCCAGCAGCAACCATTGTGTTTCTGCTAGGCTTTGCGGCCCCTCTTCAGAGAGGTTTTATCCTTCGGGGGTGTCCACAGCCCACGGAGTCAGCCAGCCTCGGCCCACGTACTGAGGGTGAGTGCAGCCCACACTCAGCTCTGGGCGTGGCAGTCACTGTCTGCCCGTCGCTGCACTGAGAGGCCCAGACAGACAGACTTTTGGAAGTCTCAGGCAGTGGAGGAGTGTGAAGGAACCCAGAGTCCCCGTGTGTCCTCCGGGAGCACACGTGGTGACCTAGTTCACCCATGGCTCCCACCTCCTCGAGGATCCACCCCTTGGTGCCCAGGCTAGGACCAGCCTCTGATCAGAGCCACTGGGGCACAGTGGATCCAAACCGAGGTGACCGTCTGGTCCTGAGAACCCCACCCCCCAATGCAGGCCTTTCCAGGGGAGCTTGTCACACCCCAGAAGCACTGGGGACCAAAAGTCGATCCCAGAGACTCCTGCACTGCTGCTGCTGCCACCTCCAGGGTGTGCTCCCTCACCCACCGGCCCCGGCCCACATCTCTGCTGTGCCCTGGAGTGGTGCTGGAGAGTGGAACGGTGACAGGGGCCACATGTGCCACGGTGTGCTGCCACCTCGCTGAGCGGACCAGCTCCAGGGAGGGGCACGGGCAGGTTAGGCATGGGAGCTGTGTGGTTGTGGGGGCGGCTTGACTCACTCCTGAGGTCTGGAACGTCGGTGGCCTGTCCGCCTGCTTTGTGTCCTGTAGGTGCTGGCTCCGGGCATCTCATTGGCTTTTCCCTGCAACCCCAGGCTGCATGCCCCTGGCATCCCCATCCCTCTGTGGCAGCCCAGCCATGTGCCCAGCCCCTGGCATTGGCAGGGAGGCTCAGATGGGCTTTCCTTTGCGGCTGGACCCATCTCAGCAACACATTTCCAAGTCACTCCTTTTACCCCGGAATCTGTGTCCAGAGCCTCACTGCCTTCGGCTTGCTCAGTTGGCAGATGTGTCCAAATGAGCCATTTGGACCAAGGCGCCTCCGACAGAGCTCGGCCAAGCAGCCAGCGATGGACACAGACATACAGCCGAGGGGTGAGGTCAGAGCCACACCACAGCCGGTGACGATGGCCTACAGAGCAACAGGTGTCCCAGGCTTGGCACGAGTTGGGCAGCTTTTGGGCGGGATGACTGTCCCTGAGGACTTTGCCCCATGTTAACTCCTCAGTGGGATAACTGCACTGTGGACGGCCAGTGCTGGTGTTTCTCTCAGCACAAGCTCGTGTTCTCTGCATTATTCATTAGCGAAGCATTTACAGTGTTCTTGTACAAAAAAGTAGGTGTCTAAGCATAGTTTAGGTTGGAAAAAAACCTGACTCCACCAAAAACAAGGTGATAAGCTGCGTGTGATGGTGTACACACCTATAACCTCATGACCCAGGAGGCTGAAGCAGAAAGACTGTGAGTTTGAGCCTCGTGAGTTAATGAGACCCTGTCTTAAAATTTCTTCCACCTTACTTTGTTGAGATAGGTCTTGCTATATAGCCCAGGCTGGCCTCGAACTCATGGCGCTGCTCCCACCTCAGCTTCCCAAGAGTTAGGATTACAGGCGTGTGCTGCCATACCCGAGTTAAAATGTTTAAAGGGCCAGGGGTGTAGCTCAGTGCAAAGGCCCTGGGTTGCATCTCAGTACCAAAACAAGAAAACGAACAAGCACACCGAGATGTGCTGGGGATGTGAAGCCCACACGCACATCTGCTCTGGCTGCTGACGCCCTTGGGCCCCTGAGGAACTGTGTGGAGACGGGTTGGGGAGACACCAGGGCATCACAGCTCTGTTCAGGCTGCGGATGCGTCTCTGTGGCCACAGTGGACTTCACCAAGTGGGGCTGTCGGTCCTGGCAGAGAGGCCGGGAGAAATGGGCTCCAGAGGGTGCCCCTCACAGACGGGTGGTGGCCCTGTTAATAAGCGGGCAGGGCTCTCCCGGTAAGGGAACCCAGAGGACAGACTGGAAGCTCCATCCACAACTGTCTGTACCAGTATCTACAGCCTTCCATCTGTATCCCTTTATGCCCATAGCAGGGCCTGCCCCCCAGCCAACTGTGTGTGCACACCTGTGTGTGTGCATGTGTGTGTACACACCAGACAGAGAGGGAGGCAGGCAGTGAGGGGAGGGGAGGATTTACATTGCAGGGAGCAAGTGTGAGGGTGGGGCTGTGTGTGCCTACTGGCGGCATCTGCAGGGCAGACTGCAAATTGGGGACCCAGGGAAGTGCCAAGAAATATCAGTGTCCCCCATCTTTTTTCTCCAGGCTCTCAGCTGATTGGGGGTGGCCCAGCCACATTGGGAGTGGTTTGCTCCCTTCTCACTTCTGATTTCAAAGCTAATCAAGTCTTTGGGTCCTGAGCACAGTGATGTAGAGATTGACGTTTGGCCCACTGTTGGAGTGTGTGGTGGCCCAGCCACCACGGTGTCCTTAGATAAACCATCACAGTCTCAGGGGAGTCCTCAGAAGGGGCCCTTCCTAAGCCCAGGTGACCCCATCACTTTACATGGCAAGCACGGGAAGACAGTAGGCACTTGGCTGCCAGGTCTACAACTAGCCACGAGGGAGACCGTTCACCACTGCCCACAACTGAATACCACTGCCCAATACCCAAGGGAGCCTCCCCCAGGCGCTCTCCACCCACTCTCACCCGCCACGGTGAACTCCCTCAGCAGATCTCAAGGATGGCATGTGCTCTTTTTGGTCGTGGTCACCCCCTTGATGTTGCTGGAGAATTCAGGGAACTTAGGTTTTGGTGGCAAAGAAATTGTCCTTGACTGCTACAAACTGCAAATTTATAAACACCCAGAGAAAAGCAGTTCTGTTCTTGGCATCTCAAGTCCTGGACCAGTCAGACTCACAGCTAATTAGAAATTTGAGGGAAATTTCATGGTCGCGTTGGCTGGCACTGAACTGGTCTCCATGGCTCAGAGCAGTGTTTGCTTTGCACACTGTGGCTCTGTGCACTTTGTGCTCCATAGGGGAGGAATCTCTCCCTGCAGTGCACTGCTCCCTTTTCTAGTTGGAGGAGGAGGTGTCTAACTGCCACACACACCCACGGGGAACAGCGTTCCTGCACAGCCGAGCCCCAGTTAGGCCTGGTCAAGTGGCAGCAGTGCACTGGCCTGTGTTCTCAAGCGTGGATGCACAGGCGCTTCTGGAGCCCAGGCTGTACGGGGGCCTCCAAGGACTCCCCCTGGAGTGCTGGTGTCAGCGCTGAAAGGGCTCTGTGGACCGGGAAGGGAGCAGAGGCAGAGGGCAGAACCCCCCAAAGCGCTGTCCACTCGGTGGCCACATTCTCGCTGTGATTTTGCTCACTCGCTGCCTACAGCTCTTCCAGACACCTCTCCATCCCGGGGTCCCTACTCTGCCTCTCTCCTGTGCTGTCCCTCACCAGGGACTCACTGAGACCCTGTAGCACATGCTCTGTCCTCTGAAATCTCCACACCTCCTGAATTCTGCACGTCAGCAGGATGATGGATCACATGATGATGCCAAGGGTCACCACCAACACATGAGCTGCACCCAGGGCCACCCGAACCACAGCGGCAGCCAAGGAGGCCTCAATGGCTGCATGCAGGACAGTGGAACCCAAGGTGACCCTGGCACGCAGGTCATCCTAGGACTCTTCCCTGAAGTCATTCTGCCTTGGCAGCATTTGGAATGAGTGTGTGATTCTAAATTTCAAGTCTGTAATGGGAGAGGGGCAGCCTCGGAGAGTTCTGAGATGGCATGAAGCATCTTCCTGCACTGCTTTCTGCCTTTCTCTCTCTCTCTTTCTTTCTTTCTCTCACTTTTCTTTTCCTTCCTTCCTTCCTTCCTTTTCTCTTTCCTTTCTGCTCCCTTCCTCTCCCCCCCTCCCCCTCCCCCTCCCCCTTCCCCTCCTCTTCTCCTCTCCTCCCCCTCCTCCCCTTCCCCTTCCCTTCCTCTCCCTTTCCTTTCCTTTCATTTCTTTTTTTTTGTTTAAAGAAAAGGAAACAAAAAAATACATGGAGATAAAAAGGGTAGAAATAATACAAAATTACAGAAAAATAAACGGTAAGAAATCGCTGGTTGATAAGTTACATATTGTCATCTTAGAAATAGCTGTTCAGGTTACAAAATTAAAGTATTTAAAATGACATTCAAAAAGTGACACTGCAACCAGTTCTGCTCATTGGTCGAACAAAAACTCAGTAATATGGTTATCAGTCCTACACACTTGTTTTACATCTCAAAGAGGGTAAGATTAAACATATCAAAACAGAACAAAACAGTTAAAAAAACAATTTAAAGAAATACAGATTTCAAAGCAAGTCCACTGGAGATCTTCACTGTCTATCTAACTGTCTCTAGTTTCTTATGAATAGTTGTCCCCTTCTTCACTTGCATATTATAGAACTAATCAAATCATTACAGGATGATGAAGACTTTTTAGGTCTTCAAGATCTAACATTGGGGAAGACAATAATAACTACCATTGCACCTCTCATTCTCTTGGTGGTAGCCGTCCCCATCTCTACATATGTTGAAATTGAACTTAAGAGACTAGACTAATATCATTATTATCAGTGAATAATAGTATTGCTAGAATTTATATCATAATGCTACAAAATTAGCATTGGGTTTCTTAGTGTCTCTTCTTCAGAGTATCTGTTCATTACATCTTGCATTATATAATCTGTTCCTGTAAATAATTTTTTAAAAAAAATCTCATGTGTGAATTTCTACATATATATCTATCCTCTTTGTATTATAGGGAAAAACAAATCATAACAACACAGCAAAACAAATTTCTAGAAAAACATGCAATGGATAAGACATTTAAAACCACAATATAGGTGGTCTTCCATAGTTACTATGTTTTCTCTTGTTATTTTCAATAGATTTGTCCACATCATCGGCTTAATATAGTTAAACATAGTATTACCTATTTTTATAAAAACACAACTTTGAAAGCATTGTAGGATTTGAGAGCTGTTAATAATTAATACCAGTATGGATATCCTTTACATCTTGTCATCTTCAGAGTAGTTGCCTCTACTTTTAGGGTTGATACTAACAAGCATACCAAATTCAAATAAAATCAGCCAAGGCAAACCCATGGTCTTATGAATCGGATTCAGTTAAGATCAGTCATAGTAAGACAATGTAAGTAATACAGAATTTCAGTTTAAGTTAATAGGAAAGTAAGCATAGTTACCATGGCATAACCTGCTATTTTTTGGGTCAGATGTCTGTGCCCTCAAATCTGACATGGGTGGACAGACCAGAGCAAATTAAATTCAAACTAAATATGACGATAAGACTACTGTGTCTTTTAAATCCTGATACACTATTAACAATGACCTCTGCCTTTTTTTATAGTGTTTCAGAGTTGGCTATACTAAAGACTGTAGCTTACCGTCTCTGCCTCATGTCTGCTACTCCACTTTACTGCTATAATTTGTCCACCTTATTCCCTCATTCCACTGTCTGCCCCGTTCATTGAGGCCTCTCTGCCACTGTTGCTGGAATCCTGGTATCCCTTCCTCTCTTTCTCTGGAATGTCCTTCAGCACTCTCTGTAGGGTTGGATTGGTGGCCACGAACTCCCACAGTTCCTCCTTGTCTTGGAAGCATCTTATTTCTCCATTAATTTTGAGAGAGAGTTTTGACAGGTATATGAGTCTTGGTTGCATATTATTTTCTTTCAGGACTTGGAAGATTTCTCCCCATTCCCTTCTTGACTTAAGAGTTTGTGTTGATAAGTCTGTTGTTATTTTGATAATTTTCCTGTTGTAGGTAATCTGCTTCTTTTCTCTGGCTGCTTTTAATATTCTGTTCTTTTGGTGCATTTCTGGAATCTTGATTATTATATGTCTAGGCGTAGATCTGTTTTGGTTGTAGGTAGCTGGTGTTCTGTATGCCTCTTTTATCTAGATATCATTTCTTTTTGCTATACATGGGAAATTTTGCTTTAATATATCTGTGAATATTTTGTATTTCATTTTTGGTTGCTCCTGCTTCCTCATTCACATTCTTTATTCTTAAGTTATGTATCCTTTTGTCATCTTCTAGCCTTTTAATTGTTTCTTTCTGGTTCCTTGTTATTTTTAAGAGGTTTTTTCTTTCACAATCATATGTCATAAATCTCTCTTCAAGTTTCAGAAGGCTGGCTTTAGTTTCTGTCAGGATATTTTGCCAGTGTTCAATGGGGTTTTTAGTTTCCTGGTAATCTCTTTGGATCTGTTTCATGTATTCTAAGCTATGTTTAAATTCTTCTTCAGAAATTTCTCTTTCTTTTCTGATTTCCTCAGTTCTTCCATCTGTGTTCTCTTGGGTAGGGCTTGTCATTTCTTTGATTAATCTCTTTATATCTTGCCTCACTTGGATCAGGAGTACAGCTTTAAATTCATCTATAGGTGAGGTCATGGAGGTATTTTTTAATTTTGGCTGATGCTGTGTCCAGTATTGGATGGTTACTGTGCTTGTTCTCTTCAGTGTTTACTTCTCCTGGGCTTATTTTCTCATGTTGGGCAGCTGGAGATTTTTTTATTTTTGTCTCTTGTCATGTTTCTGGATTCTTTCAGACTGGAGTGTCCTGGGGGTCTCTGGCCCTCTCCGTATTGCTTAGGGCCTTTCAGAAGCATGCTGACTTGAGTTTTTGCTGACTTCCCCAATTTGCTGTTATCTGGGGTAGGCAGGGATGCAGGGACTGTGCAGGCTAGTCTCCAGCCTCTGTGCCAGTCAATCGTAAATTAGGCTGTACTTTCTGGATGTCACAGAGTTGTGACTATTTTGTATCTGCTTATTGGGCCCCAAGCAGAGGCTTGGTTCAGCCCCAGACTAGTCACCATGGCACAGGGTTCTGCCCCAATCCCAGCTGTTCTTTTCCAGACTTCTCTGTGCCAGGAGCACCAGGACAGTGGGTCTGCCCAATTCCAAGATGTCTTCCACTAGTTCTCTATATGATGCTGAAGCCAACACAGTGCCAGGCTCTGCCCAATTTCAAGATGTCCTCCACCAGACCTCTCTACACCAGGGGTGACTTGGTGATGTCACCGAGCCACAGGTTCTGCCCAACTCTAAGATGTCTTCCACCAGACTCTCTGTGTTATTGATGTCGTCATGGTGGCGGGCTTTGCCCAATTCCAAGATGTTCTCTGGCCAACCATAGCAGCTGCGGGACCCAGATCCTAGTACTTACCAGGGCTCGGTGCAGGTCTTCCTCTTGAGTCTACTGCACGCTATGCCCCTTGCCTTCACTGCGTTCCCAGCACAGCATGGAATGGTCAGAAAACTGCATAGCGTTCAGTTTTGGAACTCCAGAGCTTTTCACAATCTCCTCTGGTGCAGCGGGGCAGTCCTGGCTGCTTCGCGGGGTCCCGGGTCTCAATTTCCAACAGTCACCAAAAGCCAACACAGCCTTTCCTGTTGGGTCCATTGGTCAGTTTGTCGCATTAAAGGTGCGGGATTTGCAGCCTCCCGTTATCAGCCTTTGCAGTCTCAGCATGACTTTAAATTCTCCAGCTGCGCTGTCTTGGTTAATAAGAATCATTATCCATTCATCTGGCCCTCTCCATGTTGTCATATTCTAGCATCTAATATGATTTCTCTGGAGAGACTCTCCGCCCAATCCCCTAGCAAGCTGCCATTTTTGAAAACCCCCCTTTCCTTTCATTTCTTTCCTTTCTTTCCTCTATGCTGAGGACTGAACTCACAGCACACCCTTAGCACTGATCTCTGTGCACCTGCAGCTCCTCCTTGGCTTCCTTTTGTCAGCATTAAAGTTCCTACTAGCTGCACCAACTCTAGTCTCACCTTTCCATAGTTCTTTTCTTGTCTTTTTTCTGCTTTTGTGCCTTTCCTGGTCATCTGCAAGTTTCTCAGATCTTTTCCTACTGCTTCCTCCTGCTCCTGGGTTGCACTGTCAGATTCTCTGAGAGCAGCAGTGCTGTTCACACCATGCCTACGTCTCCTTTCTAAGCTGTGGGTCATCACCTGTGTTCTGCCTTCCCGGAGTCCCAGGGCCTGGGCAGGTGGAGCTGAGTCTTCCCCATGGCACACCCATGGTAGCCTTTCCTCTAACTCCAACAGAACCTTGTTTTCCCTAGACTTCCTCAGTGTGGCTGTATTGTCTGCACTGTGATCAGTGTTGTGGTCTCTGGGGCTTTTTGCAGAGTTGCCTATAATGTTCTGCCTTCTCAGCTGCCTCCAAACACCTCCCCCATGTCTCCTTAACAAACTCTAATGGCATTTCCAATCTGTAGGTACTGATTATAGTATCAACCCCACTCCTTCCTACCAATTTTCCCTACTAGTCAGCTTGCTGTCACTACAACAAAATACCGGAGGCTGCTAACTTTACACAGAGGACAGGTATATTGAGCTCACAAAGTGGAGGCTGAAGTACAAGATCCAGTGGCCCTGTCCACTTGGCCTCCAGTCAGGATGGCACATCATGGCATGTGTAGGGACAAACTGCTCATCTTGGGCTGCAGCAGAGAGGGAGGAGCTGGCCTGATCTCTCAGACCACTTGAGGGGACATTTCAGTGACATGAGGATGCCCCAAGGCTTCTACCCACCAACAGTGCCACCTTGCAGGCCAAGCCTTTGGTTATAATGGACCCTTGGAGGACACTTACTCCATAAACGCTAAGAAGCTGTGACCTGCTGTCTTAGCAGAAATCCCAAAATCAATCCACTGTAACTCACCATGGTCCTCACATACGTTAGAGCTTCAGACTTGCTCTGTGTGTGTGCTGACACTTGTATGCTTTGACCTATGTCTCCTCATCCCCTCCACATGGATTCTGACCAAACATCTCTGCCATCTGGCCCCCTCCATTCCAACTCAAGGTCACTTTTGATTAGATGAAACTCACAGGGATGTAGGCTTCACCCTACAAGGGTTGATGTACGCTCCCTTTGATCTCCTGGAAGTGTTTACAATGGTAATTTCAGGCAATGTGAGGTTGGAAAATGTTAAGTCCTTAATAATAGATTAAAAAGATACAGATAATTTCAGATGAAAGGCCCCTCCCTTTGTCCCCGTGCCACGCGCTGCCCCTGCAGCCCACTGGGAACATGGCACTCACTTTTGATGAAGCCACCTTAGCCAGGGGACTTGGGCAACACAGGTGTCACCTTGAGGTCTGACCCTGTGTCCTCTCCACCAGGACTGGCTGCTCCTCAAAGGCATGGGGCTATCAGAGATCTCTAGAGCTGACTACAGTGCAGACATTGACTCTGACCACTGACGGACTCACAACCAGCCCTGCACAGTGGTCCCAGCAGACAACCCCGACCTGTCCTTTATGCCTCATAGGGCTGCAGTTTTGTCTCCAATGTTGTGGGTGGAAAACAGCTTTCCTGAGCTCTGTGGGCTGTGGTGAGACTGACGAGCCAGGACCAGAAGTCAGAGGTGTGAGAACATCAGTAACATCACAAAAGCTTACACGCAAGCTTGTGTGTGTGGGCACATGCACGCTGCATGCAGGTGGATGACATGCACACCCCATACAGTCACAGGGGTTTCTCTATGCATGCCTAGATGCAGACATATGCATATGTGTGTGTATGTGTATGTGCATGGGTGCATGGCAGTATATGCACACTTAGATGTCGGTGTGTACTGTGCATATGTACACATGTGCCTGTGTGTGAATTCTCGGCAATGCACATAATGTGCAGCTTTCACACTTACAGTGCCTCCCTTGTTGAGCAGGAAGCCATGCTCACCCTGGGGCTGTAATCTACAGTCAGCTCTCCTGCAGTTCACCAAGTGGGGTCTTTTTGCTGAGAAAGGTGAGATGCTAAGGAGCCTGGGTGCATCTTCTGCTCAGCTAGGAACAAAGGAAAGACATGATCTACATTTTTGCCTCTTCTTAAGTTCCAGCTGGAACAATGCTGAGCATCCGTGCTCCTGGAAGTTTTCGTGAAGCCCTTGAACAAGTCTTCCAGGAGCTCTTTGGTCTGCACCCAGGACCTTTCTTGCCTAGGAAAGCATCCGAACAATGCTGTCTGGGCTTAATTGGATTACAGGAAATGGAATAAAAGCACAGACTAAGTACTAAGGCTGGAGCGGGCCTGGAAATACCAGCCTTGTCACCGGCCAGGGAAGAGCTCACCATACCGAGATTGTTACCCCAGCCACGCAAGGAGAAGAAGGCCTGGGTTTCCCTCTGGCGAGACAAGCAGAGTGCTTCATTCTCAATGAGGAATTAATTTCATCACACAGTGAGAGGAGAGCCAACCGGGGTAAGGCCGGAGTTTGATTATGTACATTGGCTCCGAGTCAGCACCATTTCAAGTCCTGCAGAAAAGCACTGTGATTTTCCATCTGGATTGGACCCGGCTTCCTTCTGCACGGTGGGCTCAGTGCTGCCCTCACCCCTGGGAGGCTCGGCTTCAGCTGGCTTTGAAGTGATGGGAACACTAAACAGAATGGTGAGCACTGTTTTGTTTTTCCCCAGTGTGTTTTCATGATCCCCAAGGTGGCTAAACAGATTAAATTCTAAAAGCTTTTTCAAAGCTATGAAGAAGAAGAAGAGTTTATTTTCTGGCCAAGACCAACAGGAAATGATTTGGGCCTTCAAGCTGTTTTCAGACTGAGTTATTATCAATCAAAACACAAACTTATAACAAGAACTGCTTTCCAACTATTGCCAGACTGCTAGCTGCTGGGAACATGATCGTGTTTCTCAGTGGAGATGTGGGATTATTATTATTATTATTATTATTATTATTATTATTATAGGAAGTGCCTGTCACCCTCTTGCGTGCAGTGGGCTGAAGTGGATGCTGCTGTGTGACCGTGCAGCTCAGGGACAGTGTGGGGACCTACGACAGGACTTCTACATCAAGTCACAGCCTGTCAGAATCCACCAAAAAGTCTTGCTAACCTGCTGCCTTTGGAGCTGTAATTAAAAGGAGGATGTAACAAACACACTGTGTATTCACAATGCCACATCTGCTCCGTAGCTCAGCCAGTGCGTTCCCAGAGACGTCGCCTTAATTAAAGGCATAAATCTGTGGAGCCATCGCCGTAACTGTGTGCTTTTTTTTCCAAGCACCACGCTCTGGACAGGACTGATCTGATGAATGGGGACACCCCACCCCAACAGTGACAAAGAAGAGACAAAGCAAGAAAAACACGGGGCCAGAGGCCTCTTTTCCACAGCTTAGTTTTGTTTCCACCACTTCAGAGTTTCTTCGCCAAAGCGGAACTTCCTAGGCAAGGCTGTGGGCCGGAACAGCTGAGTCCCCGTGCAGCGAGCCTGCAGAGAATTGCTGACGAGGTCACTGGGGTCCTGCGGGGGAGGACAATGGAGTGGGCAGGGTGTCTTTGCAGGGACAGTTCCAAAAGGAGAATTGGGGCAGCACCAGGCCGGGCCATCTTTGGGACACACTGCCCACTTCTTAGAAGGTCGTCACCACGGGGTCTCCTGACTCCCTGCCTGGACCCTCTCCCCGTATCACTGTCCCTGTCTCAAAGTTCTTATTTCCCTTTTGGTGCTCCAGATCACTTTGGGGAATCACCCGTTTGAGTTGCTACAGGTGGCCCTATAAACACACTAATGCCCTCCTTCAGAGGCCCTGAGGACACTGGCCAAGGAGAATGGGACTTTTCTCTTGAGAGGGAAGTGGACAGCCTGGATTTACAGAGAAGGCGGCAGAGGTGGCAGAGGTGGAGAGGGGTCTTGGTGCTGGCCTGGGCAGCAGGAACCTCGAGGGCTTAGCCCCAGGCCAGGCTGCTTTTTCTTGCCCTGTGGCTAGGGGGTCCCTTTCTTTTGCAAGAGAGATTGGCTTCCCCTGCAGTTAGGGACTGACAGATCCTATCCGGTAGACATCTGTAAGGCTGCCGCAGGCCTCCTTTGCTCTTTTCTTGCAATTGTGTGCCTCTTTCTTTCCAAGTTTATAAGACCTCTTTGTAAGAAACGGGTCTTGAAAGGAGGTAAGTTGCTCAGCCGCCTGAGGCACTCAGTGGAATGTTCCAACCTCCCCTTTTCCAGCGGTAATGGCTCAGATTGTGTGTGTCGCCCTACCCCAGCTGGCTCTCCTCCTCTTAGCTTCCTTGTCAGTTAGGAAGTGCTTTCGTAAGCATGCAAAGTGGAACCTCTGCTTCTTGGTATTGAATTTCCTAGGGAAGGGACATAAATCTCTGAAACACCTTTGGCTTTTGGTGGTGATTTGGGGAAAGTGGAGTGGGTAGAAAGCTTCAGTTTAATCCTCTCCCCACCTTACTCCTTCCGTTCTTGCTCTCTGATGCTAGGGTGATGCAGAGATATGTGGGTGAGTTACTTTTGGAGGCTGAGAATTAGGAAAGTCTGTATGGCTGCTCTCCTAAATCACATCCTCCAACATCTGCTTCCTTGGTATCAGAGTTCAGTTTCCTTTGTGACTCAGCCCTGGAGTCAGTGATGACCAGGCCAGGAGAGCTTTGGGCCAGAGGTGACATTAGACACCCAGGACAGCACGCACAAGGCAAGAGGAATGTACATCCTGGTCAGGCTGCTGCATTTCAGATTGTTTTCCACTCCAGCCTGATGAAGAGGACCACATGGCCCTTGCATTGCTGTGTGAGTGGATTCTGGACTCCAGAATAGGATGGTTCATGGAAGTAACTGAATCACACCCTCATGGCACCCAGAGGGGAGTGCTGTAGTCAGGGGTCATGCAGAGAACAGTTAGAATCAGGACATGGAGTTTATAATATTATTGTTATAATGGTCACCGTGAGTTAACACAGGAAAATGCAGGAAATCTATCCACAGAACCAAAGACATAGAATATTTAGTCAAGGACCTAAATCCCACAGCAATGTCCCACATGAGTCCAGATAAAAACCTAAAGCTCATGACAATGCCTCCCACATATCCAACTGGAGGTCCAGAACCCACAAGAAGGACTCACGTCAGTCTCTTTTACGGATCCATGCCGGGAAGGCCCAAAGGTCAGCGGTAGAAACCAGAAAGTCCACGCCAGCGGGGTGAAGGAGCTGTGCTGGTGGGATGAGGAGCTGAGAGCTGAGAAGTCACACAACTAAGACCAAGGCTGTCCTGAAAGGCGTCACAGCCAACCTTGGTGACACGGAGGCCCCGAGCTCCCCCCATGACAAGCACAGTCTAGTACACGCCAGGAAGCAGCATGACAAGATCATCCTGGAGACCAAGCGGCACACGTCTTCCCCTCCGGAGCCAGGAAGCAATGCTCGATGTGAGGACCAGAGCTCCTCCAGGAGAACCACCGGCTCAAACAGCAGCTTGTGGGAGAACCCACAATGCCTCAGTGCAACAGTGCATTAATGCCTCAGCATATTAACAACCTCCTTCTCCTTCTCCGCCTATTTATCCTGGCAACTTTCCTCAGGTGGAGCATCTTCCCTCAATGCCATGCTAACGTAATCCACCTGGCGTTAGGTTGACCACCAGGTCTTAATCCATAACAGGGAGGAAATTCTGTTCATCAGACTTCAGTTTGCGAAAAGAAGGGAAGGGAAAAGAACGGGAGAAGAAAGATGTGGAGCCTCAGACCCTCACAGGATGGTCTCAGGGCTCAGGCGCCATAAATGGTCAAAGAAAAATGAGGAACAACCTTCCTAATACACCTCTTTCCTGGGTGTTAATGATGTCATATTACTATGTTCTGCCCTGTCTAGAAGACAACCAAACTGGCTTGTCCACCAGTCCCCACTGGACTTTCTCATTCTCCTATTGACTTCAGGTTAAGAACACAGGGAGGCAAGACACCCATCCATAAATCATCAGCAGTCTCCCTGCTGGAGAACTAATCACTCTGACACCCCCATGGTTAGCACGGCCTTCATTACCAGTGGTTGTGCTGGGGGAGGAGGGGGTGGAAAGGAGCACGGAGAGCCCGTGTCACATCCCCACACAGGGCCATCAATCTTCCCAGGAAGACGAAGCGGGAGATGTCACGCTTCCAGAAGGGACTGATAAAAGATGTGCTGCGGGAACAGCTGATTATTACACATTTGCATATGAGCACTTCCCATTTGTACCCGTCAAACTCACTTCTTCTCCGCTGGCGCTGGTGCTGGCACTTTGCTCTTAAGTGGATTTGCAGGAATTCCTGGGCAGGGAGGAGCTGCAGAGTAGTCTCCGGAGGCCTAGTGCTGGGGGCTTAGCGGGGCTTTGGAACCCTGAGAAAAGCAGCCACATTACCAAAGTGTGGAGAGACAGCCAGCGTAGGTGTCTTCCCGTGGTCACACTGTTCTCAAGTGCCAGCTCCAGACAAGGGGAGACAGAGCTGGGCTAAGCATGAAAAGGGTCCGGCTTAGGGTGGAACAAAGTGGGCCTTCCGGGTTTCCAGCCTGCCTCACACTTAGCATATCAGGTAAGTGTGATCTGGAGGCGACATCAGCATTTGTGTCTTAACGAGCCGCGGATGATTCTGACACATGGTTGGGAGCTAGAGTCACTGTCTCAGACTAGAGCCTTAAAATCCAGGTGGTGAACTGGCCACGCCTCCATGGAAGCCCTTTCCACTGAGATGGACCCCGGTGACGGTGACGGGAGAGCAGATGTAGCTTCCCCCGTGGTCAATGCACAGCTTAAAGAAAGGACACCAGCACATGGGCAAGAGTTAGTACTAAACTTATACCCAGTTTCTTCAAACACTCGCATTCTGTGTGTGCCCAGGGGGTACTGCAGGGGACCTGGATGTTCACAGCTGCCTTCTTGGGACAGGTCGTTGGGAAGGTCAATCCAGCATCCGTCCAGTCACCAAGGAATGTTGGATGACAGCTGGGATGTGCTGCTGTGTGCGGTGGGGAACGCTCAGGAGTGAGTTGAAAGACTCCCTCTCCTTGGACAGTCTACACTGGCAGATCCCACAGTTTTATCAGATTGCTTCTTCACAACCACACTGCAGGACTGGCGAGGAGGAAGACCGTGTGAGGGGAGCAGACAAAAGCTTTCCCCAGACCTTACGCAGCGGGAGCCGTTACCCGCTTCTGTTTTTGGTCAGTGACGTCAGACTGCAGATTACATTTCCCTGTAATGTTCAGTCAAGGCGGAGGACAGTGAGAAATGGAGGGGCGCCCAGGGAGGCTTTCTGCTACAAAACAATTGGTTCTTGCATAAAATATAATTTTTATTGTCTTGCTGGGCTTGCACGGGAAACTTTAAGAGGCCTTAAAAAGAAGAAACAGAAAAAGTCCCCCAGAGATAGGAACTGTGGAAGCAAGGAAGCTTCTTTGTGGATGGGAATTTTGTCAGCAGTGAGGAGAAAAATTAACCCTGCAAGCCCCAGTTCTGTGGATGTGGAAGGGGCTGGAGTCAGTCGGGGGTGCGGGGGTCCTTAGACTTTGGGAGAAGTGAGCAGGAAGATTCTCCACGTAGGCGCTGCAGTTGATATCCAGCTTCCAGAGCTCAGGTCCACAAGGGCCGGGCCCCTCTGCCATAGCAAGGGCAGGCGGGAGCAGTGGGTGCCCCTCCTCTCCTGCAAAGCTGGAGGTTGGGGAGTTACAGCCAGAGAAAGGAAGAAGCAGCCATGGGTGGAGCTGGGCAGAGACTGCAAATGAAACGTTTCAAAGTGAAAAGTACACTGGCTGAAATGGAAAATTTGGTAGAAACAGACAAAGCTAAGGAGAAGAAATGTTGAACTGGAAGGCAGATCAGGAGGCTGTAACCCTCGACTTAGCACAGAGGGGAAGGAGGGGAAGGAGATAAGATACGGAGAATGGAACGTGGTGTTTGCATGTTAGTCCATTTGGCCTCCCAGAGAAAGAACGGGAGAAAACTGCGGAGAGTTCACACTGCAGAGGTGATGGCCAAGAATTTTCCAGAATGATGGAGGACAGGAGCCCACAGGTACAGGAAGCACACAGTGTCCCCAGTGGACTCTACCACTTCGGTATATTGCAGAAAAGTTACAGAAAGGGGGAGGGCATCTGGAAGAGACACAGGCAGAGAAGGGACACCCACAAAGGCTGACTAGTACCTTGGCAGAAAAGAGTTCAAAAGGCAAGGTGGAAGCTCGGAGAAAGTCCAAAGCTGTCTTTAAACTCCTAGGGAGGGCAACTGAGACGGACCTAGAACAGGATGACAAGGTGTAGGCCGATAAATACAGGGAGTTCATGCCTCCCCTAGGTGGCTGAAGTGGCTAAAGAGCTGGAGTGGGGAGCAGAAAGGTGACCCGATAAGGGAGGGCTCTGAGGGGCGCCCAGAGTGCAGAGAGATAGGTGCAAACAACAAGGTCAGAACCCCAGACCCCGAAACTCAGCTTGGCGCAGGTTGCATTCCATTATTTTTAATAGCAAAAAGTTTGGCTAAAACAACAACGGTTCTAATTTATAGGGGCTTAAAAAGCAAACCTAAAGTACAACGGCGTGCAAGTGAAAAGGGAGGATTTGAAGCTTCCTGCATAGTCAGAAGGTGACTGTGAGTTTGCCCTGGGCTTTGCTAAAAACTCATTCCAAATGTCCAAGGAAAATCGGTGCAAGAGTTGAAGCAGTGTAGACATTCTAAGGCAGGAGGGGCGGGAAGGAACAAGAGGCCCCCACCTGTCCACAGCCGCAGACTCACCCACGCCCACTTGGTCTCATCAGATCTCGGAGCCGGTGAGCACTTGCGTGGACGGAATCAGCTCCAGCTCCAACGCCACGCTCTGCAGTCAGGGGCATCTTTAGGAACCTGCACCCAGGAACCCATTTAGTCCCCACAATGTGAGGTGGTGTGGGCTGCAGTTATCTCTGCAAGTGAGGGTTCAAAGAGCTCGGGTGACCTGCCCAGAGTTACGTATCTATAACACGAACTTGGGCTGGAACACATATGGGACAGAAAGGAGGGAGCATGGTACGAGAGGACAAGCAGTGGAAACCAAGACGGTGGAGACACACTCACTGTATTGGTCAGCACCATAAATGTACATGGACTGAAGCTGCCACCTGGACTGTGGGAGCCAGGTCAAGAAAATGTAGTTCAGCCCCAGCTGTGTGTAAGAAGCCCATCTGCTAACAAAAGCCATATATGGATTTGGACATAAAGGAGTGGACAGAGTTGAACTGTGCAATTAGCAACCAGAAGGCAGAAAAGCTGTGTTGATATCAGACAACAAGAGCCTGCCACACACAAAAAGGTCATTAACAGAAACAGAGCCACTGTGCTGTGATTTATTGTTCAATTTCCCGGGAAGACATAACAATTCCAATTTGTATTCACCTAATAAAATCTCAAAATATGTAAGCAATGTCTGATAGGATTCCAGGGAGAAACTGATAAACTCGAGATCTTCTGTGGAGACTTCTCTGTCCTTTTCTCAGTTATGGAGAGAGAGAGAGAGAGAGAGAGAGAGAGAGAGAGAGAGAGAGAGAGAGAGAGCACAGTTTCTGAGGGCAGAGCAGTGGGGACAGCCTGGACCGGCAAGGGTGACCAGCTGTACGTGGGTGGAGGTCAGCAGCCCCCAGGTGGATGGAGCGCATGCCTCTCCAGCACACACAGAAGATTTGTAAGAGTGGGTTCGGTGTAGGTGCCAGCTGTCCTTTACCTGTCACACAGCCGTGCAGCAGGATACTGCTGGGAAAGAAGGGACTGTCCTGAACCGCGTGGGTGGCCTGAGTTAGTGCACACCGTGGTGAGCTGGGCTGAAAGCTGTAAGGTCTGGTCACCTTGGGCCTCTTCCTGGAGTTTCTCTGGGAGAAGAGGATGGAGGAGATGGGTCCAAAAATTCTAGAGAGCTCTGGGAACATCTTGGGCTGGACACGACTGTCCCGTTATCAGCCTCAGAGTCAGATGTAATAAAACACGCTGAGAAAACCACTGAAGAGCAGCAGAGCATCGCTCTCCTGACCCGCCTTGCACAGCCTCTTCTGAAATTGGGGGCAGCAGGAAGCCTGCTTCTGTGCTCAGTTAGCAAACATCACGAGGGGCAAGGGGACACGTCTGTCAGGACCATCAGCTGGTGGTGCCATAAGGGACCACAAGTCTCCACATGGTCCGTGCTTGATTCTGGGCCCAAGCTATCTCCGGCGAAGCCACAGGACCCTTTTTGCTGGCAGTGGGCTAACTGTAGGGCACCATCTCGGTAATGGGGAGCAGGATGCTCAGGCTGCTGAGTCCAAACACAGCGGAGGGCATGGCGATGACAGTGACAGTCGTGATCATAATAACGACAGCAGCAGTTGACATGCTAAAGAGAGCTGAGTCCCCTCACATGCAGTGGGTGCCACTGAAGGCAGTGCACAGGTCATCTCCCTCAGGTCTCACAGCAAATCACCACGAGAGTCCCAGTGGTGCCTCCATTTCGGAGGACAGTTGGGGTGGGAACAGAGCAGTCTCTCTGCTACCATCAAAACACGACTAGAAAGGGTTCTGCCCCACCCTGCCCACGGGCTGAGGTCTTGGGTTCTTTGGGCCATGTGAAGCTGTCCCTACTCCTCTTAGGCCACCAAGGATCAGTGTCATTGTCCTACTGAACAGCGTGGAGCTGATGAGGCTCCCTGCCCACATATGCCTGTAAGTACAAGACCTCATGAACCTCTAGACACACCCCAACTAGGAACCAGCATCAAGGTATTCAGGACAGGAGGCTCTGCTTATTTGGAGTTTCCAAGATGGCAGGAGCCCTGGGTGAGGGGTAGGGAGTGAAAAAACACAGCTATGTCCACAGCAGGCACCTGCTTGAAGGCAAAGATACACATTTCCTGAAGCTGCTGAGCCCGTCTTAGAGTTGGTATCAGGATGAAGCAAGTGGTGTGAGCTAGAGCTGACCAACCCTAAATCTCAGCTGTCGGGCCGTTCACTCACCACTCGCCACCAAAGAGCCCCCTAGCGAGGATTAGTATGGAGCTGGGTCAGCACCCAAGTCCCAGAATGTGCTGGGCAATCACAGTTCATTTCTCTCTACTTGTAGGGCTGGGATTTGAACCTGGGTCTGTAGAGTCACAGAGCTCATGTACTCTGACATCCCAGCCTATCTGGCCCCAGCCAGCCCCTGCCCAACCACTGAGCCTCCCTGTGGTGTTAGGGACACCCTTATTTTGTCCTCCAAGCTCCTGCTCCATGGCCTCTGTATCCTCTGCCCCACACGGGGAGCTGCATGGTTCCCTGTGCCCTGCTAAAAGCACAGGTGAAACAGGAATCGCCTACTCATGCATCCACACACCCTTTGCTCCTGACCCCAGGACTGTCAGGAAAGAGTTGTCACTGATCAAGGAGGGAAAGTGACTTTCATTTTGCAGCAGGATTTGCAGGCGTGCAAACACATTTCAGATTAAAGAATGCGTGTCATAACATAAAATAGCTTATCACAACCATTTACTGTCCCTGGCACAGACAGGATGACAGGAGAGACTACACGGAGGTCACTGAGGGTGCATTTTACCTTCAAAAGCCATATCGACTGGAGTCCATTATGACAGCCTCGGAGCGCGGGAGTGGACGGCCCGATCCATTAGTGATTGTCCGAATATAAGAAAATCGATCCGTGACAAACTAATCCTGGCAGCTTTCATTTTCGATTTCCTTCCTGAATTATACAAAGCCATTTAAATGGACTCCAATAGCAAAGAATAAGCCAGGACAAAGAGAGATAGGTACATGTGCCATGTATTGATTTCTTACAAAAATAGTTGAAGAGTAGATTTAATCTAACTAAATGGTGGCCACAATTTTGATATAGTAATTGTCTTAGTTACTTTTAGCTCCTTGCTGAGACAAAATACTCAAAACCCAAAGTTAAATGAGGAAAGGCTTGTTTTGCTTACAGTTTGTGGAGGTTTCAGTCCATCATTGGTTGGCTCCAAGGCAGGGTGGCGTGGCACAGGGGCAATAATTCATGGCAGCAGAAAGCAACAAAAGCAACAAGAGAGAGGAAGAGGCAAGCCCTTTTCTGTCCCTCACTGCATTCAGTCTGCCAGGATCCAGCAATCAACCACCCTTTATCCCAGTACTCTTCATCTGAGTATTGCTCTATGAATCAATCGTACACTAGATTCAGCCACCTCTGAACAAACCTTTTGATTGTATGGGGCTTCAGGAGGACATCTAGACATAAACCATAACAGTAGTCATCCTACTAAGGGTGACACTCCTGCAGAGGACTCCATGACTGACCCCATCTTTGGAAATGAGGTTTTTCTTCCACCAAAGGAGAGAATAGGGCTGAGGCAAAAGCACTCGGGTCTTTGTGTGAGGCTGACCCTGCTGATGGTCAGGCTGTTGTGATTGTGGGTCACTGTCCTAAGGAGCTGAAGATGCTCCCTGTCCAGGCTCCTGGGAACACAAGACCCAGTGAACCTCTAGGTGCATCCAGCCAGGACCCTACCATACGAGGCAGGCAGGGCAGAATGCTCTGACACGTGGATTTTCATGAGCAAAGAGAGTACATAAAATACTTCACAAAAGAAGACGTACAAATGACCAATAACTGCATGAAGGAATACTCAACATCCCCGGCCATTAGAGCAATGCAATTTTTTTTCTTTTTTAATTTTCAGTTTACTTTGTACTTTTAATTTTTTTTCCAAATCCATTTTATTTCAGGGGTAAAAATTTTTAAAAAAAGAACAAGAAAAGAAAAAAAAGCTACAACAAAGTTTCCAAACAGTCATCAGGGAACTACAATGGTACATACACTGTGCATTGTCATCCCCAAATCAGTCACCCAGAGCTACTGCGGACATCTGCATTCAGCTGTCTGAACAATACCCGCACAAATCTTTTAGAGAAATGCAAATTAAAACAATACTGAGATTCCATCTCACCATGGAAGAGTGGCCATCATCAATAGTCAAACAATAACAAAGGCTGGCGAGGTGTTGGGGAGAAAGGAAACCTTCAGTACTGCTGGTGGAAATGTGAACTAGTATAGCCTCTGTGAGAATCAGGGTGGAGACTTCTCAAAACCACCAGCTATTTTCCAGCATCTTCCCCAAAGAATTAAAGACATCACAGTCCAGGTGTGCATGCACGTGCATGTTTGAAACAGCACATTCGTATAGCTAAGTCTTGGAAGCAGCCTACCTGTCCATCAACAGATGACTGGGTAAAGAAACCATGGTGTTTACACACAATGGAGCACTATCCTGTCATAAGAAAGATAAGTATGACTCACTTGCAGGAAAATGGAGGCATCTCAAGACCACAAAGTTCAGTGAAATAAATCAGGGACGCAAGCTTACATTTGCATGGTTTCTCTTCTCTAAGAAGCCCTAAGTATAAACAAGTCAAAGAGCAAAGTAGAAAACAGATAATAAGGCATAAGGAGGTACATTTTTCACAAGTGAGAAGGGGAGAGAGAGACAGAGCGAGGCCGAGGGAGGGGACGGAGGGAATGGAAAGCAATCCAGATGTGCTCCGTGTGCACCACCTCCACAGAGGGAGGGAGAGTGATCATGGTGGACTCACAGAGAACACAGGGCAGGCTTGGGCGAAGGGGTAAAGAGCGAGACCTGGGAACGTCAGTGCCGTGGATTGCATGTGTCCCGCAGAATTCATACTGAATCCAAAGGCCATGGTGCTAGAAAGATTAGCTCCCTATGGTGCGTGGACCCTGGGCAGCCCTCAGGAGTGGGCTCCTGCCCTTGCGGCCGGTGGCTTCCCCACGAAGGGACGGGCTCTGCTCCCATCCTCCAGCTTGCAGACGTGTGCCGTTCTGCTCTTCGCGCCACAGGGAGACTCAGCAAGGAAGCTCTGACAGCCACAGTCCCTCGGCCTTGGGCTTCCCAGGCTCCAGAGCCAGGAGACAAATTAGTTCTGGTTCATTATAATCTACCCAGGGCTCCACAGGAGCTGCACAAAGCGGAGTAAGACAGTCAGCAAGAGTCATCTTTCCGGATGCAAAGATGTGGACTCCCACAAAAGGCTGGGCCCAGCGGGGCCTGCTTTCCAGAAGAATCAAGTGGAGACTGGGAAGTGGGCACAGAGCTGGCCAATGGAGATCACAGCTGAAGGGCCAGTCCTCAGCCCCTGTCACAGAGCCCCGCTGAGAACTCCAGAGCTGGGACCCGGTCCCTGTCTCCGAATGGCCTGGGGCTGGGGCTGGGACTCTTCCTACCTGTAAACTCAAAAACTGGATGAGGACAGCTGTTCTTAATACAGCTCCATGGCTTGGCACCGTCAGACCATCCAGAGGCTCTCAGGGTCACAGTTCTCTAACGTACTGGCCAGATGAGCACCTGAAGCCACCAAGGACTCTGCTGCTCGGGCATGGGATTGGTGCCTCTGTGGTCCCCGAGGCTGCTGTAACAGGTTGACTGAGTCTCCACGTAAAGCACCTGGGATTCTTCCTCTCACAGTCCTGGACACCAGATGCTCAAAATCAAGCGGGTGGGCCACACCTCCCTGCAGATTTGCAGAGACAAATCCCTTGCAGTTTCCGGTGATTCCAGGGGGTCCCTGGCTCCTGGCTGAGTATACCAGAGTGTGATGAAATTCGGTGAGCGCTGGTGAGTGCCGTCCCTTGGGGCCAGGCCCCCAGGAGCATCTCCAGGGCTCCGCCAGCTCAGTCACTGCCTGGCCCCTGTGATTTCTGACTTTCCCTCAAAGTCAAGGTGACCACGGAAAGGAAGTGTTTTGAGTCAATTCAGGACGTTGCAGGAGCCGTGACAGCACAACTAACAACACTCACACAGGAGGACTCCAGAGCTGCGGGGCAAAGTGGCAGGGACCACGGGGAGAGCGTGCTGGCTGTGAGGATGTGAAGGACGGATCCTCGGGGAGGGCGGCTGGGTGCCTGGGAGCCTGCGAGGGGCCAGGCCCAGGATGTGCAGAAGGTGCAGCTCAGGGGTGCAGGCGGCCGGGAAGGGCAGAGAACGACGCAGCAAAAAGGGAAACAGCTTCCGTGCTGTTTTTCTGGAGACCATCACTGATCACGTGGAAGAAACAGTTATCATAAGGTCTCTCTCTCTCTCTCTCTCTCTCTCTCTCTCTCTCTCTCTCTCTCTCTTCCATTTGTTCATTTGTTCATTCCTTCCTTCCTTCCTTCTCCTATTGAGGATTGATATGGCACTAAGCCATATCCCCAGCCTCTTTTTCTGTTTTGTACTTTAAGGCAGTGTCCTGGTATGTTGCTTAAGATGGTCTCAACTTGCCATCCTCCTGTCTCAGCCTTTCAGAATGCTGGGGTGCCACCATACCCAGCTCATTTGAAGTTACTCCTCTGATTGTAGCCAAAAGACAGGTCTGAAGTCTGATGCTGGACCCTGCTCTGTGGGTCTCTCTGGTTCCAGAACCCAAGCAAGACCCTACCTAGACCCAGAACAGTGGAAGGAATCTCAAGTCTCGGGCCATCGTATACTGGACCCTGGAAGGGGCAGAACCTGGACATCCCTCCTCCACTGGTTTATCTCCTGGGGAAAACACTTCTTGGCAGGACCTGTGCTGGCACTGGGCTACAGAGGTGAGGTGATCCCTGGGGCTCCCACCCCAACCTGAGGGTCTGCCCAGGCAGCACACTGATCAGCTGTCCCTATGGAGTGGGACAGATATAGGGGAGCCAGTGGAAGGCAGGGTTGGGGGCTCTGTGGAGTTACCTGGCCCTGCTTGTCTGGGAGAAGCAGTGAGAGAGGGCACCCCATACTGAATGCTAGGAAACAAAGGTGTCCTCAGATACCTGTAGGACGTGTCCTCGGGGTACTTGTAGGATGTGGCCTCTGGTCCCCAGGACCACAGGGCCAGCTAATTAATGCAATGCCTCTCTGCAAAGCAATCAGAAGGGGATGCCTGGATTTCCCGCAGCCTCGCCTGGGACTACTGTGTCGTGGAGCCCTAATGGTGAGCTGTCTGTCCCCGAAACCCAGAGTGAAAATGAGCTTTCACTGCCGAGCCCCTCAGTATTAATCAGCACCCACCAACAAGAGGGGCCCTGCCAAACTGGTGCTGACTCCCAATCACTGGGGTGAAATAAATGAATAATTACAGCCATGAGCGCTGGGGTCCACGGCAGGCGCCAGGGTGTTAAGAGAGGGAAGACCGGATTTTGCCACTCTGCAGCCTGGCCACAGGGTGCCCCCGGCCACCGCTCCTGGCTGGCGGGGCCACAGGACAGCATGTGCTGCTCACAGCAGCCGTTTCAACAGAGCCCCCGCTGTACCTCTGAGCACCCCCAGTCCCTGCCGGTCCCTGGTGTCCTAGCCACAGGGGTACAGGGAGCCATGGCCCTCCCTGGAGGGCAGAGGGGAGGTCATTGCTCCTGTCAGTGCCCAGAACCCACAGATGGGGTTTGGCAGCCGCCCCTGCCAGCACAGTGCTCAGTGCTCAAAGGGGCAGCTCTGGAGCCACAGACATCAGCCCCTCGCCAGGCAACTCCTTTTACTGCTGGGGAAACTGAGGCCCAAAGATGTCTGGAGCCATTACAGGGACTGGGTCTGCCAATCAGTCTGTGCAGCTGCCTCTCTGACGACCGAGACCATCCATGCCCTGCACAGATCCTGCCCACTTGACCCAGGGCCTGTGGCAGTCACCAAAAGGAGACAGAAGGAAGGTGACCTTCCTCTCGATTTCTGTATTGAAGTAAGCAGGCGGTGGTGTGTTCAGGCAGCTGTTCACCTGCAGGGATGGACAGAGATCAGCATTAATACCAGGATGCCTACGCGCTAATCTCTGAAATGTCAGGCGAAGCGGAAGCCTTGGGAAACTATTCCAGGGCTCTCCGTGGTGGGCCGCGTCTCGGCTCATCTCTCTCTCCCTGCCCCAGTTTTGCTCTCTCCCTGCAGACTCCTTCCCTCCCTCTTTTCCTCTGTTTCTCTCTGTCTCTCTCACAGCCTCCCGTTTCTCTACTCAAGACTTCTGAAGGTGACACAGGGCACTTGGCCCTCAGAGTTCGGGGTCAGCCCGGATGATCTACGAGGAACTCTGCAGGCTGAGAGAGGACCTGAGGCCGTCCATGCTGGAACCACTGCCCTAAGAAGGCTGAAGGGGGCTCAGCTCGCCCCGCTGCCCCCCACAGGATGCCGCTGTCCCCGATGTCCGGGTGAGCAGCCTGCATGGTAACAAACACCTTCCGGGTCACTCTCCCACACCCACACTGCTCTTTCCACAACCTGACCAGAAACATCGGTAAACACAGCGGCCAAGGGCCATAACCTGCACTTGCTGGGAGGCCGAGGGTGGCGCCTGAGGTCCCCTGGCCGCCCCTCCTGAGGCGAGCGCCCCACAGTGATGTGTTCACCCCCTTATCCTAGGTCCTGGACACGGGCACAGCTGGTGCCTTCTTTATTCCTTGGCTGGATTCCTGACCTCGGCCACTGACTTCCTGAGCCCGAAGTCGGGGTTCTCGCCAGGCTGACTCCGCCTGGGCAGCGTCTCCTCTCCGCAGGGCCGCTGGGACTGCAAAGGCACTGAGGTCTCCAACCACACCCCCGAGTCACCCAGGCAGAGAGGATGCCAAGAGCAACCCTGGGGCACCTGGGCCGGGGGCCGAGGATGCCTGCCAGAGTGCCAGCTCTCGGGAAAGGACGGCGCCGAGCTGGTTGTCGAGAGCAGTGAAGTCCGTCATTGCTGCCGTGTATCACTATTGATTCCGCTCCCCTGTCACTGCTTTCCGGGTGTCTCGGCCGCTCATCTCCGCAGAGCTGAGGCGTCAACCCGAGGCTGCTGGTTGTTTGTCTTGGTCATTTGTTCCTCCCCTGAATGTGCCCTGAGGACCTGGTCCCTCAGCTAGTGACCAGCATGGGTGGGCACCACGGTGACCTCAGGTGAGCGTCTGCTTCTTGTGAGGATGGGGAGGACTTCACACTGTTCATCCTAGTGTCCAGGACCTTGAATATCTTTGATTTGTGCACAGAGGACGGGGCAAGATGGGGGAGTCAGTCTGACCCCACAAAACTGACTTAGAGGTTGCTCTTGTTGCTGTGGGACCTGTGTCCATCTGTGTCACTAACACTGGACTCTCTGTACTCATGGGCTCTGCATGCAGAGCCCAAAAACCACAGATCAAAACTACTCCCAGTGTGCTGAGTGTGTGCTGACCGCACACATCTCCTTCTCGCTGCTGCTCCCTAAGCAATGTGCCTGACGAGCATTTACACAGCCCTGGTGTTGTATGCAGGGTCACAGGACGCTAGAGACACTTTCAAACACCTGGGGGAGCTGTGCATATGGTGCACAGGTTTTGCACAAAGACCCCATGGTCCTTGTGTTTTGGGTCTGCGAGGTTCTGGGAACTGGTCTGCTGCAGATACTAAAGGACAACTGTATGAGAGCACTTCTTCCTTCAGGCCGGTGGGGACCCAAAATTCTTTCCAAAACAATAGTTCAGAGCAGGAGAGAAGCTCGGGGGGAAGCGCTGCTTCTGGTGCTCTGTGCAGACACCCGAGTCAAGGACCGCCACGTGGGGACAGCACAGGACCCTGGGTCTCCTCAGCACAGGTCTATTTTGAAATCTGAAATTCTCATGTTTAATTATCTAAGAGTAAAACCAGTTAGAAATGGGAACAAAGAAAACTGAATCTGAAACTTTAGAGTTGTAGGTGAAAAAAACTGTCCTTGTGTTAACCTCCGTTTCTGATACTGGTGCCAGAAATGGTGGGGAGTTTGAATCTCACGCACGCGATGAAAGAGGAAAACAAGTTTCTGGTGTCTCGGTGTCACCTGCAGGGACTGGAAAGGAGACCGCAGGACTTCGGGTCAGGCCGCTGAAAGAGACAGGTGACAGCTCCTAGGCCCCAGCTGACATTTTAGAAACAAGGGTTTGGGGTGTAGATCAGAGGTGAAGTGCTTGCCTACCATTCATGAGGACCATTCATGAGACCTGGGTTCCATCCTCAGCACCACACACACGCACACACACACACAGGCACACACAGGCACACACATGCACACACGTGCTCCAGGAAGAAGCTCTGTAGCCACCTGCACTGGATAACCATCACTGCACATGCCCTAACCTCAGTAATCCCTCCCTGAGATCAGGTGCTCTGAGGACTCCATCCTGTCTTCCTGTACCCCAGGGTGGCTATGGTCGCATCCCGAGGATGATGTCAGAGGCTCTTCTTTCCCAGGGCATGACTGAGCATGCGCCATGCTGCCTAGCGAGCTATGGAAACGTGACCCGTGACCTCTGATTTTGTTCACCAGGGGTCCTGGTTGGATCGACGTCCGTGGATCAGGTGAGGTCTCCACAGCTCGGGCTTGGAAAGTGAATGGGGCCTGAGTTTTTCTGACTTCCAGGCCCACACTGTCACCGGGCCTGGCTGGGTGAAGAAGGCGTCCAGAACCCCGGGCTGCTCCCAGGACTCCTTCACGGCTCCTGGATCCTGCTGCCCCTCTCGACGTGGCCAGGGGCCGACTCTGTGTCCTGAGCACCTACTCGGTTCCCTTGGCTGCCCTCCATGCTCTTCCGGGAGGCTGACTCTGATATTGGCCCCTCAAAAGTGACCTCTTCCCGTTCACATGCTCACCGTCTCTGTCACCCACAGCATTGGTAACTGTGGGATTTGCTTCTTTATTTTGCATCCTACTAACTGGTGTCCAGGATGCAGGGCTGGGTCCTAGGATGTCCCCCTTGCACCAGAGAGGGACACCATAGCAGACTGGCATGGTCCATGCTGGAAGGGAGGATCAGCAGAGCGGTCAGGCAAGCTGTGCCTTTGGGGGTGGCTGCTGGAGGCAGGGATGGGTCCGTGGACGATCTGGGCGGTGTGGAGACTGAGCCTGGGTTGGGACGAGAGAACCACTGTGGCCAGTTATCGGGACTCCGACACTACTCTAGATATTTCCTTAGCTGTTTGGGGGTGAGGTTGACATTTAAATCAGAGACCGAGTACACAGACTGAGCACCCACGCTGTACTACCTGGGTTGGCCTTGTTCAATCCGCCAAAGGCTTCTGTGGGAGTTAAAGACTGACTTTCCCTAAGCAGAGGGACTCCACAGCCTGTGGCCTTGGTCTTGTCCCACTGCTGTGGCTCCTCTGGGGTCCCCGATGTGTGGCCAAGGCAGGAGGGATGCTGGTCAGTTGCTAATTCCTGAGAACTAAGTCCTCACTTCAGATCCCTCTCTGTGTGGCAGACATGGGGTTCAGCTTGTTCCCACGGAGTGGGCCCCAGCACTCTGAAGGAAGGGGTGCAGGTTAGAACTAGGGTTGGGAGTTAAGGTTGGGAATAGGGTCAGAGCTAGGATTAGGGTTAGGAGTTGGGTTAGTTTTAGGGTTAAGCAGTTAGAGTTGTTGTGATTGGGTTTAGGGTTGGGTTTAGGGTTAGGGTTAGCGTTAGGGCTCAGGTTAGGCTTCAGTTTTTGGTTTTGTAGCCTGGTTGACTGATGGGTGTGATGGAACCTGAGTCCTGGCCAGGAGCCTGGCACCTTTGTGGTCCTCTGGGGCTGGTGTTGCATTCCCCATCCTGCTCACAGGCACGGGAGGCTGCTGATCTTCATATTCCCTGCTCAAGGGTGGTGTTCAGCAGCCCGGGGTCATGTCAAACCTTCAGTAGGCTGTCTCCTCACTTGAGCTCATTCCTAGCACGTCAGCGTGCTGATAGATAGTGGGGGGAGGATCCAGTGTCTGCCCAGGCCCAGGTGCTCGGTCTGTTGGAGCCCCTCCTCCCCAGATCTTCTGTGGGGACAAGTGTGACTCCCCCTTCTGCCTTAGGGAGAATGTGGCACAGATCATGAGTACAAAGCATTTGCAGAGCGCGGTGTACCTCCATTCTCATGCACCTGATGTTCAGTCCTTTCTTTTTCCTGTCTTGCTTCTGGTCTTCCTCCCCCGAGTGTCCACTCCAGCCTCAGCCTCCCCCACCCCAGGGAAATGGGGACTGTGCCATGGACTGAGTGTCTGCTCTCAAGGGGTGCAGGAAGGTCCCACAGGAAAGAGGGATGCAGGGTTCTGGAGAAGCTCAGGGCTGGCAGGGCCAGGGCTGAAGTTTTGGGGCTTGCTGGACAAAGAGGTGCTGTAGACCAACAGTGGGGCACCCTGGTGCTGCTGCTGACCCTGCCTAGTGCTGTGAGGGCCAGTGAGCTTCTGTGCGCCCCCTTCCGGCATGGAGAGGGGCGAGCACAGCGTCCAGGCTGGATTCAGAGCCTCATGGCTGCTTCCGCTGTCCCCTCAGGTCTCAGTCACACTGGCTCTGGAGACCTGGCTGCCATGCTTGCACCCCACATCTTGGATGGCCAACCCATGACCACGGAGGACCCCTCAAAGAGAGTGTGACACAAACTCAGCATCATCGCAGGGGAGCTCGGCAGCCCACCCTGCCCATGAGACATCCCAGGGCCCCAGGACCACCCCAGGAGGGGAGAGGCTCCCCAAAGCTTCTGGCTGTGTCTCAGGAATTCCTGCGTCCAGGGCCCTCTGAGCTCCACACCGGGGAGCTGAAATCACCTGCCCCAGGCTCTGGGGGACCCTGCAGGTCTGGGTTCCACAAGTCCACCGTCTACATGGAGCTGACATTGACGGAGAGCTGCGGGCTTGAGTCCCTTCTCCCTGACCGCTCCCGATGGATGCAGCTACCCTGAAACTGTTTGCGCCTTCTCTCCGGGCCGTGCCTGTTTATCCTCTGAAGCGGAGGCTAATCACTGCCGTGTCACCTCCCTCTTCCCTTCAGAGAAATGAGTCCCATAAAAATCACCAGACGGGTGATGGAACAAACTCTTTGGCATCATAAAATTTTGATTTAGAGGTTGAGCAAATGTGATGGAACATCCTGGTGTGCCCTTCTGGATTGTGTGAAGCATTTTGGCATGTGTCTATTTGCATAATATCATCAGAAATGGGTTCCCCGCCCACGCACTGGGCACTCTGAGATGGGAAGCGATGAGTCCAGCCAGGATTGAACAGGCCTGGGTCAGGACACACAGACAAGGTGACAATCGGAACCTGAGTATAGAACCTAGGGGGAGGGTGGTGCCAGAGAAGTGGGACCTTGAGGTGCACAAAAGAAATTTGGGGTGTAGGGTGGGAATCCGTCCATATCTCTCCTTGGTCACCTGAGGCAAACTCCTGAGGTGGCGTAGTGGGTACCTCAGGGTCCTGGGAGCCACTGTAGGGGGCCAGGGGGTGCCTGGGAGGGGCCTTTCCTTCTCTTTGCAAAGTCATTCCAGGACCCACCTGCCAGGAGACACACTCTGCCACTTCCGGTCTGAACCCTCCAGGTGAGCACAGAAATGGAGACTCAAGAGCTCTGGCTTAAGGAACCCCGGGGGATCTGAAAGAGAACCCGAGAATTGCCTGAGCTGCTGCTCTGCCTTGGAAAGGAGGAGCTCTGAGATTTATAAGGAGCAAGCAAAGGGGCTGCCGTGGGGTCAGCAGGGGGAGCCTGAGCTGGCCAGGGAACCTGGGGTCCCATGTTTAATGCTGTGGGACAAATTCTTGAGGATGCAGTGACACGGGCTTCTATTTGGTATTTTTGTCGATTTGGTATTTATGGGCAGCCCAGGAACTAAGTAAGGAGATCCTCACCGCTTCCCGAAGATCCCCGCCAGGGGCCCCTGCCTGTGTCAGCCGCTGCATTTCCTTCTTGCTGGCTGGGTGGGGGCTCCAGCTTCTCTGCCTGGTGCCCCTCTCTCCAGAGATGACTCCCAAGCCTCAGTAGGGCCCTCTCATTTGCCTGCAAGTCCCACAGTGGTAGCAAGGACCCGGGGGCCACACTTGCCCCTGGCTGACAGCCTGAGATTTTTCTGGGACCCCCTCACTCCGCTCTCTTAGGGGAACTGATGCATGAGCTGGCTGGGTGCCCCTTTTGATGGGAAGGCATTTACAGACCAGCAGGGAAGCCGCTGCAGCCCCCGAATGTCCCTGCCTGACACCTTCCTGCACAAATCCCTGCTTCCTGTCGCCCACCCCGCCACCGCCTCGGGCCCACAGCCCAGCCGTCCCAGTGGAGAGGTCTGTGGGGCTGGGCTGGGCTCCCAAGGATTCCTGCTTCTTGTTACTGCTTGCATTTTCTCCTTTGTACTTCGGATTACATGATCCATGCACTGCTGTCTCGCTATTGATTCACTGGTTAAATTAGCTGCTATTTCTTTCCCCTGCATTACAGGCTCAGGGTAATTTGTTTATGAATCAAATGTTCTGGAGCCGCTGAAGGAAGGCTTAATATGCACTCATTACAGCTGAGCCGTAATCACCCTAAATCACGGGAATTGCTAGTCTCGGGCAAACCATGGGTCTCCTTGGCACGGCTTCCCATCTTTCACCTGCCCAGAGCGGTGATGGATTTTAATCAAGTTTCACAGAACCAGGGGGGATACGCAAAGGGGGAGCTCATTTTTATATAAAATCTGGGCAAACCTTCCAAACAGATGCACGGTTGTTCGCCGGCTTGTCCTCCCCACGATCTTCCCAGGGCTGTAATGGGGGATGCGGGGCCGTCCCTCCTGTCTGGGGGCTTCCTGCAGCCCCGGTACCCCTGTGCCCACTTGCTCTAGTGAGTCTCCCATTCTGGACCATCTCTGACTTCCCCATGGCTGTCCAGGCACGATGGTCCCCAATCTTGAGCCTGAGCTGCTTCCTGTGGACAGTGTGGGCCTCACTGGTCTTGGACTCTACCTGGGGGCATGGGAGGAGCTGCCCCCAGTAATTCCCCCACCCAGCACCTTCTGAATCAAGTCACCTTTCATGACAACACAGGACAGAGTAAGCTCTACTAAGCAGTTGCGGGAACCAGTGCGGAGGGCCCTGGCCACTGTCCTGGTTTAGCAGACGGCTCCAGGCCTTGGTCAGTCTTCCACACTGGGACTCAGCCAGAGAGACTTGGGTGGGGATGGCTGGTTGGTAGAGAGTTCCCTAGACACACAGATATGGCCTTTCCCAAAAAGGGGCTGGGCACCGTGGGTAGAGCAGGTGTGCCCAGAGCTCCCCATAGATTGGGGCTCTGCTGGGCTCTCCTGAAGGTAGCACAGACCCAGGCTCAGATGGGGTCCCACCGGGTCCTGAATGCCAGGCTGAGGCTGGTGTGGGGTTCAGGTTAGGGCAGGAAGCTTCTGACATGGCAGAGGGGGAAGTAACAGGACACCGATATCAACAGGAGCGGGACTCACCTCAAAGACAGCCTGCAGGCGGGGAGCAGAGCTGAGCCCAGATCCCGTGCCCTTCGCCATGCCTGGCTTGGTGGTGCCGCCTCTGGCCTGGCTGGGAAGGAGAACCAGGTATGAGCAGTCACTGCTGGGAGAAACTGAAAGTCAGGTCCCCAGAGCAAGGGCTCAGGAAATTTCCACTCTGCATGGCAGACACCTCCGTTTGGAATTTTATTTGCAGATTTCATTAGAAAGTAGTTTACAGCACACTGTATGCATTGCTGAGGAATCTAAGCAGGTACAGATCTGTCTGCCTTCACGGTGGAATTCATGACATGTAGGTTTTTATTGCAGAACATTTAAAATCAAGGCTTATCCATTACAGCATTATGGAAACACGCTTTCCTCAGAATTCTGTTGACAATCTTCTGTGTAATGAAATGTCTAAACTAACCACATTACAACCCCATTGACGGCGCCTTCTTGGGATAGGCGGAATGCGGAGCTGTTATCCAGTGACTTCATCTGTCATCTGAAATCCCAGTGGAAGTTCTCATGTCATTCCAATCTTTACGGGCACAAAGCGGGTTTAGCATGTGAAGGCACCGGGCACGGTGGTGCATACCTGTGAGCCCAGCGCTTCCGGACACGGAGACGGAGGGAGGAGGAGCCAGATTGGAGCCCAACCTGGACAACTTAGGGACTTAGTAGGTCCTGTCTCCAAACAAAAAATAGGAAGGGCTGCAGATGTCACTCAGTGCCGGGCTCTGGATCCCCAGAACTGCAATCAAGTGAAATAAATACAATAAAAAAAGATGGGTCACATGAAAGGCCAAAATGGAGCTTCCTCTACGTTTTCCAACTCGGGACCTTTCTTTCCCGTCAGAGCGCTGGGGACTTGGAGCTGAGTGTCCCTGCCAGCTGTGACTCACAACCTAGGCTGGGTCCCCGGCCTGAGTCACTCCCAGAGCGTGGAGGAGTGTGACAGGGTGATATATTTGTGAACAACTGCAAAGCCCCAAGCTCCTTAAGGTTCCGCTAAATGAATAGATTTATTTAAACTCCTATTGAACTTTAAACCCGCCAAACTGGCAGCTCCGTGCTGAAACTTCTAACGGTGGTGGAGCTGGGGGTGGGTTTCCGGGCTTGTCATGGACTGCTTAGCTAGGCGAAAGGCTGATTCATTACCCGGGTCTCCGGAAGTGGCGGCCAATTAGTCCATCTGCTCTGCACTCCTCTCCCCAAGGCACGCAATTAAGCAGAGAGACAGGGCCTGGCTGGAACAGCGGGCTGGCCCTTGGACAGAAAGCTCAATGCGAACAGCGTCAGATGGGTGCCTCCCAGTTGCAGCCTCAGTGGGTGGGTGGCTGGGAGAGACACTGCCAGACGGTGGGCACCCTGGGTGGTCACAAGCCAGAGTCGCTGACCTGGTCCCCCACCATCAGGTGTATGAGGAGTTGGTACTTTGACATGTGTAGTGTCCGTCACTTCCTGGAGCGGCTTCAATCCCACTTTCAGACAGAAGAATTTTTAGTGTTCTACAAAGCACTCAAGCCGGTGGACACAGTGTTTGACCTTTCCGGGATGCCCTTCCATGCCTCCAGCTGCTTTCCTCAGAGGATCTGGGTGAAGGATGCTTTCCAAGTTCCTCACTCATGCTCACCAAGCTCCCGTCCACTGTCCTGGTCCTTAGCATCCATCCGTGGCTTGTGGAGAGGCCTGTGCCCAGCCCGGCTGTCCCCAGGCCTGGCTGCGTGCTACGGGTTAGCAGGAACTCACAGAATGACAGTCACTCCATTACCTGCAAAATACGTGGTGGAGAGGCTCAGAAGAGCAGTGTGTTTCTGGGCCCTGGGCAATATCTGAAGTTTGATGTGTCAAGAAGCAAAGGCAGAGCGGGAATAATTTAATCAGCTGCCCAAAGACTTCACAGCCCAACTCAGGCTTCGGTCCCCAGGGTGGTGTTGGCGACCCAGTACCTTTTGGGGGCTGTGTGGGCTGACTGGCGGGTCATCAAGATTAATAAGCACCCAGCCCTGGTTCCTCTCAGCCCAGGAATGCACCTGGCAGCGCTCAGTCGTGACTGATTAATTAGGGAGAGACTCGATGGCTCTAATTGGCGGTTGAGCGTTTTCTGAGTTTTAACATTCATGCTATGCAAATGCGTCAGTTCCTAACAATATCTAACAAGATCATTTGAAAGTGAGAATCTCCGGAGAAATTCAATCACAGTTTTGGGAAAGTGTGGGGCCCTTCCCTTTTGTACCTACTCGTATAAATCAACAGAAAGTTTGTTAGCAATTGTGCTAATGTTCTTCAGCAAACAGAGAGATGGGCCGATAAATATGCATGGAAAGCAATTCTCTCTACCTGTTGCCTTTAATCCCAGCAGCAAGGACCCATTACTCTGCGGAAGTTTGATGAATGCTTTCTCCTGCTCATAAGACTTGGAAATGAACGTAGGTGCCCGGTGCGGGGCAGAGCCACCTGCAAGGCTGAGCTCCCCGAGTTTCCACGTGGAAGGCTCTAAATTGAAATCCGCACCTCGAGGGACTGTGAGACCAAAGAGAAAACTGTTGGTCCCCAGAGGGACCATTTCTTCCCATAATGAGAATTTTAAATGGGAGGTTTAAATTCTTTGAAAAGCCTTTCAGAAATGTGTGTGCCAATGATGGTTTTCTGAATTACTGGCAGAGATGCAATTAAATTAGAAGAACATCTCTTTATTCAAATTTCCCCAGCCTGAAGACCCTGCTCTCCATCCCAGGAGGAGCTTTGTGTGCCCCTGGCTGCCTCTGTCACCTTGGAAGCGGGAGACATGCGGGGAGGGCGAAGGAAGGTGCCCCTGACCTGAGACCAAAGGGTGTGGCTGCAAAAGGACTTTCCCAACATTCCTCCCCCAGTGCATCTGCTCCTGTTGCACACACAGGCGTGAGCTAGCTAAAGCAGGCAAGCTGTCCAAACGGTCACTGAAGACCCCCACCTTTGAACAACCGCTCCTCGGGTGAGAGGCTCCCGATGAGGCCCAGGCCTGCTGCCTGCTGGCACCTTCAGCCTTGGGGTGACTCACACATGCATCTCCCCATGTTGCTGGGTTTCAGTGGATTGCGGGGCTCCAGGATGTGCACTGACAGACCAACCCTGACCCCGGCTCCACCCCTGCCTCTGTGTACCCCAGGGTGCAGCTGCTTTTCTGAGAACCCTGAGCCTATCCTGTAAGGTGGGATGGCAGGGACCCCCCTCTGAGTTCACACAGGTCTCAGGTAGTGCTTTGTCTGTTACGGTCACCCCAAAAGTGGCAGGAGAATGTTTCTACAAGACGCTGCCCCAGAACGATGACCACCAGAAAGCAGCAATGAATGTCAGGCTGATCCATCCACAGCCCTGGTTAGAGAGCCCACCAATGGTTTCTGGGTGGACACCAGCTGGCCCAAGTGTGCCTGGAGAAGGGGTTCGGGCTGGGGAGCTATCTCAAGGCTCCAGCATGCAGCTGGCTGGGTTCCTGAAAAAACAAATAGAGAAAATGGGGAGTCTGGGGAGCCCACAGTGGGCTCAGCCAGGTATCGGGGCTGTTCCAGAGTCACTTGGCCATCGTGGACTGGGTGGGGTTCAGTTCCCCCAGCAGTGCCCAGCCCCAGATCTGCCCCAGACTTGCCTCAGGAAGCCGGAGGCTGGGAGATGATTAGTGATGGTTTTAAACAGTGTCCTGAGAGAAACGTCTTTCCTGCCCGTGGCCTTGCAGGTGTTTGCTGGTGACAGCTGAGCCTCACCGGGTGGCCTGGTGGCTGGGTCATCATTCTCTTCTTACTCTGCTTGGCATTAGCTACTGAGGGTTCTGCCACCTCCGGATTGCTGGGCAGGGCAGAGTGGGCTCCTCTGTTCCCAAACCGCACACAGCTTCCACCAGCCCCAGTCTGAGGTCCTGTGTGCTGCGTATGTTGAATAACAGCCTCTGAGATGCCAGGACCTGATTACTGCCACTGACCTTGGATACAAAGGTTCTGTGCATACGGGATTCAGTTGTGGATCTCTGGAAGTGGGAGTGTCCCGGTCACCTGGGTGGACACAGATACCATAGTGAGTGTCCTTACCAAGGAGAGGTGGGGGGAGGCAGTGCTTAACACAGACAGAAGAGGACGAGGCAGAGGGATGGAGATAGGAGCCCTGCAACCACAGCCTGAGGGTGCCTGGGGTCCCAAGGACTGGCAGAAACACAGAGCAGCTCCTCACCTGGGCCCCCTGGGAGTGTGGTCTGATAACAGCCCAGATTTGTACCTCTGGGAGAGCAAATGGGTGCTGTGTGAACCCCTTGGTTGTTGGTAACGTGTCCCCAAAGCCACAGGTAACACCCCCCCCTTCCTACCCCAGCCCCATGGCTGTCCCTCACCTGGAGCTCCTGGCCATCACCCATGTGAGTGGCTCCCCCAAGCCCACTGGAGCCCATACCCAGATCCTCCAGGGAACTCCGTATGCCACACTTCCCCCAGGACCTTGTCTCTGCATGTCCTGGTGCTACCCCAGGCCTGCTCACAGCAAGCAGCACGGGGACTCAAGCCTTTGTGTTGGGCCACTGCTAGACCCAGGGGCCCTGGAGGACAGGAACCACCCCCCACTGCCTCCTGACTCCTTGGTTCTGCAGATGGGTGCCACCCTCTTTCTCACTGAACCCCCATCCGGCTGACCTCCATTCCCTGCAGTCAGAAGTGAAGTGCACTTCTGACTGGCACCTCCCAGGTCAGCATTCTTGCTGTTTTTGTGGGTGCTGGTGTGGTTGGGTCCCTGAAGGAGCCCCATATACAGCTCAGCTCCTCAAAGCCTTGAAGACAGAGTGGGGGACATGCTGGGGGTTCCAGACACAGGGCTCTGGCCGGCTGCAATGAAAGCCCCAATACAGGAATCCTCTGCAGCAGCACCCCAAAGAGACACCACCCAGAAATGCCCCCCAGTGCTGTGGATAAGAGAGAGTATCCATCAGGGAGCAGGATTCAGCACAGGCAGGAAGTGACGGTCACCACCGAGGTCACTCAGCGGACACCTAATTGCCAGCTGGGTGAGTCACTCTGCCAGGGGTGAGGTTTTGGGGCAGCTGGGCCTGGAATGTCCCACTTCTAAATGAGGGCCTTGAACTTGGTGGTGTCTACACGCTTTCCGGTTCTAAAATAAGATGACCTTTCTCGAGGCTACAGTGCTTTTCTGCCTCCCACTGGACAGCACAGCTCTGTTTTAGAGACTGCCAGGCAAGGGTGTCACGGTAGCTCACCTCCAAGTCTCCTGAGTGTGTGGCCTCACTAGACAAGTCCCAGCAGGAGTCCACAAAGATGGCCACACAACAAGAGGATAGGACTGTCCTCCATGGTTCTTCCGCCAGCCCAGGTCCCCTCCTGCCTCTCCAAGCCCCTGAGCCTCTCTCCACCCAGAGGAAGTGCCACGGTGACCCCAGCATGCAGGAATGTGTCCTGCACGGCTGCAGAGCTCTGGAGCCCCCAAAGGATGCTTCAGTGCCATGGGCCACAGATCAGACCAGACGGAAATGTGGGCTCAGGAATCCTTGAGGTCTTCAGTCTAATAATGGTGGAAGCCCCCTCCCCTGCAGATACCCAGCTCAGAGCCCTAACGGTGACCCTATTTGCAAAGAGGGTCTCCAGAAGGAGCCATGCCATGTTATCTCGGTGGGCACACATGCTACAACAGTGTCCTTATGAGAGATGCGGAGGCAGGACAATGACCCAGAGAGAATGCGCTCAGGGGAAACTGAGGCAGAGGTGGCATGAGGCACCCACCAGCCCATGAGGCACAGAGGCCGGAAGCACCCCCCCTGGAGACTCTGCTCCCACAGCACCTCTATTTGGGATTTGTGACCTTCAGAACGGAAAGAATAAATCTGTGTTTTTAGGTCACTGGGTTTGAGGCCCTTCAGCAGTACAGAAGCTGATCTGGGCACTGTAAGAACTAAGCCACTCAGCACTTACGGTCTGAGTTCTGCCCTCATTTGGTCTTCATTTTCCTGTTCAGGTTTTACCTGGGCAGATGGGCTGACCATCCAAGACACTCTGCTGTCAGGAGTTTTTTGCACTGGGCAGCGATGGGCCACGAAACATTTCCTTTCCAAATTTATTCCTGCTTGAAAGGGGTGGGAGGGGTCCCCAGCTACCCCCCCCAGCAGCTCTCACTCTGCACCCCAGCTGTGCTGAGTTATCCCGTGACCCAGTACCCGTCCTCCCAGCACACATATTCACTGGGCATTGGCGGCACTGACCATGTGCTGGTAACCATTAAGGCTGTGAGGACAGGAAAAAGCCGCAGACGGTCCCTCAGAGGTGACTTCAGCAGGAAGAGCGGAAATGGGGGAGTTTGGGGCACGCAGAGGGGGAGCCGTGGGGCAGGGCACTGGCCGAGGGGCTGGAAGGAAGGGGCGAGGCAGGAGGACACACTAGGCGACTGTTCCACACACTCCCCCCTTGTGATTCCTCCCCAGCCCCAGGCCTGCCCCACCTCCTGCCCATTCTGCGTCACACTTTGGTTCCCCGCTTGCTTCTCATTGCGGTGACCTCTCTGCAGGGAGGGTCGGGCAGCTGGCCAGCTGCTGAGCTCAGCACCTACAGGAGTCTGGTCCATGCTGAACAGCAGAGAGCTCTGCCCTGCACCCCAGTCTGGGGAGTCAGGAAGTGACACCACAGGATCCTCCTCATTGCCAGCCCCGAGTTGGCACTGCCACACCCCAGCTGTTCACCTTCAGAGTGGACCCCGGTTGGGCAAAGCTCTGTGCTGCCTGACCCGATGAGAGCCCGTCAGGGCCACGGGAGGGGATTGAAAGACCCCTCAGACTCTGTGTGGACTTGAGCCAGCAACAGCTCTGACCACGACCTGCTGTTCAGTCCACCAGATAGAGACGTGACCTCAGGTGAGACCCAGGTCCAGCACTGCACTGATGGCTTCTGCTGAACAGCAAGGCTCCACCAGGGAAATCCTCAGAAATCCTTTCGGGTTGTCTCAGTTTCGGCCAAAGGGCAAAGAGTGTAACGTGTAACGTGACATGGTGTGGGTGTGTGTGTGTTGGCACGTTTTCCACGCCCACCCACAATTTTAAGGCGACTTCACCCAAAGCTGTTATAAATAGTGTCTAGTGAGAGTGTCATCTAGCAACAATCTAATCTCATATACTCGGGCACAGAGAAGCTGCCTCTCTCTGATTTCTTATGCATGTATGTTGCTACTTAAAGCCATGTCTGGCCAGGCACGGGAGTGCACACCAGTAAGCCCCAACTCACGAATGAGTTCTGTTCCAGAACATTGGTGCATTGGATTGGTTCGCATCTGACAAACTGAGCCTTATACAGTGTACCTGTGAAAGTTCACAACTCAAAGGTTCGTAAATCAGGGACTTACTGTAGTCCTAACACTCAGAAGGCTGAGACGGGAGGGTGATAAGCTTCGACCCAGCCTGGGCTACCTCATGAGATCTTGTCTCCAAAAACAAAGGTAAACAAAGTCTGTCTTACATCTTGCTTGTTCTTCCTTTCTCCAAATGCCACACCACAGATGTACATACACACACACAAACACACACACACAAACACACGTCACATGCCAATGTCATACAAGCAACACACGCTCTTCACACATGCACGACCACATAGACCAAAACACGCCAACAGCACACGCCTTCTTTTCCTGATGGTTCTCCTACTTCTGGTGGGCTTTTGCATCCAGAAGATCATGATTATACCTGCCCTACGTCAAGTTCAAATTCACCCCTGAAGTCAGAACCTTAGAAAGAGGAAGAAGAAGAAAAAAAGGCAAAACTTTTGCTGTGGCTCTGTTCCCTCCCGGTCTCATTTTGCATATTAAATTTTTATTGTCAACATTCTTGTTTAGGGGGAAAATCATGGGTTTGGCTTTTTTGTAAATGATCAGATGTTTTATAGGCCTTTTAATGGTGTGTTTGGTGTGAAATTAATTATCAAAGATTCTCAGAGAGTTTTAAATTAGATTTTCTTTGCTCTTCCAGGCAAACAACTGGTTCTGTTTTTGTCGCTAACGCAAGGTTCTATTGCTGCCTTTTCCCCTCTACAATGAAATGATGCAACAAATTTCCAACTTATCTTAATGCGCTAATTGGGGGTTATTAAAGCTCATTTTATTTACATTGAATAAAAAAGCACCAATTCATTTTCCTTCACAAGCAACGTAGAAAGCATTTTAATTGCCACCAATGCAAACATGTACTTGTAAAGAGAAATGACGTATAAAACAAAAAGCCTGTAAAAAATATTTTTCTGGGCAACACGCTAAATTCAAACCACGATTTTCTAAGCACACACCTCCTGCCGAAGCTGGTTTTGCCTTCGGGCTGCTGATCCGCCGTGCGTTTTCCAGAAAAGTAAATGATCGCAGGAAAGGAAAGAGTCCGGAATTCGGAGACTCGCATAAGGCGTGTCTGCGTGTTTACATTGCTGTTCGCTGGTTTTCAGGACCAGGTTGCAGGGAGCAAATGAACACAGCGCCATGCAGACCTAACGGAAGATGTGGGCCGGCCGAGGGGCCCGTACCTCCAGCCCCTAACGCTGTGCAAAGGCGGCATTCCATGCGGCCACAGAGGATATTCTCCGGTTAGCGCGCCTGGTGTTTTTTATAAATGGGTTCTTGCTGATTGCTTCCCGTCTTTCAACTCTCAAAGCATTTTCTCAGGGTTTAGACATGCCATAGCTAATTGCTGTGTGGGATGACAGGTCTAGAGACGTATCATTAGAAAATAATTATCAGATAATGCTTCTATTTTGTAGTTCAAATCAAACAAACGCTTGTTCACAACAACTGCGCGTCACCTGGCTCCTGAAATTAGCTCTCCGGATGTTGACACTATTGTTCTCTCCTTCTCACCTGGGCAGTTGACGTAGCATCTTAAAAGGCTGAGAGGGCAACCTGTTTTCTAGTGCATGCGTGTCTGTGCGTGCGTGCGTGCGTGCGTGTGTGTGTGTGTGTGTGTGTGTGTATAAATAGGGCTAAAATAACAGCAGCAAGCAGGCAGGCCTCTGCACACCACCTCCCCTCCCTCCCCCTTCCTCCTCCCCTTCTGCCATCGCTTCCTCCTCCTCTGCTGTCCTTGGCACCTGCTGGTGGTGGCTGGTGGCTGGCGGCTGGTGGGAGGCCCTGGAGGTTTCTGTTCTGCCTCAGCTGCTGTCCAGCCTGGGACATTTCATTTGTCCTTGCGCTTGGGCTTTGGATTGGCTCAAGGAGTGAGTGAGGGCCTGGCGTGGGGCACCTGCTACTTCCTCCCCACACTGGGCTGGGCTGCGAACGGATCTCCCGTGGCTCTGTGCTGGGTCTGGGGCTGCTCAGGCACCAGCAGGCTCCTCGGGTCCCCCCACGCCTTCCTCCTGCAGGCCCAGGGTCTCCTGACAGTGAAGCTAAGCCCCAGTGCTCCCATCACCCTGTCTTCCTTCCCCAGTGTCCCTACAAAGACCCATCTGACTTTGATGCTGCCTCACCCCCACCCCTGGCCTCCCAAATGTGTTTAGCAGAACTCAGGGCTTCTCCAAAGTAACCTCTGATCTCAGAGCATGGATACCTCCCACTTCTCCCTCATCTTTCTGGGGGCCGAGGGACATTCAGCAGGGCTGGACCCCAGGGTGCCCCGGCCCCAAGCAGGATCAGCCCTCGAGTCTGCTACTGACAAAGGCGGGCACTGTGTGCACCCAGGCCCGGAGAGGGAGAGGGCAGGGCCTCAGGAAGAGCGGGTGAAGAGAGGGTGGTGCTGGGTGCTGATTATTCTGCGGGCAGAAACCCAGTGCAGGGGGCACCATCAGGGCAGATTGGAGCCCAGCTCTTCCCACGGCTGCCCCCTCCACCCACGCTTGCTCTGGGCTGTTTGTCTCATCCGGAGACGCTGTGTGCTGTTCTTCAGCCTATTTTTAGTCTGCCACAGGAACAAAGGAGCAGGCAGTGGAGAACTTGGCTTTGGAACTCTTTGGCACCGGTTCAGGGAGTGTGACTGCCTCATCCCCTCCCAGCCAGGGGGCAGTGACTGGCGCCCCATCCTGCTGACCTTAGCCAACACACCAGCTTCACACACCAGCCCCCATGGCTGTCCAAGCAGCTGTGTTGGCCCACACTGCTGTCCACTGAGCTCGCACAAGCCTGTGTCAGTCTCATCTTGTCCCCTCTTAGGTCCTCCGGCCACGGGAGTCCCCAGCCCCATCCTATCCTGGCCACATCCCCTCTTTTTCAAAGAACTCAGAACCAACTCCAACGTGGCCTTGTCACTCTTCTGGTGTTTAATTTCCTGTGCCCCTGGGATTGAACCCAGCTCCTAAGCCTGAGCTCCATCCCCAGCCCCCCTTTTTTTAAAGCTTGAAACAGGGTCTCACAAAGTTGCTAAGTTGTCCAGGCTGGGCTCAAATTTGGGATCCTCTTGCCTCAGCCTCCCAGACTGCTGAGAGGATCGGCCTATTTCCCCAAGCATGGCTCCTCGTGTCGCTCTTGCTGAGCACCAAAGAGGCATTTTTTGAAAAGTGTCGCCTCCTGATTCTCATGCTCCCTGAAGCGGTGAGTCCTCAGCAGGTTGTCCCAGCGCTTCTGAGGTGCTGTGCTACAGAGGGAGGCATCCACTTGCATCGGGGACAGCCAGCACGGGGATGCAGCACAGGAAGCCCAGGGTGAAGTCCACACGAGGCTTCTTCTATCCTCTGTGCTGGCTGCATATTGTGGTCGCCTGGGTCCCTCCTAACCTGGCTGATGTGAGAGATGGCAGCGCTTTGGAGCTTGGAGCTGGGGGCTCAAAAGAAGCAAGGCCCGCTCCTCGCTCCTCCCCTACCTTGTGGGGAAAGCCTCCCCTCCCCCTTCCTCCCTGCCTCGCCTGGCCTGCTGGCATCTGCGCACAAGGCCATTTTTCACTGCCTTGGCCAGAGATCTTATTAAGCACATAATGAGCCTGCAGGGTTACCTTGAGCAGGGACAGAGACCACCGGCTGTATATCTTCATTTTAAAGTCCAGCCACAGCTGCCAGCTGTAGTGAGGATGTGATTTTCTCCCCAGGACTCAGCAGCAAAAAAGATGCTAATGATGCTGCTGGTGCCCAGGCCCGGGAGGCAGCCAGCAAGGTGGGACCATTCGATCCTGCTCGGGTGCCAGGCGAGGGGACCTGAGCAGAGGCAGCTGTGCATCCTGCCAGATGTGGAATTGTCACACTGCTCCCTTTTTGCCTTTGCGCCTTCATTTCTGCCTCTAATTAATTCTTGAATATGGCAATGCATCAAAGCTTCGATAACGACGGAAAACTTCTCTCCCCCTTGTGCGTGGCACTGCGGTGGCCGAAGTGCCCTTCTCTATCACCCGGTGGCAGGTGTAACCACCGGAAACTCCTTGTGCATACGTTCCCGAAATTGATTCCAAGATGAAATCTGTGTTCTAGTCTGTGGTTTTTGGAGTTAAAAAATAAAAATAAATCCAGAAATAGCATCCATTAGCAATCTGGGTCATCTTGTTCTTTATGGGCTGGAGACTTCCCCAAGATACAGCTAGCTCCTCCCTCACGGGGCTCCTCCTAGGTCCTGACCCTCCCAAGTCTTGCACCAAGGCTGTCACTTCCTTCTAAGGACCCCACCTTTGCCTTTCTCACCCCAGGTTCTGCCCTCTGTCTGTCCTGCAGCCCGGCCTCCGTAACTGATGACAAATACTAAAAAGACAGGAGGCGGCAGCACACAAACCTTAGTGTGCAAGCCAGGGAGGAAAAAACAGAGGGGCCCCAAGCTGATCCAGGCTTTCAAAATTGCTGTTTCTTTTGTTTTCTCACAGTGTCCCCCAACACTTAGCTCCCCGATTTAAATCTTTAGCCTCCGCAGTATCAAGCAGGGGAACAAATACTTGGTTCTCTTAATGAGCTGCTTCCTCTGCATTCATTTTGGAGAAAGGACTCCAGCTGAGGAGCTGGAAGCCAAAGCAAATGTTGCTCCTCAGATGGCTGCAACCTGTGACAACAGCTCCTGATCTGCTCCCAACTCCTTCCAGCCTGACCTCCGGGGCCCAGGCCAGGGAACGCTGAAGGCAGCAGTGTAAGGTGTGGGAGGCGACTTTCAGGGGAAGGCCATGTGTGTTTAGACAGCAAAGCTCAAGGGTCGCTCCCCTCTCAAAGCTGGGTGGCGTGGGTGGGTTTCCTCGTCTGTAAAATGGGCCTCACCTCACCGTTGCCTCTCTCCCCAGCACAAGCTGATGTCCAAGGAGTAAAAGCAACAGCATATGGAAAGCCCTTAGTGACTGCTCATTAGTGTTTTAAACCCACTTTGAGCCCAGTCAAGGGGTCAGAAGTCCTGAGGCAAAGGCCCAAGCTGAACATGGTTCTGCCAAGGAGTTGGTTTCCAACAGGGCTGGCAAGGTCACCTGCGACAGTGGAGTGACCATGGCGAGCAGCACAGGATGACCCCTACTGCTGACTCCAGGAATGTGCTTTGCAGGGATTTAAATGACTATGAAGAAAGACACCCAGGGGAGGCAGCCACATCGGAGACACGCTTTCTCCCCTATGTTTGGGCTTGTTCCTGCTCTCCTGGGTTGGTGTCCTCAGAATGACCGTGGGTGCACAGGGCTGGCCACCAGCTGCTCTAGAGACCACTGTTTGCTAACCTGAAGCAGCTGAGGAAGGGTGGGAACAGAAGTCACTGGAGAGAAGCTGTTCTCTAAGGACAGGCAAAGGGTCACATGCCCTGGGACACTTTCAGCTTGCAACTGCCCTCCCCCCCAAAATGACCCACATCATCGTATACCAGGAACAGGCGCTGGCCTGGGAGGGAAGGTTTCACTCAGACAGCTGTGGGTCACATCCTGCCCCTGCCGCCACCAGCCATGGGACCCTGGGCGTCAGACCCCACCCCTGCTAAGAACCACCTGCTCCCCCTGGTAATGCTGGAACAGGGAGTGAGGTGGCACATGGGCTCCGTCTGGCCCTTGAGGATTGCCACTTACCTCCTTCAGAGACACTTGTTAAGAGCCTCGCCCAGGTGTCCAGCCCTTGAGGGGAAGAGAGATCCTCCCTGCTGTCTCTCAATTACCCACAGGATATAATGCAATTAGTTTTCAGCTTGCTATGAGTTGGTTTCGTGATTGCGGGACAGCTTGAAACATTGCACACATAACGAACGGGTCCTACATGAGCCTGCATCTCTGTCTCCGCCTGGGCAGGAGGATTCAGAAGGCAGCTGCGTGAGCTGGAAATCCAATGTTGTCACTCCGGTGAGTTTGGGGCCAAGAACTCTGAGCTGGCTGTCTTAGATCCATTTGGTGCTCGGGTTCCTGGAGGGCCCATCAGAGCCAAGACCACAAGGTGAGGGGTAGAGTCTTAACGATGGTCTGACTGGGCACATGGGGGCAAAGCCTGATTCTGTACCTGACTGCAAGTCTATTCATCGGGGCTCTGTGCTATTCGTGGGGAGTCAGGTGACGCTATTCCAGTGCACAACAGCAGAAGCAGGAGGGTCACAACACCAAGGGAGGGTTTTCCAGCCTTCCCTGAAGCTGGACCTAAGACTCCATAGGGGAGGGATCCACTGCAGATCTGGAGAATAAAGGCACCCTTATCCCTGAAGACACAGGGACCCAGAGGAGGATCTGAGCAAGTGGGCCTGCCATGTGCCCCGTCTTTTATTACCATTTGATCGCACATCTTCCATAAAGCCATGCACCAAGCCACACTTCCCAGGAATGTCTGGTCACAATTCTCCACAACTGTCCACTCTTCATGAAAGCCAGCGTAAGAAGAGGATCCCTGTGTGCCATCCCTGTGTCCTTAGGGAAGCTCCCCGGCCACATTGAAGCTATCCTGAGTTAAACAGACACCTGTTCTCTTGCTACTCTGTCTTCTGTTCCGGGGCCTCGGCCATGGGCCTCCTGATGGGTGAAGACGACACAGTTCTCATCCCACTTGGTCTCACTCTCCCCTTTGTACTCTGACCCCAGCCGCCCTACCATCCAGGCAGTTCTGGTGAAGCTGCCCACGGTCTTCATGGCTCCGACCCCAGTGCACCTCCCGGGCCTTGTCACACCCACTGTCCCTGTGGTCCAAGGCGTGCCTGTCTCTCCAGCTCCCAGCTGCACCGACCACCAAAGCCACACGGCCAAAGCCTCCCTGGCTGAATGTCTCAGACGCACCACAAAGTCGAAGAGCTAAAAACCGGTCAGCTTTCCATGATGGAGCCCTGGGAGTGAATGGCCCACTGTGGGCCGGGAAACAAGCCAACATCTGCATGCTCAGCCATCCCAGTTCTACCTCTGGACACCCATTCTGTCCACAGACCTTCTTTGTCTCTGGGGTCTCCATCCTAAATGTCACCGGCATCTCGGCAAGTGTCCCTTCCTTGGTGCTCTTCACCCTCCCTCGCCCACTTCTGTCCTCTTCCTCTCAAGGGCACTTGTAGAAAAGGCTATGGTACCACCATCGCCACCCCCCCCCACCGGGGGGCAGGAACCGAACTTGAGTCAGGGTCGTGGAGTGGACCCACAGGTCCTCCTCCCTCCTCTGTCACACCCTTCCCTCTCCCCAGGTCACCGCTGTCCTGACCCCATCTGACACCAATTCCCTTGCTTTTGTGTATTGCTTGGCCTCCTGCGTATGCATCCTTGAACCGCAGAGTTCAGATCTACTGGCTATTGATCCTTCCAGCAAAGGGCTTGGCCCACGCGTGTGCTCTGTGACTGGCTCCTTTAGTGGATCATTTAGTCGTGAGGTTCTTCTGAGCTGATGTGCAGGGCTGTCGCTGACTCATTTCCATTTCAAGGATTCTGCAATTTATTCCTTCTGCAGCTGACAGGCACTTGGGGCGTTGCCAGCTTGCTGCTCTGAAAATTCTCTAAGTAGGTCCTGTTTATAAAAACATCACCTCCCCATGGGGAAACGGCATCCATACTGTGGATATTTACATTTTTATACACGTAATGTGTGTGTGTTAGTCTCTCCTACTGGGTTAATTTTTATTTCCTAATTCATAATGAGGTTGACTATCTTCACGGATGTTTACTAGCCAATTGGATTTCACGCCTCGGACATGCCTGTATTTTATACATCTTGTACTTAATGCCTAGGAGACCGCTGATAGGTTCTGATGGTCATCGATAGAGTCTGCTATTCGTCTCCTCCAAGTCAGTCAGCAGAAGTTCTCCCCATCATTTGGGCACGGCCTCTATTGATCACACCTGTTTTGATCGCTCCGTTCGCTCCCTACCTCACCTCCCACTCCCGGTTTGGTTGACATTCATCATTTTAATGTAACCAAATTGATCGATTCTCTGTTTCATTGTTAGTGCTTTTGGCTCCTTGTTAAAAATCCTTTCTTCCCCTATAATAATTCTTGATTTATAGTAGAGAAAATTATCCCACCTTGTTCTTCGCTTGCTTTATCTGTTTACGCTTTGCTGAGGGTGGTTGTTGTCGTTTGTTCTTTGTTTATCTCTATATCGATACAGCACCATCTTTGGTGTTTTAAGCCTGCCGTGGTAAACTGCAGGCAGATGGGGCCAGAGAATCACCACCACGCACACTCACGTGTGCACGTCCGCCTGCCACTTCCACAGTGCCATTTGTTATTCAAATGCTTGGAATGCGGAAGAAACACAGCCCACATTTAAAATTCCCTTTGCACCTTCCCTAGCTGCGTCTCAGCTATGACGAGTGGCCTGACCCCAGAAGTCCAGGGGTGGCAGGATTGGGGGCAGACTTTGAACGGGCAGAGCCCAGCAGGAGGACAGGGGCTGGGAGAAACAGTGGGCCCCAGGTTTATTTGGCTTCCTCTCTCGTGGTGTGACATTTGTTCCTACTTGGTCCTGCTTGATGTACACAGGAGACCCTTCCCACAGTGGCCAGTGCCAGCCCCATGCCCAGAGGTCCACAACTGTGAGCTACACAAACCTTTTCTCTTTATAACTATCCAGCCTCACCTATTTCACTATAGTGACGAGAAATGTACTTAGGCAATTTCTTCTCTTCCTCTGCCCAGGAAAAGCACTCAGTGCATAAAAAACTTTGTGTCCTTTCTGTCAATGCATTTGTATACCTTCTACACACACACACACACACATAAGGTTAGTTCATTAATATTTTTAGTAAGTGTATGTGTAATTTCTGTTTGTGTAAATGTGACAGTTCTGGACATAATTATGTTATTACTGTTAAAATTCAGCTTCACTTTCTGAGCACTATCCAGTCAAATGCACACAAAACAAAATCATTTTTCTTATAGCTGAATGACATTCCATCGTAGGACTGTTCCGGAGTTTATACCCACGCTTCCCCTCTAACGTGAGCATGCATGGTGGGTGCATGGTGGGGTGCTATTTCCCATTTTTGTTTCTTACCAACAATGTTACAAAGCGTTATCCTGTGCTCATCACCTGGTCACTACCTGCACGAATCTCTAATTGAGCCTGAAACAGAGAAGCAGAGCTTCTGGGCTTTAAGACTGACCTCAGCTTTACTAATGTCAAACACTCTAGAATGTGAAGCATCAAGTCACAGGGCTGCTGGCTATGCCTGGGAGTTCCAGTCTCTCATCACCTTTCCCACACTTCATATTTCTACCGATCCATAAATTTTATTTTATAGAAAATCTTCCCTTCTAGAGTTCTTTGGTCTTTCTATGCCTGAAACACACATACATTTTTATTCAGCCTTTAGCCTTGGGTCATAACTTAGCCCAGTAGAGAATTCTAGATCAATTATGTTTGCCTTTAACCCTGTGAAGTGATTCCTAGTACCTTAAGACAGTTATATTTTTCTCATCCTAATTGTTATCCCTTCACATACGGCTTTGTTTTCTTTCTGGATACATCTTAAATCCTCCTTAGTTAACCTTCTGAAGTTTTTATTATTATTTTAATTGCATACATTAATGGAGTACTTGATAATTTGATACATGCACATGATGTGCGTGGTTGGCATTTCTACCTCCTATCACGTTTTTAAAAACTTTCAATTAACATGCAACAGTTGCCCATATTTATGAGGTGCACAGAGATGCGGCAATGCCTGCATATAGTGCATGCTGGCTGTATCAGCATAACAAACACTTCCGTCTCTTTATCTCTTCATTGGCTCTGTGTTTGGCAACTTGGAGATTTTTCTCATCCAGTTGTTCATAAAATACATTGTCTTAGTTACTTCTATTTTGTTGCTGAGACAAAATATCTGACACCCAAAGTTAAAGGGGAAAAGATTTATTTTTCTGTCCATAATCAGCCGGCTCCAAGGCAGGGTGGCACGATGGGGGAGAAATAGTTCAAGGCAGAGGAAGACAGCAAAAGCAACCGGAGGATGACCACAGCTCTTTCCTTCCCTTAACCAAGCTACTCAGGGTGGGGAGCACTCACACCCTTAATCCTAGTGCCCGTGACCCCAGCATTGCACCATGAACCAATCTCAGCATTGCACACTCGATTCAGCTGCCCATGAAAAATCCTCATCTATGACCACATGAGGCTTTGAGGGGACATCTGGACATAAACCATAACATGTCGCAGCCTATTGTGGTCAAGGGAGATTGGGTAGCAGGAACAAAAGCCCTCTGCAGTGTTGTTATGCTGCCTCTAGATTTGACTTTGTCTTATATCATGTCCTTTGGTATTTGAAACTTTCCATCATTCCTTTCTTAGGTCTCTTTTGAGGTTCTAATATTCACTACCTCTTCATGTCTCTGTGCAACATTCCAGGTGAATTTCTTAACTTTTACTTAATTAATGCTCTATCTAGTTTCCTCGTCGACCCATCCCTGAATAAATTATTTTTCTGGAATTTCTCTTTGGTTGCTTCTCAAATCTATGGATTCATTTTTGAGACTTTCTGATCTCACCAACAGCGTCTGGTTCTCCCCCGTGTCTTAACTCATCTGCTGCTCATGTGCTGGCACTTACCCAACAGGATGAAGCAGGGAGAACATTTACACTGCAAATTCTCTCACCATATACCTGAAAACTTTCCACTGATTCCTCAGAGACAGCCAAAGTGAGCTAGCAAGAGACATCTACTCATTCTTTCCCTGGAAAATTCTGCCATGTTTTTTTTTTAAAGAACATCAATTACATACAATGTCTTCCAGTAAATAGAAGTGAACACTTTTCCAATTAATTCTACAAAACAGTATCATCTTGATACTGAAAGCCAGAACAAGACTATGCCAGAAAATATTCAGTACCAAGTACAGACTACTGTCTGTTATGAATACAGATTTCAAAATCTTTAACAAAGTACTATGAGCAAATAGAATTCAATTATATATAAGAAAAGTTACACACCATGACCAGATGGGGCTCATTCTAAGGATTCAAGGGTGGTTAAGTATATAAAAATTAATCAGTGTGTCTACATCAAATTAGCAGGTGAATGGGGAAAACTTCCATGATCATATTAATCAATGCAGAGAATACAGTTGACAAAATCCAGCATCCATTCATGATTTTTAAAAATCTCACAATAATAAAAATCCAAGGGAAATCCCTTCAGTTGATAAAGAGCAACTGAAACAAAAATTCAATCTCATATTGAAAGATGAAAAACTGGACACTTTCCTCTGTAGATTGGGAACAAAGAAGTGTGTCCTCTCTTGAAACTCTTCTGTTGTATAAAGTTGGAAATTCTTGCCAGGGAAGTGAGTCACAGAGAGGAGACTGAAGACAAACTGCCTGGAAAGAAAGAAACAAAAAACTGTCTCTATTTACCAATGATGCGATTGTCTGCTGTGAAAATCCTAAGGAACATATGAATAATCCTAAGGAAAACTCTAAGCAACAATGAGTACGTGAATTCAGCAAGATTGCAGGATACTACGTAAACATGCAAACATAGCTGAATACAGAGACGCTGATATTTAAATGTAGTTTAACTTATAATCCCTTAAAAAACCAAAGGTGTGGGGGCTGCACTAACAAAACATCAATACAATTTATATTCTGAAAATTACAAATTGTTGACGGGAGAAGTGGAAGCTCTTGGTACATGGAGATATAATATATCCATGAATTGCAAGATTCAACTTTGTGCGTCTGTCAATTTTCCTTCAATTGACTTACAAGTTTAACAGAATTTGTGTTGAAACATCAGCAAGACTTTTGTGGATACAGACAAGATTATTCTAAAGATGATAAAAGAACTAGAATTACTAAAACACTGTGAAAAAGAGGAGATTAAGCCTGTCCAATTTGAAGGCATTATATAGCTATTTTAATCCATAATGTGGGTACTGCCAGAGAAGTAGATACAGAGATAATGGAACAGAACAGAGAACTCAGAAATAAGCCCACATGGATATTTCCAAATGCTTTTTGAAAAAATATGCACAAATAATTCAAGAGAAGAAATTTGTCCACAGCATCTGAGATTTTACACACTCTCCCCAAACCAGAACTCCAGGGTTAGTGTTTGTGAGATCAATGAATAAGTACACTTCAGCCTGTGCTTGTGGGCCATCCTACCCAGGAGCAGTGAGTTTTGGGCAACTCTCAGGATTCTTGTTGGCCCCGCGCTGAGCTCTCTGTCTCAGGCTTCTAGCCAGCACCATGGAAAGCTCTCCTCCGGGGTCCATGACCAACTTTCAGGACATTTCCTGACTTTAGACCCAGGAAACTGCTTTATTCCTAGCCATCGGATCTTCTGGTGTCCACCAGGATGGGGAAATCTCCTGAAAACCGATAGCATCCCTTTTATGCTGACCACCAGAAGCTCCAAAGCTGGCATCCTGCCTGGTGCCCCTTGGGTAACGGGGCTGGGAAGGTAACAGGGCTCTTCCACACACCCAGAAGGCTTCTTGGAAGGTTTTACCTGATCATGTTCGCCAGAAAAAAACACAGGGAATTCAGCTGAATTCAGAGATCAGATAACTAATAAGCAACTTCCGGTGTAACTTCCAAATTGTGGGGCATTGTTGTCTGTTGTTTGTCTGACATCCAGACCTCATTGGGGCATCCCATATTTTATTTACTAAATCTGGCAATGACCTGCTCAGAGAGGAGCCGGGCCTACAACTGTCCTTCACTGGCCCCCTCTTGCCAATTACCCCTCCCTGGTCCTCTGTCCCTCTTCCTGGAATCACAAAGTAGCTAAGCCTCTGTCTCAGACTGAGACTATCTCAACATCTTCAGGGAATGCTATTTATTAAAAGGTGACCTAAAAATTAAGGAAGCCTTCCTTAACCCAACTTTGCAGTCAGCTCTTGTGTTGCTACTGATCTGGTCACGGTGGCTAAGCTAAGGGCGTGCTCCTTACACCCACCCGAGCCCCCTCAGCTTTCTCTGAAGCTCTTTTACACCTTTTGAAGTCAGGGGGGATATTAACTAAGAAGACTAGTCCTTAAGTATAAGCCTTTTGAAAGTAGTTTGACCTGGTTAAGTCACCTGTGCTCTACTTTGGCAAAATGTATTTGAAGCCTTGAGCTCTGGGGCAATAAACCCTGCTTTTCAAAATGCTGTGAAAAGCCCACGGAGGAGAAGGTAATAATGAGGCACTGTCTCTCCCGTGGGCTGGTTTCAGCTTCCACGGCTTTCATTGCTAGTGATGGACTGATGTGCACTTATACAATGTGCCAGTTACCCAAAGGCTTCATTCAGATAGAGGCGTCCGTGTGGAACCCTGCTGGTGCGGGACCAGCCTTCACACACCTGTTTCCAGATGAGGAATCTGCAAGGCTTTGACAGGGATGGAGGGCAGTCAGAGGGGTCAGATGCAGGATGCTTCTGAAGCCATTTCCGCTGTGCACCTGTAGTCTCGGGCAGTGGTCTGTTCTGACGGACTCTCTGTTGTGACTGTGGATTTCCCATCCCTGTAGTGAACACTGGAGACAGTGGATGGGAGGGAGGAGGGTTCCTCCAGCTCTGGGGCTGGGAGGCTTCCCTCCATGGTCAGCTGGGCCTGGTGCTTTGGGCCCAGCTTGGAGGAAGCTAGTGGCCGTGCAGAATGACTCACTCCATGGCTGGGAAGCGACCAGAGACAGAGGAGGGGTCCAGGCCCCATTGTGTCTTTTGAGGACACCACCTCAGGACCTGAGGACCCCTATAACTTTCCCCTTTAAAGGATCTCCCTTTCTGGTGCCACCCTGGTGACTGAAGCTATATTGCTAGACTCTGGGAACACTTAGGATCCAAACCATGGTGATGACACTGTGCCTACCCTGTTGGAGTGTCGGGAGCTCAGCAGTGTTTCACCCCAGTGCAGTTAGTTCTGAAGCCAAGTGACAGAGGAGGCATCACCAGCCCCTCACTGAGCATGAGCTCAGCAGAACCCAATATGTGCCCTGGAGGCCACTGGCATCACCGAGTGGATGCCTGCACCACCACATAGAGCTGCCCCCTGTTCCCAGTTCTCACACAGGTTCTGGATCAGACTCCTGAGGGTGGGCACCACAACCCTGCATCTGCATAATCCCATGGGAGGATTTGGTGCTGTCTACAGTTTGAGCTGGGTGTGGTGGTGCAGAGCTACAATCTCCAGTCTTCTCAGAGGCTGAAGCAAGAAGATTACAGGTTTGAGTCCAGCCTGGGAAACTTCGTGACTGAGCAAGACCCTGCCTCAAAACAAAATATAGAAAAGAGCTGGTGATGAAACAGACACACACACACAGACACACACACACACACACACACACACACACACACACACAGAGAGAGAGAGAGAGAGAGAGAGAGAGAGAGAGAGAGAGAGAAGCAGCTTCCTGGCTTGTACCTGTCTTCCAGCAGTGAAAGCAGCCCACTCCCCCTCACAACATCGCTCCAGCTCCTCTTGCCCGTGACTTCCCATGCACGGGCTTGGCAGAGTGTCAGGTGGCTTCCTCCCCTCAAGTTCCCTCCCTAGCTCCACCCCAGGTCAGCCGTGCCCCTCAGCATCACCAAGAGCGATGGTGCCTTGCCCAGGGCATCACCCCCTTGCAGGCAGCAGGGTCCGGGCAGGAGCCAGAGCTGGGAGCAAGCCCTCAGCAGCCTGTTTTCAGCCTTTGCATCTCACAGCTGCTTCTTTTTATATCCTTGTCGCCCGAGTCTTTGGGTATCAGAGAGGCAAGTCACCAGGTGTGCCTCTAAGTAGCAAAATTAGGGATCATTCAATGCTTTAGTGGTGCCAATTAGCTTCCCAGTATGAGCACCGGGATTTTTTCTAATTAAGGCAGGAACAGTTTCTCAGTCTATAATAATCTCATTTAAAGTGTGCCCAAAACACTTAACATGCTTTGTTTAGGAACAGCAATGCTATGATGTTTTTCACACAGTGTGAAAACAGATCCCCAGGACATTGAGTCTCTGACTGGTCATTCACCAGAGATGCACACAGCACTGTCGCAGGATTGCACTCTGTGTGACACATGGGCTCACAGACAGAGGAAGTGACTTCCGGCCCACTGCTGCTCTTTGGAAGTGATTCATGCATTTCCTACAGCTGTGAAGGTATCCTCTTGACAAGAGGAAAGTAGGTCTCGCTACTCTAAGGACTCTAACACCTGTCTACTTTGGAAGCAGAAGATTTCCTCTTTCCCTTTCTTTCAACATGGGCTGCGAGCCCATTGGAGGGGTCATCCACAATGAGCGGTTCCTCCCCCTCAGTTCGCTGGCCCACATGCCAATCATCTCTGGAATCACCCCCACATACTTACCTAGAAGTGTGCTTCTTTCTCCAGTTAAGTTGACATAGCACAATTGAGGGTCATGATACCCAATGCTTACACATTGTTAAGGGGTCAGGTATGATGTTTCAATGCATGCATCAATGTGATGATCACATCACGATCGTTTATCATTTCTCTGTGTTGTTAGATTCAGAAGCTTCTCCACTGGTTATCTTACTGTATATAATTAATTGTCATCAACCATAATTACCTCTTTGCTCTGGGGCAGTGTAAGTCATTTCTTTTATCCATTTGAACCCACTAGCCACCCCTCTCCACCCTCACCTGTATCAACTTCCCAGATCCTAATAACCACTATTCTCCTCTCTGCTTTCACAAGATCAGCGTCTGAGGCTCTTCATGTAAGTGAAATCATTCAACACTTGTCCTTCTGTTTTTAACTTCAATTCATGCACTCTCCTCGGGTTCCCTCCAAGCTGCTCCTGTGTGTTTTCTTCATCCACTCATCTGTCAGTGGGCAGCTAGGTTGATTTCTTTGGTGCACTAAGCAAGACAGCCTGGGTGTTCCTCAACACACTCATTTCCTGGCTTTTGAACACAGACCCAACAGAGGGACGGGCCAGATAGTAGCTCCATTTCTAGCTTTTGAGCAACTTCCCTTCTGCTTCCATAATGGCTGTGCTAATGCATCTTCCCGCCAACAGTGCCTGGGGATCCCCTTCCACGACCCACCATGAGCAGAGCTCAGTACACTGCAAGATGCTAGGACTCACTCCAGGCGCCAAGATGGGAGGACCTGGTACTGCAGTCTTCGAGGCTTCTTCAGCACCACGGACAGGGCCCAGGCTGGGCCGGAGCTCAATCATCAGTTTCTGAACAAGTTCTATGAATGCATTTATGAACTGGTTAATTTTTTTAAAAGGGCCTCGCGCTCACACCCAATGAGACCTTCTGCACAGCCCACTCTGACTGCATTTCTGGCTTCTCTGTGTTAACGTCAGCCAGACCTAGACCTTTAAAAGATGAGCAAGTCCACCCTGCATGCCCTGTTTCTCACCACTATAAATGAGATGAAACCCAGGTTCTCGTTTTATTATCCATTAGTTCCGAGGTTGTACGCGTGCCCTTCCTGGAAGCTGCCAAGCCAGGAATGTTGTCTTCCTTTGGAAAGGACAGAGTGCCCTCATTTTGCATTCAGGTACAGGGTGGACAAAAGTGTGTGGGCCCACTGTCCCTACCTGGTCACATCTATTCCTCCTGTGACCAAGTGGACAAGGACAGCGAGGAGCTGCTCTCTTTACCCCTGGCCTCTTTGCTGATGAGGCAGCACGCTCCCCAGTAGTCAGGAGGAAGGGAAGCAAGGAGCCTGGGTGCTGCCTGCCCAGGGTAAATCCCTGGAGAATTAAAAATGTCTGGAATCCAGCGCCTCAGGTAGTGAGGCCAGTGCCCACCCAAAGGGCCAGCCACACCATCCTTGCCATGTTGGGGCCAAGGACTGAGCAGATCTGTGGCAGTTGCTTCATAGACACAGGGTGAGTGACAGAAGTGGCTCCCCCATGCTGAGCAATTAGAGAGGACATCGCCTCTGCTCTTGTCATTTATGAATATTCCATCAGTGAGAAAATCCGCAGCCCCAGGGAACAACAAAATGAGCTGGCGTGGTAGCCAAGCAGCACTTTCTGGAATCCAGGAGAGAAGCCAGAAGCCACTGGCGTGGACAGTCAGTGCTGATGTCGAGAGTGGCTGCCCTGTGCAGCTTGGAAGACAAATAGGAAAACCTGCAAGATTACAATAAAAATCCCCCTGCAAATAACCACCGAGAGTGCTGGCTGGAAGGGGTTTGGCTCACAGCTTTGGATCGGAGAAAGAAAGAGAGGATGCGGGTGCCTTGCAGATGGGGCCCCTTCATTCATGGAAGCCTTATCTCCTGATCCATATGTTCTGTTTTCAGTTGAGAGCTCATTTCCAGTAGACTCACCATGCCGCCCAGAGGGAGAGGGCAGCTTTCAGGCTCCCGGCCAGCTGGCCCCTCAGGTCCTGGGAGCAGGCCGGATGCAGCACAGCGAGGGCTTGTGGGGTGCTCTGGGTGTTCTCGGGTTACAGGGTGCCTAGGAGGCTGCCCTTGTGAAGAGAGATCCGGCCCCTGCCCTGTGTCCCACCTGCCTTCTGGTGGTGACTGTCATCAGTGTGGAGTTGCCATATGGATGGAGGCGCTCATTTGGGCAAAGCAGTGTGCACGGGTAACCTCTCTGCTCACTTTCAATCCTTCAGTCCCCTCTTCCTCACCTCCTGCTTTCCTCCTCCTCCCTCCTCCCCACCTGCCCTCCTTTTCCTCTCCTTTATGTTACTCATGGATTTATTTATGTTTTGGGTTTGGCCATAAGAAAAACCACTCAATTCCTATGTTTCTGTATCTGGATTATTTTTGCACTGTGATCTCAAGTTTTGACCATTTTCCTGCCAAAGACATGATTTCACTTATGCCACTGTGTTCATCACATTTTTCTTACCCCTTTGCCTGCCGGCGGGTGTCTGAGGTATTTCCAGAGCTCAGCTACTGAGTTGCTCCGTTGTGAGCATGACATAAGGGAAGCCGCCATGCCCAGCAGCTTTCACAGTGTCCACTTACTGTCCTCTAGTTCCCCCGGGTCAGGAGGCTGGTGTGGCAGCTGTGTCTGTTCCAGGCTGTTGTTAGATGCCAGCTAGGGCTGTGGTCTCATCTGCAGCTGTCCAGGGAAGGTCATGGCCAGCCTTCTGTGGCTGTGGCCCTGTATGTCCTTGCAGGCGGCCTCGCTGGCCTCGGGTCTGCAGAGTGGCACTCACAGCTGGCAGCCGTGAGGGAGCCTCAGACATGGAGACAGAGAGTGTGACACTGGCAGCGGGTGCAGCCCCTGGCCTCTGCAAGTTCTGCAAGTTGAAGGTGGACATGGTCCTCCCACACTGCTGGGGAGCTGCTCCCACAAGGCCACCAACACCAGGAGCTCAAATCACAGGGCCACATGCCGTCCAGCTGCCACATCCCTCTCTGTCCTGCACACTGTGACTCCAAGTCAGACGCCAGTGCCAACCTAACTCCAGGACATGCCCATGAGGAGAGCCAGGTGTCTTTCTCCAGTTAATCCGTCCTCACCGAGCTCCAGCCCGAGTCCAGTTAGTCTTCCTCACAAGCAGGGCTCGCCTTTCGCCCCAGCCTCCCTCTCCCCTCGCCCTGGCAGCCGAGCGCTTTGCATCCACCCACTGTGCCGCTGGGACTCCTGTTTACTGGCTGGCAAGTGCACACCTGGCAGAGAAGGACACGCCGTGCCACACCGCTCAGCACAACAGCGAAGGGACAATGGTGAGGGCCTGGACCGTGCCATGGAGGCACAGAGGAGGCCACTGCTGAGTGGAGCCTTTCTGTTCATGCAAATACCTGCCTCTCCCTGCCAGCCGCCCTACAGCACTTCCCTGCCTGTCCTCTCCAAGGTCATTGTCCTCACACACAAGCAGGAAGAACACACCGCCCCCATGGGCCCTCAGGGTTCACAGGATTCAGGGGACACAATGCCAGCTGAAGGAGGGAAACTGAGGAAGGGTCTTCACACAGTACAAGAAGTGAGCCAGGCCCAAGATCACCCTAAAGAGCATTTCCTTTTAGTGTGGACTTGGATGGCCTGGGGAACTAGTTAGCTGTGGCCTACCTGGTCACCAGTTAACCAAGCACTAGACTAAACTTGATGATGATCTTGGACTCTGGTCCACTGTTACTGAGCACAATCCACCAAAACCCAACCACATGACCTAGTTACCGTGGCCCCCTTGAGCTGGTCATGCTACGCACCCTTCTAAGTGCATAGAGTGACCAAAATACACTGAGGAAATCCATAGATTTCTCCCAGTAAGGGACACATTGCCTTGAGCCCAGTTCAAAGTCCTCCCCTTCACTTTGAACACACTTCTCCCATTGCTCTTGCTATATCCAGAAGCAGCTTTGGAAGTGCTCTTTCCAAAGTGTCTCTAGCTGTGCTCTCATGGCTGTCTCAGTGTCCCAACAATCCAAAGCTTTGCCTTGCATGGTCGTTCTGACCTTGGGGAAGACCCAGGTCCCAGGTCTGGTGGACAAGATGAAGGAGGACACGGTATCATGTTGACGAGCCTGACTTTCCCCTGGACAGCACTGGGCAGCTGCATTCTCTGTGTTTATAATTGTACCTTGTAAAGACACTCGTGAGAGAGGACTCCAGGATTCCTCAGAAAGGACCATGGCGTCAGTGTGTGAGAGCGAGGGAGCATCTTGCGAGGATCTGCGGCCACGTGTCTTTTACTGGAACGCGTTTGTTTCATTTAAACATTCACTGCTGTTTCAATCACACTTCCTACTGAGTACACTTTTAATAGAGGATTGGACTGAAGAGCAAACCCAGGCCAGCGAGGATTTCGGTAAATGAGTCCTTTCTGCCTCAGAGAGTATGGCAGCTTCTGACCCCTGCAATCTCGGGATTGTGACCTGGGGGGTTGGCTTCGCAGCAGGTCTTTGTGGCGTTGGAGTTGGGGTCAGAAAAGCCAGATGCAGCCCCCAATCACCTGCAACTCAATGCCATGACAGCCATCAGCTTCATTTATGAAAATATCACTTTGCCGTGCAAGGAAGATTTTCAAAGGATTCAAAAGGTTCTCATCATCATCTGCCAAAACCTATAAAACATCTCAATTACAGCTGCTTCTGCGGTAGCGGCTCGAAAGGTCACCTGCGTGGACACAACCAGAAGACGTGGAGTTCCGCTGGGGTGGTGGCTGCTGGGAGCTCCTGCTTCGGCAGTGGGCCGCACCAGGACCAGCTCCTGGGCCCACTCAGTCCATTTTTCTTCATTTTCTCCGATTTAGCCTGATTCCACCTTAATGAATGTTAAACAGCTTTATGAAGGCAAATTGACTCCGTCTCAGGGCTCCTGGGGAACTGGCAGACTCCAGCTGGCTCCAGAAGCTTCCGGTCCACTTCCCAAAGCACTTCCTGTTGTTCTGAACATGGGGGATTCCGAGGCTGGGGCTACGGGTGCCCTTGGTGGGTCAGCTGCACTTCCCTTCTCAGCCGTGTAATTGCTCACAGTAGGGCTGCTGCTGGCAGGTGCGCGGCGCTGCCCGTGCCTCCCCTCTGGAACCCTGCTGCGGCTCATTACGGAGGATAAAAATCTGATCACGGACATGCTCTGGAAGCAAGGCATACCATGGCAGCTGCAGGGCCACTGCCCCACCTCTCTCCACATCTGGGACCCAGCAGAACCCAGAGGTGCCATTCTTTCCTGAGCGGCTAAACCCCATGCAGGCTGGCAGGGTCGCAGGGGCTGCAGCCTCTTGGCTCAGCCAGGTATCGTCGGCGAGCTGGTGAGAAGGCCCTGTGGTCACTGTGAAATCACCTTCTCAGTTTGGGGATTCTGCTCACTTTCCAGAGGGCCAGTGGGCTCCAGCAGTGTAGCTGGCAGTAAAAAGCAGGGTGTGCGTGTGTGTGTGTGTGTGTGTGTGTGTGTGTGTGTGTGTGTGTAGGGTCTATGTTGACATATGACTGGATATATGTCCTGAAAACCATGTGTTATGCCTATCTTGATGGGTGGATGGACAGACATATGAGGATGCACACATATGCGTGTGTGTCTACATGCACCTGCGGGTAGATGGCTGCATAGTCATGTGGACATGTGTCTTTATGTATGATTCTAGAACATAAATGTGTGTTCATATGTGAACATGAATGGGTGAGTAGATAGATGTGCACACGTATGTACACACACACACACACACACACACACACACACACACACATGCACACCAGCTTCCTACTTTGGTTAAGATCTGCCTGTCGTGGACCAATAGCAGCTCTCCTCCCGCTGGTGCTGGATTCCTGTGCACCCCACTAAACCACTGCCCCCACCTGAGAAAGTTGCAGAGGATACCATGACATCACCAGATCAAGGAGGAGACCTTGGCCAGGGTCCTAGAGGGGACCCCTAAGTCCTCCATGCCCCTCCCCCATCTCCCCTGGCCCAGATGTGCCCTTTCCAAAGCATATCTCTGATGTCCTCTGGGGGCATCCCCACAGTGGAACCCCACAGTGTCTTCACAGCTCTCCTGGATGGAGGTGGTTCCACGACAACTCCCATGTGCCAAGTCTCCTCCCCTCCGCAGTTAAGAGTCTGGCTGTGCCTCTGGTCATTCCCATGCCCACTTACTTGCTAGCCCCTAGGAGTCCAGCTCTACATGCAGAGCCAGCCAGAGGTGTCTGAGCCCTCACGATCCCATCACGGTCCATGGAGGGGTGAATAGGTGAGTGGGCGGGGCTGGGACCTCAGTACCTGGCTCATGCTGGGACTCTGGGCTTCCCTGGCTGCTGAAGGAGTTTCTGCTGACCTCACTGTCCATCTCACCTGGGATAGACCTGAAGACAGCACAATCTTTGTCGGTCTGGGGGCCTCCCTGTGGAACTCAGTGCAGCTTGCAAAGTCTGTGGTAGGTGGACTGGATGAGTGTTTGGAAGCAAAGACAGCAATGAACTCGCTCCACCCTCTGGGGGGCTTGAAGTTAGACACCTGCAGGCGCCCAGACACCCACAGGGTGCGGATGGCCATGCACACAAACACCCACGACCTGATCACAATTCTGGAAGGTGCGTTGCATAAACAGGGGTCCAAGGGGCAAAGCAGGCACAGGTGGGAAGCTGAGGAAGGAAGGAGCATCTCTCGGTGGGAGCAGCAGTGCCAGGCGCACTCAGAAGCTGGCCACTGGGGCCCTCGGTGACTCTGGGGCAGCCCTTCTCTGGTGGGAGAGAGCATGGGGCCACGGGAGGAAGTGATGCCAGCTGGTCTGTGGGGTGGGCACGAGGACACACTCCCTCTGCTGTTTCGACCTTAGACCTCTGCACCTGGAGCCAGCACGCAGGACAGGAGCGTGTCTCCTCTTCCCGGTGAGCGCAGCTCTCACGGTGACTCTTCCCATGGCCCCACGCCCGGGCAGGGGGACCGTGGGCTCAGAATTGCTCATGCATGAAGCTGGCTGCTTCCTAGGAGTCTGGGGGCTGGAGGAGTCTGCACCTGCAGGGATCTCAAGGCCATTCTCCTTTACCAAGGGCACTAGAGAGCAGCAGTGGGTGGAAGGTGGAGCCTTAAGCAGATCTCCCAGTGTCCTTCCTGCCCCCTGCTGGCCACCACCTCAGCCCCTTCCTCAGTGTCCACTTCCTGTGTCACCCTATTGCTGGACACCTGGTCCCTGCAAGTCTATGCGTAAAGAACCTGACACACTGACACTTCCTGCCTCACACTGGGCTTCCGATCCAGGAGTGGCAGCTCCTGGGGTCCTGATTTCATGTGTCAGAAACTTTGCTGTCCTGCTCTGCTCTCCTGCAGCCTGATGTCACCAATGTCTCCAAGCCTCTGCCACTGTTTCACAGCCAGGTGACCCCTACCCATCTTTGCCTACATTGTTGTGGATGGTCCAGAAGCTTCCACCAGCAGACGAGTCTGGGACACACAAGTGCCACTCTCCTGCTTCCTGCTTCCTGCTTCTTACCTCCTGTTTCCTGCTCTTGGGAGGGATGATGGCTGGAAGCCAGCAGGCCCCTTCTTGCAGGCATGCTGTGTGCACCAATGTACAATAGTCTTGCCAGCTCAGCTTCAGTTCTTAGCCACTCAGCACCCCCACGAGGGACCACAGTACCGTAATGAAGACCCACAGGCTGCTGAGCTGGGGGGAGAGTGGGCATGGCAGGGACTGCTGCCTAGGAACGGGGTCACAGCAGAGTGCTCCCCACGGCTGAAGGGAGAAGTCTCTTTTACCCCAGGCACCAGTATCTGATGAAGGTTTTGTCCTCACAACTTAATTTCTGCTGAAAGAGTTTCTCATAATCATCGTGCATGTGTATTTACCACGGCTGTAACTGTAATGATTTTACTTCAGGAGCCATTTCTCTTCCTCAGAGAGACATACTCTCACTCTCATGATGAAAATCAATGAGAAGGTTCAAACCATGCAAATAAACCCGCATTCCCAGGCGCTGCTCCGCCTTACCAGGACCTCTCTCCCCCGCCCGTCCATCTAGGGGAGGCTGGGGCTGGGCTGCACCCGCCCCGCCTCCCAGGAGCTCCTGCCACTCATCCCTGCCTCCAGGGCAGGCCAGAGACAATCACAGTTCTAGAACTTACACCCTGCGATGGCTCCTCGGTACCTTGCCTACTCTCTCTCTCTCTCTCTCCCTCTCTGCCACTTAAAACTTCATTTCTCCCTGGTAAATAATCTGAGTTTTTAATAACAGATTCTTAGAGGTTCTGTTTTCATCTATGTGCTTGCGTGTTAAATCAATAACCAATAACTACTCTGAGTTCATTGATACCTAGCATCCCAGCTCACAGTGCACGTTCTGGGATTGTGTGGCCACCTGCTGTGTGCCTGGAGCCCCCAGCACAGAGGCCGTGACAGGCTCCCCTCTGAGCTCAATGCAGCACCAGAACCAAAGTGAACAGAGACAGCTCATTGCCATGTTTACCTCCAGGGCTGTGGGCTCCATTTCCCATCATTTTGCTTTATCCGCATCTGAAAGAAAGCAAATCATACTTGTACACGGAAGGGGAAACCCCTAGTTCTTCTTTTTAAATTTCCTTCTCAAAAAAGTAAAGAAAAAAATAAATAACGATGTCGAGGGGAAAGAGGCGCCACCTTGGTTAAGCAAGCTGAAAGGTGGCAGGCATTGTCCGTGTCCCTGGAAGGTCCCAGCCACTTTCCGCCTCAGAGTGTGGCTGTGGGGTGCAGGGGCTTCACTGAAGAAATCAAGTTAAAATGAGGCCTCTGGCGTGGTCTGTAACCCAGTGCACCTGGGGCCTTGTGAGAGGGGCGATTTCAGGCACAGACAGGCATGGGGGCAGCTGCTGTGAAGGGACAAAGGAACGCCACCAGCAAAATAGAGAGAGGCCTTGGGAGGGGCCAGCCCTGGGGCGCCGTGTGCATCAGGGTCCATGCACGGGAACTTGTTTCAAGGGTGCCATATGCACACCGCCTGCTCCAGTGCTCACCGGCCCCAGGAAGGAAGTACCACTATTACCCCAGCTTTGCAAGTGTGGACTCTCATCCAGGACACAAAAGCCATCCCGTTAGTGGGTCTGTACTGGGCTAGGATGTGTGTGTGTGTGTGCTTGACTGTGAAGCCGCACTGCATTGCTCTGGCCTCTGAGTTGTGTCCGAAGGTGAAACTGTGTGAGCGGAGAGCCTGGCTTCACTAAGCCACCTTTCACCCGGGCACCTGTCTTCGCTGCTCTCTGTCCTTCCTATGCCTTGTCCCAGAACAGCAAATGTGAGCAAGCAGGAGAGCAGCCCCTCGGGGTGTGTCCCTCCTCCTCTGCCCCCCAAGACCCACTCCTTCCCAGGGGACTAATCTGGCGTCCCAGCCAGGCAGCAGCACCCCTCGAGCAGCTCAGAGGGAGCCTCAGGATACAGACCCAGCCAGGGGACCCACAAGGAGCAGGTCTCTAAGAATAAGGACTTGGGGCTCCACCAATGCAGCACACAGTGGTCCAAGGTTCAGGCAGGGGGTCACAGGTAAAAGGCCAGCCTGAGCTACACAGAGACTCGGTCTCAAGAAACCTAATCCAAGGTCAGGACCTCAAACACCAGAGACAAACCTGGAAGAGGGTTTGCGTATGGGGCCAGGACAGGTGGCCCGGACCGAGGACAGTGTGACTGAGATTGCCAGGCAACTTCCTGCTTGGTGTGGGGGACAGTAGGGAGACACCTCAGCCGTCAGCAGGATGACGAGGTGGGGAAGCTAGCGGGCCTGGTGCTGGGCACCACAGAGGCACAAGGAACCCCAACTCGCTCCTGCCACCACTTCAGGTGGCCGTGGGAGGCGGCACTGTTCCACTTTCTGCCATGGAGGCTGTGGAGGAACTTGGAGGGGGACAGCCCACAGGCTCAGCCCCACCCTTGTGAGAGTCGCCAGCCAAGGTGGGAGCATTGATGAGGACCATCCCTGTGCTGCTCCACCCACCGCTGCCAGCTCCCTCACAGATCTGAGAGCTGGGGATGCCAGCGCTGGCCTGGCAGCTTGCGACTGAGGGTTTTCCTGCTTTGCTCTTCTGGCACTGTATTTAATAAATCCCGGGTGATCTCCAACACTTCACAATACGGCTGGAAGAGGGTGCGCATGGGCCAGGACAGGTGACCCTGCAGGGAGGAGTGCCCACTGCAGGCGGGCATTCCTGTCAGAGCACTTTATGCCATGCCATTCTGCAGCTGAGGAACTGATGGTGTCCTCCACTTACCAGCGATGGAACTCTGTCCTAGGCTGGGAGTGACTGTGTTGTCATTGTGCACACTGCACCCATTTGAACGTAGAAGCCAGAGAGTGAACTGATTTTCCCAGGAACACACAGCTTGTGTTGAGGAAAAATGTGAACCCACATTTGACTCCACTCTGACACCTGGGGCAGAAATTGCATATCACATTTCTAATTCTATCTCCTGACCCGAGTCCAGGAGAGGAAGTGCCTGATACGTCCACCTAGAGGACTCAGATGAACTGAGAGACAGATGAACATTTCATCCCTCTGGTCCAGAGTCAAGTAAAGACAGCTGGGTTTAAAAGAAGGCTTCTGATCTGAAGGACACAATGGAACCCCTGCTAGAGAGCATTACACAGGAAGCTCGCGGGGGTGGGTAGAATGTTACAGCTTTTTTCTCAGCTATGGTCTGAAAAACAGGAGAGAGAGGTTCTGTAACTCAAACTGCCCAGGCTGGACATGTGCAGAGGATGATGGGAAGCAGGGAAGTGTCAGCCCTGCGTTTATGGCTGCCCAGCAGAGGGCATGTGCCCAGTTGAATGAGAATATCCACAGCATCAGGGAGAAGCTGCAGTGTGGGGGACACTGGTGAAGGTCGGGGGGTCACATCAGTGACAGACTCAGGGAGCCTTGAGTGTGGCATTGCAGGGGCCAGGCAACCGTGCGCCCCTCAGTCTGCAGAGCGGTGTGCAAAGCCCAGGTGACAGAGCCCCGATGCGCAGAGCTGCAGTGCTGTCGGTGGCAGCAGGAAGTCTTCCCTCCCTCTGCAGAGGACCAGCAGGTCATCTGGAGGTGACCACACACCCGGCTGAAGCTAGGGAGGACACACAGTGCTCGGCTGCGCAGTTGTGTCTTCTAAGAGGCATCGCTCCACGCCCCCTTCCCTCCCTCTTTCTCCTGGCTGAAATGGAAGTATCTAGACCTAGGCACGAGCAGCCCTTGAGGATCTCAGCCCAGAGGTGACAGGTGCAGGGGGCTCTGCTTAGCCCTGCGCAAGCTGGAACATGACTGTACCCAGCATGTCTTCCCCAGCACCCTGCTTACTGCACCGAAGCCCACGGCTGGGTGCATCGCTGACTCCACTTCTAGCTTTGGAAGTTCTGCAGTGGTTCTCGCAGGCACTTATAAAACTGCACATCATTTTCCAAAGCTTAAGATGATTTGGAGCAGAAAATGGTTCCCTAGTTTGTCTCCCGAACTAGTCAATAAATCTGACAGATGTCCCTGAATTATAGCAGGCGCCCGGATGGGAAGCACAGGGCCGGCTTGGTGATGCTCCTGGAAGGGGCGCACTAGTGCCTGGGAAGCAGGGCTGGGAAGCTTCCTCTGCGGCGCTCGGTCACGTGCGAGTCTCGAGCCTCCTCCTGAGCTCTGCCATGATGGGCTGTAAAGAGGAAGGTGAGAGCACTTGGAGAGGAAATCGCTCCCTGAAGAAGCAAACTCAGTAAGCGGAATTGATGAAGACAATAGGAGATGCCAGGGGCGTGGGAATTGCTCAATGCTTCGGAGCTGTTCCCATAACAAACACTCTCACCGAGGAGGGCTCAGGGGCTCTGGGAGGCTTTGAGGAGTCAGCTCAAGAAGTCTTGGAAACTACCATCCTTCTCAAGGATTCTGAAGTGCACCTCAGGGAGCAAAGCGGAGCAGACAGGGGAGGAAGATGGATTCAGGTCCACCCTGCACAGCCCCGGCTTCAGAGGCTGCCCTCAGCCTTCCGGAGAGGCGCGGTGGCTGGTGGGTGCAATTTCAGCAGTGTTAACAGCACAACCCGGGCAGAGCAGGGAGTAGAAGGAAACAGAGGCTGCACCGTCAACTGAGCATCACTGCAACAAAACATCAGACAGCTGTCAACCGGAAGTGAGGAAAGGTTACTTCTGGCTTGCAGTCTGGAGGCTTTGGTCATGGTCTATTGGTCCTGTTGCCTTAGGCATTAGGGTAAGAGCACATGGCAGAGGAAACTGCCCACTTCATGGAAGTCAAGCAGAGAGAGAAAGACAGGGAGGGCCTGGAGTCCCAGGGCTCCCTTCACCCAGTGCCCTGGTGATGCAGCTTCCCCACTGGCCCCACCTCCTGAGCGCCCCACCAGGCCCACCTGCTGGACAAGCCTCTGACACACAGCCTCTGGGGACACTCCACATCCAGCTTTAGCACAGACACATGAGACCTGCCAGGCAATGGCCATCAGCAAATGGGCGTTCAAATGGACGCAGACGCACAGCTTAATGCCACGTGAGACAGCTCATTGGAGCGAGGCAAAGCACAAACGGAGAATAATAGAGCGAACACAAGGAGACAAGGGGAGGATCTCTTCCAGGAGGGAAGTGGTCCAAGGCAATGAGCACGAAGAGTGGGAGGAGGGAAGGGGAAGGGGAAATAAGCAGAATAAAGATGTGCCCTGCGCGGGAACCTGGTAACCTCAGTTCCTGTAAGCATCACACACCATAACATGAGCTAAGGTTAGTAATGTCAGCGGGAATGAAAAAAGGGGCGGGGGAGCTGGAGAAGGGAAAGAGAGGAAGGGAAGGAGAAGGGGATGTAAAAAAGGAAACAAGCTCTGGTCTGTGCATGGTCCCACTCCCCAAGGTGATTGTAAACTGCATGAACTGCAAACAGGTACTAATAAAATAACAGTTAGAATTAAAAAATGGATGCAAGCCCATTCTAGAGGAACATTCTAGAAGTTCTGGACACCTGGAGTGACAGGCAACAATAGTTCAAGCAGTACACCTGGTCCTAGAAACAAGTGGAAAGGTCCCAAGTGAGCATCCTCAGGGAAGGGGCAAAGTCACCTGGGGAAAGGCAGCTGTGGGAATGGAGAGGCACAGACGCAGAGGTCAACAGGCAGGCCTGGGCGGAGGCCACACAAAAGGCAAGGTATGCAGGAGCATGCATGCTATCTTCAAAAGGACTCATGTGCTGAGGGTGTAGCGCGTGCCAGGTACTCTTTCGGGCAATCCAGGGCAGTGGTGAGTACAGGAGATGGGCTTGGGCACACACACACATACACACACACACACACACACACACACACACACACACATGCACAGACTTCATTAATGTGTACTCGTAGTGTTCTGGAGGCAGAAAGGCAGATGAGAAGTGTGCTACTTAAATCTCTGTCTTAACAGCCTCGAGAAGGAAGCAACAGGAAGCTGACACGTGCAAAAGGGAGTGGTGGATTCTAGGGAAGACCACATCACACAGAGGGGCAGCAAGTGCAAAGGCCCTGAGCAGCTGCCCTCTACGGGAGCTGGGAGGATGCAGAGTCCAGCCGGGGAGCAATGTGAGTGAGTCAGGAAGTAGCAGAGGAGGCATCTGGGAGCTCAAGAGGAAGAGAGAGAGGGCAGATGCCCCAGCATCACTGCTGCAATGAAAGTGGCAGTGACACCATGGCTATAGAGACTGTAGCAAAAGAGAGGCTGTGGCAGTTTGTCAAGAGTCCCCAGAGAGAGACAATGGCAGGGCCCGTCGGAGGCTGCTGATTGGCTCGAAGAATGCAGACCTGCAGGAGTGTGTTGCTTACTGGCACAGGGTGTGGAGAAGCACCAGGGAGATGCAGAGGAAAAGCAGAAGCTAAGACGCCGCCCACCTGTGGGCAGAGCACGGAAGGAGGACAGAGGCGAGCAGAGACAAGGAAGCGGTGGCGGTGCAGGCCTGTGGGTTTCTCGGGCAGGAGCTCCTCTTAATGCTCTTGACATGTTGTGTGTACAGAAAAGTCTTTTGCATGAGCAGCATTACCCAGTGGAAAATGAGAATATCAGCACTTTGGTCATGGCTTTATTAATCCCATAAGTAGCTCTCAAGTCAATTAAGTTGACAGTTCAATTTAACTGTCACGTTCTATCCCGGGTCCAATGTGACAGCTAAACACATTTCCTTAAGCCATATTGCACCTCCAAATACAAACAGCCAAGTCATGATTCTGTCTAACACGATGTAACTATCACACGTACAACTGAATGCCCTCCCTGAAGTCTCAGCAATACCAGCATTCAGCATTCCTCAAAAGTCCAAGTCCAAAGTCTCCTCTGGGACATAAAACAAAGTGTTAGCTCGCAATACCTGTAAAATGCTAAAAAAAAAAAAAAAAAAAGTTACTTAACTCCAAGATGCAATTGCATAAGGTAAATATTCCCCATTCAAAATGGACAAGTTGGGTGATAGAAAAGAGTAGGACCAGGCAGCAAGGTTGAACCCCACGGGGCGGACATGAAGACCTGGAGCCCCATGTCCAGCCTTCTGGATACATGGTGGTAAGATGTGAGTTCCAGAGGGCAGGAGGCCTACTCCAGCAGCCTTGGCAGTTACAGCCCAGATGGCCTTTCTTGGGCTGCTCACTTTCCTTGGTTGGTATTCCATGTTCTTGGCATCCCCTGGCATTCCCATAGTGCCACCTACCCTCCTGTCAGGCCTGGTCTCCCAAGCCCTTTTTGAGGTCCAAGTGGAAGCCTCCCTGACCCCACAGCTCTTGCATTCTGTGTGCCTAAAATAACAGTGCAACGTGGTTGATGCCAAGGTCAGCTGCCAGCCCCAAGAGGAGTCACACTTCCTTACACAGTGGCCTCTGAATGCTGGGTACAGTGAATGGGATTCCAGGAAAATAATTCCCAGGCATCTGTTCTTGAGTAGAAGGAGAAGGGCTTTTCTCAAATGAAACATTTCCACTTTTGCAACTTTAGGTCTATGATGGGTAGCATCTTGCTGATTCCTGATTTAATTGATTGCTCTTCTTAGTTCAAAGTGTTTGCCATCTTTCTCAGGACATTATCCTCTTCAGCAACCACACCTCCTTCGGCCCCAACCATACACGTGGCTCTTTTGGGGGCCCAAATTTAAGTTTTTAAATCTTTCTCTTCTCTTTTTTGCTCCCAAATTTCACTGTAAATCTGGCTAAAGGCAGCAAGTGATACCCATGCTACAGTCTGAATGTTGAGCTGTAGGGAAATTTTCCATCAAGTCTGTGAGCCCACCATCTTTAAGTTCAACCTAACATGAAGTCTTAGGACATGGACAGAATGTAGACAAACTTTTGCCAGCATATAACATGCATGGCCTCTAGCTAATTTCCCAAAGTGTCCACATTCCCAGTTGATATCATATGAGCCTGGCCTTTACTGTCCACATTCCTATCACTGCTCTGGTCATTGAACTCCAGCTGGAATCACCCATCAGGCCCTGTTTACAGGACTTTAAGTTTTCTGTAGTTCAATTCTCAAAAATTTTCCAAACTCATCCTGCGAGTCACTTTCAAAGGCTTTTAAACTACATGATCAGGTGTCGTCTCAATCGTTATCCCACTCCTCCGGTATCAATGATTTTGGTGCTGGTAAGTGTTCCCCCTGATAGTACAAAATATTTGACATCTACAATTTAAAGAACTTGGCTCACCATTTCAGAGGCTCCAAGGCAGGAATTTCAAGGAAAAGGATGTGGTGGAAAAAAACCACTCACTTCGTGATGTCCAGGAAACAGAGCAGAGAACAGTGACGGAAAAGCAGGTGGGACCAGACAGAGATCCCAAGGTTTTATCTCTATAACTCCCACAGTCACACCCGGAAGTGTGCTTTACTAATCCCCTGGGTGATTCTCAAACCAAATAAAAGAGACCATCAGTGAGACATGAGCAAATCACATGGTGAATGTTTACATTTTGACATTTATTACAGTAAAAGACATGCTGCTATTAATCCCCTCAGCTCAAACGCACTGGCTCCATCTCCCTGCCACGTTCTGAAGCGGCTCTGAGTCCTCTTGGGAGTGTCTTTAGTTGTGCTGTCATGGCTGCCTTATTTATCTTTCAAGGTTACTGTAACTTGGAGGAAATGCCGGTAGCTGCAAGGTGCCAGATCTGGTGAATCAGGAGGAGGATGAGACGATGCTAAGTTTTTATTTGACAGAAATTTCTGTAGACATTTTGAATTAATTCTGCCTTAGTTACTTTTTACTCGTCGCTGAAACAAAATACCTGATGCCTAAGTTAGGGAAGGAAAGGTTTACTTCTTACAGTTCTTGGAGGTTTCGGTCCGTACTCAGTTGGCTCCAAGTGACAGGGTGGCATGGCGGGACAGCTGCAAACAGCACAGCACAAACCAGCAAGAGAGAGACAGACACTTTCTTCCCACTTTACATCGTATCGTGGCTCCACCCCTAGGCGGGTGCAGCACTCACACCCCCAAGGAAGCCCATGGGAACCCCTGTCCGTCACTGTGTCTTGGCAAACCCTGGGTTAGAACTGGTATCAAGACTAAGTGTCACAGGGATGGGGAGGTAGTTTTAGAACGTCAGGACTGCTTGGCCAGAGTGCCTCAGTCTGACAACTGTGTGGCTCACAGATCTCAAGTCTGGTGATGCAAGATTAAGCCCCCAGCAGACCTAGTGTCCTGTGAAGCCCCAGCTTCCATAGATGGCTCTTTCTAGTTGTGTCCTTACAAAGTAGAAGGGGATAACGAGCTGCCTTTTTCATAAAGGTCAGTAGCCCATTCACCAGCATGGCCCCATGACCTTAGCCTGTAATGGCCCAGCTTCCTAATATCATAACCTAGGGTGTTAGGATTTCAGCATTTGGATTGTGCAGGGGAAACATTCAGAATACAATGAGATGGGTCTCTTTGTCAAGAGATGGGTCTTGCAAGGAATACATAAGAATTACTAAGAAAAGAGACAACCAGATTCGAACCTCAGAGACTACCTTCTAGATTCTGCTAACGGGGTAGCTGTTTTGAGTTAAGATAAAGGGCTGGAAGACGAGAGACTAGATGAGGCTGGTGGATAATGTCAGCATTTTGTACGGTCTGCATCAGAGTCTGGCCTCTGCATCTGGGGGAGAATAATCTGTGCTTTACACAGGGATATGCTGATAATCAGGACGGCACGGAGATAAGTTTTGTAGGGTTTGAAATTCCCCCGTCCTTTCTATCATTGCATCTTTGATAAGTTAAGCCAATAAGTAATGATTTCTCCCACCTCAGACCCCCTCTACCCTGAAAGGAGGGGAGGCTATAAATATAATTTGATAAAAGGTGTCAACTTTTAATAAAAACAGATGTCACCAACTTCCAAGTGCTTTCATTTCTGCATCCCTGGGATTTGTTCCAATTTCATAATATTGTCAACTCCAAAATGAATTACCTTATGTAAAATAAAGTGAGATGCTGCAAGCGTTTACCCCGTAGCAAAGAACTGCCTGGTCCGGGGGACCACAGCGTGCATCCCTGTTTCCACACGATCTTTTCAGAAAAATCAACTCGACTCACGGATCTTTTGTCTTCATTTTGCAATGTGAAGATATTTGAAAAACAAAAACATCCTAAATATCTACAACTGAAACACTATGCTTTCAACAGGGTTTGCTGCCACAGGCCCTAATCCAGTTCTTACTTTCCTTTCTTCTGATGTTAAAAGATAATCTTGGTGGTGAGTCAAATGTAGTTGGAAACTGTATCACGCAGACCAGCTGGGGCCACGCCAGCATCTGAGGCAGAAGGTGTGTCAGGTTCTTATTAGATTTTATGCTGTTTCTTATACACTGTGCCTGTCCGTCATAGAGTCTGGTGGGACCTGTGCCGCTCAAAGTTCAGAGTCAGGTGATAGGGATTTGAACAAACACTTCCAACACGGGTGCTCTTGATCCCACGTAACCTGGCTGAGTCCCCTCCCTTCCTCCGGGGCCACTCTCTGGTGGTCCTGGGCCCCCCTTGGTACAGGAAGCCCCGGATGCACTGTGGGACTCAGAGGTGGCACAAGGACTCACTGGGCATGGAAAGGTGCAGATGTGGTTGCTGAGTGACCATACCACCCTGCGGACTGGTGCTGTGAGCTCAGTGCCGCACCCAGCACCTTGGCCCGGTGCACTCTGACTGTCCACGCCCCTCCCCTCCTGCACATGAGGTCCCCTTCATTTCGTCAATTTTCTTTCCCGCAAGGAGAGGCAGGCTATTGAGTTTCCTGGCGTCCTGCCCTGAGCGCTCTCATTCTCCTGGCAGAAATTGTCCTTGTCGTCTTGTTCCTCTTTTTTTTTTTTTAACCTTTAAGAGCTCTCTCTCTATGATCTCTACATCACTCAGTTTTACAGATTTATAAAAAATCTGTTTCTACTAACAATACAGGCACATGCCTATGCAGAATTCCTTGCACGAATCTCACATGTAAAAGTGCCGTCTCTTTACGTGTTTATCCATGGCAGCCCCCAGCACATAGGTGTGACCCAGGTCTGCAACCAGGGACGCACCAGCCCAGGCCACTGGTGCTGGAGAGACTGGAGTGGGTCTCCGTTCCTGCAGGGGACAGGCTCCCAGGCCCACAGGTGACATTTGTGGGTGCTCGAGGCCCTGGGTAGAGTGTCTGCATGTCACCTACCCGCGTCCTCCCACCTACACTCTGTCACCTCTTGGTGACTTCTAATACCTAAATAAAGTGAGGGTCACAGCACAGTATGCAGGGATGAAAGACAAGCTCGAGAATCCAGCGGGTTCAGTATAGATGAGTTGGTTTTAGTTTCTTGTTTTTTTTTAAATTTTTTTAAAAAGATAATTTATATACATTTATGGCTTTATACAATTATAGCAAAGATTGTTCTTGTACCTGTAAGTACATCAGCGTCATCAGGCACTTCTCAGAGTATCGAAACAGAAACATGGAATCTGCACTGTCACTAAGCTCGGTGGCAAAGGTGGGAGATAGTGACTATCCTGACGGGACTTACACGGCCCCCGGCCACAGTGCCAGGCTGGGCCACGCCTCGAGGAGGGGCCATCAGAACACCAGGCTGCTCTGTCTATATACAACACTGCGTGTTTTACTCATTATTCCCAAACTGAAACCACAAGAGAAATTTCTCATCTAAAATCCGTGGTAAGTTAGAAATTTTTAAGAACTCCAAGAATTTCGAGTTTTAGAGAGGTAAAGGGGAGGACTGGTAATATAAACCCAGCAGGTGAGTAAGCCCAAATTTTACAATCCAGGATCCATTGGATGCATACTTGGATGCAGAATACTTGGATGAGAAGGGCCAATGCTGTGTGTGCATGCACGTGTGCGTGCATGTGTGTGTGCAAGTGTGTGTATGTGCATGTGTGCTGACCCAACATGCACACACACAACCACAGCTAACCCTCACTGTGCGTTTACCAATGCACACTCCTGCTTCATCCTCACAGATCTGCGCGGTCACCGTTGCTAAGCAGTATTTCCATTTCTACAGGAAAAGCAGCAGAGGCGAGGACTTGGCCGAGGTCTCAGCAAGTGAGACCCAAACCCACTCGGGAAGTGCGGACACGGAATCTGTTCTAGGCAGAGTCTCTTGGTCATTCGCTTGGCAGATTAAGATCCTACAATGCACAATTTTCAGAATTTTTTTTCTATAACGTAATATACTATCCAAATCCATCTAATGTGACTACTCCTATTAATGTCTGCACACTGTCCCGTGCCTTATTTTAGGGGTATTCCTTTTAAGGTTTTAGTCCCCACAACCATTCTGGGTGGGGGGAGATCAGAGGAATAAGCAATGGGTTTTCTTTTTACTGGAAAATTTTCTGTCTAAAACACAAGTGAGAGGTGAGTGCTGGGTGTGTCTGCACACGCCTGTTATCCCTCTGAGAGGCTGAGGCAGGAGGATTGTAAATTTCAGCCAGAACAACCAAGAGACTTAGCAAGGTCCTATTTCAAAATTAAAAACAAAACACAACAAAACAATTTTAAAAGGGGCTGGTGATGCGGCTCAGTGCAAAGGCCCTGAGTTCGATCCCCCGTGCCACAAAAGAAGTGCAGGACTGACCTCAGAAGGTGGTCAGGAAATTGAACCAAACAACTTTGGAAGAAGGAAAAGACTGGGAGAGAGTCACAGTGCTTTGTAAAGGAGCCCAGCAAGGTCAGCGTTGAAGTATGTATAATGCGTGGATGTTTCTTTGTTTTTTCTGTGCTTTTTTTCTCTTTGAAGTAAAAATAAAAAATATGTGGAGAACAGAGGATCACTGAAGACATCCAAATAGAAATTATGGCATTACCATTAGGAGATCCGGGCTTCCTCCTGGCCTCCGTGGGACCTGTCAGCAAAGTAGGAAGCTGAGTCTCTGTGGGTGTACTGACGCCTATCGCCTCCGTGTGCACGAGAGAGATGCCACTGACAGCCTCTGCGACTCCCCCTGCTGTGCACACCACGTGGGACCAAGCACACAACCAGACCATGGGAGGCCACCTGACTTCTGAAGCCATGGTACTAAGGCGGCGTGGGGGAAGGGACCTGGGGACCAGCTTCTCATTGTGGGAGATGGGACTCTCCCAGGCCGTGTGCTAGCAAACTGTTCCTTCAGGCTGGGAAGTCAGCAAGCCTTTGCAACCAAGCAAGGCTGTTCCTTGCCAAAGGGAAAGGTGCCTGCTTTTCTTTATAAATCCACCAGGACAGTTTTTCCTCAGTGCGTGAACAGAGACCAAAAGACACAGCAAGTTTCTGAGACATTTGATAGGGGTTAGCGACCGTTCGTACTTCAAATTTAAAACAAAACAGAAATAGAAGAGACTAGTTAGACGTGATAAAAGTTATTTATCCAAGCAGGCTCAGACATCATTCCGAAGCATGAACACTACACAGAATCTATTCAAATCAGAAAGCGCAGGGCGGTTGTGATGACTGTTGTTATTCACCTTTCTTATACAGGTTCACTGAATGGGGTGAGGCGGGAAAACTTTTATGACAGGATAACAAGGAAACAAAAGTTGCTTTCTTCAAGGTGTGACTGTGGACCTAGAAAACCTTGAGACTCCAGGGAAAAAACCGCTATGTTATTAAGGAATTTTATCAGGTGCCCAGAAAAAAAACAAGAAAGTAACAGAAACTACCAGGTTTTTCTGGTTTTATAAGCCTTTTTCGTCACTGTGAGCAGGACCTGCTCTGCACCAGTCTGTCCCAATAGTTTGCCCGGACCGAACCCGCGCACCCCTCCCGTGAGTTTCAGACACGGGCCCAAGGTCCAAGGCGCATAGCAGCGAGCAGGCGTGGGCCCAGCGCTGCTCCCTGCAGAGCTGACCCACAGTCTGACCCTCGCGTCCTCCTCCGATCCAACCTGTGCTGCTTCCTCCACCCCAGGGCGGAAGTGGGAGACCTGAGCTCAGGCCGACGGGATCCAGGCACATCTTCTGGCGCGTTCTTCTCCATGACACTCGTGCTTACATCAACACGCACGTACATGCTGCCTGACGTGATGGTGTCGTGTTATGGATCTGCAGTTCTGAATGGCCTTTCTGTCTCCTGTTGTGCTAACAGCCGGTTTTCTGTGGCTGAGACAAAATACCCAAGACAGACGACTTAAGAGAAGAAGAGGTTCGCTTGGGCACCTGGCTCCAGAGGCTCTGAGCTGCATCTGAGCTGAGACAGAGCTTCCTGGTGCAGAGGGAGTGGTGGGTTGAACGGCTCACCTGGTTGGCATCAGGAAAGAGAAGAGAAAGGGGCTGGGGAAACAATGTTCATTCCGAGGGCACACCCAGGGGTCTGCTTCCTCCCGTGAGGCCCCCTCCTGAAGTGTCCACCCCATGCCAATACCGTGGTAAGCTACAAATCCAGGAATGGACTGACCCATGGATGGGCTCCAAAGGTCCCTCTGTGATCACTGCTGCCTTACGGATCAAGCCTTGAGCACACCCTCTTCGGGGCAGATCTCAGATGCAAACCCTGACATCTATGGACGCAGCTGCCTTACTGCCCATCATCGCTGCCCAGCTCCAGGCTGACCTCCACCCACAGGCCACTACCTGACTCCCGTCTCTTTCACGGTGCCCATGTTCACGTGCCCACCAAAATGTTTATCAAAGCTTTCTGAAGTGGGTCCAATGCATATCTAGTTCCCCACTTCCTTTGCAGAACGTTCCTGCCTTGTCTTGTGTGTCTGTTCCCTGCACCTTCCGTGACTCCTTTCTTGGGAGGCTTTAGGTTTTTGGCACCTTGGAAGACAGCTGCAGAGGTTCTCACGATCTATCTGAAACCTCAGGCACTGACACTGGTATTTTTATGTGAAAGGAAGGAATACATATTTCTGATTTTAATCAATGTTGTCAAATGCTCTCCCAAGGGCTGTAAAATTGTACATCTCCTCCGCACGCTGGCACCATTCTGTGGAGAGCCTTGCCAGTGGTGGGAGTTAAAGTTCGCCTTAATTTTTATGATCTGATTGTTGCACAGGGTTGACTCATCTGAAGTTCACATCGCATTTCCCTGACTGCTAATGAGGAGAGTGTTCCTCCCCACCTGTTAATCTCTGGATTTCTCACTGCCTCTCCTGGCTGGCTCACTCTCTGTCTGCTAGCTTTCTTTCAGCTGTGGATGATGCAGAGATCTGCAGTACAGCTGTTAACCTTTGCCTACTGCCAGCTCTGCCCACACTTTGGAAATCTCTCTGTGCTTTCAGTTTGATTCTTGGTCATCAAAAACCTTTCTTTTGATCGCATCCAATGTGTGTTTTTATCCTGCGGGTCTGGGATTTCTGGCCTTGCTTAAGAAATTCTTCGTTCGAAGTGTTTTGTGTTTTTGCTGCAGTCTTGAGTGCATTTGGAAGCTTCCTTTAGGTGCTTCAGGACAGCTTTTGTCTTCTTTCAGAAAGATGACCCATCGTCCGTGTGCTCTATTGCCAGGAAAGCAATATATCCTGCCTCAAGATGTGGGCACTTTCTGCCTGGCCCCTCACTGGGTTTTTACAGAGGGATGCACTATGCTTTGATTCTCTGAACGTGAGGGCTCTCTGGCTCTTTCATTTGTCCATGCTGTTCTTGGCTCTTCTTAGCAGCAACTTGTCCCCGGGAACTTTACCACCAAAAAGGCCCTCACATCAGTCAGCCAGCCAGCCAGCCAGCCAACACAGAACACCGTCTTTCTCTCTCCCCTTTCATTTCCATGTGATTCCAGTGGGTTCATCCGTGGTTGGCTGGCTCCGTAGCAGAGCCAGCATGGTAGAAGGACCCGGTGGAGGAAACAAGAGAAGACAAAGCAGCAGAGAGAAGAGACAGGAGCCAGGACAAGCACACACCCTTCCCCATCACACCCCAGGGGCTGTCTCCAGCCAAGCCCCACCTCCTCACAGCAGCCCCAATTACCTTCCAAGCATGAGGCTTTGGGGGATGTTTTAGCTGAACCATAACAACCACCTGCCCTATCAAATTCCAGTTCTTTGTTTACTTGACTTTCTCAGATTATCTGATCATACATTCCTATCAGTAAACAATCCCAAAGGAAAGCAAAATGAGAAGTAGCTTCACCTCTTTTTTCCCCCCGGTGTGTACACTGGTTATGTCATTTCCAGATGCCTGTGCATTTCTGCAACAGCACAGCAGTGTCAGATAATAGCCACTACAGCAGGACTCTCTCTGTTTCTGGTTATTAGAACAGCTGCTGAGTTTTTTCAATTAGGCTACATTTTTTGGCTGTTGGTAAATAACTTTTATCCTGGTTATGTAGTATGCATTTAGTTATTTTACTTAGTGTTTGTTATCTATGGTATCGAAATCTTGCTAACTGCTGTTCCAGAATCATGAGTGTGATCAGATGTTTGTCTCCCTTATTTTTAAATAAAAAACATAATGTTAATGGATTTAACATTCACTGAGCAGTGCTGGTGCAAATCTCACTGAAATGATTTTAAAATAAAATCAACAAATAATAGTTATAACAATTGTTAAAAGATGTCTATTGACATATTTATATTTGTAATTTAAAACATTACTTTGCAACATTGTTTCTTGTTTAGATAACATACACGTTGGTGAGGGAGGTGGGACTGCCTTTTTCTGTTTTGATTTGATCTTCACACATTTATCAGGAGAAGGACCACCCTGGATTTTCATCCTTTTTGTTATCTAACTCTCTGTGATGATTCCTTCTGTGCTGGTTCCTTGTCGCTGGTCCTGCTTTTTTTTGCAATGCAATCTGATCACTGCTGGCTCCTCTTTCCTCTTGGTTGTTTGGCATTATAGTGGATTCTCACCATAAAAGCCCCAGTGACTCACCATGGGTTCCCATGACCATTTGGACACTGGGATTTGGAGCTTGTGCCATCAGAACAATGCATAGCGTGGCTGTGTTCCAGTGGCAGAGAGGGCCGTGGGTCATTTTTCTTTTGTCTTTTTTCTTGACTCCATCCCTGGATTAGTGAACTTTCTGTCCCTGTGAAAGAAATACCTAAGAATGACAATTTGAGGGAGGAGAAGTTTAATCTGGTCTCACAGTTCCAAAGGGTTCAGTCCATGGTTGGGTCAATCCAAGGTAAGAATGGCAGACAGGAGGGTGTAGTGGAGCAGAACTGCTCAGTTCCTGGCAGCCAAGATGCAAACCACAAGAAAGACCACAAAGGAAGGGGCAGAGGCTCAATATGGTCCCCAAGTCACACCTCCACGGGTCATTCTCTCCAGCCAGGCACCTCCTCCTAACAGCCCGCTCAGCTAGGAACTTAGCCACAGGTCACCTCATTCGGGAAGCCAGTGACTCACAGTGTGGTCAGATGGGCAAACGAGAGTAATCAGCACCATCTCTGAGCTCCCAGCTGACCCTGCAGTTTCATTTCCAAGAGACTGAGGAGGTGACTTGCCTGTGTGTGCAGCTGTGTTGTCCCACGGATGTCCTGAATTGATTCAAAATGTTTACCTTTTATGTGCATTTTGATTTCGGGAAAGAAACTGCACAGTGCCTGATCCAGTAACCAAGGACGATGAAGACCCACAGCCATGCTTTTGCAAGCCTGCCTTTCATTGCATGGCACTCGTCAGGACAGTCAGTGTACGTGTGTTCTCATACCTAACGAAGACATTCGTGAGAGCCTTCCAGATCTGCTTCACCAAGTGGCGAGAGCACTGGGAAGTGTGTTCGAAGTGAGCAGGAGGACTTTGAGGGAAATCAATGCAGTGCATTTCTCACTGTGATATTCCTTAGTTAAATATTCACTCTTCCTTGTGCACATTTTGGTCACCCTCCTTCCCCGCGGGCTGGACCTGCTTTCCCTGTCTCGGTGGGGATTCGATTCCTGATGAGTTTTAGACCTTCACAAGGTAGCGTCAGTCCACTGGAGCTCTCTTTTTTCCTCTTGAATCAGATTTAGCTGAGTATGTTTTAAAGGATTTCCTCCATTTACTCTACATCTTTCCAATTTATGAGTATAAATTTGTTTATGCAGTGGTATAAATGGGTTTATAAAATGGTTTCTTATTGTATTTTTATTATCTGTAAAATCATCGTTATTTCCTCTCCTTTTCCCCAACCTGATGTTGACGATCTGTGTTTTCCCTCTTTCTCTTAATTGCTCTTGCTCGGGGTTTATTTATTCTATTAGATTTCCCCAGTAACTAGCTTTTGTCACTGCTGGTTTTATTTGTGCGTATAATGTCTACACAGACACATATATTTTTATTTTTATTATTTTTCTCTTTCTGCTTTGTACTTTTCTAGTTTCTGTGGATGGTTCCTCATTAGTTCTCAACATTTGTGATTTATGAATTCAAGGTTAAATCCCTCCCTTCAGGTTCAGCTCTACCTGGCTCTCACAGGTTTTGGTATTTCATATTTTCATTATCACGCATTTCCCCATTGAGTCTTATTTTAATGTGATGCATTCTTTAAATCATTTTCATTTAGAAGGTGATGCTCAGGGAGCCCCACAGGAAGCAGGAAAGCTCAGCCTCCCAGGGATGAAGAGGTGAGCAAGATAGGAGTGCGGATCTGAGAGGCAGGAGGAATCTGCACCCCGAATTCCCAGGCGCGGGTCTTCAGTGTTAGTGTCTGACCCAGGGCCGGAGACAGAGCTTGAACCAAAGGCCCTCTTTGTGGAGCTGCCCTAACACATGGGGAGCTGATCTCTATAATTTATTAATTAATTTATTTAATTTATAATTCATTTCTCCATCAGGGTCTGTTCTTTTTCTGGGACTCCTAAATAAGCTCACCCTAGGGTTTTAGCTGGCTCTTCCAAGTCCCCATTTCTCTCCTTTTTGGAATCATGTCTGCCTCTCTGCTCTGGTATTGAGAAATTCCTTTTTGCAGAGGGCCATAGAGTAAATGTTCAGGCCTGCTGGGTCATGGGGTTCACCCAATATTCAGCTCTGCTGTTACAATGTACAAACAGATATGGACAATACATAAATGGATTATGGGGCTGTGTTCCAATAAAACTTTATTTACAAAAGCAGGCAGAGGGCCGGGTTTGAACTGTGTGCTGGATTTGACCTGATTTAGACAACTTATGGTACCATAATTTACTCCCACCTCCTGGTCATCTACTCAACCTTCCAATTGGAAAAAGATCACGTTTTGTTAACCCTTCACTTCCCAGCAGGTGTGCTTAGGATATCGATGCCTTTCATGGCTTTGTTCCCTGAGTTCTGCACGTTGGCTCCAAGGGCTGCCAACGCGGAGGGTTCTACCTCCTCCTCTTGCCAGGTGCGGGCACCACCTCTTGCTTTAATCCCTCCACTGATCTATGAGTTCCAGGTGCCTCAAACAGTGGAGCTTAATGGTGTCCATTTGAATGGGCAGAAGGTGGCTGGGTGTCTATTTCTTGTCTGAAAGCCAGATACAGGGAGGAGTCTTTCTCTTCCATCTTCTTGGACACCATATTGGATTTCTGGGGCAGCAGCCATGTGTGGCCCTCTGCTTCCCTGTATCCCAGCCCTTGGGGACCCAGGGAGCCAGACTATTTCCTGGTTAAGCCTCAGGCTGGGTCTCCTCTTCCTCAAGGACTCTGGGCAGCTCTGACTGTCATGTTGGACTCCCTCGACAGACTCCCACCACCTAGCAGGAACTGTACCTCACATCAGTTTTGCAATCCAACGCACACACACACACACCCTGCATCCACGGAGACATCTTAGTCATCTTCTTTGGGCCCCAAGTCCCTGTCAGCCCCAATCCTCTGGTGTGGCTGTCTGTGGCTGGATTAGAGTTGGAGTGGAGGAGGGGCAGCCAGAGACCACTGACAGCTACATCATGGTTTCCACGGGCTGAGATGTGAGTCTCCAGACCAGCAATAGTAACATGTTTCAACCATAGCTTTTGGTCATCAGCGTGAAAACACCAGCTAGCTGAGCTGAGGTGCTTAGAGAGGGCTTTTTGAACTACGGTCAGGGCTTGCCTGACCTTGAACATGAATCCACTCTAGTGAGCTAAAGAGAAGCTTGGTCAACATAGAAAGAGAGTCAGGAAAGAACCTTTCCATTCCAAGATCTGGATCTCAGTGACAGATCTGTCTGCCATGTAGCGTGACTGGATTCTGGCCATGCAAGTGGCTGCTACAGACTTTCCATAAACTGAGCGTGCCTTTGGCAGGACCAGAGTCATGGCAACAGGGTTGGAAGGCACGTTAAGACCAGCAGCCAACCTGTGCCAGGACCCTGGGGCTCCTAACCAAATGTCTCTGGATGGCCTTCCAAGCGCTGAGGTGGCCGGTGTGGACCTTCAGCTTCCACCCACTCGGAACTAAACCATATGCATTTGGAGCAACGGTTCTGCTAAAATAACAAAGCAGGTGGCAGCCAGATCATCACTGGTCTGCGTCGTCTTTACAGAGTGACAGATGCCCATGTGCCAGCGTGGGTGTTTAAGCAGGAAGGCATTAAAAGATTAAATATGACTACGTTTTTGACAACAGACCCAGTCCCCACTCAATATCAATATGCTGGCATTATTATTATTTTATGAAAACAATAATTCACAGTTTGCTGAAAGAGAATAACAGTATTGATCTCCTGAACAGCACATTTTATTCCCCATTAAATTTTTATGGAGCATGACAAGCCGTGTGCTGGGCCTGATCTCTTCAGCACGTTAATGTACAAGCTTTTGCAGATGTAGAAATTATGAGGGCTGTGTTAATAAAAGCAGCTCAGATGGTCTAGGAACAGAAAGTAAACATTTCCTTGCTGGAGTTTTGCTCAGAGCTTATTAGTTTTTGAGGTTTGCGAACTGACCCACAAAGGAAATAGAAATCTCTCCTTAGTGAACAGAGAGAAAGAAATATGTTAGCAACAATCAGAAACTCTTCTCAGAGGCTCCTTAATGGCATTGCAAATGCACATCTCAGAGGCAGCAGAGCAGGGGCAATCACAGGCGCCGGGCAATTCAGCCGTTCCGAACACGTCTCTCTGCTCCGCGGTATTATGTGTCTTTCCTGCCTGTCCCTAGCGCTGTGCGGAGATCCATGTTCTTAGAAATGCTTCTCTGAGATCTGAAAGCCTGTTCACTCCTCTCATTTCTCTGCTTTTCACTTCGGAGTTGAGATTATGACAGGTCCGTCAGCTATTTGATGATGGTGCCATTTGGGTAGTTTCTCCTGAGTCTCCGAATTTTAGACTGTACACTTTTAAAGGGATTCACTGTGGCGTACAGTGGTGAGGCATTTTCATCTGTCCCTCCAGAAAATCAATCAGCTAACTGAAACATAAAAGTAGCGACTTTGTCAGAGCCTTGGTCGGTCTGGATGTGGTAGGTCAAGCTCCCCTGAACAGAGACATTTTTGATGACCAGGAGGCTTGACCCTGTGGGCTCGGCGGTGAGCCATCCCTGTTCTCTCTGCCACTGCTGTGCCTGGCTTGTGGTGTGCGTTTCTCCTACACTAACGGAGGGCCCCAAGGTGTGATTTCATCCTGACACCACTGGGGTTTGTGCAAACCCCACAGGTGAAGAGCTGTGTCCTCCAAGCCCACCCTACTCTGGTTGTCAATAGCAGAGCTGTATGCCTGGATCAGCTGACCTGGGGAAATGTCAATCCAAGGTCCTCAGAACCCCTCCTTGCTCTGGGCTTCCTGATTTTCCAAAACAAGTCACATAGCCTGCACATACCACTCAGCCCAGGAACAGCCAGATGAGCAAGACATGCAGGACGAGGTAGCAGGTACTGTGGACCAGTGTGCCACTCTGCTGGTGGCCCCGTGTGCTTCCAACCCAGAGGGTCTTCACAGACTGCTGTTTATAAGTATTGATCAGGTCATGATTGATTAGATCAATCAATGGCCCTGGGTCATTATACACAACTTTCAATGAGGAGGAGCTAGTGTCACCAGCTTAGCCTAAACTCAAGTGGATCAAAAGTGGCTTGTTAGAAATACTAAAGGATGCTCCTGCCACTCAGGAAATTCCACGGGTTTTAGGAGGGTCTGCCAAGAGCCAGGACAAAGACCAAATATATTCATTATCGCGTATTCAAAATTCTTCCCGCACAGCAGCAGGAGGATTAGGGAGAGAGAGGCAGGTGACATCAAGGCAGATAATGGGGTTTGCTGGCCACGGTGCAGCATAAAAAAGCCAGGAGCATGCTTTGTGTCCACACAGTCTGGGAAGAGAGGACACAGGCTGTGGGCTTGATTTCTCAGCCCACAGATGGAACAAGACCACAAAACAGTTTCCTGAGATCCCGACTGAGACTGTTTGTGTCACAGAAGATCAACTTCGAAGAATCTGTTATGGTTTACATCCAGGGGTCCCCCCAAAGTCTCATGCACTCACAGGTGGGGCTTTTGGGTGGTGATTGGATCTCAGGGATGTGATGCCCATCCATGGATGAGTCCACTGATGAGTTTACAGCTAACTGTGAGGCTGGGAGGAGAAGCCTGATTGGAGGAGATGGGCCCTGGAGGCGTGGCTTGGGAGGGTCCATGATGGCTTCCCGTCCTCCAGGCCACTCCGGAGCTGCTTTCCTCCTTTATGCCTCTTTGCCAGGTGACACAGGACTAAAATGTGAGCTCCTTCTTTAGGTTTAAAGGGCCCAGGATTTCATCCCAGCAATGAGGGAGTAACTAAGTCAGTGTTTTTCAGTCTCCGCAACATGCAGTGCATGAATCAAAATAAACTAATACTTCCTCCCCAGGGACAAATGTACTCAACATTTCCTGCTTACTCAATTAGGACATTTTAATGAACCAGGCTCATGCAGACAGAGCTGACAGCCCTGGAGAGAAAGAACCCCACGTCTCAGCTGCAGCCCACCCGACAGGAAAGGTGGAAAAGCCATTCGTAAGGTAGACAGAACCTTCAAGGGTGTGAGCGTGGTAGCCCCTAAAGCAACGTGGTACTCACTCTCAGGGCCCTGGTGCAGCCCAGACCAGTCACAGGATGGCTTCCCTAGCTCACGGTGAACCCCTGGCACCTTAAAGGCCCATCTGCAAGGGCCCCTCCTGTGTGAGGGTGCTTCAGGCCCCCAGCTGAGGCCGGATGCCAGCCTTCAGTTTGCAAGTGGTTAAGACCTCATCTCCTCCCTCTCTTCCTGAAACTCTGACAGCTGGCCATGTGTGGTTATGGTCCTCACAGCATGTCCTATGGACCACCATGGCCTGGCCCTCACCCATACACTCTGCCCATTAGATTTTGACAGGGTCACTGTGGATGTAGGAGACGGAGGACACCTGTAAAGCCAGGTGGGATGGTTCTCATCCCTGCCGACTGTGGTCCTAGGCCCCAAAGAGGCTGCTCTGCTCTGCTGCGCTGTGAAATAGGTCAAGGATATTAACATTCTGCTGGAAATTCACAAGTGTGTACAAAATACCAAAAATAATCAGTTTGGGAAAAACATGGGTTTGAAAAACAAACCTCATCTAAAATCAAAACAACGTTGACTCACAAGAATGAATTTATTTTGGAAGCCAGCAATTTCAGATTTAATTGTGTTGATTTGCTGAGTTCCTGCCTCTCATTGGTGCAGTGCTTTGATGGGAAAGCTCGGCACCGCCTGGGCGTTGATTTATCTTGTGCAGTAGAAGCCCCCTCTGCTCCGGACCCAGACCCACAGCTAATTCCTGCTTCAAGTGCAATTAGAGGGACCTGAATGCTCAATTTGAAATTTCACCCTCACACTTCAAAGAAATTAGCGCGCTGAGTGATTACAATGGAGTGAAGCTAATAATGAAAATAATTAAAGCTTGAAAATACTTCACAGGCAAAGAAATCGCTTGTGTACTTTCAGCCGGTCTAAAGAAAGTGCCCCAGCCAGGAAGGAATATTCCAGGAGGCCAATCTTCCATCCGAACACCCGGTAGCACAATTGTGAGATGCCTCCTGACACATATCGGGTCTGACCAGCATCTGTAAACAGCGGGGCCATTTAACTAAATTCACATAATTGCTACAGAAAACATGGCCTGGACTTGTAAATATCACCAGTGCTCAGGAGAGAATAACAATTAAGAAGGATGAAAGCTGGGCAATGCTCATGAGGCGGAAGAGGTTCTGCACGTCCACGTCTCATCCTAACATAGCCCACCGGAGTCCCTGAGACCTCCTGAGGTGACGGCTCTGCAGTGTGTTGGTGGGAAGAGGGAAGCAGTATGTCATCCACTCCTCTGCACCTTGTGACCTTGTTCTCCTGCAGCATAGAGAAGCCAAGGCTCCCAGGATGCCCAGCCCCAGCAACAACCTCAGGTGGGACATGCGTCAGTCACTTTCCTATTGCTTGGACAAATGCCCGACCCCCACAGTTTAAAGGAGAAGAGGTTGAATTTGACTCATGGTTTTGGGGGGTTCGGTCCATGGTCGCTGGCTCCAAGGCAGAAGCATCCCGGCGGAAGGCAATGCAGGAGCAAAGCTGCTGAGTTTATGGTGGCCAGAAAGCAGAGCAAGAGGACAGTAGCAGAGAAGGGGCCGGAGTCTGATACAAAACTAATGCCACCGTGCCACCAGGACCACCAGAGACACTCAGAGTGGACCTGTGCTAGTCCCCTGAACATTCTTTAACTCACTCAAGTTGACAAATCACAGTTAACAACTACAACGAAGATTTTCACATGCTTGTGGTAGATTTCAGGATCAGGAACTTGGTCACTTCCGCAAGCCCACTGCAGATGCCAAGCACCCTCACCTGCCTATAAAATGTCTGCTCCCAGGTCCCTGTCATTCAGCTGACTTGCTGTTCACCTCCAAAGTCCTGGTCACTCATCCTTACTGACCCAAGGCTTTGCCTGCTGACCATCTTCACATGTTCATCTTTCATGCAGGGGTCCATCCAACACACAGACTTGGTCCTCTGCATTCTGTGAGGGGCTGCTGAGCTGTGTCCTCCCGTGTGCCTCTATTTGGATCAGGACCTTTAGGGAAATAATCAGACTTGAGCAACTTCAGAAGGATGGGACCCTAAACTGAGAAGACTGGTATTTTGGAGGAGCAAGAGAACTAGAGACCTCTCTCTCCGTGTGCGCACAAGAAAGGCCATATGAAGTCACAGAGGGAGGTGGCTTCTTGCAACCCTGGAACAGAAACCAACCCTAAGGATACCTGCGTCTTGGACTTCGGCCTCCAGAACTATGAGAACACCGTCTCTTTGTGACTTATTTGATCTAAGCCAGAGAAGGCTCAGACAGCCTCCTGTTCTCCAACCTTTCTCAGCTTCCCCTGCCCTGCTGTCGCGGTCTGTGATTCCTCACGCTGCCAGATGTCACCTAGTCCCTTCTGGGGTTGAAACTCCAGCTCCTTCCCTTTCTGTGCTCCCCGCACTGCTTGCACTGTCTCCAGCCTCAGAAAGCCTGCAGCCTGCCGCCTCCCAGCGCCCTCCACTCCTGGCATCCTCCCTTCTGCGCAGCCTCAAGTCATTCGTCACTCATGAGTGATCTCATCAGTGCCCCAGGGTGTGCCATCCTCAGCCCAGAAGAGCCCTGTGTCCTAAAGGGCAGGGGGCCTTGGCCGGCTCCCTCGCCCCCACCCACAGGCTGCCCCGGGTCACACGGAACTTTGCTGCTCCAGACTCAAGAACACGCCTGACTGGAAGAATCCTGGTGTCTCTCTGCGGGGAATCAGGGTTCTGTGGCATAATCTGGAGGCTGCTGCACACTGCCGTGGGGACATCTTGCTGTCAGGGCTTCTCAGAGGACAGAGCAAGAAAACAAATGGTTCTGGAGAGCAAACATTATGGGTTTCTGCCGAAATTTCCCGTTCAACTCGAATGCACTCATTTCTAACATGCCAGCTCCTCCTCTTCCCATCCCCACATCTGCATTGACACTAGCTGATTTTGTTTCTTTGGGACATTTGAAGAGGAAGTTTGTGGGCACCGAGCCCGTGTATTCACGCCCACCCACCCTCCTGTTCCTCCCCCTGGCTGGGGTCACCTTACTCCGCTCAGGAGCATAGCCTTGTGAAGGGAGCAGTCCTGGCCCAAGGGCCCGTTCAGTGCACCTTGGCAAGGCAGGGTCTGACACCAGGCCCCTCTCCCTCCTCACACACATCCTGGGCTCCCTCACTCCCTGGGAACTTCCTTGCATCTCCACTAATGGTCACTGAAGCACTGGAGGTGCTCGGGCTGGTGTCCTCTCTCCTAGGCTCTTGCTCCAGGGCAGCTCTGCATGCCACAGCCATGACACCTTGAAGTCCCTCCTGTGAGCCAGACCTCCATTCTCCCCATGCACACATTTGTCTGCACCTGGCTATGCACAGATGCCGAAAAGGCCTCCTCAGCCCACTGTGTCCTGGAGCTGGACTCCACTCCAGCCCAACTGCCCAGGAGCACTGGATGGTATAGAGCCAGGTGGCTGATGCTACCATTCCTCATTTTGAAGATATGGTGTTTTACTCTCTCATTACTGATACACAACACTCAACACTCCTTAAGTCTAAGGAGGACAAGGTTATGTTGGCTCAGTTTATAGCGTTTCATTCTGTAGCTCACTGGTTCCAAGGCAGGATGGCACTGCAGAGGGCATGGTGGATGAGGCTGCTTATGGCACGGCAACAGGAAGCAGATAGCAGGAATCAAGGGGGGAGGAGGGAGACAGACCCTTCTAGACCACGCCCCAAGTGACCCACCTCCTCCCACCAAGTTCCACCTCCCAGCATCACATTTAGCTATAAACTCCTCAGAGGACTAATCCACTTAGGAGTCCCACAGCCACCATGATCCTGTCACCTCCCAAAAGCTCTACCTATGAGCACCTGAGGTTTTGGGGGGGCATCTAGGTAGTAACCATAGCATATGGGTAGTGATCGACCTTATCTAGCAGGGCTCTTATGAAGACTAAAACATAACCCACATAAAAAGCCCAGCACAAACTCTGGTACATGCGAAGCCCTGGGTACACAGCCTACCCTTCTCTCTGTCACCCCCTGGCCACCACCTTTACCTACCCACCAGTCCCTTCCTATGGACCTGGCCACTTGTTCGGGGCTATGAAGCTGTTTATCCTCCTTTCTTTTCTGTTTCAAATAAGGACTCGCTTGGAAGGTCTCCAAGACTAAAGAGCCATCACAAGGGTATGAAGTTCACCTGCACAGCACCTAGGAGGTCCCCTAAAGGGTGGGCTAAAATACCAGGGAAGAGGTGGCATCATTTCTTGCTTCTGTTGTGGTCTGGTCGTTATGTACCACTAAATGGAGTGATCCCACTGGAAGAGAAAGCAAAAACAGGAAATCTGGAGGAAATGCATGGCCAGGAAGAATTTTCAGAACATCCAGGGGGAGGATATTAACAATATTATCCGAGTTCCTGACTCCAGCACTGCCGAGAGCCAGATGTTTTTGGATCTTCCCAGTGACGTAACCTGAAACATTCCCTTGTCCTTGCTTGATCTGCCCTGAGTGAGGTGTCTGATACTTGTCGCCTACCTCACTAACTGAGGAATTTTATTTGAGAAAAGATTTGAGGTACCCTATATAGACTGGTAAAGGACAGCAACAAGTCCGAAATCTAAATTCAGGGTGCAAAGCAAGAGCAATGAGAGAAAGATTATAAAAAGGATCTAGAAATGAAGACCAAGCAACAACTTCCAAACTCTCTCTGCTAAGACTTCGGTCTGCTAAGAGCAGAGCTCAGACACCAACATTGGTTCTTGGCTTTTTTGTGTCAGTGAAACACAGAGGGGACCCTGTGAGCTGCACCAGTCACAGGACTCACAGGAGTATAAACCAGCCAAGTGCCAGGAACACCAACCCTTGTCCCCGAGGCCAGGCAGGAAAAGGAACTCAGTGTCCTGGAAGGATGAATGAAGCCGAGGCAGCCATGCCCTCAGGAAAGAGCCTCTCTGCCGCTGCCCAGGAAGCCGCAGCAGACCTGGTGGAGCCCTGGCACCAGACGCCTCACCCCACCCCAGGTTCCCCTGCAGTGTGATCTCACCCACCGCCACCAACGCCCACCAGCTTCCTCTGCACTGAGAGCTCCCATGACTGCCTGCAGTTGTGGCTGGAAATGAAGGCATGTGAACTCAGAAATGTGCCCTTCCCCTTCAAGGACAAGCTTCCAAGAGAGCCAGGCAAGAACTGCTGATGGCCGGGGAATGGCTCCCCACCAGGTGGGATGCAGTTCCTAGGCAGGCTCCTCTGAGACTCCCCGCAAGTGGAACCCCATTTGCCCACAGAAATGGCCCTGTCTTCGGTGCATTTCCCTGGCCTTTCTCTCTTCTCTCCTTCATGTCTCTCCTCTCTCTCTTCCGGGACCGCTTCCCACACAAACTGCTTGCACTGGAGTCCTCACCACAGACCTCAGGGACCTCGAGCTGGGACCCTCAGCAGTCAGTCCTGCAAAGTGCACAGCGGAATCCCTTTCAGATGTGGACAGAGAGTGTCCTCTGTGTGCTAGGCCACACATGGCTGACCCCCCGAACAAAGCAGGCTGATTCTCTAACTGCAGTTGCAGACCTGTTTCTGCTTCTTGAAAAACTTCCTTGGAGCAGAGGCAATTTCTTTACAATCTGAACAGAAATGATAGATCGTTCTGCATTGCCCGTGCCATTCACCTCCAGGGCTTTGCCTTGCTCTGACACCTTTGCCCTCACTAATCCTGTGAGCCTACCTCTCTGGGGCTATTCCTAGAGACAGTGACCAACTCTCTTGTGCAAGTACCTTCCACGCACAAAACGCCCACTCCCAACCCCACATCCCCAGCCTCCTCCGTCATGCACACCGCCTCCTGCACACGCCACTTCGGGGCCCTAGACACGAAGAGCTCACTCTCAGCTCAGGTCTGTGGAAGTTCCTCAGTCCATCGGGGGCTCACACTCGCCCTCCCTGCCTGCCCACCTGCTCCTCCTGGGGAAACCACAGCCCTGTCCCCCGCACACGGCCCTCTCACTCCGTCCACCTGCCGACCAGCCCACGCGGGGTGTCCTCTGCTCTCGGACATCTCCAGGTCTTTCCTAGTCCCTGCACAGCCAAAGCGCCCTCTGGGTTCTGATCACCTAAGCCTGAGCCCAGACAGGTCTGCTCCCTGCAGAATCATGGAACCAAGAACAGAGCCTGAGGGCTGGATGCCAGGGTGGCCGGTCACACCTCCAGGCTCAACAGTGGTGAAGGTGACACCCCTGGCCTCCGTGTCATCAGGGGACACAAAGGAGAGAAGCTAAGAGCAGCAGGCACAGAGCAGGGGCCTCTTCCTCTTCCTGCAGGTGCCGATTCCAGGCTCAGATGAGTTTGGAGCAGAGTCAGAAAGACCTTTTACCCCAGGTGTCAGCGTCCATCCAGGAGAGGTGGAACCACTGGGCAAACTGTGACGCTTGGCTAAGCCAATGGCACGAGTGAAGGAATGGATGTGCAGGTCTCCTGGGTCCTGTGACAAACGCCTCCCTCTCCAGCACGGCGTGACGCCTTAGCTTTCAAATTCCCGTTTCAGGCATTCAATTCCAAGCACCCAGATAATACACGCACTGCCAATTACTCAGTCCCACTGACAATGCTGAAGGTAATAAATCATTGTTTCATTCAGCTGAAAACTATTACACAAGAAAACAAAAAATGGCGGGAGGAGATGACAGGAGTTGACGAGCAGCCGCCCGCCCACCGCCCTCCCTCCTCGCCCTCCTCTCCTTCTCTCCCTTCTGGGGTGTTAATCTTACATAAGTGGCTATTACCAAATGAAACACACGGAGATTATTTCAATTAATTATGTTTGCTACATTGTTTCAAAAGATGATTCCACTATTTACTGGCAGTTAAACCAGCTCGCACGCTAAGTGTCCCGCTCGAGGGCTCTTCACGCAGGTCTGCAGATCTAGGCCTCGAAAGTGAACTTGCATTTCCAAGACACCCGTCCTTTGGAAGTTGAGAGTGTCTGAGGATTTCTGAGCTGGTGCTTCAAAAGCACAGGGAAAGAAGCATAATCAGGCGAGTCGGTTCTAAAACTTTGAGCTCACTTCTCCGCGCTTAGAGTAATAGAGTGTTTTTCGCTTGCAAAGAACTGCGTAGCAAGAGGAACCGGGGTTTGCCTGCTGTGTCCTCCTGCAGATGCGCACACTGGTGAAGGGTGGGTTGGTGGGAGGGAGCTTCAAGGTCAGGGCCCGCAGGGAGCGGAGGGGGGCCTTGAAAGCATTCAGGTGGCCAAGGATGGGTTTGGGCCGATCAGAGGCTCCTTGGACATAGATGCTGGGACAGCCCCTGAGACCACCTTCTTGGTAGGGCAGCCTGGGGCCGCTGGGTGCTTGAAGTGGGTGCGGTTACGTGTTTAATTACTATTCAGTTCACAAGATATGGTTTCAAGGGTGACTTCCTCTGATCCACAGGTCATTTAAAGGTGAACTGTTCAATTTCTAGGGGAAGGGAGAGGAGGCTTTGTACTGATTCCTAGCTTAGCTCACCATCTCCAGAGAATCTTCGCTGAGTAGTTTAATCCTGGGAGACTCCTGGAGGCCTGGTGATGGACCAGCCTACTGTCAAGCTTTGAGAAAGATCCCTTACACTGGAAAAAGACATGCTTTGCTGTTGTTGTGGGGTACAATGCTTTGGGTAGGTAAATAAAGCCTTCTATCAGTTTTTCTGTCCAGATATATATTTTTAAAATTATCTCATTCTATTAACTGTTGAGGGACTTTGTTAAGTCTTCTACGCCCGTTATAAATTAATCTTATCTCTTAGTTCTAGCAACTGTTGATTGATGGATTCTGTTGCTTTGGGAGGACTGTGAAATCTCTCCGATTGGTTGGGCCTCCTAGCATTCTCAAGTGGCATTATTTCTGGTGAAGTTCATGTCCTTACTGCCCCCTTGTGTGATGCTACCGCAGCTAAAGCCTTTCCCTTTCAGTAACATCTGCATTGTCTGACTTTTCCAGGCATCATCTGGTTTCTTTTCCAGTCTGGCAAACTTAATCTTCACATACTTGAAGCACTGAATCCGTTTATAAATTGCATAATGGCCGATTCTGCAGCTTTATATCTGCAGCCTATTTATGTACAGCTTCACTCGGTTGTTTAATATTCGTCTTCCTCCTTCTTTGTGCTATTTAAGATTAATCAAATATTTTATTAGGTCCTCCCCCGCTTCCCCTGAAACCCTGCTAGTTAATAGGCTGTTAGCGATACAGCAAATCAAGGCACCTAAGAGGCTGTGGAAGGGGTTTCTAGTCTTCATATGTGCCCTGAAAAGAAGACAGTGAAAAGTCAAACATCTAAATTTCCATCTGAGGAATATAAAGAGAAAATTAAATCAAACACAAAAAGTAGAAAAAAGGGAAAAATAAAGAAACAAGCTGCAACCAATAAACCAGGGGAAAATATAAAACAGAGGAACGTTAACGCAGTCTAAGTTTGGTTACGGGGCCGCAGAGAATGGGGCGGTGTGGAAACTCCCAAGGAACGCTCCGAGCTGCAGCTGTGGGACTGGCTTCTCGGCACCCGGGAGAGGAGCAGGAGCCTGTGGTCTGGCGACTGTGGTGCAAGAGCCCGCAGGACTCTCAGGGAGAGAGCAGCTGTGGAGTTCTGCTCCTCCCCGGCCTCCTGCCTGCTCCTCAGCACAGCGCGTCTCTAAAGCAAGGAGCTCGCACTCGGGGATCAGGGGGAGCAGAACAGAGCCGTCCGCAGAGGCTCGTGGCTGTGTGTCTGGCCCGCCTGGGGGCCCTGGGGCGCTGGCTCACGTGGCCCGTCCCTGTGTAGCCTTAGCTGGAACCTTCCTGGGCAGCACATCTGCTATAAACAGAGCCACATGTGCAGAAGCTGCTCCCCGCAGGCCGTGGTAACAGCTGCAGGAAAAAATAGACTCATCAGAAGCTTGAGAGGAAAGGCTGGAAATGAGACGTTTCGGGAGCATCAAGGCACTGAAAAGCTACAGTCTGTCTCCTTACGATCCTGAAGGAACATGCCCAGCACTGGGCGCACCTGAGTAAAGATCAGGGAAAGCCAAGGCTCTGGCCTTCACATGCCCTCCAGGCTCCACAGCCAGACACGAGTGCCCAAGCAGGTTTAGGGGCTGCTCGCACAGGGCCGCGTTGCCCCAGTGTACGAACGTGCTATTTACAAAGATTGGGCCTTTTTTTTCCTTCCAGGTATCAATAATATCTCTGTTTAATCAGTAGCTGATCACTGAGCTAACAGCAAACAGACTACCATGAGAAACACGACAGGAGAAACAACATTTACATCAGGCAGCACACAGGGAGAGAGAAATCTGATTGTAGCTTTGGACCAAAAAAACCATGGGATATAAAATGAAACGAAAAAGATCAAACAGAAAATTTGGAGTTGAAAATTTCAACAGCTGAAAATTCAGAGAACTTTGAATGGCATGTTTCAGTGAGCAAAATAAAGAATTTGTGAGTCTGACGTGGATCAGATGAACACCGTTCAGTCGAGGAGCAGAAAGAACAGCGACAAAGGACCTCAGAAAAATGTGGGACTCTGTCAATGTCCTGAGTACTCATAATGAAAGGCCAAGAAGGAGAGGAGACAAAGAATTAGGTAGAATGTCAAGGAACTTGTCAAATTAGTGAAAGAATCACACAACTAAGAAACTCAATCAACCACAAAATAAACACAAAGGAGTCCACCTGGAGACACATTAGAATCAAACTTTTAAAAAGCAAAGATAAAGAGAACCTAGAAACGGACCAGAGAAAAGAAGCCATCATGTGCACCTTATCCTTAAAATATCAGAATCCACGGGGGTCACCGAGTATTGAGGCGGGATCTTCACAATCCTGAAAGTACTGACCAGTAACCAAGAGTCCGACACACAGCACAACTAGCCCTAGAAAATGAAGGAAAAACAGGCATTTCCAGGGCAAAAGAAGAAAGAAAGAGAGAGAGAGAAAACAAAAGCCTGAGAATTTTCTCCAGCCCCTCGTGCATAAGAAAAGTTAAAGGTAATTTTGTAGGTTGCAGCACATGACTTTAGAGCGATTCAAACCTGTTAAAAAGACCAACGAAAGACCGTAGACGTACTTGTGGCATTGCAAAACCCAACAATAAATTACCTTTTCTTGATTTAAGTAGCAATGGTATAAAACAATATTACCTAATTGTATGTTACACCTGTAAAATAAGGAAATGTCATATATTTGACAATAAATGCATCAGTTATGTATTCAGGAATGAATTTGTGCTGGATGAAGAGAATGGTAAACATAATCCACAGTAAAGAGAACTGGTAATGGTAAATAAAAAGGCTAATACAAAAAACTCTATGAATATATTTTATTCCCCTTTCCTGTTTTTTTCCCGTTTTTTGGTTATTTGTTTGTTTTGTTTTTGAAATCATATGTAGGCAGGCCTCAGACTTGCAGTGATGTTCCTCAGCCTCCCGAGTTCTGGGATTTAGGTGTGAGCCACCAGGCCTGGCTTTCTTTTTTGTTCCCTTAGCAACAGGTTACACAAAATAATACTGACGCCAATGCATAGCCAGGCTTACGGCATATACGTGTGTAACAAAAACACAGACAGGGAAAGAGAAAGTAGAGCTTAACAGGAACACAATTTCTGCATCCCACTGGACTGAGTGGGTACAGAGGGGCAGCTGTTTCTGATGTGGAAATACGGGGTCAGCACCTGAGGAGCCACCGAAGCTGCTTGAAGCTTCATCTAGTTTCATAGCGAAAAGATGATTAAGAAAATAAAACATTATGCCAGAAAGCATTTTCTTATGCCAAATGAGGAATCAAGTAACAAGAAGACATAGGGTAGAAACTAGTGAGAAAATGACACATACATTTAGTTACATTAATACAACCTTAAATATGAGTGTGTAACTGTATCTTGTCTATAAGATGCATGTTACATGAAAGATGAAATGCTTTAAAAGGAAAAAGATGACTATTGTCAGAGATAAGGTGGCGCCATGGGTTTGAAGTTGTTTACCCACCTTCTAATCTGTTTAACTGATCCTCAGGTCTGTATTTTTATTTTAATTGTCAGTACCATGCTGTTTTTATCACAGTAGCTTTGTAGTATAGTTTCAAGTCAAGGATTATATTGCCCCAAGCCTTGCCTTTGTTGCCTCAAATCATTCATGCTATCCTAGGTCTCTGATTCCAAATGAATTTTAGGAGTGTTCACTCTAGTTCTGCGAGGTACATTAATACATTTTGACTGGGATTTCACTGAATCTGTACAACAATTTTGGGAGTATGGCTATTCTTACTATGTTGGTTCTTCCTACCCAAGGGGTATCTTTCTATTTTCTGATATATGATTGAAAAAGGGCACAAACACACTCACTGAAAGAAGCATAGCCTCTTTAGTAAATGGTAGTGGAAAAAACTGGCTTTCCACATGCTGAAGACTAAAACTAGACCTTTGTCTACCACCATGCGCTAAACTAAAACCAAAACAGACCAATAATCTAAATATTAAAAAATAGTAAATCTGCTGAAAAAGAATAGATAGACTCTAAAAGACTCAGGTGCAGGCAAAGACTTCATAAACAAAACCCCAATGGTACAGGAAATACCACAAAGAATCAACAACTGTGATCTTATCTTATTTAAAGCTTTTGCATGACCTTTGAAGGGTAGACATTTAAGGGCTTTTTGCATGTACATTCATTAGGGAGATTGGTCTATTCTCTTTTTTGGTTGGGTTTTCTCTGGTTTTGGTATCCAGGTAATACCTGCCTCCAGGAGTGAGTTAGAGAGAATTACTTCCCTTTCAGTTTCATTAAAGAGTTTCTGGAGTGTTGATGTTAAGTCTTCTCTAAAGTCCTTGTAGAATTCAGCTGTGAACCCATCAGGACCTGGGCTTTGTTGTTGTTGTTGGTGGTGGTGGTGGTGGTAATTTTATAACTATATTTTCATAATTTTGTTAACTGGTATTGGGTTATTCAGGGTTTATATCTTTTTGATTCAGTTTTGGTAATTCATGTTTCCAGAAATCTGTCCATTTCTTCTGTGTTTTGTATCGTATGAGAGTATAGATTTTCAAATAGGTGTTGATGATCTTCTGAATCAACAGGATCTGTAGTGATTTCACCTTTCTTTTCTTACTGTGTGGATTTGAATTTTTAACTCCTCTTTTTGATGAGGTTGGCTAGGGATTCATCCATTTCATTTATTCTTTCCAAGAACCTACTATTTGATTCATTAATTCTTAGCATTGCTTTCTTAAGTCTCATTCATTTCTACTCTAGTCTTTATAATTTCCTGGCTCCTTTGGGCTTGAGGCTTGACTTGCTCTTCTTTTTCCAGAAGTTTGGAGTGTAACATTAAGTTGTTTATTTGTGCTCATTCTGTTTTCCTGATGTGAGAACCCACCACTGTGAATTTCCCTCTGAAGACTGCTTTCTTTGCGTCCCACAGGTTCCTGTAAGTTATGTTTGCATTTTCATTTGATTGTAGATATTGCATAATTTCTCCTGTGACTCATTGGTTGTTTAGGAGAGTGTTACTTAATTTCCACATGCTTATGGGTTTTGTTCTTTTGTCATCAATTTCCACTTGCACTGTGGTCAGATAATACACACGGGACAATTTCAGTGCCTTTGCATTTACTTGACCATGTTATGTGGGCTAGTACACGGTCTATTTTACAGACGGCCTCATGCTCAGCTGAGAAGAAGGTGAATTCTGATGTTGGGTGGAACACTCTGTACACGTCTACTGAGTCCACATGTTCACAAGTGTGGTGCAGTTCTGTTATTTCTTTGTTGACTTTTTGCTGAGTTGAGCTATTTCTTTTTGACAATGGAGTGTTGAGGTCTCCCTATAATTGTGTTATTGCTTATTTGATTTTTCATTGTACTCTTTGTCTGATATAGTTCAGGACTCCCATATTTGGTATATTGATACTGATCATTGTTGTCTCTTCCTCTCGATGATTTCTCCTGACAAGTATGGAGTGATCTTCTTTATCTCTTTTGATCATTCTTGATTGGAAGATCACGTTGTCTGCAAATACAATAGCTACCCCTGCTTTTTTCCTTGGTTCCTGTTACATGGAGTATTGTTTTCCATCCTTTGAATTTCAGTCTGTGAATTCCCTTCTGAGTTAAATGTGTTCCTTGTATCCCACATATTGCTGGATTTTGTTTCTTTTTTTTTTTTTTTTTACTTTGGTGCCGTGACTCGGATTCGAAGGATTTTGTTTCTTGATCCACTCTGCTGGTCTGTTTCTTTTGATTGGTGAATGAGACCATTTATACTGATGGTTATAAATGATACATATTGACTTATCTTTGTCATGTTACCTTCCTGTTTTGGGTCTCTTCTTTTTCTATTTAAGTGCTTGTCCTGCGTGGTAGTTTTTTTCTGTTGTTGTTCTCGGAATTGTGCTCATCTTTATCTCTTTCCAGAGTATCTTTCTCAGTGTTCTTTGTGGTGTTGATTTGTTGGTTATCAATTTCTTCAGCTGTTCTTTGTCATGAAAGTATCTTATTTCTCCATTGATCTTGAAAGACAGTTTTGCAGGGTGCATCAATCTGGATTGGAAGTTGTTTACTTTCAGGGCTTGAAATACTTCACTCCAAGCTCTTCTGGACTTGATGGTTTGTGTTGAGAAGTCTGTTGTGATTCTGATGGGCTTTCCTTCGTAGGTGATCTATTTCTTTCCTCTGACTGCTTTTAGCATTTCATTCTTGTGCTGAATTTCTGGAATCTTAATTATTATATGTCTGGGTATAGATTTATTTTGGTGATGGCTAATTAGAGTTCTATATGCCTCACTTATCTGTATGTCAGATTCTTTTCCCATGGTTGGGAAATTTTCCGCTATGACCCCTACATATAGTCATGCTACATCACTTGTGTTGACTCCTGCCTTTCCGTTAACACTTAGCAGTCTTATGTTGTATTTCTTTGCATTGCCTCATGGCTGTTGAATTATTTCTTGGTTCCTTCTTATTTTTAAGAGATCTTTCCTTTCCTAATCATTAACTTCCATCTTGCCTTCCAGGTCTGAGGGTCTATCTTCACCTTCATTCAAGTGGTTTTGCCAGCTTTCAGTGAAATTGTTAATATCCTGAATATCTCTTTGAATCCGTTTCTTTTCTATGTTGTTCATTCAAGGTTTCCATTTGCTTATGCTTCTCTGTTTCTTATCTATGTCTCCTGTGGATATGCTCAACATTACTATCATGATGTTTATCAATTTTTTCTTTACTGGAAAGGTTATTTCTGATCTAATTTCCTCTATAGCCTCATGGAGTTTTTTTTTAAACTTTGATTGCTATCATTTCAGAAATTTAATTGTACTATTTCCATTATCTTCCATGTCAGTGTCTCCTGGGCTTCTTCTCAGTGGGCTGGAGGTCTGAGACCACATTTTGCTCTTTCATTTTCCTAGGTTCCTCCAGATGAGCTGATTAAGTCCCTGGCACTTCCTATGTGACAAACTGTCCTGTGATGTACAGGGGTGGGCCATGCTCCTGGGTTCCTCTGAGCTGAGGTTGCTGGGGTGACAGAAGAATGATAGATGAGGTTTCTGCCCTATGTTCCTCCCTAATGGCAGAGGTTCTCTGGGTGCATCTCTTCTAGTCTGTACTTCTCCCTAGGATGTTCCACAAATAGTGCCTGGATGCTGCACTGGTGGGCAGGGCTTGGCTCCTCCAAGCCTAATGAGGCTCGAAATAGCATGCTCACCCAGTGGATGGCAACCCTGCTCTGACCCTCCAGGACCCACACGACTAGCGGGAGCATACCCCTGAAGTATGGCACTGGGCCCTTGTACCAGATTGGGAGGAGTCAGAACCTCTGGGACCCATAACTGGCTGGGGTGCACAGCTAAAGCATGATGCTGGGGCCTTGAGCTGGGCTGGGTGGACCTCAGTACCTTCAGATCCCATGCAGCTTGCCATAGTGTTCACACGATGGACAGTACTAGGTTACTGGGATGGGCGGGCTCAGATTTTCTAGGACCCAGTGGCTAGCTGGGATTCACCCCCAAAGTGTGGTACTGGAACTTGTTCTGGGCTGGGCAGAGCTCAGAACTTCAGGGTGCCACTTGACTTGATGGGGCACTCTCCTGATGGACAGACAGCTTCAGGGCTCTGGGTTGAGCTAGGCAGAGCTCAGTACCTCTGGTACTGGTGTGACTGACCAGGAGATCTCCCAGTGGATTGTGCTGGGACACTGGGTGGGGCAGGACTCAGGTCTTCTGGTTCCCGCACAGCTAGGCACACCTGGCCCTTGTGCTGGGCTGGGTGGAGCTGGAACCTAAGGGACCCATGTGACTAGCTAGGGTGCACCCCTGCAGTATGACCTCCACTTCCACTTTCAGTAACAAATCAAAACAATAGCACAAGGTCAGTAAGGAAAGATGAGACGAGTAATACTGCTTGCCCATTAGGCCTGGTGGCACTGCCTTATCCCCACCCAACAAGAGCAGAGTGCATGTTCCTCCAAGAGCATGTAGAATGTTCTCCACGAGAGACCATCTGCTCACCCAGAACGGTGTCATCAGTACATTTAAAATGACGGAGGCCACACCATGCTTGGTGATCACAGTATTACATAATTCAAAATTAGTGACAGAAAGGAAACAAGGAATTGATCATTGTGTGGGAATAAAGAACATGGGAAAACAAGATTGATTTAACAGTTAACGTCTAAAACACAAATGAATGTGATATACCGTATCAGTGAACTAACAGACATAAAGCACACGTTATCAGTAGAGTCAGAGAAATCACAGAATAGAAAGGAACTTCCTCAGTGTGATAAAGAGTATCTACACAAAGAAAATCTGCATCAGTGACACAGTTGATGGTGAAAAGTGAATCCTTCCTGTAGCTGCAGGGAAAAGAAAGAATTTTCACTCTCCACTTTTCTGTTCTCATTGTCCTGGGGGCTCTATTCATGCAGTCAGCATGAGAAAAGAAAAGAAGCCCAAACAGAAAAGGAAGAATTAACCTTTTTTTGCAGATAACAGGATATTTGTAAATAGAAAATCCTAAGGCATGTAACAAAAATTTATTAGAACTAATAAATCAGTTCAAAAATTCTGCAGGATATAAGAAGATCAATATACAAAATCAATTTCATTTTATATAGCAGCAATTAAAATATCAAAAATTAAACTAAGAAAACAATTTCATTTACAGTAACATCAAAAAGAATAAATGCTTCAGACTAGATTCATGAAATGCAAAGAAAAACTGCACTCTGACAACTTTGGAATATTGCTGAAAAAATCAAAGAGGACTTAAATAAATGGTAAGACACTCGTGTTTGTGGATTGAAAGACTAATATTTTCATGATGGTGATACTCCCTGTGTTAGTCTGGTTTTGTTACTGTAATGAAATGCATAAGGCTAAGTACTTAGCTGTGAAGGTCAAGCATCCAACCAGATGGCACCATGGTGGGCACAGCACTCAAGAGAGGAAGAGATCACATTGCCAAGCAGAAGCCTGAAGGTGACTGAGGAGTGGATCCCAGGCTCCGTTATGAGTAATAACCGGGAGTCCCAGGAAACTGCTGCAATCCGAAGGCAGTGCTCCCACCTAGACCTAAAGATCTTCCATTGTGCTCCATGGTGCAGTCTAGATCTCAAAGGTCCCCCCAGGTTCTCATGTGTTCAGAGGTTACTGGATAAGAGGGTGTCATGTCGATCGGTGACTTAATCCCCAGGTAGATCATGGCTAACTGTGCTGCTGCAGGTGGGCTCCAGTTGGAGGTGGTCACTGGAGGGGTGACCTGGGCAGGGTGTATTTTTGCCCTTGGCTCCTCCTTTCTGTCTTTGCTTCCTGGCTGCTATGGGTCAGCAGCTTTCCTCTGCATGGACCAACTACCATGCCATTTCTTCGTTGGAGCCAGCCGACGATGGACTGAACCCACAAGAGACTCTAAATATCTCTTCCTCTAAATTGTGGGTGTCAGATATTTCACCCCAGTGATAGGACAGTGACTGAGACTCCCCACCTCTGAAAGGCCCACTACCTCTCTCTACCACACAGGAACCTGAGCTCCTAGCAAAGAACTGTGGAGCGTCGTCACATCCAAGCCACAGCCTTACCACAGGTTCAGTGTAAATCTGTTCAAAATCCCAGCTGATTGCTTTGCAGAAATTGATTAGCTGGTACCAAAGTTCACATGGAAATTCAAGGGACCCCCAAAGAGCCAAAATATCTTCAAAAATTAGAGCAGAGTGAGAAGACTCACACTTTCAGACTTCAGAACTCACAGCATAGTTATGGCAATGAAGATGGGATAGTGTCAAAATGACAGTGGAAAGTGGATCAAAAGGGTGGGACAGAGACCCCCAAATAAACCTTCCATTCAGGCAGCTCAATTTCAACAGATGCCTAGACAATCAAAGGAGGGAGGAGTGGTCTTTCCAACACATCCTGCAGGGGCAACTGGACATCTGCACGTAGGATGAATTTGCACCTACACAACTGTATACCACATATACAAGTCAGCTCAAAGAAGTCAGAGCAAAGCCTTAAATGTAAGAACCAAAACTATAAGACTGGTGGGAGGAAACATGTGTAAATCCTCCACACCACCAATCCGGCAGTGGTTTCTCTGATGTGTCACAAAAGGCACAAGCAGCAAGGGCAAAAAAAAAGCAGGTTGAAGGAATGCCATCAGAGTGAAAAGTCCTTCAAAGAACACGTCAAATGAGTGGGAAAAATCTATAGACTCAGAAGGGTTCACCAATTAGGAGTCTGGTAGGGAATGAAGTGTTGACTCTGTACCTGAGCCCTGGACCCCTGAGAGTCAGTGACAGTGGGGAAATCCACCCATTCCGTGTCCCATCAACGGCTCACTGCAAGGCACTGCCCACCTCCTACCTTTAACTAAGATCTCCAAGGCCACTTCTTGCATACCCGCACCGCCGGTCAGATACAAGCTGCCCAAGGTCTCATCTTTGCTCATCAATGATTAGTTGAGCTGTGGGTCCATGTTGACCCGTCTGGGCATAAAGCCCATAAACTTGCCTGGACTAAACTTTATTCAGCTTCTTTCCTTCTCAGAAGCTCCAGGTTTCGGCTCCTTTGACCTCCAATGAGCAATAGGAGGCAGAAATGCCCCTTCAGCTGCCCAGTCCATCCCCTGCTTAGCCCACTGATAACTGCTAGGGCCTTTCCCCCGGCTTGGTCCTCTCCATCAGTGAAAACACTGTTCTAAGTGAGATCCATCAGCACATTCCTGTCAGAGCATTTTCCTTCCTGCAATGTCCCTTTTTTTTCTAGCTTCCCATACTACAAAATTAATAAAGCATTCTGTACCGATGTCCCAAGTTCTGCTCTTTTCTTTGACAAGTAGTTATATCTGGAATATACAAAGAACGGGTAACTCAATAGCAGAAAGACAACCTGGTCAAAAAGAAACAGAGTCCACAATGAATTCCTCGGAAGAAAATATACACATGGTGTCTTAGTTACTTTTCTCCTTGCTGGAACAAATGTCTGTCACCCACAAACTGAAGGAGGAAAGGATTATTTCACCCAGCCACACCCAGAACTATGTTAATTAAAGCCAGTCAGTGGGCAACCTAATACCACAGGCCCTTCATCCCAGTACCACGTGTTCTACACTCAGCCAGCTCCAAAAGCCCCACCTCGGAGCACACGAGGCTTTGGAGACACAACTCGATACACGCCATGCCACACAGGTAATAAATACATGACAGGATGCTTTACGTGACTGCACACGAGGGACACAGGAGTCAAAGGCACGTGAGACTCTATTAAACACACCCGAGGCTGGCTAGAACAAGAGTCAGATAATACCCAGTGCTGGTGAATGTGTAAGGAATCCAGACCCTCGTACACCGCTGGTGGGATAGGAAACTGAGAGGCTCTCAGAAAACAACCTGGTATTATTTTGTCAACAAATTAAACATAGTTACCGTGTGACTCAGAATTCCATCTGTGTATATACACAAAAGAAATAAAGATATGTGTCCATTAAAATTAAATCCTTCTGCCAGAACACATAAGAGCACAAGCACTCAGGATAGCATTATTGATAACAGCTGGAAAGCCGGAACAACCCAAATGTTCATCAGCCAATGAACGAATTAACTGTGTGCATTCATAAGAGGGAAAATTACTCAGCAATAGAAATCGAGACCTGATCCAGGCAACAACATAGATCAGTCTTGAAAGCCTTACACTGTGGTGAGTGAAGCCAGCCCCCGGGATCCCATCATATAGGAGACCATTCTCATGAACCCTCCAGGGAAGACAAATGCACAGTGGTGGCCGAAGGCTGGGGGAGATGGAGGAAGAGGAGGAGCTGAGCCGGACGAGGGGTGGCTGTGATGGACCCAGGCTCCCTTTTCTGCTGATGAAAACGCTCCAGAAGTGGTCACGGTGATGAGCACACAGCTCCGAGTGCTCACTGAAAACCACTCACCTGTACACTTTAGATGGTGCCTTTTATGGCACGTGAATTATATCTCTATAAAGTTGCTATAAAAATAATAAAGCAAGGGGAAAAAGAGCCAAATGGTAGGAGATGACGTGCCACGCAGACAATAATCAAAGCACAGCCAGAGTGGCTCTGTCAGCGTGGGGCGCTGCGGCATTCCAGGGACGACATGACACAGGGAAAAGCTCGGGCCTCACGTCAGAGTAACAGGGGTGATTTGCTGAGAAAAAGTAGCAGCCTTCGAGGTCCGAGTGACAGCAACAGAGCTTCAGAACAACGCAGCAAAATCTAATGGATCTGAGAGAAGACGTGCAGTGCCTGTCATCCCTTCCTGACCCCCGGGAGAGAGTGTGCACAGCGGCGACCCGTCCTGCTCCCTCCACGGGGAAGGCTCTCTGTGTCACCAGCAGGCTGGTGTTGCAGGAGGCCACACTTAGCCACCGCCTTCCCAGCATGCTGAGCACTTAGAGAACTAAGTGCTGAATTTGTCACATGCCTTCTCTGCACCCACTGTACATTCTTCCCGGTTCTGTAAGCGTAGTTGAGTTTTAACTGTTGCATTCATGGAATAACAGCCTATGGGCATAATGTATTGTTCTTTTTTGTGCATTTCTGGAGTCAATCTGGTAGAGCTTATTTAAAGGTTTTTCCATCTAACTGTATGGGGGCTAATTCTGTATTTTCCTTTCCTCTAATGTTCTTCCCAAGTTTGGTATCCAAAACCATGCTGGCTTCAAAATAGAATAAGAAAGGGTCCTCTCTTTTTCTATTGTTGGGAGGACTTTGCACAGGATTAGATTTATTCTTATCCTTAAGCTTTTGGAAGAATTCATGCACAGCGTCCATTGCAGCTGAGCTGTTCTGTGTGTGAGACATTGAAGTGTGAATTCATTTCCTTCAGCTGACATGATAACAGTTAGGGAAGCCTGGTGCTTTCACTAGAGGGGTTCAGTCAAGTTGAAATCAGTGGGAACAAACTGATTTAACCCCTATCTCACACCATGCTTTAAGATTGATTCCAGATGCGTAAGAGACCAAAACGTCTCAGACAAAATGAAGCTTTTAGAAGAAGATGTAAGATAATACTTAAAACAATGAAATATTTCTTAAAGAGGAGACAAAAAGCTAGGCAAGAAGCCAGGCACTAGTTGGGCGTGGTGGTGCACACCTGTAATCCCAGCGTTCAGAACGCTGAGACAGGAGGATTGCAGTGAGTTTAAGACGAGGCGGTGTTTCAGAAAAACAAAACAAAAAGAAGCCAGGCATCAAAGCAGGTGTCTGTAATTCAGGGGCTCAGGAGGAGCACAAGTCCTCAGTCCCCCTTAGCAACTTAGCAAGGTCCTGTCTCAAAGTAAAACATTTAAAGGGGCTGGGGATGTGAGTCAGCACTTCCTGGGCTCAATGCCCGGTACACACACATCCAGAAAAGGAGACAAAGCCCTTTAGACTTTTTCTAAAATTAGAAAACACAGTAGGATATTAGGCTTTAAAAGACTTGTTTGCTGGGAAATACTAGTTTTACCAAACAGACTATTGAGCGGGAGAAGATATTTACAACCACATATCTTTCAAAGCACTCGTGCCCAAAGTGTGTGACTACATTTTACAAATCAATTTTAGAAAACCAGATAACTGCAGAGAGAGAATCCAGCAGCCCCAGCAGGTCTGTGCCGGAGAGAGTCCGTCAGCGGCCGAGGACCAGGTGCAGAGACCTGATAGCATCATGCTCAGGAAAAATTGCAGTCAGACCGAGTTGTGAAAACATACACACCAGAGGGGCTGAAACGGACACCAACCACCGAGGGGCAGCAAGGACCCAGCGCGAGGGCAGCCCGCACGCCGGGGTGACAGGACCAGCCTGTTAGAAAACCATGTCACAATAATCTTCAGTTCTCCCACTCACTCCCTAAAGAGAAGATCTGAACAGGCGCTTGGAAGAGCACCGTCACTGTCCGCAAAACCCGAGCACACACGGAACTGTCCTGACTGCAGGCTCCCTCTTTGCGAACTTGCTGACTCACTTAAGACGACGCCCATTCTGGGTGACTATTATCCTCTAATGTCTCCAACGTTTTGATTTCATTGGTTTTGTTCTTTACTGTTTTGTTCAATTTTATTATAACTGATGATATCGGCAATTCTTTTTAAGATAGCAAGAGGCAGTATGGTAACCATTGTTGATCACCTAGTATTTTGTTTTTACATTATCTATTATGTCCATCCTTTTGATTTGACTGACTCTGTCCTGATATGTCACATTTGGTTTTACTCTCTTCAAAAAAAAGTAATAAGAACTGTGGGAGTAATAAAACCCAAAATGTGTAATTGTACTTGTACAAAAGAGAGAAAAAGAAAGTGCTCTAAAGGACATAACTGCATGTATATTTAAGTGCATAAGATAGGCAACCATATTACTGAGTTTTATTGGATCATTGAACAAAACTGTTTGCAGTATCACTGTTTGAATGTCCACTCTATATGCTTTAATTTTATAACTCAAACAACTATTTCTAAGATTACAATATGTAATCTATTAACTAGTGATTTCCTACTGTTTATTTTTTCTGAAATTCTATATAACTTGTACCCTTTTTCTGTTTTTTTTTCTTTTTTCTCCTTAAATAAAATTCAAAAAAACAAACAAACAAACAGATGCACCCGCTCCTCTGGAATCTGCACTGCAGGGGCCGCCTCCGCTGCCGAGGTGTCCTGCGCCCAGAGCTGCCGGGTTCCCCTGTGGCCATGGAGGGCGGCGGCAGTGTCCACCTCCACTTTGTAGCTGTCTTTGGTCACCCCAGGACCAGTGTTTCCACTTTTCAGAATCCTTGTCTGTTGGTCGTGCTGCTGAGGCCCCCTGAGCACACTCTGGAAGGGCCGGCTCGTGTACTGGGATCCAAGACAGCTGGGCAAGGCCTTTCTTTCGGGGAAGATGCGTGTTGGAGGAGCTGCCCTGGGCACAAGTTATGGTGCTGGTACCAGACAGGTCAGGGTGAATGAATCAGCGATGCCCACAGAACCAGTGTCCTGGAGCAGAAACACACAGAACGGGGGTGCGCACTGATTTGATGATGAGAACGTTCGACCAAGGCCCCTGAAAACTTCATCTAAGCCTGACCTGGGAGGAAGATCTAACTCAGTGTCGTGGCAGCCCCACGGGACCTTCTCAGTGTAAACACTGAGACCCATTACAGAGTTATGATGTATATAACTCCCAGCAGTCCTGCTCTTAGCCATATGCGCCCCCCCTAAGCACACACCTCCCACAAAAGACTTAAGTAGAATGTTTGCGGTACCATCATTTCCAATAACCTTATGCGGGAAGTTTCCCCAGAGCCAGCCCATCAGCAGCGAAGCAACTTCGGCATATTGTCAGTGGGAAGGTATAAACTCTGACAGCACACGCTGAACAGGTCCGTCTGCAGGTAACGTGTTCTGTAAAAACAGCCAGGCTAATGGGATCACATCTCGTATGGCTGCATTCACTGGAAAGTCAAAAATAGGGCAATAATTGAGCTAGGATGACATGGAGGGGGTGGCGTGGTGACCTTTAGAGGTGCTAGTGATTAACAGAGAATAGTAGGTTCACAGGTGTTGGTTCTGGTCTGTAACTGAGAGTAGATCACATGGAGAGTCCAATTGTTAAAATTATCTAATGAGTCAATCAACAACCACAGTGGATATTTTGCTCCCTTGAGACCAAAGAGCTGTGTCACTTGACTGCTTTTCCTGTCCCCTGTACCCCTGGTTTCCATCATCAAGGCTTCTCCAGCATTATCCATGCGCCCGTGAATGTTGGGGTGCCACCTTCCTCCTCCAGGAAAGGACTTGCTCCGTGTTTGGGGAGAACAAAATATTTCTCTTTCTCTTCAACTTAGAGTCATTGGCTGGGCTCTGTTGCAAAGACAGATAAACAAGAAGAAAAACAATTAAGCAGTTTATTAACCTTATATCTCACAGGTATATGAGCGACACAGGGAATGAAGCTCCCAAGAAATGGCTTAGAGCCTGGCGATTACAGCATCTTCCCAGAGAAGGAGACACGGGTAGACAAGGCAGCGAGGCTGGGTGTGGCCAGGCCATCAGCAGTAGAGCAAACCTGCCCTCCAGACTCCTCTGATGGCACTCAGGCATCTTCAGGGACCCGCCTCTGTGGCCGAGAGGGAAGGGTGCCACCTCGGTGCCCTGCTTCTAGGCACACTGGGGAGGGCAGAGAGCGCTGCTTGCATCTGCTCCTCCCTCTTACCTCACCCCAGAATAACCCTTTCCCAAGTGGGTGCCTTCTGGGCTCCCGCACCAGGCAGCCAATCACATCAGGCTGCTGCTTGGAAGAGCCGGTCCTCACCGAGGCGGGGCTTGGCAACGGCTCACTCTACACCAAGGTGCTAATTGCAGCCAAGCACGTCTTCCTTCCAGCAGAGGTGGATTTCCCGCCTGGAAGCATGGGCTGGCAGAACAGAGCAGGTGACATGTTTAATCTTTCAGAAGAACCAGTTGATCTCTGTATAAGTTCTCATCGCTTCTTCCTGGAACCTACATGAGGAGATCAATCTGCAGTCTTGTGACGGCGCCTTCTTCAGAGTGTGACGAAACCCTGTACAGATACCCTGGCTTCTTGGTGGATTGCATATGCATGGGGAGGGGCCTGAGAAGTGGAAATAATTAGGTCCACTTGATGACCAGGGATCGATAAATCCCTGAGGTGGTCTCTAGTCTTCCTGATTGGCCAAGAAATACCAGGTTGTTCCCGGCACACGGAGATAAGTGCCTTCAGTATGTGGCATAGACTTCGCTCCACGGTTGGTGTCAGGACCTCTTTGTGAAGGCAAGTTTTGTTAGGGGAGGGACTTTTTCTTGTTTTTCTAACTAGTGCATGTCCAGGGCCTCGAACAGAAGCTGACACATAGCACATGTCCCAGCCACTGCTCCGTAGCTCTGCCCAAAGACACAGAGAGTACGCCAAGCACCCTAACCAGAGAGCAACCAGGAGGCACACTCGGAGAGGCAGGAGCTGGCAGAGATGCCAGTTAGGCAAACTCACTGTCCAGGGACAGCCACCGGCACTGGATCCTGGGCTTGAGGACAGGTGGAAGCAGAAGCCTTTTGCTTTTCCCAGGAGGGGATCCCCCTTCTCTGACAAAGCCAGAATCAAGAGTCTCCACAACCTATTTGTTGCTGGGCTTCATATTCCTCACTGCTTAGGCACAGCCCTCTCTCTCTGAAAAATGTGTCTTGTCCCAGTGCAGAGGGCTTGTCCACATCCAGCCACGTGAACGGGCTGCCTGCTAGGGCTCAGATCCAGGGGCCCTTACAGTCTCAGTGTTCAGGGGTGGGGCGTTGGGAGGGTGAGCAGATCGTGGGGATCAGCTCAGGGATGAGTTGGAGCTGAACAGGCTGCTGCCAGAGGTGGGAAAGGCCGGTGCTGGGGGTGTAGCCTGGAAGCATGGTGGTCTCCTCCCAGCTCCTCCCTTCTCCCCTCACTTCCGGACCGCTGTCATGTGAGCCGCTGTTCCCCGCAGCAGGCCCTTCCTGCCTTGGAGCTGGAGGACCAAGAACTGAAAACCTGTGCTGAAATAAGCCTTCCTGCATTACGTTGTGGGCTGTTGGTGTCTCGTCCCTGTGATGGGAAGGGACTGAGATGCTGCCAGCTTGGATCAATACATCCAGCCAATTATCTGGTCCCGTCTGCTACCCTCGCTAAGAGCTCTTCAATGTCAAAGACCACGGGAATTAATTAAACGCAGATACAATTCATTGCCGATCAGGTGGTCGGCTGTCACTCTACAGTCACCCTGGCCTGGAGGGAGAGGGGGAAAGATGGGCAGCAGGAAGAGCTGCGGAACAATCCCGGGAAAATGTCTTCTGAGCAGACCAGGCTGTTCTACCTCTGGCCTGGTTTGCTTGATTCATTCCTGAAAAGCAAGCTGCCTGTGGGTAAAGGGGTAAATAGTTAAAGGCACTGGTCACTTGAGTGTGTCCAGAGAGAAAAGAAACCAAAGCAACTACACGCAGAGAGATAATAGCAAACAAAACAAACAAACAAAACAACCTTGGAAATAAGGCACCAAGGGAAGGGACTTCCGGAGTCACTTGTGGGTAGTGTTTTGGAGGCTCACCTGGTAACAACTGATTACTCTCTGCTGCCCATTAGAAGCAGCAGCTGGACACAGGTGACCATGTGCAGTAAAATTTAAATGATTGAAATAGCTAATTATTTCAGTTCATACCATTACTGTTCCATTTTTAAGTCACACTAGCCATGTGTCTGCTGCTTGGTGGACCCACGTGACCACAATCCTGGTGTCCACTCTGGACACAGTGCCACCAGCCAGGATGAACCTGGGCACTTGGGTCCAATGTGGCTTGGCCTCAGGGAAGCACCACACACCCCTGGATGCCACCTGGACATCACCACAGAAGATTTCTAACCTCATAGGCCATGGTATTTCTCTCCCACAGCACACAGACTAGTCTATTCCTAACATTTCATGTTGTACAGTTTCTGCTCCATAAATGCTCTTGGAACTAGTTCCATCATCTGGACTTCCTCAATAATGAATTAGCGGAATAAAATCTGCAGCACATGTTCTTTGAGGTTGGTATAAAGATTTGTGTCTTCAATTTTTAAAAAATTATTCACAGGCAGTGAACCTCTAAAGAGACATGGCTTCCCAGGTTAGGGTGGCATCTGTGCCCAAGAGCACTCACTGTCTTTAAGGAGAGATCTCCGAATGACCAAGTCAGGTCCTTAGGTCAGTGTCTAGATGAAGCCTAAACACGCAGAAGATTTCCCATGCACACTCGCCAACCGAGGTGAGGGGAGAAAGCCACACTTCTGAATTTCCCGCTCGGCTCCCATTTCCAAAGCAACGCCAGTTCTCTCTGGTAACTCTGGAACTCACGGCACATCAACATTCCTGAAGCAGTCTGTGCCCTAATTTACAGGGACAGGACATTAGCTATGCACATTCGAAGCACGGGCCGTGCCTCTTTACATACTAAGATGCCAATTAATTTTGAACCTGAGCTCCAGTGTACCTAGATTTGCACTGAAATCCTGCAGAGACAGAAAAGTAACGGGTTTATGCAGAAGCTGATCTGAGACTAAAACATCGCACCTGGTTTGAGGAACGTGCAGATTTATTTGTAACCCTAGAGGGAACAGGCCGTAAACGTTATTTGTTTTGCCTGTGCTGTTGATATCCATACAAACGCCTGCAGAATCACAAAGCGGGCTCTGCTCAGCAGGTCACAGCAGCGTGAAGGAAGAGGCCAGGGCTCCTCGGGGCTCCGAAGTGGCCAGGCGCCATAGCCTCTCACATCTGGTTCTCCAGCTTTGCTCTGTCGGAAGCCCTGCAGCCTCGCCACCCACGCCTCAGTGCCCAGCAGGAGCATCTCCACACACCGTCTGCTGCCCACTTCTGGTCTCCCCATTTTTATCCCCCTTCATTCCAGCTCTTTGAGTAAGATGTGGAGCGAAATCCCATGGCGTGTTGTCTGATCTGGGAGTGGGGTCCCTGTGGCCAGCACTCTTGCACAATGCCCAGTGCCTCTGCACCCCGGAACTCCAGAGGGAGGTGGCACCCGGAGCAGACACGGGCCAGGGAGATGATCCGGTACATACTCCAAGATCCCCATGCATTTCCTGGGCCCTCCCCCATCTCTGTTCCTGTTTACTCTGCCCATGCCTGCTCTCCCCCCAGCCCCCGGCTGCCCAGCGTCGCTCCGGTGCACCCAATTTGCTGTATTCAGCCCGCACAAAGCATCATTACGTGTGAGCTCTGCCGGGGGGGCTGTGGGGCAGTGTTCTCCAGAAATACATTGGCCACAGCCCATTTAATGCCAGGAAAGCAAGTTTGAAGGCACTATAATTACAATTATGGCCTTTGGATGGTTCTGTGCTATTGTATGCAAAACCTCTAATTCCCTCGACAATATGGCAGAGCACGGCAACAACCTTTGTTCTCTCCAACCAGTAACAGGAAGGAAAAGGGTCAGCTCTGCGGCTCCCTCCACTGCCCGGCTCTCTCCCTCCTGCACAACTCTGCCAGGTGCATGGGGGGAGCCTGAGAGCGGCCATCCAGGGTCAGGCCATTGGGATGAGCAGAGAGACACAGTGTGGCATCTACACCCACTGGAGTACTACTCAGCCATAAGTAGGGATGAGCTGAGCCATCTGTAGGAAAATGGGTACACCTTGAGACCTCAAGGTGAGGTGAAATAAGCCAGATGTGCGAGTTTCCTTACCTCGTGATTTCTCTTGCCGGAAAGAGCCCAGGATATAAATAAATTAGAGAGAAAAATAAGAAACAAGGAGATGTGTCTTTTGCAAAAGGAAGAGAGAGACCAATAGATGGACACAGGGGAGAAGGAGGAAGGGAACGACATTAAGAAGAACTGAAGTGTGTGACATGGGTGTCCCAGCTCCCGTCAGGGAATGCAGCCATTGTATATCACAAACATGCACCAGTAAACACTAAAATTAAAATAATTTAGAAAGGAGATGGGTTGTAGAGTTGGTAATCACCAGCAAGAAGGTTCACAGAAGGTCTACGGTTTTCACATGGACCTTCGTGACCACTTCCTGTGTAACGTGGTGAGGTTTTCACACCCAGGATGTGAAGGAAGTCACAGTGCAGAAATCTAATGCATGCGCACTATGAGTTGAGTTGCAGGCTTCCCCCAAAAACCACTAGATCAGGGTGTGAGCTTGTTTGGAGAAGTGGTCTTTGCAGGTGCCATCAGGTCACAGTGAGAGCCTGGCGCCAGCATGTCGGGCCCTTACAGCAAGGGGAAACAGCCACAGATGGATGCAGAGGACGGTGACGTGAACAGGGGAGAGGGAGAAGGAGAGAAGAGCTACGCACCACAGACTCCACAGACCCCAAAGGCGGCCTGCCTGCGGGGAGCTGGAGAGCCTGCGTCTCACCCTCCTCTCTGTTGAGAAGGAAATGGCTGTCTACACCTTGCTCTGGGGCTTCTGGCCTCTGCCATGGTGAGAGAATAAATTCTCACTGATTAAGACCCCCACTTTTGTGGCTTCATTACGGCAGCCTAGGAACTCAGGGAAGCGCCCACAGAAACGGGACGTAAAGAAAGCAGTGTGTTGTGTATTTCGGTTGTTTGAACTAGCACCTTTGTTAGTGCAGAGAGACCTTTTCCAGAGTGACCATCATCCTCTACGGAGTGGAAAGTTGTGCCGCGGAGCTCAGGACTGTGGGTCACGGGATATAGAGCTCCTGTCATCCAGCCTCACATCGCTGGCCTGAGCATGCACTGTCACCTGTCACCTAACGGCATTGGCCAAAGAAACTGGCCCAAAGGCTAGTATTCCCCCTAACTAAATCAAATGTGATAGGGCAGCTGACTTATTATTTAGAACACCTTCTTCCTCACCCTGTCTCATCAGCTTTTGTGTAGTTAGTCACTACACGCTCCCCAACAGGGCACCCCATTTCTTAATTATACCACTTATGACTGCTCAGGGCCCAGAAGTAAGGGGAGCCCTCTTCCCGGCAGCCCCCACCTACCCTGGGACTTGGTGAAGCAGAAGTGTGTCCTATGCCCTGGGAAGAATCTCTGCTCACTGAGACTGGATCAGTAATTTCTGGTGGCTTTTTGACAGCTACGTGTATGTAGCTGTCATCTCAACAACTTGCAAAGGCCTTGCTTGTCCTGAGAGCTGGTGCCCTGGACTTTTGATTCTTTTCCTCTTAAGGGAGACAGGGTGCAGGTCCTGCCCAGGGAGAGAGAGACTATCTGTGGGATACAGGGATACCTTCATCCATGAACATGGAACCAATCAAAAAAAGGTGTTATTATTTCAATTCTTTGTTTGAATTGGTCCGCAGGACCAATCAGAAGATGCTCTTTTGGAGCCTTTGTTTGCATGTGGGAACAGCCAATCCAAAGACACCCATCCTGCTCCTGCATATACATAGAGCGGGAAGCCACAGGACAGGCAGGGAGCCTGAAGCCAGTGAGTGTCTGATGGGACTTCTGTCCCAATGCCTTGTGCGCAGGAGAGGGAGAGATCCCTCCCCGCACCCGTGAAAGGCTGTGAGCCTTTTCACCAGCTTCCGTGGCTCTGCAGTGGGCTGCTTTCCTACCTTCCGTAAAGCCACGTGCGCCTGTGCAGCCTTCTCCGCATGTCTGTGTCTTGGGGAAACTTAAGGAGGTGCCTGGCAGAGATGAACGTGCTGAGGACAGGTGGTGCCAGGGACGATGCAGTCCCGGGTCCAGGGATCTGATGACCCTGGGGTCCGCAAGGGGAGCCCCTCCCCATGCCTTCCAGAGAAAGATGAAGCAAAGCCAGGTGGGGCAGGGGAGAGCTCTCAGCCTGCCAGCAATACACGTCGGGGGTTGTTTTCTGAACCCCAACACAAATGTGGCACTGTCATCCCCATGTCTGTGTTTCTGAGGCTCCCACACATGGCAGCCCCGGGTGCCCTCCCTTCACCCAGTGCTGTGGCCTAGAGGCACACAGTGTGTCCCAGTCCAGAGAAGCAAGACTGCACCGTGACCTGCCGTGCAGACTCCTTGCCGCTCCCGGTCACCGATGCACCGTGGAACCACATGCATTTGGTAGGCTGAGACCTGAGGATCAACTCTAAGTTCGAGCCCAACCCAGACAACTTAATGTCTCAGTGAGACTCCATCTCACAATAAGATATTTTATTTATCTCGCAATAAGATATCTTAAAAGTGCTGGGTTTACAGCTCAGTACGGGGACCCTGGGTTCAATCTCCCATTCACAATCAATCAATTAATCAATCACAAATAAATAAAAATATCAAGCTGCAGGTGATGAACTGCTACCATGGATCAAAGCAGCTGACCTGAGGCCCTAGGAGACGCCCTCCAGAGCGGGGCAGCCCCTTGGGAAGGGGGGAAGGGGGTGCCCTCCTCAGCAGGAAGAGCACGGGCAGGCAGAAGGCAGCCATGCAGACCCGCACAGCACCTCGCCTCCTTGAAGGTCCACTTCCAGGCCTCTGGTCTGACTCTGTCCCCACAGCCTTCTCTCTGGGACTCGGAGGAGGGTGGTGTTTGCGTTGTCCGGTGGAGGTCAGGTCCAGGGCTTCCCTGTCTTCCTGGGTGAACCCCCAGGTATACATGTGTGTGTTGTTAACTGTCTGAATTCTTTCATGTGCTTATTCTTCAATGTCAAAATCTGCAATGTATTTTATATCTTTCCTTGGGTTCATTTTTAACTTTACTTTTAATCGGCAAGTAATAATTGTGCACATTTCCTGGGTACCATGAAATAGCATTTTATAACGTAGAAAGAGGACAGCAGGGTACGTAGCATCCCATCACCTCTAACATCTGTCTTCGTGAATGTGTGCTGGGAACCTTCCAAGTCCTATCTTGTGGCTGTTTTGACGTGACCAGTAGTCTTGTGGACACAGTCACCACTGGGCCACAGAACCAGGAGCTCACTCCCAGCAGCCGAGCCTTGGTCCCTGTCCTCTGTCCTCTCTCTCTGTGCCTCTCCAAAACTTCCCACCTCATGTGACCTCGTTTCCGGGAATCCCAGCTAGGAATTCTGAACGGAGGAGAAGCTGCTCTCCTCCCTTCCACCATCCACAGTTAGAACCTTCCACCATCCTTCTGGTTAACAGAAAGGTTTTGGTTTCACTTTTAAAGGTGCCAGGAGCGGTGCGTCTTGAGACCACTGTTGATTAAAAACTTTAAGAAAACATTTAATCGAAGGCGGAGAGTCATAGATCAAATCAACCTATATTAAGATATAGACAAATTGATCAGGATGGGCCGGGGGGACCAAAAACATATCTCCAGACTGCCTGCGCCTTTTCCATGTCAAAGCTCCCAACAGGGGGCCACTCACAGGAACACTTTGGGTCCATTCTAAAACAAAAACTTGCAAGCACCCGGAGTGAACAGGTTCCCCATACCCCTGAGCTCTCCTTTTAAAATCTTTAAAATGTTCCAGGACTAAACTCAGTGGAGTTAGTGGGACGGATGTACTTTGTCCCATTTTTATTTCCTGTAATCCTTGTGAGAGAAAAATGTCAAAAGAAAGGGGGACAGCACACAAAAAGAGACAAAAGACAACACACAGGGCAACAGGACATAAGACTCTTTCTCCTCAGTTGGTGGGTCGTCTGGGACCTAGAAGGAAACTGTTATCACTTAATGTATAGCCGAAAAGATGACAGTCGCCTGTAAAACCAAAAAGGCCACATAAGATCGTTCTTACAGAGAATAACAGTCTATGTCAAACTAAGAAACCAATTGTCTTGTACAAATTAAAATTCAAATGGACCACGAGGGTCCCAAATTGGAAGGCGTGCCACTCTGTCAAATTCGTGTGCACAATTGAAATCAGAGTGAAATAAGGAATACTCACAGTTAGAAGCAGCAGTGGTTGAAAGCCAAGAACAGTAAGGGGATTCCATGGGAGTTAGCCAAACAGGGATGGTAAAAAAGGGGCAAAAAAGAGAAAAGGGGGGTCTTGGAGTAATCCCGGACGAGCCCCCAAATGTGGCACCCCCCAGACTCCAACAGTGGATCCCTAATCCCCGTCGGCAACTTCAAAAACAAGAAGACAGAAAAAAATAGAAAAAGAGAAGTGCTTTATTTTAGCTGGTACCCAGCAGTGTCAGTCAGGCAGTTGCTAGACTGAGCACACCGAGTGAAGGAGTCTGAAACATTTGAAGGCAAAAACCACAAAGGGGGGGTGGTATTTGTGCTGGGGTGTCCTTTGGAAAGCTCTCAAGCATAGTTTTGGGTACAGCTTGACCTGGGGACTTTTCACTTATGTAACATGTTTTTAACATAAGTACAAGGTTGTGGTTTTTTTGTGGTGGGTCATTTCTTGGAACAGATGTCTCCATCAGGACAAATAAGTTTATCATCTTTTATGGAGCATTTGGGGGGGAGGGGTCGGCGCTTTACAGAACAGCAGGGCGGTGAAGGGAGCTGGTTAACAGGTTACAACATCTTTCAGGAGATTATTGCTAAGATGCATGGATTTCTTAACAGAGACTCAGCGACAGGAGGTCTTGAAAAAGTTTTCTGAATGGAAAGAAAATGAAGTCATCCTTATCTTGGAAACACACGTGACCCGGAGCTTTCCCTCCCAAGAAGACCAGCTGTTCATCAGCTCCCTCCTGCATGCCCAGTCACAGCCGCCTTCCCTCTCTGGTGGCTGCATGACTCCAGGGTCCTCCTGGGTGTCACCCACCAGGACTTGGGCACCCAAAACCCCTCTTCACCCCCGAATGTGTTCACACTTGGTCCTGCCTACCTGGACGGCCAGCATCCTTCATTCATGTGGAGATGCTGACCCTCAAATTCTGCACTCCTATTTTTTTTCTTTGATTTTCAATCTTTTCTTTGCTAAGTGGGGTAGAAAAATAGTGGTCTGCTTTCTGAACAATTTTGACGCTGATCCCTGTGAGGAGGCTGGACTTTGGTGGAGGAGGAGGCATGCTGTCTTGCTTTCCATCCTGGCCTATCCCGCTGGCCCCTCCATGTCCCTGCTGCCTGCCTCCTGAGTCTACTTCCTGACACCCCTGTCTGGTGCCACATCACCCTCTGCTCTTGGGAATTAACCCAGGCTCCACGATGTCCTACCTCACATGATCTCTTTGCCTGGGGGCCTGGGGAGCTGGACAGATGTCTAACAGCATGATATGTGATAGATGCTCCTTGGTCAACAAGATACTCCAGCACACTGTCGCACCCCATCTTGGGGATGGTCACCGCTCTCCATGGTTCACAGGAGGAGGTGCCTGGGAGCAGAAGACCCGTGGACCTGGGGCTTCAGTGCTGGTTTTATTTACTGAATCTATGTCCTTTCACTGAGGTAAACCACAGCCAGAGGTGTGACACCTCTGAGTGAGTCTCTTAGCAAAATGTCCATGCTGCGGTGGGCTGTGCCTGCCCTCAGCGGTGATGGGACAGAAGCGAGGGTGGGCTGCAGGCTGAGTCACCCAAAGGCTACCCTTCCTCGCGGCATGAGAAGGCTGCTTTGTCCCTTTATTTGTGAAGGTCTGTCTCTCCATCTGTCTGTCTGCTGTCTTTCTCTTCTGCCCAGACCCCTCAGTCTCTCATTCTCTTATTTTATTTTGTTTTGTTATCTATGTATTTGTAGTGCTGATGACTGAACCTTTGTACCCAGATGTACCCCCACCCTTTTTTATTCTGAGACAGGAGCTCAGTCTCTAATCTGCTCAGGCTGATCTTGAGCTCATGCTCCGTGACCCTGGTTTTCTGTTTGGTGAAACGGGCAGCTGGTCCCTAGTGGTGCCGCTGGCCTGGGGACTCCGCGTGCACCCAGCATTCTGAGGAGTAGGCAGAGGCCAACCAGGTGGGTAGGTCCAGTGCAGTGGCTGGATGGAGTGGGGGGAGGAGCCGGCCTTCCTCTGTCTAATAGAATCCAGGTTCATTTAGCTAGGAAATGCCAGCCTCCTTATACGAACTTGTTTAATTCCCTGCAAGCTAGCTCTCTTTGGGGTTTACGTTTTCTGAAGCCCTGCGAAAGTACGCACTCGTAGGGTCCCCTGAGTTTGCCTGCAGCCTTGCAGCCAGCTCGGACCCTCGCTTGTCTCGGGGGAAGTCAAAGCGCTCACGAACTCTTCACCTGAGGCTCAGCTTGAGCCCTAGCACAGTGCAGTGTCTGTGCAGAAACCCAGGCTTGGAGCGAGACGTCTTCCACCACAGCGCATGCCACGTCCATATGTCGGCACCTTCAGAGAACCGATGGTACCATATGTCACAGAGGTGGCACCATGGTGGCCTTGAGCCAGGCTCCTGGAGCTCGCTGGTGTTGTTTCCAAGCTCGCACATGGCAGATCAGCCCCTGCAGAGTGTGATGAGTGCTTTGATGCCCTCGAAAGCTCAAGTTCTCATCAGGTCTCAGGAGCATAGCCTCCCTCCCTGAGCCAGGAAGGGGCACCTGCAGCCGACAAGGCCCCCATGGCCCCTGAGGACAACAGCGCCACCTCCCTTCCAGCACCTTGCAGCCCATCCACGCCCAGATGCAGATGCTCTGTGCTATATTTGGTGCTGGATGCCAGTCCGCTCCTGACAGGTTAATTAATATTCATTATTCAACAGGGGAGAAAATGCTGAGTTGTTTATCATTGGTTCATTAGTTTTAGCCAAATAAAGGATAAACATAATTACTCTCATGAACTCCTGTGGCAGAGCCTAAAATCTGTGGGGTTGAAATGGATCCTTCAGGAAAGCCCTAGAAGACTTAGACCTCAGAAGACTAGGGTTGCCACAGGGGAGAGGGAGCTTGGGCCTGGCCTGCAGGTCCCACAGACTTCCCCTCTGGACCTGCAGGGTTTGGGGAAAGCACTGCCCCACACCCTATGGAGCCTTGCCCGCAGCCACGGTGTCTAGGCTCAGACATGGGACTGTGTTTTCCCTCCCGTGTACTGTGGGGTGGCCATCGAGGGACTTCCTGATGTCCTGATGGCCATAGAGTGACCTGAGCCTGGTCAGGCTCCCTCCCCTGTCCAGCTTCCTCTGGAGCTGAGTCCTGCTAAAGGTGAGCCAGGCTTCCCTACTGTGTCCCTCTGTCCTGTCCCCCTTCTCCAGCCTGGCGCCCTCCGTCTCACCCATCCAGACCCATATTCCACTCTGGAGGGGCCCCCATTTATCTGCATGTTGGCTCGTTTCCCCACCGTGCCTCTGCATTCACCCTTACGGTGGGGAGACCTGGCTCCCCAGGTAACAGGTCCTGAGCAGGAACTTCAGTGGGAAAGCCCGACCTTCTTCGGTTAGTAAGAGGAAGCTAAAACCCACACTCGCAAGGCTACAGTGATTCTTCCTGTGACTGTGATACACAAAGCAGGTGAGTGTGTGTGCGTGTGAGTATGTGTGTGTCTCTGTGTGTAGGTCCCCAACACATCTCAGTTTTACTCACTCATTTATATCAAGAACAACCGCAGGGGAGAAGCACCACCCCTGAGATGGGGCAGTGGGGTTTGGAGGCCCAGTTAGGGAACCAGGGAGGGGAGAAGCGGGTGCAGGCCTAGGGAGAGGTGGAGGCCACGTGGGTCCCAGAGCAGGTCCTCCAGCAGCAGGTCAGGCTCCGTGGGTCCTGTCACTCAGAGCGGGCTGCCTGGCAAGGCCGGGCCAAGGCCCGCGGAGAAGCCAGCTCTGTAACTGTCCTTCCTTCCAAGAGTGGGCTCCCACCCTGCCGGAGGAGTGGCTGCTTCCAAGCCAGGTGCTAGGACCGCACAGCCTCGGGTCCCTCCCGACAGTGTTTTCATACTGCAGTGTGACCCAGATTAGTGTGTCCTGGCATCAGACCTGCAAAGTGGACCCACTGCACCACAAATCTGTGCCTACGATATATAGTTTGTTTATGCGCTTGGCTCTGTGGGCATACTTTTTCTTTCAGTACAAGAGGTCGAACCCAGAGCCTTCTCACTGGGCCACATCCCCAGCCCTTTTACACTTTTATGTCGAGACAGAGACTAAGGCACTAAGTTGTGCAGACTGGCTCACACTGGGGACCCTCCTGCCTCTCCCTCCCCGAGTGCCAGGACTGCGGGCGCGTGCACTGCTCCTGCACTTCTGCATTCCACATCCTGACCGAAGAGCTGCCCTGTCCGACCCCTGCCGGCCTCTTGTAACTTGTTGTAGGTGATGTCAAGAATCCCCTCGAGCTTCTATCCTAGACTTCCTTCTGCAGCCCTGGATGTGTGTGTGAGCCGCTCCGCCCACTGTTTCTCTCTTTGCCGCAGGGACATTTCCCCAGGACAAACCGACTTCTGCGTCCCCATCATCCTGGTGCCCCAAGCTGTCCACTCCTGCCCGGCACGGCGCTTTCTGGTTCCTTCCCCCACAGAGTCAGAGGCCATCAGGGCTCAGCACCTTTGGTCACCAGGTCATTGGCTGCAAAGCTGCAGAAGCCCATGGAGTTGGACTGCGCCCCCAAACCCGTCTGCTGTATAGACAAGGAGCTCGCGCCGCAGGGGTCCTCTCTGAAAACAGACACTCTAATGCCTATGCAGATGTGGTAAACAAAGAAAAAAGAACAAAAATCCCAATCTTCTGTTTTTTAATGTAATCAACGTAACAATTGTTAAACTAAAAAATGAGGAAGTAAGCACAATAAAGCCCAGTGAGCCAGGAAAGCAGATGCCAAAACACGAAAACACTGCACGCAATCAGAGGAGGCCCCGTCCCTCCTCATCAGACCCTTTTATTCCCTTCCCTCCCTCTGCAGGCAGGCGCAGCGCTGGGCGCCTGTCGTGCGAACACTAAACTTTGAGAAACTCAGGGACCTACATGCAACAGAAATGGGGAGGGACAAGCAAATGAAAACTTTTAAAATCACAAGTGATGGGTTCTGTTGGGCACCCTCGGCCAAACAGTAAGTGGGTTGTGGCCCCAGCCTGCGCCTGAGAGCTGGGCGCCTGCTTCCCTGCACAGATGCAGGACCTGGCTCCTTGCGAAGTCTCTGTGCCTTCTTCTCCTTTTATCTAAAAATCGGGACTAACAGTAGCACCTCGGGCCCTTGGAGGGATTCAATGGGCGACAGCAAAGCTCAAACCCAGTGCCTGCTACCCATAAGTATGGAATAACTGATGTGAATGACAGCCTTGCAGTGGCCCGAGTGGCCCGGAAGTCATCCTGCTCAAAGCTGTGTTAACTAGTGCTAATTAACGATCCTGACCTTGGCTCACTAAATACAAGGCACAGCGTTCAGTATTTTTCCCAGCAGGAGGATGGTGAGGAAAACATAACTCAGTTACAATAGGTAAAAGTACAAATCTATAATTATAAAAATGTGAATAGCATTGTAAAAATACTTATGACCTTGGTTTAATAAAAGTGAGCTAACGCTCAAAATGTTCAGTGCATTCTCAAAGAGTAAAACGGTAAATATCACATTTTAGAGTTATTACTATCCTCCGGCGCCACACTGAAATTTTATTCTGGATGCGAGGTAAATTGCATCCACATTTTCCAAAACAGTATTCTGCAGTGTGTTGAAAAACTGTGTCTGGGGAAGGGGTGTCCGCGATAAAGCACATTTGGTCAGTTGGGCTCAGAGAAAGTGAAGTGCGGTTTTCCTCTTTTTGGAACAAAGAGCTTGGAAAATAGAAGACAGTTCTCGTCTTGAAAACAAATAGAAGAACTGGGGAAATATTAACAGAAAACGTGGAGCTAACAACACAGTAAAGGTCAGCAAGAGGAAGGGTAGGAAGGAAGAGAAGCAGCAGCGGGCAGGGGGTTCGGATCCCCTTTCCCGGGGGCTGTCTGCCAATTCAGAAGAGCTGCGGAGCAGTAAGACACTCAGCAGCACTGTCAGAGTCACGGGGCGGGCGACAGGGACGACAGGACAGCTGAGGTCTGAGAAACGCTGCCTGGCCCCACCTGCACCGCGCTCCTGATAACCCAGGGTACAGTGCTCCCCACTGACCCCCACCTGGGCATCAGACAACTTCTTACACCGGCTGGTTGGAGACGGGGGTTGAGAGCCCTGCCCTGTAAGACCACCCTGACTTCTCTACGCCAGCCACCAGTCACAAATCCAGAGCTCCCCGGCTTCTCATCAACCACCCCTTCCTCAGGTCAGGGTTTGCCAGAATGGCTCACAGACTCCAGGGAAACACTTGGCTTACATTTTCCAGTTTATTAGAAAGGATACAACCCAGAACAGAAAGAGGGAGGAGACCCAAGAGGCAGGATATGGAGGGATGTGTGTGTGTGTGTGTGTGTGTGTGTGGCTTCTCATGCTCTGAGCACGGCGCCTTCCTGTACCAGCCCAGAGACTTATGAAAGCTTTTACTTTGGGAGTTTACAGAGCTTTATCCCAGTGCCTTCTTCCTTCCCATAAATTTCTGAGTGGGGCTGAAGTTTCCAAGCCTCTACTCACCTGTTTCTCTGGCAACAAGCCCCAGTGAGAGGTTGTGTAAGGCCCTTTATCTTAAAACACCACAGTGATTCGTGTGATCCAAAAGAGGCAATCAGAACTACAAAGCACTTTATTATTCAGGAAATCTCGATGGTTTTAGAAGCTCTAGAACAGAAGCCAGAGACAAAACAAGATGCGTTTCTTATTATGCCATAGGACTCACTGTGGAGCACTCTCCTGAGCACTCCAGCTTTGTGCGGAGACCCCAAAAGGACTACACGCCAACAACAAGGGGGGATAATAAGTGTCTGTCTCAGTCGCCAAGCCTTGCTTTATGTCATTTTAAGTTTCTGGAATTGAACTGCTAGTGGTCTGAACTACTTGTTATAAGTTGGATCTTTGTAGAATAAATCAACATTATCCATAGTTGTAAGTTATGTCTACAGTGTTCTGAGAAACAGTTCCTGACTCTTGATGAGAAGTCACCAGGCACATAAAATGTCTGGACAACTGTCATGAAAACAAAGAATAGCAGCTAGAGATAGATCCACAGTGAAGCCAGAAATGGAACTACCAGACATAGACCGATCATAACTGCAAATTTTATGTTCAAAAAGTAAACAAGATAGAGAATTTTGGCAAAGAAAAAAATCATAAGAAATAATCAAATAGAAACAGAGAAATTATGATGCTTGATGTGAAAAATTCAATGACTTGAGTCAATGGATTGAATATAACAGAAACGAACTTTTAAAACTTAAAATCAAACCTATCTAGTGACATAGAAAGATATTTCCTTATGAAAAAACATCTCTTATAATGAAAGTATAATGCTTATAAATCTCTATCACTGATACGACATCAACTATCTTAAAGCTGAATCAATAGGAGAAATTCCAAAATTTATTTCACTTTGAAAGACTATAAAACAACTATCTCAATAGCTTAAAAAAGTAAGGGAGAAACAAAAAGAACCAAGATATTCTTAAAGAAGAGCAAGAAAGAAAAAAATGCTATTAAATAAACTAAGATCTACAAAGTTACAGAGGTTAGGACAGTGTGGAATTGACCCAGGAATAAAAATAAACCACGAAACACACTGGACATTGGTGACAGACTATGCATGCTGGCTCTTGGTTTGTGAATGGTATAGAAACAAATAAGTTGGTGGAAAATGATTCTTTTTCAATAAGTGGTGATGAATCCATTTAATTTCTATATGGGAAAAAAACCCAAAATATATTTCTATTTGTTGTGGTGTACTGGAGGTAGGCTGTGTGGGGCTGGGATTAAGATCCTGTGATTACCAGTCAGGCCGCTGACTGGTTTAGCGTAGCTCTGGGTGTGGATAGAAATGGACAGTCTCCCCAGGTGTGGGTGGCACCAACAGGTGCAGAGCCTGAGAGGCATAAAAGGCAGAAGCAGGATGCTGCCACCGCTTTCCTGTCCCCTGCCTGCTTGCCATGGCCTGCTTTACCCCTCTGCCAGGCCACCCTGCCTTGGTGCCAGCCAACTACAGACTGAAACCTCTACAAACCGTGAGCCAAAATAAACTTTTCCTCCTACAACTTGTGGGTGTTAGATGTTTTGTCTCAGCAATGAGAAAAGCACCTAAGACGTACAGCATGCCACACCAGCACCACAGAAAGATCAATTCCACATTGATTGTACATTCAACCTAAAACTTTAGAAAATATTCATGCCCCTGGAATAGAGAGCTTTTTTAAAAGTAGGACACAGATACATTGAAAAGAAGAAAGGGAATGAATGAAAGTGGATGATACTAAAATTAAGAAAAATCATTTATCAAGAGGTATTATTGAGACTGAACCAAGTCCTAGATAGATAACAGGCTCTTTGAAATTAATACGAAAATAAAGACAAAGGAAAAGAAATGATGAAATAGGACATAAACAGCATCCCAAAGAAATCCTAAAGAAATTCCAAGGGTCAGAAACTTAACAGTTTCTCAGCTTCACTAGACATCAGAGAAATGAAAATAGAGCCAAAAGTTGATAAATTATAATTATATTTTCTGCCATTAACAACTCAATCTCACACATGACAGATGGGGACAGAACTCAAATGGCCACACTGGAAAACTTTTGGTATCCAATTTAAAATTGGCTAATCTAGCAATTTCTGTCCTCTGTATACACACAAAATAAACACACATGCTCGGCCAGAGACATCTACAAAAGTGCTCTCAGCAGGAATATTCACATCAGCCCCTCAGGGAGGCAGTCCTGGAGATCACTGATGTCAGAGCGGACAGGTAATTGTGATATCCGAGGCCACAGAACATTGTTCGGTAAAGGTGAGCGCTCCAAGCTCCATCCAACAGATGAATGGACCTTACCAAGGTGATTTTGAATGCAAGAAGCCAGACGCAAAGGAATATATACTTTACAGCTCCTCTTATTTAAGTTCAAAATCAGACAACTATGCTACACTGTTCGAAATGAGGACAATGATCATCTTGGGAAAGAACAAAAGGAGGTGAGCTGTGGAAGGGAGGCGGAGGGACGGGGCGGGCTGTCTGCAGCTGTCTACCAATTACCTGCGTGATGACAAATGGGTGGCCATTCTGGGGAAGTTTATCGAGCTGTAATGTGTATTTCTGTACCCTTTGACACATGATTTATATTTCTTTTAATGTTTTGCAGAAAGAGAAAAAGAGCAGCTGTGGAGGAAGAGAACTCTTAGCACTTCTGCGAGACCAATATATACATCACACATCCCCGCAACAGGGATTCGGGGTGGTGTGCCCCAAACTCACCTGGCCACAACAGTGTTATTTTTAACCACATATGAGCCTCAGTTTCCTACTGAACAGTTTGTGAGTCTCAGAATTAATCACCTGTTAGTTCATAATGACTCACAGCATTTTATACTGTCATATGGTGAAATGGGTGTTTAGCTTTCATCCTCCGTCCCCAAGACCTGTGTAGACAGGGACGCGAGGCAAACCCTGGGTTCCCAGGTGTGACCTTTGGCTTCTAGTTCCTAATACAGCTTCTGAGACATCTGTAACGTCCCGAATGGCAGGAGCTTCTGCCCAGAGCTCCTAACCCATTGGCACTTCCTGCTGGATGGGAGAATCTTTTGTTCTGATGAAGTGATGCCGGTGGGATCCTGATCCACATCAGGTGGGGTCCTGATCCACATCAGGGTACTTCCTAGTAATGGAGGAGCCAACCACATGATAGAGGTTGGAATTTTCAGCCCCAGGTCAGCCTCCTGGGAGAAGAGAGGAGCTGAAAGTTTAGCTGATCAACAGTGACCCAAGATGCAACCACACATGCATAACAGAGCCTTCCCGAAGCCCAAAGGCGGGCTTGAGGGGAGATTCTGCGTAACTGAACACCGGAGGCTGGGGTGTGGAAGGTCCTCATCCCTCCAGAGGCTGCCCAGAGCCCCTCTTCCGTCTATCCATTCATCTGTATATTCAAGGGCCTCTCCGATAAGTGAGTAAACATAAAGTTCTCCCCAAGTTCTGAGCCACTCCAACACACTGGCCCCAAGGAGGGGGCCATGGGAACCGAGTTTATAGCTGATTGGGGAGAAGTGGAGGTGGTGAGTTCTTAGACAGTGGTGCCTCAGTTCACACACATCCTTGATTCTTTCCACCATTCTGGCCATGAGCCTAATCAAATTACCTCTTGAGGTCAACATTGAGCCTCACCATTGAGTTTGATTTAGTTTGTGACGCGAATCACGGAAAGAATTAGGCTTGTGACCAATGCTCCACTGGACCACTCACAACTGGCATCTGGAGTGGGGCCCCAGCTCATGGGATGTGACGCCATCTCTACATAGACTATGTTGGAACTGAATGGTGGAATCATCCTGGTGACGTCTGCGGGAGAAGAGCCAGTGTGGTGCGTGATGTGTCCCCACAGTCTGGTGCTGGCATCTGATTGGCTTGTAAGAGTAGGGTAGGGAAAGGGCTTTGGATTTTAAAATTTTTAATCCAGCCACCCTTAGGAACCAACTAGAACAAACTGTGTTGCAAACACCTGGTGGGCTGGCTTAGTCTGCTGCCTTCACGGTCGGTTTTCACAGACGCTCGGTGCTAAGCCGATCTTTAATTAGCAACATGCAGCCTTGCTGCTGTAACAAAAGGGCCCCAGAGAAGAGTGATGCTTAAACAAGAGATTCCCTTTCTCTCTGGAGTTCCAGTTGCAGTTCAGGGCCAATAGGGGGATTCCACTACCATTGGGGTCCTAGGCTCTGCCATCTTGTTCCACAACACTTTCTATGTGAAGTTCCTCCTCATGGTCCACAGTGGCTGCGGGGGATCCATACTTCACACATTCATATTCCAGCTAGTGGAGTTAGGGAAAGGGGACAGGAGGAGGCATACATCTTATTTGTAGGGCATAGTCTAGAATTATTGTATATTACTTCTGCTTCTTTGCCATTAGGATTTATTCAAGTGATGTCTTAGGGTTGCCAGTCAACCTGGGGGTTGCCAGTCAACCTGGGGTTCTTTTGCTGGCTCCAGTGGAAGCTGTGAATCAGCACAGTACAGCTCTGGTAGGAGTCTGATGTCACCAGATAATGTGGGATACCAGCTGCTCGTCACTGCTGCTGCCAGCCACCACCCCGTACCAGCTTGTGATGGATGCCACAGGTTGATTGTGCACCAGCTGGGTGCTGGTCTCTGCTGCCGGTCTTCATTAGCTGCTGGTCTCTGGGGCTTTTGGTGCTGACAGCCCGGAGTGTTTATTGCTCTTTCTTTTGAACCAACCACTCTGTCCACACTACTCAGAATAAATAATCTTGAACAGATTTACGGGGCCTTTGGAGCCCATGCTGTTCAAGAAATAAATCAGGAGCAGTTTTATAGGGACACTAAAATGAGTCTTTATTCTAACAGGGGCTGTGCTGCCTCATGGGAGTCGGTACGCAGGAGGGAGCCTTCTAGACTACTCTGACAGCTATATGGGAACTGCAGCTTGTACAGCTGCTGTAAGCCTGTGATTGGTCCAAGTGCAGACCTGTGATTGGTAGAGGGCTCCAGGACGGCCTCCGATGTCATGAAAATGATCTGGAGCAGGGTTGAAACCAGAGAATCTTCTGGAAGGCAACAATGGGCATGGGGATGTTAAGCAGGGGCCCAGACCTGATGTTAGATACACCTAGGCTTCCCCTCCACTCAGCCAAAAGGGCAACAGTAGCCCCTAAAGTACCCACAGTGGTCAAGCCTCTCTCATATTGGACAATAGGGATAGACAGTGGCTGACAGACAGACAGACAGACAGACAGGGAGGACACTGAAGCACGAAGAGCTGAAGGGAAGTACAGGGAAGGAGAGGGAGGGGCACGGCAGATGCCAGTCACCCCAGGAGCCCCCTCAGCTGGCACAGAGAAAATGGGGGTCAGGTCCTCCTTGCCCATCTCATTAGCTGCTTGTTTTTCTAACCCCTGCAACCTCCATCCAACATTCAGCTATGGATTGACAAGCGGGTTAATCCATGGATGGGTACAGCGCCCCATGATCCAGCCACGTCCCAGAGCCACACCCTGGACACACAGGGGTCTTTTGGAGCACTGTTCATACCCAGAGCTCACACATGGCGACAGGTGGCTGCCAAAGGAACTGGAGGCACAGTGCAGCCACGCCGATGTACAGGGCGGTGAGGGTCGGGGGAAGACCTTCAGCCCTTCTCCAGCTGGACCCCTGTGGAAGCCGGGGGCCCAGACCCCTGAGGGAAGACACAGTCATTGCCCCTGTGATGAGGGCACAGAGGCTTCTTTTCCTGGAAGCACTGACTCTGGGGCTGCAGCTGCCCCAGTGGAAGCCGAAGCAGGGTAGAGCTGGTGGTCTCTGCCTGCCCTGCATTTGTCTCTTTCTGCCTTAAACTCTGGGTCTGATTCTGGCTCAGCTCTGTTTGCAGACGCATTAATCCTCTAAGGTGCACTCCTCTACAGCTGTAAAGACAAGGCCGACCAGCCTTACATTTCCTTAATCTCTCTCCTCTTCCTTCAAGACAAGAGCAACAAAGTTGTTTTCAAAATTTTCCAGGGACCTAATAATCCACAGGATATCAACTGCTGGCTTTTATAACACCGGGGTTATGGTTTGTATCTGGATGTTCCCACGAGCCTCATGTGCTCATGGCTGGGACTTTGGGAGAGGAACAAACCATAGAGGCACTATAGCTAACTTGTGACAAGATGGGGTACAGTTGAAGAAGTGGGTCACTGGGCTGTGGTCAGGTAGTGTCCATCCCCTGCTCCCCCTTCTCTCTCTGCTTCCTGTCCGCCATGCTGTGGGCACCTTTTCACCTCTCTCCCTCTTTGCCATGCTGTTTCTTCTTGGAGTCAGCCAACTGTGGACTAAAGCCAGGAGCCAATTATTTAAGCTATGGGTGTTGGGTGTGTGTCCCAGCCAGGAGGAAAGTGACAGAGACGCCCCTTTTCCAGACTGCCAACACTGTGCTTTATCCTAAACCTGAGGGAAGACACAGTCATTGCCCCAACAAATGCCAGGTCACCCCTCTGGCCTGTTCTCACTCTTGACTCATTTCTCCCCCCAACTAAACTCAATTTTAGACTCAGCTAGGCTTGCAGGAAGTCATCTTCCCTGACCCCAGTTCTACACTAGTACTCAACTAGACCACAGTTGGACCAAGACAACTGGATCACACATGCTCCCATGTGGCCTAGGGATCTTTGTCTGTCCCCTGTATCATCTAGGGTATCCTCAGCACCTAAAGATGGTTTCTTAGGCAGTCTAGACCAGCATCTTTCTGGTGCAGCTTTACAGAAATCAACTCCTTCTGGCTCCATCCCAACTTGACCTCTCCACTGATTTGCTCTGTTGGGACCTCTAGGGTCAGGCTCTCTGGCCAGGACTCTGGTAAAAAAGGAGTCTAAAAAGATAGCAGCTTTTATTGGGACTCCTTACTGGCAGCATCAACAATCAGGTCAAAGGGAATTAGAGCCCGGTTAGTAAATCCTCGAGAAAGCTAAGATGGCCCCAGATTGGTGGCATTTCATTAATGGAGCTCACATTCTAGAGAGACAGTGCCCCATCTTAGAGTCACATCAAGCACTGGTTCCCCAGGAAGAGCTGCAGAGTAGGTTGTGACCAGTGGCTCATATGTGTTCGATGCCCACCTATCCTAGGCAGGGTAACATACTAGAAAGGCAGATCTGGGGGTCAGAAAGGTAGAGGTGTGCCCCGTAGCTTCCCTGCTCCCTGGATGTGCGACCCTCAACTGTATTCAACCACCGCCCCCTGGCCTGGGCTTGGCCTTCCATTAACATTGGCTATTTCTTCCCAAGAGGCGGATTCCAATGGCCTAATGTCACGTCCTCCAGGGCCCAGTGCCCTCAAGTCCCCTGGTAACAGCCACACTTTCAAAGACACCGGTCACCAGGCTCTCTGTGGTCCTGCGTGAGGACTCCCATTCATGGAGGGACGAGTAGATTATTTACTCTGTTTCTATAATGAGAAACTCTGCAAGCGAATTCCAGGGCTCCATTAACATTGAGCACCCTGGGGCGAGACTCTACCGCCCTCACAGCTCCCCACTCCCCTCCTCCTGTTCAGCTTTCCTTGCAGACCTCTCTGCTCCCTTTTGGAGACTCCACACTGGCTTCCTAGTCCTTGAAGCCTGACTGTTTGTTTTCCCTGTGGTTCCACAAGGTACCAGCTGTCAGAAGAGCTATTTGTTTGTCATCTCTGAAATGAGAAGAGCCGTGCCAACCACTGCTACCCAAGCAAATATCCCAGAGGAGGGAGCAGGGCTGCGTCCAGGCTCTGTGTTTCCTGCTTCCACGGCAGCCTGTTCCTCTGTCCTTCCGCTGAAGGGCTCTTCAGTGCCACCTGTCAGGGCCCCTAGGTGTCTCTTATAAACACCACTTGCAATTAGTGGCCATTAGTTCCATCAGCAGCTCAACAAGAAGCAAAACCAAAATATCAGGAGTTCCATTTAATTAGAGTCCCTGCCTTCGGAGAGGGCCTCTGACAATCTCATCTTGCAAGCTCATTATTGGACCCTAGGTCAAGGGACACAGCAGTTTCATTGTGACACTGCTGTCATCACAATTGTCCCAGCACTGACCTCTCTCCCACGGGGTGACCTTTACTGCCCACTGCGACCCCAGGAGCCCATGCTGGCACCAATGCTGTCCAGCTGCCTCGGGCACAAGCATATGTCATTTTGCACTAAGGCAAAGCTTCAGGAAATTGTCCTACAGGCTGCATGTCAGATGCCCCGTGAGGACGAGGCTTCCAGGTTTGTGTGCCCACAGAGGCTTCTGAGTCAGACTGATACCTGGCAAGGAACTTCTTCCTCAGAGAGCTGGATGGCATTAAGAAGGGAGAAAGTTGTGCCACCAGCAGGCGCTGGATGTGATCACCAATATTTGGCCATACTTTAGGGGTACATTTCTCCACTTTCAAGGCTGGTGACAGCAAGCTGGAAAGCAGAAACTCTGGACTGACTTTGCAATAAATCAACTTTACTGATTTATTAAAAATTAATAACCAAGGCTGCTTGGCCTGAAAGCGACTGGCAACCTTTACCTGGGTACCTTCTGCTGTACCACTTGGAAAACTAGATAACGGCCAGTTTCCATGAAGTGCTTCTTCGTTGGGTCAAGGAGTGTCCCTACGCCAAACCCCAGCCCAGCAGGGGCAGGACAGAAATGGGGGAGCTGGAGGGTGGGGTTGCCCAGCGGTGGCTCCTCAAATCTAGGCAAGTGCTGACCACAGTGTCCACACACCAAGCTCTGTGACAAGAAGGGCACCAGGGGAAGGGCTGCAATCCATGCCCATCTCCGCCCTCCATCTGTGCTTCTTAGGCTGCTTCCAAATCGGTCTCAAGTTGAGGAAGAATAGGAACCAAGCAAGGCCTCACGTTTGCATGTGAATTCCACGCCAGCGAAAACCATTCTCAACTGAGAATTGGGAGCCAAAAATGGAAAAGAGCTTTGGATTATACAGTTAGCTTCCTGATGACGGTCTGCATTTGCAGATTAAACCAACTGCAGGTGAACAATATTTTTAAAAGAACCTGTCCTGAGCATGCACACGCTTTTCCTGTCATTATTCCCTAAACAATGCCTATAGCAACTATTCACATTGCGTTGACGTTGTGTTGGGCGTGATAAGCCATCTGGAAGGGACGTGAAAAGTATGGGAAGGTGCGTGCAGGTTCTGTGCACATCCTGCCCTGTTTTACACAAAGGACTTGAGCACGTATGGATTTCGGTGTTGGCAGGGGTCCCAGAATCAGTCCCCCACAGATGCAGAGGGGCAGTGACTACTGCACATCATTCTGGCTATAGAATTAATTTCTCCAATGCTTTATTGAGCTACCGTTGTGCATGGGGACACACACTGGCCCACAGAGCCAAGCGGAGGGACGTCACTTTGGGTTGGAAGCCGGGTGAGTCAGCGTGGTTTAACCTCACGCTATCTGGATCCCTGTATCACTGTCCCCACCATGATGGCCAGCGGTGTCCCAGAGGGAATCTGTGCCACCAGCCAGATGCAGTGGGCTGGAGCAGAGCCTCAGGAGACCAGTAACAGGCATGTGTCATGGGAGAGAAGGGAGCTGGTTTGCTGTCCCTGAGACTCAGCGTGCTTTCATCCTAGGTAACCTACTCTATCCTGACAACACATGTGAATCAGACATACGCACTGTAAAATACACCTGGGGAGGAAAAAATAGACTTGGAAACCACTAATGAACCAAAACTGGGGTTGATACTTCCATCTCAGACAAAATAGGCACAAGCAAAGACTCGGGGAAAATCTCAAACTCTCCAGAGAGAAGATGCAGATGACCTCGAAGGAGCCCTGTTTGGTGGCAGACTTTCCAGTAGCAAAAATGAAGGCCTGAATGTCTCCAGCTGCACCTTCACTGTTTGATTACTGTGATGCAGAGCATGCATGTGACAGACGTGTGCTCTGCGAACACAGTGACAGAAGGGCAGGTTCACCAAACAGTTAAAAACAGAGCATGCATTCCCAGAAGACTCTTAGTGGTGGGGGTTTTAAAGAACGCATTTTAAGGCAGAAAGAAAACCATTAGATGGGATCTCCAAAGACCCAATACAATTTTAAAAAGCAAAATAATGTCAAATCTACCTAAACATGGACTGGAGAGAAATAATAATTGTAGACAGTGAGATTTAAAATTGAGCTAAAATTCATGAAAATGTAACCTAGCGCAGATTTTTAGGTTCAAGAGTTCTAAGGGCCTTTGGTTTTCTGTTGTTTTGGTTTTTGTTTGTTTGTCTGTTTTCTTATTTGTGTTTGTATGACAAGAAAAAGGCTGATCGCTTTTCTTGCTTGGAAGTTTACTGATAGGTACTACAATTTCTGTAATAACCACCACAGGAAGGTGGGACGTGTGTTTCCAAAGGTGGGGAGTGACGGCGTCCACAGAGCAGGTCAAATCCACGCTGCGGCAAGAAGGGAGCGGAAATAAAGAGCAGAGAAGGCAGGGACATCGCTGGTGAGGTGCACCGGCCACCGCTCCACCCGAGCTCCCAGGGCCTGACAGAAACCAGAGTTCACAGCAGCGCTGACACAGCCAGGAAAAGCCACTTGACAGCTATGAGAAGATCGTACATAGTTTCAGTATTTTTTCCTTTTCTTTAGTCTTTTCTCCACTTCTTTAAGTGGTTGTGCACCTGAATGGGATTCGTTTAGGTGATTTATACACGTACGCAACCCACTTTGGTCATTTGCACCCCAGCATCACCCCTCGACCCCCTCCTCCAGTTTCACACCTCCAGGGGCTCCCATGGTCACATATCCCTCCGCTCTAACCCACCCTAACCCACCCATACCTTTCCCCTGCATCTCCTCCTCCTGTCTAGTAACAGTCTCTCTTTCCCTTCTCATCACTTTCTAGATTCTGTGTGTTAGAGGAAACAGGTGACATTTGCTTTGCTGAGTCTGGCCTGTTTCACCCAACACGACGGGCTCCAGACCCATACATTTTGCTGCACATGACAAGATTTCATTCTTCTTCATGACTAATACTCCATTGTGATATCATTATTTTTATACCAGGCAAAATAGATTTGAATAAAAGAACTATTATCACCAGAGAGAAATAGACTTACTCATAGTGACACGAGATACCAAAGGCCAGGACCATGTGAGAGCTCTAAATGGGTGTCCAGCAATATAGGTCACACTACCTGTGAAAGCCACAACTGAAAGGAACCAAAGGGGAAACACCCAAGCTCAGAATCACACTGGGAGATCTTTTAACAATCTATTTGATAAAATAACGTGAAAAATGGAATGTGGGTGGCCTCTCTGAATAAGCTGACTTTCAAAACCTGACCTGATTGACACACGGACCTTGCATTCAGGAGAATGCAGCCTTATGACAAGGATGGGTAAACTGAGGCCCAGGAAGCAGAAAAGTGGCACAAGGAGCATTGTCTTAAGTAAATAGCAGTGAGTGCTGGGAATCGGCTGCTAAGGATGAACCTGGGCCTCCTTTATGTCTGGAAATAAGTATGCGACTCTTCAGTTGTGGCCTGAGTCATAATGGAAAACAGAACACATGCTTCAAATGGGTTGTTTAAATGATGGAGTATTAACCACACCCTGCTGCTGGGTTTCACCGCGCCAGCCTGCATGGTGCACACATCCTCCGGCTTGTCTGCAACCCGCAGCGCCCATCTCCGTGCCCCTGCCCACGTCTCCTAGCCCCCCTCCAAGTCTCCCTTCTACTCTAATACCATTGTTCCCTTCCTGGGTTCCACACATGAGAGGAAACCATGGCGTGGTGTATTTCACATTACGCAGTGGCCTTCGGTTCCATCCGTCGTCCTGCAAGGGGCGTACAGTTCTCCTTTTCCACAGCAGATTAATACGCGTGTGTACACGGATAATGTGCTCTGTATCCATTCCTCCAGGCCCAAGCTCCTATGCTGATCCTACAGCATGCATCGATTCTAAATTAACAAAAACAGACCAGGGGTGCAGTTCAGTGGCAGAGGACTTATCCAGAATGCACAATGCCCTGGATTCAATCCCAGCATCTCCAAAAATGAGGAATAAATAATATAATACTATAAATAGTCTATATCAAAACACAGGAGGCTCATTTACATAAGGCTTTAAACACCAATGTTAGAAAAGAAGGTGGGAATTCAGTGAGAAAATAATCCCTCTGAAGAGACCTGAAAACAAATCATGCAAAACAGGTACATATAAGATGAAAAAACAAAAGTTAAAAATAGAAAATATAGAGACCCGATAAACCTAGGACTGTTGGTTCTTTAATAATTCTAATAGAATTAGTAACCTATGACAAGATTTATTATAAAAAGCATAAATGAAAAATGTTAGTTTTTGTTGTACCCTAAAAGCTTATGAAAAGTACTATGAATCAACTCATTAATGCATCTCAATACATTAATAATTTAAACAAGTGAAAAATGAAAAATCTCTCACCAAACAGCCAAGGGATAAATAATTCCACACTTAAGAAACTACCAAAGTATAGCAAAGATAAAATGCTTTCCAGGTTGTTAATGAAGCTCACACCACCGCGTGACAGCATCTGTCTCAAAGTTTGCATAAGATCATATAAGGAAAATTACAGTCCCGACCTTTTCTTTAAAACTTGAACGATTTATTAACGAATCTGAATGCGCATAATGCAAAATGTTAATAAATCAAGCGCAATCTGGCTTATCTCAGAAATGCACAGTGGGTTTCGCTCTGAGAAATTTCTCAAGGTGGTTTGTCACATTAATAGATTACAGAACAATCGAGATTATCTCAACAGATACAGAAAAAAGGCTTTGGATAATTTCTAACATCAGGTCATGAGAAACTCCGTGATGACCTGAGAGAATCTGGCAGAGAAGTTTGTAAACTCCACTGCAGCAGATTTCCCTCTCACGGGGGAAGAAGCAGCCCACGGTGCTCACCGCTCCCGTGTTTACCTGACCACGTCTGCTGTGCCCGATGTTTGCGGTCCTTGTGTGAGAGGTCCACGTACTTGACACACTGGAACTCTTTTCTCATCCTTTGCCTCCCTTTCCTGCTCCCTCCATCTCTTGTCCCCCTTCACACTCATGGAAAGCTCTCTCCCTACTTATCTAGCCTTTATTTTGCTGCTGGTTTGCACCTTGGGTCTCTCATGTCAGGGAACCGTGCAGCTGCTAAGTGTGTGGGTCTGCACCACCCCACGTAGCATCACGGTCTCCAGGGGCATCCAAGATCCTACAGATGACTCGGGTTTGTCCTTCTTTACGGCTGAATGGTACTGCACTTGTATTTAGCATGATGTTAAGTGCTTTAGGCTGTTCAGTAAGGCAAGAAAAATAAATGGAGACAAATCTGCTGTGGAAGCAGCAAAACTCATGTCTTCTTTGCTCTGAAGGACAACACACTCTCCTCAGTCTCCGGATGAGCAGTGGGGATGGGCGACACCACACAGGGCACTCACACATGATGAGGCTGTCTCATGTCAGGGTGCCACACTGGTGCCAGGGTGGCCTGGGGCAGGACCGTGGTTAGATGGCAGGGACAGTGTGATGTGGGGGAGGGTGCCCAGTTCCTCAGCTTGTCTCTGTGGGGTGGAGGAGAACAGGTCACTCCAAGGTGGCAACAGTCAGGACCACAGAGGGAATCAGACCCCCATCACGCTGTCTCCAGAGAATACTGTAATTAAAAATGGACAGCTGTACACAGATGAAGCACCCAAATCACTAAGGCAAATATGTTAAATTTCTGGTTACAAAATCTATGTACCAATTCTAGCAGCAACCAGCAGAAATTCAGAGTAACAAAAAAAAAGGTATTTACAAAGTTCCCAAACATAGTTACCTAGAAATAATGTGAGACCTAAAAGTATAGAAAGGTAAACATGTAATACATAAATGTTATATATGAAATGATATATACATATATAATCATATATGAAATTTGTAATATATCAGTGTAATATATACACATATTTCATAGAGAAAAATTACAAAGTTTTAGCAGAAAGTATATTTTGAAAGATTTGACGCCATGCTTTCAACTCAGCCTGAGTTAAATGAATGTCTATGCAAAACCCTTTGAAGGTTTTTCATGATGCAAAATGCTGCAGAGAAACCAATATCAAACTGAATAGAAGACTCTGCACTGAGGAACCAGAAGGCAACTTTTATTACACTAGCGGGCTGGTGGGAATCAGTTCTGAATCTCCAGCCATGAGTCTGCTTAGAGTTCAGTTTAAATAGTTTGCAAGCAGGAAATACAAGACTGACGGCATATTATTACATGATTGGTTACAAGAATTAAGTCACGTGTCATCAGGAAAGCCAGTTCTAAGTAGACTCCTGGGAAGAGGGGAGGGGTTAGAGTGGAGCAAGCAGAGGTAATGTGTCCTTGCCTGGGCCAGTCTGACCCAAGCATGAAGTCCTTGAAGCAAGTTGGAAAAATATACATTCTCCTAACTAAGGGAAAACACAAGCCTTGCAGCTGGACGCAGTCAAGCTGACCAGGAACCTCATCAGGGAGGTGCAGCTGGACACAGACCAGCTGACCCAGCAGCTCATCAGGGAGGTGCAGCTGGATGCAGACAAGGCTGACTGAATGTAGCAGGTGAACTGTGTGACAGGCAGCAGGCACACAGTCACAGGCCACTGACTGACTTGTAACTTTACGATAGAATATCTGTAAATTTGCTATTCTGTAACTGTGCTCTTACCATAGAAGATTAACTTTAAATACATAAGAAATAAAAAGCTCTGCAGATAATGCAAATGCTTCTAAAGAACAAACAATGACCTTGTGTCTTCTGGAGACTCACAGGGCATCGACACTGATGAAGGAGATGGGAACCATACTTTGCCCACACAGCTGGACTTGGGTTCCGGGGCACCTGGCCAACAAGAGGGAGGAATGTACAGATGAGGATGCAGCAGAGGAGGGGACACGTGGCGGGCAGCTGAGAGTTACTTTCTCTTCCTGAACACAGGACATCTCCGCTCACAGTCTCTGGCTGTCGCTTGTCTCGGGGTCCCACCTCACAATGGGGGAGCAGACAGACCCGGATGCACCTGTGAGATGCTTGGAGCAGTCAGACAGGGCCACACCCTCTGACAGGGTTAGAGGATGGAGATGTTTCTGCACAGATGTGCCAGGAGCTGTGTGCAGACCTGTCCTTAGTAGCAATGGAGCACTCCTCCGCCGTAAAGAAAGACAATCTTAATCATTTGAGGGAAAATGGCTGCACCAGGAGGCCATCGTGATGTTAAGTGAAATAAATCAGACACAGAATCCTAAATATCACATGGCTTTGCTCATATGGGAAACTCAAATTATAAATAAGGAGTAAAATAAAAGATAGAAAATCTGAAGTAGGGAGATTGAGCTTTCCTAAGAGGAAAGGGGAGACGCTGGGGGGAGGCAGGGAGAAGGGAGAGGGAAACAGAGTGAGGGTGCATTCTGTAGGGATACCAGCTCCACACAAGGGCTGGGAACATTGTGCGGTGCAAACACGCACCAACAAAAATAAATACAAGGAAATAGTAATGGTGGCCACAAGAGCAGAAGCATCAGGAAGGGCTGAGCACACTCCCTGGGGCGGAGGAGGGTGCAGCAGTGCCTCTTCCTCCCCCGAGCTGGCGTGGATCTCTCTGCATGGAGAAGCTGGGGTGGGCCCACCGATGCCACTCAAGTGGACGCCAGGACTTTTGCCTTCTGCAGGACCCTCCTGTCACCTTACTGGCACACCACCGACTCTAGGGCAGAAAGAATGGTGAGCCACAGCCTGTGTACTGCACTGCCTGGCCACTGGATTATGGAAGGATGAAGAGAAGGCTATACCCGGCACACGGCGCGAACCTACTTATAAAAACTCCCAATCTGCAGGCTGTGGGGGTGTGGGCCTGGAATCCAGCCTTCAGGGAGGCTGAAGCAGGAGGACCACAGGCTCAAGCCCAGCTTGGGCAATTTAGGGACTTACTGAGAACCTGCCTCAGAATAAAAAATAAAGAAAGGGCTGGGGATGTGGCTCAGTGAGCAGGCTCTGGGCTCAACGCCCAACTCTGTAAAAACAAATACAAAGCTTCAAAACTGTCAAAAATAAACGCGATAATGACTACAGAGTGAAGAAAAGCGGTCGAGGACACCAAGGGGACAGTTAATAGAAGGCACGGGTGTGGTCCAGAGGGAGCCCACCCAGAGACTTGAGGCCAGCGGAGACACGGCAGGAAGGGGCTTTGTTCTCAGTGCGCGAGTGGGTAAGAGAACGTTTGGGTCGCAGCAGAGCTTTGGGTTGTTCATTCCCGTTTTCTCCTGCTCTATTATGGGCACACATTTCAGAGTTATAAAAACTTAGACTTAAAATGAGCCTGGAAGGCATGAAGAGCAAAGACGACAGGGAGAATGAACTCGGTGGCCTACAGGAGCACTTGAGGGTCTCCTAGGATGTAGAGGAAGGAGAAACAGAGCTGAAGAGGAGCAGGGAGAAGATGCTGCACACGGCAGCCTACACGATTGTAAAAAGCAGGCGGGGGCCGGGCGTGGTGGTGGGAGCCTGTGAACCCCAGCACTGCGGGAGACTGAGGCACGGGGGTTGCAAGTTGAACTTGGTAACGTAGCAGGACCTCATCTCAAAACTGAAACTTAACGAAAGACTGAAGATGTAACTCAAAGCAAAAGTCCCAAGTTTAATCCTCGTTATTGCAAAAAAGGTACATGTAGGCGAGGGAGAAGGGGAGTTTGCCCAGGGATAAAAGGAGGAGGAAAAAATCAAGTGGGGTGTCCTCTCCACTCTCACCATCTCCTGGGAACCAGTGTCCAACGTGAACGTCCAGCCAGTTTCACAGGGAAAGGTCTCTGTCCACAAATTCGTGCATGGCACACATTTCCCATGCGTGAAGCCAACCGGGCAATACTGTGAGAATTACAATTGTCCACGAAATGCAGGATCCCTGTTGTTTATTGCAGCAGACTGACCAGCAGCCCACACTGCGGAAGTCAGCAGAGACGGCTGTGAAGACACGGACTCCCAAGGCAGAGCGACACGCGTGTTTTCCTGCAGGCCGGGTAAATTCCTCTCCCTCTTCCTGTCTCACCTGCAAGCATCTACTTCGAGGGCCTCGCCCCTCAGTCAGATGCTCCATCTCGGGAGATTTAACAACATTCACAAAGCAAATAAACAGCAAGATCAGCAGCACCTGTTCGCCTCCTATTCCCGTATTTGCTAAACAATGGCTAAATTTGTTCCATTGTTTCTGTTTTTCCCTCTGTGTTCCATGGAACACCTGGATGGTACGTGCTCCCCTCCACACAGCCATGAGTGAGAACTCAGGCGTTTGAAACTTATTAAGAATAAAGTGAACCCTCAGAGGTGTCCTCTGCTAAAGGAGAGCTGATTGCGGGCCCTCCCACCGCACCCCTCTGCGGTCAGTGTGGACAGGGAACTCAGAATCCCGGCCTGCACCTGGGCAGTGAGGTGCTCTTCAGCGCATCACCGTGGGCAGGGCTGCGGCTCTGCAGGTGGCCACTGGCCGCTTTGCTCTGTGGCCCCTCCTGCCCCTGAGGGCTTGTGCGGGGCTGTGTCCATTTCTGAATCTGAGTGGTGTTACAGGAAAAATTATTCAGTGGCATTAGCTGGAGTGCAGCAAGGTCCGATTTCTTCATATAATAAACACCTTTGCTGCAGCTGGGGTCCGGGCCTCAGCAGCGGCCTGGGGTTCGATGAGGAGGAGGTAAGCTGGGCTCCTGTGCACATGGGCGCGGAGGGGCAGGTGGGCTGCAGGATGAGAGGGCACAAGAGGAAGCCTCAGGCTTGCAGGGTTCTGGCTGAGGGTGGGCAGTGATCAGACATCACTGGGGAGCCAGGGACAAACTGGACATGAAGGGGGATCAGACTTGAAGGTCGGGGTTCCTGCAAACTGATGTAGGGGGGTCGTTTCTGATCCCGCCCGGATTTCACAAGGCGTGCACAGAACACCCTGGAGGAGGCACTGGTACTGACACACGTGTGATCAAGCAAAGCCTCTGTGTCCATCCTCTTGCCCTGGGGACAGCAGGCTTTGCTCACCCTTGGGACACGGTTGCACCCTGGTGTCCCACACTTGCTGTCCTCACCCCGGTCGTGCTCCATGCTCCACTGCATGGAATTTAACACTGTAAAGCAGACAGGCAGCAAAAATAACGACACCTGTTATTACCGGAACTCTTTTCCTGGAGATTTTATTTTGTAGAGGAGACCTGAGAATTACATTTCTGGTTTCAACACTGAGAGGCCCCTGTCTGAGGTCCTGGCAGCGCCCCCTGCAGACGGGAGAGTCCAGCGCGGGTTTGCCCAGGGAAGGTGGTCAGGCTGCGCCAGCCAGGTGAGGGTGAGAAGTGGTCCTTACTGCCTGGGAGCTAGAGGGAGTGGGGGGCACAGAGAGACAGAGATGGGGTGTAGGAGAGAGGCAGTGGCACAGACAGAGGGAGAGAGAAACAGAAACGTAGACAGATGGCGGGGGACAAAGAAACAGGGAGGGGAGAGAGACAGAGACCGCAGAGGGAGGGAGAGGGAGACAGAGAGCCCGGGGAGGGAAGGAAGAGAAAGGGAGAAAGTGGAAACTGAGGCACGGGAAAGCGAAGGGGAAGAAGAGGGTGGTCTGAGCAGGAGCCCAGGAGCCGTGCCAGGGAAAGGAGGAAGGCGAGACGGGGGCGAGAAGTGGGCCTCTTAGAGTGTGGCTGTGTGTGCTGGGGTTTGCAACTGCACTGGGAAAGTGTCTCCTGTGACCCAACATGTAGTGGGGGTGCCGCTCTGTGGTGCCGAGTGATAATTTGATACGTGTATGCATCAGGCAGGGGTCAAATCGAGGACATGTTTGTCCATCGTCCTGAATACCAGCTGCATCTTTGTGGGGGGCACTCAGTGTCCCTCCTCCTGCGGACCCTTAGGGATGCACCATGTAACCATGGCAGCCCTGTGCCACAGGGCACTGGCTCCTTCCCGGATCCAACCCGGGTGTGGGGACACTGTGGGGGGCCTCAGGGCCTGAGCCACAGGGGAATCCACTTCCCCTCTTCATGGAGGTTTCGGGAAGTTCAGACAGCTCCCTAATGCCCCTGGAGCTGGCTATTCTGGGGAACTGGGCGGGGATGGGACGGGGACCAGGCTGTGCCCGGCAGACAGGATGCAGGGATCAGCCGACACCCATTTACGGCCAGGCAGGCTGAACAGGACACAGCTGTCCAGAGGCTGTGACCATTAGCCAAGACTCCTGGTGCTCCTTGCTATGGCAAAGCCTCAGCAGTAGTAACAGCACTGACACTCACGGACCGTGACACACAGGCGGGCATCGGCTGTAATTCTGGTATTATAATTCTTGTTGGTTGAAATTTTACCTAAATTTTAATTTTAAAAGATTTAAATGGGTTAAGTCTCTCTTTTTAACTTTTGAAAAGTTATCATTTGTGGTGCCACACAAAACTTAGTTCAAAGTAAGATCTTGCCAATTACACACACACACACATGCACACACATGTGCACATACACACGTACACTACTTTTCAAGCACTGTTTTACAAAATTTGGACCTTCTAGGAAGAGAAGACTTTTTTTCTCTCCTAGAAAACAAACACACAGAGAGACCTAATAGCTTCTTTTATCCCTGTGGAACCTGAAAAAATATTTTCTGCAAATCCAGGTCTCAAATTAAATGGCCAGCATCACATGTCATGGAATATTCTTGCAGCTGTTACCCAGGCTGTAACTCGTATCATCTGGTACCCACGCGGCTCTTCTCAGGATCTGCCGCTGCCCACAGGCGGGTCACTTCTGTTTAGGGTCAGGTCCCACCTCAGACCTCACTTGCCTACCTAACAATGTGAAACGGAAACAAACGGCTGGACCGAGTTCTTCCAGCGCGTGCGTAGGGAGCGCTCAGAGCCAGCAGTGAGGGCTCAGGATCGGCTTTCCTGTGTCTTACGCAGCTCACAGAGGTGCATCCACGCTGGGACATTAGCTGCACAAGCCACCATGAGGGTTGTCTACTTCTGCTAGGTGGTTGATGCATTGTGTCAGCCTAAGAAGTTTACAAGAGACTCAGCAGGGAGCCATGGCTCTTGCTTTGTAAATATCTTCTTATGCAAGAGGACCAGTAAGGAGATTTTTGCAAGGGGTGCACCAGCTGTGAGGGGGGGTGGCCTGTGTGTAACACACGGAACCCCCTTTTGCTCTGGCTGCTTTTCCTGGCTGCTGCCCTGAAGTGTTGCCCCTGAGTCCTGCCACCCTACCGTGGAGCCAGCTGATTATGGACTGAAACCTCCACACACTGTGAGCTAAATAAGCCTTTTTTCCTTCATTTTGAATGTCAGGTATTTTGTCCCAGCAATGAAGGAAAAGTAACCAAGGCTACTTCAAAGCCAAGATCAGCCTCTGACATAAAGGGCTGAGCTCCCACGCTTTGGAGGTGTCTTCATGGTGACCTAGCAGGGATCCCTGCCATGTGTCCCCAGTATACTGCAAGGTGTTACAGAGCACAGTGAAAAGACAGGAGACAAACTGGTTATCAGGGATGGGCAGTTGTTCTCAGGGGACAGAAGGCCACATGGCAGCCAGAACCTCGGTATTTACTGATCACATTCATCTAGAGGAACATGGTGAGGGTTGTGGCTGGACCCACTGGGTAAGTGGCCGACAGGCAGGGCTTGTAAAGGAGGAACAAAGCGCTCTTGTGAAAGGGATGGGGCAGTCGGACGCAAGGTGTGGCTAACAAGCACCCTGCCTGGTAGACAGCTCTGGGAAGGGGTGTTCTCTGGGGTCTCGTAGGCCTCGCAGAGACTCATCTCACACCTCAGCCCCACAGTCACGCGCCCACCTCTCCGGGCCCAGCTGTGGCTGTTGTCGAGGAGCAGTGTGAGCCCAGTGCCACCAGCTTGGTGTCACACAGATGCACACACCCGCGGCTGGGCTCTCCAGTTACACCCAAAGCCAGGTTAGGGGATTCACCTCTGCATGGCCCGTGCTGCTTGCCAATGTCACATTTGGGTAGGATGACAGGGTGGTCCTCTGTAGTGACCCAACACTTGTGAGAGAGGTAAGGACCCCAAGATGCCCAGAGACAGACTCGTGACCCTGGCATCCACCGGACCACAGTGCTGGGTGGGCTAGTGACATCACTGGGCGAAGGACACTGCCCAAGGTGGAGGTGATGCCACTCACTGGACAGATGCCAGGTGCTGTGGCTTGAGGGTCACCCCCAGCTCCTGTGCTGGGAGTGTGCTCCCCACTGTGGAAGAATCAGGGTGTTAGAACCTTTACATGGGCTCAGGGAAGGTAGTTAGACCGGAAGAGTACCTCTCAGGAAGCGAGTCCTGCTGTGTCCAGGACGGCCAGAGTGGGTGCAGTGAGTTTATTCTCCAGAGGATGGTTATGGGATGATCCTGGCACCTCTACAGCCTTGGGCTGCTTGTTGCCATGGTGTCTCCCTCCTGCGGGGCTTTCCTGCGGTGTTGACATCTGCCATGCTGAGATGGAACCAGAAAACCTTTGCCCAGGGCTCCCTGGATGGGTCCACCTCATCATGGAGTTGCAGTTGCCAAAACTGTCATCCCAGCAGGCCTCTTTTCTTTATGTGTCACCCAGACTCTGGCATTTTGCCATAGCAACAGCAACTAGGCTGGGACATGGTATCACCCCTGGATGACGAGCCCGTGATGATGCATCTGATCTGATGATACTGCTGTTCACCGGAGAGGTGACGATATCCTTTGCTGACTCACAAAACACCAGGAAAGGGTGGACTGAGGGGGAGCTCTTGAGTTAGCGGTGCTTTTGAGGTATACAGGTGAATAGCTTGAGGAGTCAGCTGGTGTCTATCACAGTGTTGGCTTGGGAGTCAGACTAACGCTTTTTGAATTCTGACTTCACTGCTTTGGATAAGTCACATCTTCGTGCCACGGGCTCTTTATGTGTCAAATCCTTTCATCAGTAACTATGCAACTCTCACTGAATAGTCACCAGAACCAAATGAAATCAAGCATAGGATGTGCAAGACATGTCTTGGTCACATACAAGCTGGCATTAGGTGTATGGACCTGTGTTCCAAGGAAAGGCCTAGAGAATGTGGGACTGGGTCCTCCCCTCCCACCCCCTGCACCCTACACCAGTCTCCCCCTCCATCGCTCAGCCATGGGGACCTCTCCAGCTGAAGCCATCAATGACTTCTGTCCCCACAAGTCGAGTGGACTTGGGATTCGAGTGGGCTGGAGGATTTGGGAATGTGGGGTTGCTGAAGAGGAGGTCACATGCAGACAGCATTCCTGAGAGAGGGGGAGAGAGAGAGGGACAGAGAAAGACAGAGAGGAACTGTGACAGTGACCGACTGGGTGGAAGAATATGCTCATTAATGACAGCAGAAAGAAAGGCCAGGCACATGTAGGAAATCAGAGAGGATGGGGAGTGGAAGGGCTGGGGAGACAGGGATTTGCCCGAAAGGACAGTGCTCTTCTGTGTGACACTGCATGGAAGGCACAGGCTCGAAGTGACTAATACCCCTTCGACTTGGGGTGGCAGTGAGGGGAGGCCTCCCAACACCATTGAGTGACGGGGAGGGGTGGGGCAGAAGGAGGGGAGGTAGGGAGAGAACCCAGGCCCAGACAAGCCCACAGCAAGGTCCAGTTCCGAGGGAGAAAAACGCGCAGGCTGGAGAGGGAGCAGTGTTGTGTGGTGTCACAGAGGAGGCGCAGTTGGCAGGGTATTGGGGCATTTTCACACTGCTGAGATCCACACAGGAAAGTTTTTGTGCTCCTCCGCATGTCCCAAGGACCCTGCAGTGAGTACGCACGGCCTCCTCTCATCAGAAAATGTACTTTAAAAGCAGCAGGTGTGACGGTGCCCAATCTGGACAGTCAGAGTCACAGAATCATGGCTGTGCCAGCCTTTGGGGATTGAGTGAGTCAAAGCCCAGGGCTGACCTTGGTCCTTCTGGCCTCCGGTCTTCAGAAATCAGCTCAGAGCCCCCTGAGCTACAGGAATTACTGGAGGAATTTGCTGCTCTTATTTTTTTTATTCTGTACCACAGAGGGAAAATACTAATGATTCTAAAGATCAGGAACTTGGTAGCTCACCTCTCTCTACAGTGCCAACTATAGCCTAGGCACAGAACGACCGTTGAACGAATATTTGCTGAAACGCATTACAAGGCGATTTTTCAGAAAAAGAAAAACCAAGCCGATCGTGTAGACAGAGGTAAAATGAGCACCTGGGGAAGGATTTATTTTGCTCTCACGATGGGAGAAAAGAACGGATGTTACAACCCCTTCAAAGCAAAAGTCAAAACAAAATTTTTATCTCATAAGGCAATGTTGAGGCGAATTGGAAATGAAGACAAGAATGGTTTTTGCTGACAGAGAAGATCAACCGAAGCCTCCAGCAGGTAGAGCAGGGTTTCTGTAACTGTCATTCACCTGCAATTTACAGACTTTCAGAAGAACCGGGAGGTGATGGTTAGAGCTGGGATCTGATGACCAGGAGGCCAGGCCGTAGCCATGCAGATTCAAGCAAAACATGGCAATTCTTACCTGCAGATGAATGAGTCATTGGCGTCGTCTTGTCATGCAGAGGAGTGAGGACATTAATCACCAGAAATAACTTTCTGTCAGGAATCGGGTACAAGAGAACCAACAGAGCCCAGCGTGGAGCCGAATCGCTGTGTCTGCAGCCGGCTCTGTGCAGCCCCAGGGGCTGGGCTCTGTCCTTGGGGCCGCGGGAAGCGGTTTCAGGGCAAACTCTGCCCTGAGGATTTTTACGGCCTGCTGTGAGCATCTCTGTTCGGAGCAGGCTTATCTGCGGCTCAGAGACTCCAGACTTGTGCCTTACATTTGTTTGATTTCACAGGCAGTAACAGTCGTGGCCTCCACTTCCTGAGTGCTTCCTTTACAAGCCAAAACAAGCCCCAGCCGCATCCTCACAGCTGCCAGAGCAGCCCTAGCGAGGAGCCCGGCCCTGCAGAGATACTGGGCTGCCTGCCTGATGACCTGGCAAGGTGTCCACGGGAGGCTGCGGCTGGCAGCTGCACTCAATAGCATGGCTGATCTGGGCCTGCTCACCACCAGCCTCCTGTTTGTTCTGCTGGGGGGGAAGGCTCTTTGCAGGTGAGGAAGGCAGTGAGTCTTTGAGTTCCTTTATAGATTCAATTTTATAACTGATTGAAATGAGTGCATTTCAGTGGCACCTTATTTAAAATGCCAAAATATTAAGAGCTTTTATTCATTCATTATATGACCCAAAAGTGTCAGGCAGTGGGCTAGTGTCTCCATGCATAATATTCCAGGTCAGAGAATTTAGGGTCTATCCACTCGCCCATTCACTTACTTCTAAGTCACCCAAGCATCCAATCTTCTGTCCACTATTCATCCATCTACCCACCCATCATCCACCATCCATGTATCCATCCATTTACCAACCTATCTACCGTCCCTCCATCCATCATGCATGCATCCACCCGTTTACTTACATCCATCTACTCATCCACACATCCACACATCATCCATCTATCCATCCATTCATGTATCTATTCATTCTTCTATCTACTCATATACCCACCAACCTACCTACCATCCGCCCACCAATCTACCCATCCATCTATTCAACTATCCATCCACTCACCACTCACCTGTCCACCCACCACTCACCATCCATTCATCCATCGATCCATCCATCCAGCCATCCACCTGTCTTCCCAGAAAATCATTGCCATCCATAAATACCTTTCTTCCCCTTTCCTTCACCTATTAGGATGATATCATAGGGGTAGGGAAAAAGTATTTTCCTGTCTATCATGATGGTGGCCAACATCCCTCTAACCAAAGGGAAGCCAACAAGAAGACAGAATATCAAATTTATTTGATCATAGTTTTACAGCGATGAAGAATTAAAGACCTAGGGTGAATTATTTATCTTTATGCCTAGGTCAGGAGAAGCATAAGAGAGCCATGCAAAAATCAGCTTGGAACAAGTGTGTGATTCAACAGCGGTAAACGGAGAGGCAGCCCAGGGAGCTCAGGCTGCTCAGCTCCTCCCTAGCATCTGTGCAGCGGGCTTTGCTTCTGGGTGAGGGAGGCAGAATCTCCGTAGAGCAGAGGTCTATGAACTACAATCAAACAAGATAGGTCAGAGTGTGTCTTTATGACCAGCTCTTACACAGAGCTGGGGGAACTTCGATAACATTTTTGGATTTTATGATTGGCTCTATAAAAAGGGTTCTGGTGTCTGTGACCTGTAACTTCAGGCCTCTGTGGCTTGCTAAGGGAGAGGCCAGAGACTTCACTTTGGATATCACAGCTGAGCCTCAGTAAATTCACACTGAGTTCTGCATGCCTTTGTGTTGCATGTGTCTCCTGCAAGGATGTGTGTTTAAAACACTGGATTTTGTCCCTTACTGATAGCTTTTTCCAGCTTAGTTTTCAGCCCCGAGCCACTGACCTTGAGTAGAGGGAAGGCTGGCACCACAGGACACCTGTCCCATTGTCCGTGGGTGGGGGGCTTCCTGGCACCTGGAGAGTGGAGACCAGCGATGCTGCTTCCCAGCCCTGCACCTTGCAGGCACAAGACAGCCCTACACAGTGACTGGGACTCTTCCGGGACAAGATGTCAACAGCACAGAGGCTGAGATGCTGTGGGCTGGCAGCTATGACAGATCTTTGAGAGTAACCTTGTTGAGCTAACAGTTATCTGTTGGAAGTTGCACCCAATGGAAGTGCACCGTCTGATGAGCCCTGAGCCGACCATCCAGCCCTTGCACTGTGACCCCATTGCAGCGGTGAAATGCTTACCATTCCCTAGGACACACACTGTCTTCTCCTTTCCCTGCGAGCCCCGTTTCCCAGGCAAGTGCTGATGCGACTGTGACCTTGATAGCTTAGTGTTTCCACACTAGAATGCCACAGAATGTTCTCTTCTGTGCTCGGCTCTTCTTGCTCATATCAGGCATTTGAGATTGAGCTACAGAGGCACAAGCATCGACATTTATTCATGATCATTGCCGAGTAGCATTCCATTGTGTGACTGTAACCCACACCTTTATGAAACCCGTCCTCCAGCTAATGGACATTGGAACCATTTTTAGTTTTGCAAATACCATCGTAGAATCAGTTTGTGGACACAGGTTTGCATTTCTCTTCACCGATACCTAGGAGTAGAATTGTTGGGCCTAAGGTAGATGGAAACACACGGGAGGCTGCCAAGTGACCAGACAAAGTGATGCCCTATTTTATGCTCTAACTTGCAATGTGTGAGAGTCCGTGGCATGGCCTGCTGTGCCCACGGAGGGCTCTCATGGCAGTCGGTAGTGGGCTCAGCAGAAGCTGAACTGGGGCAAGAACAGTATTGGCGGTTCCTAGTGAAGTCAGCTCTCCCCACCCCTCCTTCCAGAGACAGGGCCAAGGGCACTTCCTTTCCTCTCCATGAAGAGCTGACAGTTTGAGCTTTGCTTCTTTGTGGCCGTGTGCCTCGCTCAGTGAGCCTGTAGAGCCCTGTGACACGGAGCCGGAGGGGTGCACATGCATGTTCTGTGTCGGTGAAAGCCAGGAAATAAAGTGGAGGGCTGGGAGATGGAGACTTTGAGAACACGCCCAGGGAGGAGGGGATCAGGCTGCGCTGCTCACGCAGGTGAGGCTGGCTGCGCTGCCGCCCTCCAGGCTGTGCTGACTGGAGGAGACACTGACAGATACAAACTATCTGGGGGCAGGGCCCGTGGCTCCCTTCCTGGGGACTTCATGCCAACCCAAGATGTGCAGGTGGCCGCTCCCGTGCATCCCGCTCTGCCGTGGGAGACTCCCCCTGATGGCATGTAGCTAACAGTAGGTTTTAAACTGACTTGCGTGGGCTAACTGCTCTTCTTAAGGACAGGTGAGGAAGCTGGATGTGGGCATGGCAGGATCCTAATCAAGGCCGTGAGTCTGCAGGCCTGTGGCCGTGTGACCGGGCGCGAGCTTTCTGCCGTGCTCTGGCCCAGCCTGTTCCTCCCTGCAGCATCCCCATGTGGCTCTCACTAAGGAGAAAGACTGTCCTGACGTTGGGGGCTCCACAGTCACACCTACCTAACCTGCTGTGGCTGGCTTCTGCCCCCCACAGGCCCTTCTGTGGCAGGGCTCTGGCTCCGTTCCACCCGTCCCCAGTTTCACCAGCTGTCCTTTTGTTCACCCAGTAAGGTTCGTCCCTCGGTGTCCTTTCTGATCTCTTTGTGTCTTTTTGCTCAGTGGTCCTAAGGGAAAGTCTGATGTTGGTAATCTCCTGTGACTTATTAGAAATGAACTCATAAGTGAAGTAAGTCAGACCCACATGTGGGTGCCTTGCATGGCCTCGCCAGCGTGAGAAGCTGAACAAGTGGGGCCCAATACACACGATTAATACTGTGAACTGGGAAGAAACTGTTCAAAAGGAAAAAGAATCTGTGATGGGGGAGGGGGAAAGGAAGGAGGGAAAATTATATGTAAACACGATAGCTGTTAGATACACTGCCAGTTCATACTGCTTAGTTCACCTTTGTGTTAATATCATTCTGACAACGTCTCGTGCTCATGTGTTGTATCCAAGTACTCTGAAGATCACAATATACAGTGTATTAATTATAGCTATTCTCATCTTGTTCGGAAATTCTGCTTTTCCTTCTTTTGATAATAATTTTTTTAAAAAGAAATGAACTCATTGCACAGCCTCCTGTATGCTATACAGAAGTGGAAACTTTCCATTACAGCAGAGTTTAACAAATTCACAATAATGGAACTATGAGAGTGCCCCATTATCCAGGCGGGATGTGTTCTAAGATTCCCAGCATGCGCCTGGAACCGTGCAAGGATGGCCAGTCTATACAAACTGTGCGGATTGCTGTACACTCGCACGGATAATAAAGACTAACATATAAGCTAACAACAGCTAATACAACCATTATAATGGCATGCTGCAGTGACACTTACGTGAATGTAGAAAGACAGGGCATGGACAGTGGAGGCAGCGCTGCACAGGGCGCCCTGGGCAGCTGGAGGGAGATGGCGAGTCTATTTAGGAAGTTGTTCTGCTCTACATCTAGACGTCCCCCTAAAGCCTCATGTGCTCATGGGAAGAGACTGGACCAGGGAGGTGCTGAGGCTAACTGGCTCTTGGGAGGGAGTCTGGATGGAGTGGGCAGGCCCGGTGGGCATGACTCGGAAGGTTTATCTCTTCTTGGCTCTCTTCCTTTACTGTACTTCCTGTCCGCTATGCCACCGGCAGCTTTTCCTCCCCCATTCCCCTCCGCCATGCTGTCCTGCTTGGATCCAGTGGCCCATGGGCTGAAAATGTGAGCCATAATAAGCCTCTCCTCTTTTAAGATACAGCTGTCAGATATTTTGTCCCAGTAAATAAGACAGGAGTCACGGAGGCTTTCCAGAGGAAGCCAGGACCACAGCCCTGGTAAGAAATATCCTATAAAGAAGAGAGAGGGTAGACTGCTTCACACCCAGGAAACCGCCAGGAGAGAGAGAGCACAGAACAGTGGTGGAAATGAAATATTGAATTTTCTTACACAGCAAATATTAGAAGCAGTATAGTCCACACCAAAGTTGGGCCAGCACTGTCTGTGCTAGAGGCTGCAGCCCAGGGTCACCCCGAGCAGGAAAGGTGACCATTCGGACTGAGTGGGTGCTTCGGCTGGCACCCGTGCACTGGACTACAGAGACTTAGAGAAAGCTGTTTGTTTGCTGTGTCAATTGTAGGTTGAAAATACGTTGAAATGACAATATGTTGGACATACCGATTTAAATAAAATACATCATTAAAATCAGTTTTATCTGTTTCTCTCTTATCTTTCTCAGCGTGACCACTAGAAACTGAAACGCTGTCTGTGGTCTGCATCTGTCTTCAGCAGGGGGCGCTGGGCTGGGAATTCTGAAGGGCTCTGAACGCCATCATCAGGCATGTGAATGGTGCACAGAGTAAATGGAAGTGATGTACTCAGACCAGTGGGCTGGGGCTTTAGAAGGGTAATAAATATCTCCTGTTTGCCTGAGTCTTGAATCAATGGAGAGTTAGGAGCAAAAATCAGACAGGTGAAAATAAATATGGTATTTTTATTGCCAGTAATAACTGGCTTCGAGAATAGAACTTTCAGTCAATGGTTGCAACAGGTTTGCTGGTCATTTGCCAAAGAATTCACTCCACCAGGCAGAGATTGGCACAAGGAAAATGCAGGGTGCCCTTTGGGCAGACTTCTCCCGCAACATGTCATGAAATGATGGTTGCCAGGGGCGGAAGATCCCAAAGGGTGGAGAGAGGGGGCCCAGGGGGTCCCTTCCTATGCGCTTATCACTCAGCTGACTGTTCCTCCTGTTATGGTTTTCATCTAAAATACCCGCCAAGCCTCATGTGCATGGAGGTGCACAGGTGGGTCACTGAGATATGGCCTGGAAGGGTGTGTGCTTGTCCCTGGCTCTTCCCTGCCCTCTGTACTTCTGGGTGAGCACCTTCCCTCCACCATGTCCGTCCACCATGCTGTTTCTGCCTTGGATGAACCATGGATGAACCCACTGGAACTTGTAAACCAAGTAAACCTCTCCTTCGGGAGAGGGACTTCCTTTTGTCCTAGTTATGGGAAAGGGATTAATCTATTTTTCTCTTCTGGAATGAGTGAGGCAGGGATTGAGAGAAGCCAGAAGATGGGCTGTGCTCGAGGTTCAAGTGTTACTCCTGGCAGCTCTTCCAGGATCATGTGTATGCATCCTCTGGCTGCCGTAACAAATGATCAGACTTGATGGCTTGAAACTGTATGTTTTGCTACCCCCCCCCCGCCCCGGTCCTGTAGACCAGTTCAGGATGGCTCAGCTACGTTCCCCACCGTGAATCTCAGAAGGCTGGAATCAAGGTGTCAGCTGGACCAGGTTTGAACCTGAATGTTTCAGGCTGTTTCAGATCACGGGCAGAATCGGCTACTTGCTGCTGTGGGACAGAGATGCCTGTTCCCCTCCTGGCCTTCTGCCATGGCCCCACGGGGTCCAAGGTGCCTCCGGAATCTTTGACGTGGATTCCACATCTCAGAGCCAACAGTGCCACATTGGCTCCTTCTTGTGCTTGGAATCTTTGTGACTTCCTCTTTGCCAGCTTCTCTTTTGGTGCCTTTTCCTCCACTCAACGAACAATCTCCTCTGTTCAAGGACTCAGGTGATTAGATTAATCCCACTGAAATAATCAGAGACCATCATCCTATCCGAAGGTTCATAACCACAGTCATGTATAGAAGTCTCCTTCACCCTTTCTGGTCACCTCTTTACACACTTGGGGTTGGGATGTGCCTGTCTCCTGGGAGACTTTATTCCGTCAATCACAGATAGTAAACCAAACCCAGGCATCAGCACACATCCAATAGTTGCAATCAGGCTAGGTGCTCAGTAAGCGCTCAATAAATACAAGGTATTATTTTCACAAAAAGCAGCGATCCACCTAATTAACAAGCCACCAATACACAAGAGCAGCACCAAGGTGAGAGGTTAACTCCCACAGAGCTCAGAGGGATGGCAGTTGAAGGCCTGGCAGCGTGAATCCGGGCCCCAGCAGAAATGCTGGTCCTCACATGTTCTTCTGTTCCCCACCTGCCAGGCATTGCCAAATTTCTAGATTTCCAGGCAGTGTGCCATGATTTGCTATTTCCAGGAACCCACTGAATCAGCCGGCATTCTGTTTGGGGAGATTCCTTGTTCAAGCATTTGTCAATAAGCCTGTAGGCGATGGCTAAATAGAGGATGGTGTATGGGTAGCACCAAAGGCACGTTACTGCCAACACGGCCTTCCTCATGTACCCGTCTGGCACCATCAGTAACAGCCAGAGCAGCTGGCCACAGTGATCTCTACCCTCACAGCAGCCCCAGGAGGAGACCCCAGCATGGGCCAGGATTTCTGTCCACACTCCTTCCTGCCCGGGGTCCAGCTGGGGTGGCTCTGCCTATGCCACCTGGCAGGGTGTACTGTGAGACATGTCTTTCTCTATGCAGAAGAAAGGAGCCCAGCAGTGGAGCCCCAGCCACACCTCGGGATTTCCGGGGTCCATGTGAAGCCCAGACCTGCTGCATGGTGGAGTCTCCTGGGCCCTGGTCCTCTTGGCCAATCCCAGTGGCTTTCACCATCCAGCAAATAGACTGCAGCCTTATGTTAGCAGCTCTGTTTACAAGGAATATTCTTGGAATAGCCATGAATACAATGATAAACATTTTTATTGTGTGTTTTATTTGATTGGATGCTTTGATGACAAAACTATACACATTTTGAATGTTTCCTGGGTTCCTATTCTCTCATTGCCATGTTCTGATTTTATTTGTGAGTACACACACACACACACACACACACACACACACACACAATGAAGAACATACATGCAGTGTTCAGGTGTAGCCTGAGTCATTCATTTGAAACACTTACCTGCCCCTCACCCACCCAGCCTGTTGCTCAGCAGCCTCCTCTGATACCCCATTGCTGCCAGGCTTGATCACATGACCTGCTTTGGCCAGTAAATGCAAGGGGAAGTGATGTAGCTTACATCCTGCGGAAGTGTCACCTGGTCCTCCCCTTTTCACTGGGTATACAGTTCTGAGGCGGGAGGTCTGCATGGGAGGCTGCTTCCACATGAGTGGAGAAACACGGAGAAGCCAAAGCCAAGCCATTGAAAATCCTTAAAATTCAGACTCAGGGACTGCTTGTTACCAGGACATGGTAAGTTCCATCAGGAATACCTGCAGTTACTCAGTCCCAAGACTTGTCACTTGAGAGCTCCCTGGTGTGGGGCAGCACTTCGCTGCCCAGCAGTACTGGACAGCAGGCCCAGCACATTCTCCCAGTGCTAGGAGGACCGCGTTCTCCTAACTCATCCAAGGAACCCTAGCGCTGCTGCCATGAGTGGGACCGGATATAGAAACAAAAGGGACATAAGCCATGGCCCTAATCCCATCTGACTGGTGTCCTCAGAAGACAGCAGAGCTGGCAGGAGCCATCAGGCACAGAGGAAAGGTCATGAGGGAACAGGGCAGGGCGAGGGCGGATCCTGCAGAGAACGCAGCCCGGCAGCTCCTCAGTCTTGAACTTCCAGTCCTGAGAACTGGGAGAGAATCCAGCATCCACGTTTAACCCATCCTGGTGCTCTGCATGGCACCAGAAAGGGCTGTAGAGGCAGGGAGGTCTCCAGATTCTGGGAGGTGAGGGAAGGACTGGTCACCCTCAGGCGCTGCGTAGGGTGTGAGAGGCAGGAAGGAGCTCTTCCTGGTGGAGAAGTGAGCCAGTGGGGGGTGCGGAGCCCTCCTGAGGAAGGGCTGACCTTGGAAGAGGAATGGCGAGATGCTGGGCTTGCCCGCCTGCACAGAGAGGAAAGCTGGGGAGCTGGGAGCCCTCAGCCCTTCCCAGTGCAGGCTGCAGAGCTGGTGCGTTTTGTGGCTCAGACCTGCTGAGGGCTCCCACCTGATTCCCCATGAGACTCGACCTCTGGCAGAAGGAAGGCAGCACCGCCACCCTGTGCCCTGTGCAGGGAGGGAGGAGGCTGAGCTGTGGCCGCAGGCTGGGGACAGGTGTGACCGAGGTGCGCGGCTCTGGTCCAGCGGCAGTAAGGACTCCCACGGGCTGGGTGACAGCAACAGCAAAAAGATGTCTCCTCAGGTGCTGGGGCAGAAGCCACAGGTTTGTCCTTCTGAGACCACTGTCCCCCTTGGTCCCCCCTTGTTGGTCATCCTGTGTGCCTCCGCTCTAATCACCCTTTAAGGACACCAGGCACAGTGGATCAGGGCCAGCCCCATGACCTCTCTCTACCTTCATTCCTCTGAAGCCACATCTTGAGTCACTGCAGGTCGTGGCTTCAGTGCAGGACCATGAAGGACAGAAGCCAGCTCCAGCAGTCACTCTGTGCCTTGACATGTCTCCTGCTGGGTTGTCCAGCTGTCTTCCAGGGCCGAGGAAAATCAGGAAGCCACTGTCACAGAGGTCGTGGCTAAAAGAGAAGTCACACAGGTGGGCCCAGTTCTGCACAGCTGTGTCGGTCTGTCTTGGTCCCCTCTACGCTTTGGGGTTTGTTTCTGCAGCCTGAGCACCTACCATGACTTCTAAGATACACACACTGGGAACCCAGGGGCTGCCTGGCCAAACTCTAGCTCTGGGTGTCCTCACCATTAAGAGGAAGGGCTTTCCCGGGGAGCACTGGTGTGGAAGTCAAGTCAGAAGGAGCCGGTCTTCCCCAGGGCCAGACTCATGCAGGTCGGATGTGCTGGGTCCACCAGGCCAGCAAAGAGAGAGCTAGAGGTAACCGCTTCCCAGAGACCTTCGGATGGCTGGAGGGCCTGATGGGGAGACAGGCAGAGGACCCCAGCTCTAGGAAGGGGAGGGATGGTGGGCGGCAGCTACTTTCCATAGGAGCTGGAGGGAAGATACAGGACAAAGAGATTTCACTTAAGATGAAAGGTTCGCACTTCATTTCTAAATGTTAAGAAGTTGCTTGCTTGAAAACATTTAAGAGTGGAGCTAATTAAGGATTAAAGTCCTTGAGAAGGAGTAAGAGAAATAAAAGGCAGGGAAGTGTAAGGGATTAACACCAGAGTCTCTGCTCTCAACCAATTAAGAGCAAGAACAAAAGCGCAGGGAGAGGGGTGGCCCCCATGGGTGGGGTGGGAGGTGGAGGGTGGGCTGCACATGATCCCCAGGACCCGGCTCAGCAGGCTTCTCCTCGGGGCTAGCAGCTGGGGTGGGAGGATGGGGGATGGGTGCGGTGGGGATGCAGGGGTGAGGTGGAGGGTGGGTGGCACTCTCCACAGTGCACCACTGCAGGGTCTCCTGAGCTCCGTTCCTCACTGGGTGAGATGAGACATCGGCTGCGGCAAGGGGGGCTCCTCTCCTCCAGCCCCCTCCCCGCACTCCCTGCACCCCTGCCTCTCTCCTGCTCCATGTTACTCCCTGGTCATCTGCTGAGCCTCTCGCACCTCAACCTCAATCCATGCAGCCCAGGAAAAGGCTTTGTTTGGGGGAAATGAAGTTGGGAGAGGAGATGGGACCAGGCAGGTGCATCAGTGGTGGACGCTGAGGTCAGGGATCTCACATGGCCCTCAACCTGCCTCGGGGCTGCAGGATTCCAGTGTGTCACCCACACGTCTCAGGAGCAGGTGATGCTCTGCCTGGCTCTGTTCAGTGTGGCTGCTGAGGACAAAAGTCTGGGTCTTCCCAATTCTATATGCTGAAGCCTTAGCCCTGAGTGGGATGGGATGGAAAGTGGAGATTTGGGGAGAGAATTACACTTAGGTGAGGTCACAGATGTGGGCCTCTGTGATGGGATCAGTGCGCTTCTAAGAAGAGACACCAGGGACCTCCACACTATCACCACCACCACCACCACCACCACCACCACCAGAGACTTCGGGAGGCTGCCAGCTACAGCCTGGCCCCTGGCTTCCTGGCCTTGAACTTCACTGTCTAAAGGACTTGAACGATGGAATTTCTGTTACTCAGTCTAGCTAGTCTGCAGCACTTTTACTGGCAGCTCAAGCTGACTAATAAAATAGCTCGTCATTAAAATAAGAGTAAAGCTAAAGCAGGAGACCTCCAAGTGCTTAATTCTGTCCTGGTATGTTTGTTACTCGTGGTGATCTTTGGTTCTGAGCCTGGCAGGTTTATTTTTTTTCCTCATTCTACTTTTTCTATATCTTGTAAATATTTACTATAATGAATATATTTTTAAATAAAGACAAGTAAATGTTTTCATGTATTATTTGAGAAGTTAGACGACGGTGAATGAAGATCTGTCTGTACCGGCCAACTGAAAGGCTGTTGCTTTTGAAATTGCACACTAATTTTAGGGCTCTGCTTATTGGTAGAGAAGCCTACAGGGAAAGTGTTTATGCTGCATAGACTTTGTGTGATCAAGGAATGCATAAAATTCTGCTAGCCAGAAACCCAGAGTTGCCTCCCAGCAGGAATCTGTGAGCAGCTGATGTCAGGTTAGCTCAACAGCTCTCGCCTGACCATGGCTGCAGGGAAGAAACAGAAACTGCTCTCAGAGGTCCTTCTGATATGCGCCCCTTCTAGGAAGGCGGAGGAGGCGAAACGGTTTCTCTGATGCAGCACAGGAAGTTTGGCACAAATTATAAGAGGGTTTATAGTCTCCGAGTAAAATGTTTCCTAATGGTCTACTTTACCCATGGACAAGCTTTGAGCGGCTGGGAGGATGAGCAGTTATCTCGGATGATCTCTCGGAAAACATCAAGAGCCCCAGTGAGCAATCTTTGCAGAGAATGTTATAGGTATTTCAGGCTGGAAGACCTGGAAATCGGCCAGTGAGACGGCAGCCTCCCGTTTCCAGACTCCATGTGGACAGTGAGGCCCTCTGGACGTGTCATCTGTCTCCCGGGCTTCCCGAAGGGCTGCAGCGCAGAAGCATGTGACCTTGGCTTCTTCAGGGCAGGGGACTGAGGCAGGGTCATGGAGGATGCGGGTTCTTAGGTACTGTGCTGAGCTCTTGGGGACTCTGCTTCCTGAGCAGCAAATTCCTCTCCTGTTGCTGATGGGGACTGCCGGAAACTCCCACCCACCCGCACCTGCCTCGCTGTGCTGAAGATTAACATTTAGGAGGTCAGAGGAGAGTGACTTTTCCCAAAGGCTATCAGGCATGCAGGTCTGTGGTTCACCTTTCCCTCCGCGTGCTCTTGTCCGTTCCCTGTGTGGCTTCAGACGGACGTGAGAAGCGTGTGTGATGGTGAGCCAGTAGCTGCCGTGTCTTCCTTGCTGCACAAGGTTTGGGAGACCAGGAGACCAGGAGCTCCTGGCTTCCAGAGAAGACGCTGATTATGCGGAACAAGCTCAAGGGCCTTCGGAGAAATTAGTCACCATCTGACTTCTTAGTGGAGATGAGGGCTGTTGGAAGCAGGGCTTGAAGACACCTTGGTGACCCAGAAATAAAAGGAAGGAGCTTAGCAGACTCCGATGGAGCCTAGCAGACAGGGACTGTGGGACGGTGCTTACTCTTCTTGGATTCCAAGGCCCACAATCTGCATAATGTAACCTTCGTCCGCTTCAACTTATTTCCTCTTAGACACTCGGAGGCCACTGGAGTGGCAGATAACTGGGAGGCGCCCTGCTTCGGCTTGTCAAACTCTTACTCCTAGTGAATAACATGTGCCACCAATGACCAGCCAATGTCCTGTCCCCTTGTTGAACAATGCCACTGGTGCCTCTGGTTTGCTGTCACTTCTGCTCTCCCTTGCTTGATCCATCCCTCCCTCCCTCTCTCCTTCCTCTCTTATCTGTAAATTCACACAATCTTTTGGACACCATTTTGGAAGCCCATGGTCTGGCCACTACACGTCATGTTTTGCTCCGGCCTGAGTCACCTGCCTTTCAGTTGGTTCCCACCTGCTGTCTACACAATCCTGTGCTGTCTGACTCAATTCACAGAGGGATGCTGGCATGGGGAGGGTTCAAAACAGACCCAGAGCTGTTCGGGGAGGAGAATCAGTCCAGACAGGCTTGGAGCTGTAGGAATCCCTGCCCTTGGGGGCTCACAGAGCCTCCCCTCCAGAGGCCAGAGCGGCAACACCACCCCGCTCGAGGGACGCAGGGCTGTGGGGAGCATCCCACGCTCCAGGCAGACCCCTCCGTCCTTGATCTGGATTGCAGGGGGCTCAGCCACGCGCTGCATACCCATAGCTCATTCGTGCTGGCCTCAGAGGTCAGGAGTGGGTGGCAGACTTGAGGACAATGAGAGGAGAAAGCGCTTCTCTTTTGATGGGGCGGAGAAGAAAGATGTGCCCAGGAAGAGATTTATTTCCTCAAGGAAACACAGCCCTGAGTGTTTTTCTTCGAGGCCATTTCATTTACCAGTGCTGAGGAAATCACTTCCCATCGCTGTCCCAATACCATAAGTCACCCTGGGGACGTCTTTATCCAGACCAGGATCAGGAAAACTGAGCCGGGGAGGACAGGAGACCCTCTGCCTTGGGTGTGGGGAGCCCCGCAGTACCCCGCTAATGAGCTCTTCTCAATCCTCTGCCTCCATGGCGGCTCCCCAGCTTTTTATCAAGATGGAGACAGGATTCATCGCAAGGCGGCGAACCGGTTCTTGCCCATTATTTCATCAGCATCGCTGATTTATTTATTATTCTTCAGGGCCTATTACTCTTAAAGTTTCTGTATTTTCTTGAGGATGAGGGAAGAGGAGGAGGAGGAGGGCGGGGAAACTTTCAGTGGTGGATTTGATCAAGATTTCTTCCACCCTCTCTCCCCTTCGTTTCTGCAGATGATTGATGCTCCCACTAATCTGGGGGGACCCCGGCTCGCCACGTTCCCAGTACCCGTGATGCAAAATGCTCTCTGCCTGTCCTTGAGATGTTCTCAATCAGAAAATGCTTCCCACTTTTCCTGTTCTCGGCGTTCAAGTTGTTTTGCAAAGAGAAAACAACCTCCAATGAAAAACGGGTACGAGAGAGGCCTGTGCAAGCTGGCATCAGCTCCCCAGGGAGAGCCCTGCCCTAGTTAGGCACCACCCTGACCAGGCTGGGGGTCCAGGACCTGTGTTAACTTGCACCTGAATACTAGAGATCTGTGCAAGGACAGCTGACAAAGGCGGTCTCTGCTATTAGTCCCCTGAGACTTCAAACAGCAGAGGCGCTGTTGGCAGGCTGAGCGTGTTCAAATGTGAGAGCCCCAGGACCCTTCTCCTAGGCCTCCCTCTGCGGATGGAGAAAGGACCTGCACTGAGTGGGCACTGGCGAGTGGAACAGCACTGTCCCCATCTGCAGCCACTCAATACACAAGGGGCAGAGACCTGCTCTTGTGACACTCTCCCCCCATCCTCCTCATGTGAGGTGGTGGTTAAGCCCTTACAGCCACTGCCTGGAGTTCTGTCTCAGCAGGCACTGAAGAACACTTCGGTTTTCTACAAAACCCTGTTTTATCCAATTAACCTTTATCTTGTTTGTTGTATTAATTTGCCACAGCCCCTGGCTATGAGGAGAAAGAGGTTCCCTTTGCCTGTGCCAATCCAGTCCCTTTCTCCCTTCCGGGCAGACCCAGCCTCCTGCCGGGAGGAGTTTCCTGATCCTTATCACCCTGCACCTCCTTTGGCTCCACCCGCCCACCCCAGCTCACTGCTTAGCCTTCACAAGGACCCACGAAGTCCCCGCATGGAGCCACCTGGACCCAAGTCCAGAGACCTGGGGAGATGCAGCCCTGGCACCTGAAGATTTAAAATGTCAGGAGCTGCTGCCGCCTTTCCATGGGGAAACCTCATCCCAGGTGCCTGTGGAAGCTCCCACCTCCAGGCTCTCTGCTTTCCTTGGCTTGCAGTGGGGCTCGGACCCAGGGAAGCCAGCAGCCTTCCAAGCAGCAGTTGTGGAGGTTGGCAGAGCACCGCTGACTCTGGCCTTAGCTCTTGGGCTGCACAGGGTAAGTGCAGGACCAAGACTGCTCCCCTCCTACCTAAGAAGCTCAGAGCCCTGGGGACAGCATGGCCTGGACACCTGGACAGATCCATCTTTTCCTCCCCAAATCCCAGCGCCAGGCAAGAAGCCTCACATTTCCACCCATCATCTCCACAGGTCCTGATTTAATGTGACCCATGCCTACTCAACTTGATGAAGGGGCTTCTTTGAGAAAAAATGAATACCAATTATACACAGAAATGCAGGCTTGGGGCTTGTGTGGGGTTCACTTCGGCAAACAGGGACCTGCTGTGTTCCAGGTGTGTCTTTCTTGATCTCTTACAGCCAGGGGCTCTGCCTATGGAGGGCATGCTCATTTTAATATTCCCAGTGTACTAGCTCCAGGACCAGGGCCCCACCTTTAGGTTCGGTTCTCTACCCTGGCTTTGCCCTGGCCGAGGTTTCTTCCCTCAAGCACAGGAAAGCTCCAGAGATAAGGTCATTTATCCCCCAGAGAACGCACCCTGCTTGCCAGAAGCATCAGCCTTAATATATGGAATGCATTTCACCAGGACCGTGACAGTCATTAGAAATGGGCCCTGGGTATCATTACCCCAGAGTCATGCTGGTGAAGTATGTGTTCTCTGAGGAGCAGAAAGCATTAGAGCACCCTGAGCTGAACTGGTCAGCCGAAAATACTGGAGTGCTTTATCCTTGGGAGGAAATTAAGCCATTTATTGGAGGACAGAAGTTCAGGATAATAGTTAAAGCAATCTGACATTTCCATAAATTAATGAAATGTGTATGGTTGGCATAATTCAATGTGCAACAGCATTGATCTCCCCTCTGGGGTCCAGATGGAGACTTCTGGGCAGTGGGAGAAGCAGGAGTCCATGGCCAGCAATACTGGACGTGTGTCAAGCGGCTGACTGCCTGCTCCCAGCCCGGCACATACACATGCATGTTCATGTGCAAGGCTGGAAGCACGTATTTGGGGTCATAGGTCAGGCGTGGCCCACATTTTGCGTCCTTCTCCCAGCCTGGTTCAAAGCACCCCTCCCACTGCGTCACGTGGTCTCATCTCAGGCTTCTCTTCCCTCTGCACTGTGGACTCCAGAGAACGGGCGCCCTCTGTGCTAATCCCGCCCATCGGAGAGCCTGGAGCAGAATGCATGAATGCATCAATGGCTGATCACGAGTCTGGAAGATCTTCTGGATCCTGGAGGCAGGACAGAGTTTGAGGGATACCTGGGCTCGGGCACTAACTGTGGGTCTGGGGTGCTGTCGCTCTGCATCCCACAGGTGTTTTCTCACCTGTAAACGGGGAGTAACCACAGCATCTGGCTTACAAGGATTCACCAGGAGCACCTGACCCACTTTTCCCTGGTGTGGGCTGGAGGAGGTGGCTTGGCAGCATCGGTCTGTCCCTCCTCCTCATCTCCCTCTCCCCTCTGCCCTCAGGGGATCAGGACAGCTTGTTTCAGTGGCCTCCTTGGCAATCTGACTGCCCCAGTCTCACTAAAACATGAGTGGGCTGGAAGGCAGCACTGCCCCTGCCCCTGCCCCCACTGCCGATGCTGCTGTTGTCTTTCTGAAGGAGGGAGTGCCCTGGAGTAGCCAAGATCAGGAGGGCAGGGAGCCGGTCTCTATTTTCATACCCAGCTTTCGTAGCTGCTCTCAGCGCAGTCCCTCAAGGGCACAGCCCGCAGCTGCTGCGTCAGTCCCAGCCGCCTCTCGGCTCCCTCTGCCGTGACTCGGGTGCTGCAACACTGGCCTGCTAGAACAGAGACCTGCTCGGTGTCCTGGAAACCTGCTTGTGATTTATTTCTCAGGTAGTAGTGCTGCATAGGTCCTGGGATTCTTATCCTGAGTAGCAGATTCTAAAGAAAGAGCAGTAAATGCTCAGAGCTGTTAGCACAGAAGAGCTCCAGGGACCAGCAGCAGACACAAGCACTTGGTGGAGTCCACCTCCGGTGTCCAGCACAAGCCAGCTTCAGATGGCAACAGCCACTGGCGGTGCCAGCTGTTGGCACCCAGCATCCCGTGGTGTCATCTAGAGACATCAGGATGACCAGCAGAGCTGCATTTTGCTCTCGTTTTCTGAGTCAAGCGAGAGAAGCCCTGGCTGCCTGACCACAGAACTTTGGAAGGAGAGTGTGGTGTCCGAAGCGGCCCCTGAAGGTCTGCGGTAATTGTTCTGTCAATGCTCAGCTCTCAGAAAGTGAGAGGCGGTCAAGGAGCAGAGTCACTGAAAACACTTGGCCTTTTCCTTTTCTCTGGAGTTCACCGGGGACCCTTTGTGGTGGGCGAGGCCACTCCCGGGAGACAATGGCTCGGTGATGTCCTCGGCGTGTGTGACTCAAGACCTCGGCCAGAGGAAACCCGCAGCTTTCCGAGGGTGGCACTGACGATGACCAGAGCCAAAGGACATGTCCAAGGCAGGGCAGAGTAGGATGGAGCACAGCGAGGTCTTCGGCTTGCAGATGAGTGAGGATTGGACTCCTTTGTTTAATTAGGGTAAGACAGGTTAGTGTACCAGCAGCTGGTACAAACAGCCCACTTTAATTAGCAAGGCAACAAAATTAATGATGCTGACAGGTCATACAGGCTCCCTCTGTGTTTCTTGGGCACAAGGAAGAGAAACGTGGACTGAGGCTGGCAGGGTCAGGAGGCATCGAACCCACTGCAGGCACCACAGTCCGGGACCCCTAAACACGCAGGAGCATTCTCTGCTGATCCTGGTTCTCCAGTGAGCCCCCTGTACTGGCACGGACGTTGTCCTGGCACAGACCTTCCAGAGCAAGGAATTTTGCCTGTGTTGGAAAACCAGTCATTTTCCTTCTTCCATGAACATGGTATCAGGAGAGGGACCCAAGCTTCACATGGATCCAGGTGCTTCAAAGCCCTGAGGTCTCAAGACCTGCAAGAGCATCCTTCCATCATGCAGAGATTCAGTTGGACCCATGCTCCTGCAGTGCGGGCTGGAGGAGAAGGGCACGCCAGGTGAACTTGGATGGACCAGGAAGGACCTCGCTGTGCTCTGGGGACAGAAGTTGACTTCTGGTGCCCAGACTGTGTGGTGACATCGAGACTCCTGCTTTCTTCCTAGCACCCAATGAAGTCCCCACACCTGCAGTCTCCTGGGACTCTGACAGGTGCTGTCTTGGGGACAGTAGGTGGACATCAGAGTGCATAGGTGGACTTTGGGGAGCACACAGGGTCTCCTAAGGAAACTGCCTCCTCTTCTGCACCCCAAGTCTCGGACTGGCCCCGCTGAGCACCTCCTGTTCTGCTCACCCCCTTCCCTGCATGGTGGTGACCCAAGTCTTCAGTAAGAAATGCCAGAGCTCAGTGACCCGTTTTGGTTCATTTTGTGGTTATTTTTACAGTTCATTTATTTTACTTAATACTATTTAAGAATGAAATGAGTTTTTTAAACCAAAGGAGTTTGTTTAGTTAGAAACAAACCAGTTAGAAGTTGATTATGTTCTAACTTACCAGGAATGTAAATTTCCTGGTAGCCTAGGTGACAGGAAGAGATTGATGGCTTGAAGGTCCTTGAAGGTCACAGTCCTGGTTCAGTGCTGGGCATGGCCCTTGATGCCCCAAGGAGGTGCCAGGTGGCAGCCGGCTTTTCAGGGCAGAGGTGAGGGTGCTCAGCAGGACCTCAGCCACTGCTCCCGTCTCTGCATATGGAGCTTCTGCATGCATTTGCATGGAACACAGGACTTCTGATGTGGGCACCACGTTGGAGCAGCTGTCAAATCTCCCAGGACTTGGTGAGCTACTCAGCTGGGCTCCCCAGGCCCAAGGTAAGGCGCAGGCTACAGGTGCCGGGTCTCCACTGCTCCCCTGGGGGGAGATGGGCTCAGCCCTAACAGTGCAGGGGAACTTGGAGCCAGATCCACTGGAAGGGGATCACTTTGTGTCCTCGAGGGGGGCAGGGGCAAGCAGGGAGAAGCATGAGCCTGTAGTTCTCCAGGTCTGACCCCCACCGCCTGTGAGACCTTGGGCTTGAACAGTCAAGTTTATTTTTCTGTCTGTAAAACAGGATGAAAACTGCTGTCCACGCAGCATCCCCAAAGATAACTGTGGTGCAAAAGAGAGTGGCTCTCACCCTCTGTCCTTCCTTAGTGGTCAGCCGGCCATCAGCGTCTGTCCAGTAGGAGCCAAGCCAGTGATGCTAGCTCCTCTGAGCCTCATGCTGTACCTGATTCCCATGTCTTGTCCTCGGCATCTCCTCCCATGGTGTGCTCGGCAGAATCCGTGTTCCTTAAGCAAGTTGTCACCTACTGTTGGGGCTGATTCAGCTCCACCAGTCGATCTGTAGTCCTGTAAATATTTAATCAGCCGGAACTTGGTAATCACAACGTGAGGATGGATCTGAGGGAGCTGATTCACCCTAGTTATCAAAGAAGATCTTCATCTTTGCAAGGGAAGTGTTTCCTGCTATTAGGAGATGGAGTGGGAGGGAGCAGCTTGGAATGCACACCGGAGTCTTTCTTTTGCTTTGTCTTAGGTCAAATAAACCTTTCCGACACCCACAGCTCACACAAACACCCCAGGCCCTCACTGCATGGGGAATTCCTCCCACAGGATGGGCAATTCTATGTGCCATGCTGTTCTCCAAAGCTCCTGCCACCACTCGACACGTAGGCTTCCTCTCAATGCCATTGAGTGAGAGGAACACCCCCACTGACCACACTGGACGCTGGACTGGCAGGCTGAGCTTGCGGGAAGATGACTAGCCTCTTAGACGTCACTGGTCTGAAATTATAGTGTCCTCTTGCTAAGTGGTCAGAGTACAATTTCCAGATAGGTAAATATACAAGGATGGTTGTTTAGTGCAAAAACCCATCCTAGACTCCAAGGCCCGCACAATTCATCCTCACCCAGATTTGTATTTCCTGGTCCCCTGCCCATGACAGGCATCACTAATCGATCACAGCACTGTTTCCCAGGGATTGAGGCTCCTGCTCTCTTTCTAGCAGTCTGGTCCAGGCAGTTACCCAGGTAACAGGACACCAGATGACATCTCTTTGTGGGCCTTGACCTAGGTGTGTTTCCTTTTTTACAAGAGGATATCTTTTTTCCTTACAAAAAAGGATTTCTTCTATATTCATTCATGGAATTCTCATCAATTTGCCAATCAATATTTATGAGCCCACCTCAGAAACTTCACTTCCTCTTGCATACCCCAGTGAGTCTGGCTGGGGCTCAGAATGAACCTACTTGCCCAAGACAAGTAGGTTCTGAGTAAGGATAGTGACACACTCAAGGTCATGGGGATGTACAAACAATGTCCTTCCCCATGGAGCTTCCTGCACAGCACCACTGCTTACAGGAGGGGAAGGACCCTGCCCAGTCTGGGGAAGGCTTTGGCAGATGTCGGTTGTGAAGGTCCGGGTTCTCTGGGCCTCTTTTCTTGCTGGGTCCACTGGGTCTGTGTCTTATCCCCTTATTTTATGCACAGTCTTTGCCTGTGTTTAGTTTGCAATGAGAAAGCAGTGCTTCTTGTATCTGCCACTATAGAAAGAGCGTCTTTTTCAATCATATTTCCTAATAGGATTTGCACGCATGGTGTGCGTCCTATTCTGTGGCATGCACTGGGGGACTGAGAGGCGTGCCCCACAGTTCCAGGCCCCACTCTGCAGCCCAGGCAGGCAGGCAGTGATGCCCATGTGCACTGTGGATGCTCGTCTTGGCTCCAGGGCGGGGGACTCTCTCACCTGGCTGCAGCCCTTCAGTCTGGTGGACAGGGCTGTGGCCCCGTAGCACATTCGAGAGCCCAGCCCGGTCTGTGTACTTTCCCACAGGGATGCTCCAAATGCCAGAGCTGATGCCCTTCAGCGACCTTCAGTGTGTCTTCCCTTCCCACGTGAAGTCTGCCAGAATAAAATTTCATAATCAAGCAGCTTAAAACCTCAGACATTTGTTTCTTACTGTTCAGGAGGCCAGAAAACTCCAAGACCAAGGCACTTCCCTAGCTTACAAAAGGCCACCTCATGCTGGGTGCCACATGGGGCAGAGAGGGATAGGTGGGCTCTTTTTCCTCTTTATAAAGACATAGATCCTCTCATCAGATCCACATTCATGAACTTGTCTGTTCATCTCCAAATTCCAAGGTCAGGGCCTCTGCATGTGAACTGTGGGATCTGGGAAGGGTGTGGTCACCCAGTTCCTAGCAGGTTCAACAGAAGCCGCTAGCTTCGGGGTGGTGGTCCAGAGAGGTGCCTGGTTAAAGCGGTCCTCCACCTGAGCACCCAGTTAGGACATAGGACCTTCTGTCACTGGCTGGGCATAAGGTGGAAGTCAGAATCCTGGTGACTCTAGTGGTAGCCAAGGTCACCTGGCCCAGGGCAACAGTCCCCTCTGTGCAGCTGTACTGTATGACCCTGGTTCCCAGGGGCCACCTGGTCACAGGTGAATCACAGTGCTGACTTGGATTCCTGACCACTCCTCTGCAGCAGGTACTGAGCAGAATACTGTGACCCATGAGCTAGGTTAGCCTTTGCAATAACTACGATGGAGCCGCTGATAGTTCCTTCTTTTTAAAATGAGGCAAGGGAGGCCGGATGGGGTGCTCAGAGTGGGAGCCCCAATCTGCCTCTCATAGTCTGACTTCTGGTCCTGCTGTGCCAGAGCGATTCTCCCCTGCCGTGGTTCAGTGCAGCACCCCACACACACGGGACGAAATGCTCCCTTTCCCCATCCCCAGGGAGAGCTCTGGCAGCTGGGCAGGTGGGCAGCTGGGCAGCTGGGCATCTGGGAAGCTGGGAAGCCTGGAAGCTGGGCAGCTGGACTAGCTCCATCCTTTGGGGAGTGACATGGATTCTGGTGATCGCCCTACACCAATCTAAGTCTGTGCCCTGACCCCAAAGTCCCCAAGGTTCTTGGCCCCTTTGCTTGGGCTTGTGCTGGGGGCTGGTGCCAGGACCCGGGGCTGCCACCCCAGGTGCTGCGTCGGGAGCCTCAGTGCTGCCAGCTCAGGCCGTGCTGCTGGACCCGACTCCTGCAGATCCCTTGACCTGAGTCAAAGCCACATCTGTGGTCACCAGCTGTGCTTGAGGACCATGCCACCCTCTCCTGGGCACCACAGCCTCGTGATGCACAGAGTCAGGTCCCAGTGAGCAAACTGCCAAGCGAGTACACGGTTTCCGGTTCACTTCTCTGCATTATCCCAGGACTCTGGGTAAACGGAAAACAGTAGTGGTTCTCCCTGGGGTTTCAATTGACATTAGCTGTGTTTAAATTAGTAAAACAATGAGGCGGGGGAGGTGGGAGGACAGCTCACCCTGACCTTGCCTCTCTGAGTAGGCACCCACCTTACAGCTGAGGCACAGAGCTGCCCCTTCAGGTAGTTCAGGCACCAGCTGCGGCTCCACTGGTATCTGAGTCGGGGCCCCAGGCTATCGGCTTCACGGTGAGCAGCAAGCATCTGGTAGGTAAATGAACCCCAAGGCTCTGCTGCAAACACTGACCACAGTCTGGGGAAAGGTTTTCAGCAGATTGCGTCTGAAGCAGAGAGGCAGGCAGAGGGTGCAGAGTGATGACCATGGCTCTCAAGAGGGGACAGAGTGGCTCAAACCCAAACCCACCTCAGGCAGGGTGAGGTTTGGGACAAAATGACCCGCGGAATCTTAGTCCATGTTCTGTTGCTATAGTAAAATGCCTGAGACATAGCAGTGGAGAAAACAGAGGTTTATTTGGCTCCCAGGTCTACAGCTCGGGAGACCAAAGGCATGGCTCTGGCGTCAGCAGGGGGACCCCATGACACAGAGAGACAGAGCATGCCTGAGGGTGACCCTTTCATTCCAGACCCATCCTGCAGCAGCCTACAGCTACTCTATTCATGGGTAAACCCGCGGGGGCAGAGTCCAACAACCGGATCACTGCCCCAACCACTGCCTCCAGACACTGTCCAGACATAAGGGTTTTGGGGATTTGCTTCCCTACATGTGAAACCTGGGAGACGGGATCAAAACCATAGCACTGGGATGGGCTGGCATGGTAGTGCAAGCCTGTAATCCTGGCACTCCTGGGAAGCTGAGGCAGGAGGATCACAAGTACTATGAATACAACTTAGTGAGACTCTGTATCAACATAAAATGGGCTAAGTGTGTAGCTCAGTCCAAAGGCCCCGAGTTTAACTCCCAGTACCGAAAAAAAAAAATGCCACAGCCCCTTGTCTGAGTCCCTAACTGTAGCTGTGGATTGCAGACCACAGGGCAGGGGACCTGGGAGCACCTAGAGAGGAAGAAGCCCATTGTTGGATCTGCTGCAGGGCAGGAGTGTTTGGGGGACGCTCCCTGTGGCTTTAAAAAGACAATTCACGTGAGGGGCCTCCAAACAGCAAAAAGATTCCAATACCAGGAACACCAGAACCAAGCAATTTAACTCCATGTTTCTGTTGCTTAGCTGTCGGGTCATTTTAAAATTCACTTTCAATGTCATCAGTCAAGGGTCACAACCTGTTTCTGTGTAGCAGAAAGGCAGCGGGGGTTAAAGCAGTGGGGAAACCCTGGACATTTCCAGCCTTCTTGCTTCCACGGGGATTACTGAAATGAGACCGGGGGCGTGCGTCTCACACCCCACACCACCTGGGGAATTTAAGCCATGTGGTTCATCACGTGTTTACTAAGCCCCTACCCCTGGCTTGCTGGTACCAGGCCTCATGATGCACAGATGACAGGGCAGGGCTAGGACCACAGGGACCATGAACCCTGCCCTGCTGTCCATCCGGTAGCATCTGAGAGCCCGCCTGAGCCGTCGCTGTCCCTGCAACCTGTGTGTAGAGGGATCCCCTGCTCCCTGCTCTGCACACAGGAGTCGCCAGGCGCAAGGCATTCACGTTGCTTCTCATTTCTGTTTCCCCACACACAGATCAGGCCAGCTCTGCGTGCTCCTGGCCTTGGGCTGCATGGAGAGCCAGCCCAGGGTCCCCACCTTAGCCTCCTGGGCACCCTGTGTTCCCACCTCACCCACTGGGGACCCCCAATCCAAGCAGTCAGGAGCAGGATGCTGGGTATTATCTCCGAATACCCACAGAAAGTTTGTTCCAGAGCACAGCAAGCGGGGCTGCTGCCTTCAGGAGTGCAGGTAGGGAAAACCACCTGCGATCAGAAGACCCAGAACTGGGCGTTGCAGGGATTTAAAAGCAGAAATGAGGAAGTGTGTTTGTGATGGTTAACACCTCGATGTTCCCCACAGCCTAATGTGCTCATAGGTAGGACTTTTGGAAGGGGATTAGATCTGGAGGACTCAGCTGACTGGCTGTTAGGAGCGGCTCTGGTTGGAAGGCGAGATCCTGGAATACATGGCTTGAGAAGGTTGCTCTCCCTTCCCCGCTCCTCCTATCCTTCTGTTTCCTGTTTGCCATGGCGTAAACAGCTCTCCTCCGCAGGACCCTCTGCCTGCCAGCTCCCTCACATGACCAGCAGGAAGGTGGTGCAGCCAGGCTGAGCTCAGGAAGGAAAGCCCAGTGGGGTGTGTAATGCATACTCTGGGAGCAGGGAGCCCAAGATCAGGGTGACTTCAGATCTGCACCAGCTCGCTGTCAGTAGAGGTATGCAGGAGACAGAAATAATAGATGGGCCAGCAGAAAGGGAGTCTGGTCCCCCAGGGCTGAGAGGAGATGACAGTGTGGCCAGAGTCTTGGCAAGGACACTGGGACAGGGAGTTGTGAAGGGCCAGAGGGAGATGCAGGAGTGGCAGGATCCAAATGTCACTGCAAAGAGTCCTCAGGGTCAGTGTCCACTGCGTGAGGCCAACATGAATGCACACAATGCTCCTGAGCACCAGCTCAGCCACAAAGCTGGTGACACCACCAAGCCACTGGGAGGGGGACCAAGCCCCAGTGCACCCCCATCCATGACAGACACCAGAGCAGCCACCCCTGCTTCCAGGCCCCCAGAGTATGGAAATGCTATGATGCCTGTGTGTGTGTGTGTACATATGTGCTCTGTGTGTGTACATGTGTATTGTGTACATAGACATGCGTGTGTGTGTGTGTGTGTGTGTGTGTGTGTGTGTGTGTGGTGGAGGGAAGACGAGAGACAGGAAACAGGAAGGGTTTACAAGGACGGGAGGGAGAGTTGCCTGTGTCACTCTGGTAATGATGGCCCTGGTGTCCAGGCTCCTAACCCCAAGGTCCTGGAGTGCCAGCCCTGAGCAGGCAAAGTTGCACAATATTTTGGCTCTATCTGAAGGCTCTGGTCTCTGTCCCAGGTCCCTGCAAGCCTGGGCTTCCATGTCATAACCACGTGTGCCAGCCTTCAGGCACATGGCCAGGATTTTAATGGCGTTCAGTATTTCCTGATTTCCCATGAATCCCAACCAGAACACAGTCAGTCACTCATGTGTTCATTCAGCAGACATGGGCTTTCCTTTGGGCACTGGTGCTGCAGCAGGGTGTGGGCAGCCGGGCTCCTCCTCCCAGGGTGTGCAGTCTACCACAGAGGTCCTCTGCCCCTGACTTCACCACTGCGGCCACCCACTCACCCTCTGCACATCTGGGCACACTGACATTGGGACACGTGATCCTCAAAGTCAGCAGCAACAGGTTGGCGCGTGACCTGACCAACACCAGAGCTCAGGCAGAGCCAGAGAGGACTTGGGTTGGGCTCTCTGCCTCCACACCCCAGGTTGTCTTTCAAAGATGGCCCCTCTCTCAAGCTGCTTAGCACATCCCACCTTGCTTATGTTCCTGGGAACTGGCCTCCTCCTCTTCTTCCCCACTGGTGCAGACTAAGACGTTCCCTCTGCACACATTTCTGAACATGAAAAGGTAGAGGGTGGTGGAAGCTGCCTACTTTGTCCCCGGCTGTTCTTCCCTGGCAAGGTGACAGTGTCTGGATGCCTTTTCAGCACTGGTGTCTGGAAGTACTTCCTCTGGCCCTGGCATGGCCTGCTGATCTGATGCTCCTACCACGCATGGCTCTCTGTGTGCACCCTGCATCCCATCTGGCTCCAGACGGGCCCTGTGGGCATTGGTGTCTGCACCCATCCCTCTTGCTATGCCTCCAGGTGAGATCCCCTCAAGGATCCCCACCTTACACCCAAGACCAAAGTAGAAAACAGGGGACAGGGAACAAAGGGCATCCAGGCAGCCTTGGGGTTAGATTCACGGGAAAGGCTTATCCTGCAACTGCCTTCCACCACATTTGCAGTGAGGGTCAGAGACCACGAACTTTTCCTTGACCTAAGAAGAATCTAACAAATCCCAGAGTGACCCTCTCCCAAGGATTTCAAAACACCAAGGCAGAAATGGGACTTTGCTGATGGCTTCTAGTTGAAAGAAGAGTTTTAATATAATCCTTGCTGTCCTCTGACTGCCTTTCTGATGAGCAACAAAATGTTTGATTTTCTTCTAATAGATTTGTCATTTTACTTCAAGTAGCCACTACTATTGACCCATGGAACCTCAATTTCAAAGCCATTAAAATCCAATTTTCCACACTGTACCCCCAAGAGATTGACTAACTTTCAAAGAATAATTCATTTTCTTTAAGAAAAATGCATATCTTTCTGTATTTTCGTTTTTATTCTTTAAACTAAGTCAGGGAATATTGCTGTCAGCTCTGCTGTTATTACTCTCCCCGGTGTCTTCCCTGCAGAAGGACTTAAATGCTCCTCTGACAAAGTGTGATTTGGCCACTGTGGAGTGAGGGCTGTGTTTATGTGGGGGAACTACCACTTACCGATATGTTATAAAGGACCCACTGTCATGTTCGCCATCCAGAAAGCGGGACAGGAGGCTCAAGGTTATTTGCTTTGGAAAATAACAGATGTGTCAAAGATGAAGCAGGGGAAAATGCTCCCCAGGGAAAACATCTTCTTGTAGATTTCAGGGAGTCTGAGACCTCTAAAACTTTCCTCCCCCCTCAAGTGCTAAGCGGAATCTCCCTCCTTGCAGTTCTGAGGATGGGACAGCTAATGGGATGTGTCTGGACAGCATCCAAGCCCTAGAAACAGGGATCCTAAAAGTCTGTGGGAACCCCCTGTGTGCCATTCCCTGCAGCAGTGAGTGCAGTGTGCGGTCCACAGAGTCCCAGGGGTCATCAGCAGACAAATCAGGACAAATCAAACAAAGCCTGAGCTCCTAGTGTACTACCAGTATCAATTTCTCAGTTTTAGTCAGCATGTCACGGTTCTGTGAGGAATTCACAGCAGCTGGGCGGGAGGACTGTGAGGATGCTCTTTGCTGCCCTGCAGCTTTCTGTAAATCTAAAATTATTTCAAAATAAGCGTTTATTTTGGCTATGTGCATTGTATGTATTCCAAAGGTCAGAGGCAAGAGGATTCATCCTGGGCACACACCACAGATCAGCCTAGGATGTGAGTATCCGGGATGGTCACCCTAAAGCTCTGTGGTGAGATGTCTTTAAGTCAGCTGAGCAAAGTTGCCATCAAAGGACTTCACCTGGATGCTGTCAGGTCTCTCTGTGCACCCAGCCCCCATGTCCCGAGAGTCTTTTTGTCTCTGAGTTAAGGACCCAGCCGAGATGTGCTGCCCCCTGGTGCCTGGACTGGGTCATAACACCACCCATTGTACAGGTGTTGGTCCACACTTCATGCTCCGCCATTCTTACTGGGTTATTTCCTGCAGGTCAAATCCTGACTTCTAAACGCCTCACTCAAAAAGAGCCTCATTCAAAAGGAGCAGCTTTCAGTGAAATGAGGGGGTTCAGGTTGGTCCTGGAATGCTGGCATTTCAAAGAGGCTCTGAGGAGTTGCACATGATCAAAAAATGGATGGGAAGGGAGACACTGGATTCAGAATCTCTGTCCAGCGGGCAGCGGAGATTGAGCAGTTGAAGCGTGAGACCGGTTGGGGGAAGGGCCAGTGTTTGCAAAGGACTCATTTCACAAAGATTTGGCAGGTCCAGGTGGATTTAAAATGGGACAATACACCCAGGAGGCACTGGCTCTCGGACCACCATAAATCTTCGTTGCCCTCGAAAAGATGAGTTTTCTTCTTCCTCTTACTTTCCGTGTAAAATCGAGCCAGGACTGCAGCTCAGCACTTCACGACCCTCTTTGGCCACCTTCTGAGCCTGTGAGCAGCACCCTGAGGTGCTCAAGGGGCCAAGCAGCATTGGAAATGTGGAGAGAGGAAGGGTCGCCACCCTTCAGCCTGTCGGGTGACAGCGGCCTGTGCCCATCCCGCACATCCGGGAAAAGGACCCTACTGTGCCTGGTGTGTCAGAGTGATGCTGCAGCCCACTGCACACGTGGGTGAAGCAGGAGCCCTGTGGAGGCTCAAGTTCAGTCTCTGGTACAACCCAAGGAGGGACACAGCTCTCTGCAAAAGCTAAACTCTTCCTGCAAAGGCCCCCCAAGCAGGAGCAAGCTAAATACTGCAGCACCCAGCAGCCTTGCTTGCCTGTGCCAAGGCGGGGGGCAGAGGGAGGCAGCACCCCACAGCCGAAGAACCAAGAGAAGCTCAGGGCTGGGCAAATGCCCACAGCACCCATGAACAAAGGCTCCTCTTGGCAGCCGAGCACTCCCTCCACTCTGGGCTCTGCTGTCCCTGGCATGCAGTCCTCGCCTCTGAGTGCCCTGGGCATCCAAGTTGCCAACATGAGTAAAAGACCTCACCAGCATTCAAGATGTAAAAGCCTCCTCCTCCAAAGGGTTTCAGGAGGTTTGAACTAATAAAACATAAGGCAGCACAACTTGGAACAAAGACATGGAGAAGGGCTTTGAAATGGCTTAGAAATGCTTCCTGAGGGTCTCTCGGCAATTGCGCAACACCAGCTCTCTGCCATGTGGTCTTGATTAAGGGGATGGTGTGTGCCTCGAGGGGTCCTGGCTGCCTGCGGTGAGTACAGAGTGCATCCCACACACTCCCAGGAACCCCACAAGAGGCTCATGTTGCAGATAGCAGCATGGGGTCTTAGCGAGATTAAACAGATTACAAGCCTGAATCTGAGCCCCGAGTTCACACTGTCCTGCAAGTCTAGGAACACGGAATGTCCCACCATGGTGTACGTCTCCTCCCACACAGATAACACTGGATAAATGCTGGGAACAGAGTGGTTCCAGCTGGCCCTCGAGGTGGAGCATCTTGTGTTACCAAGCTCCTGAAGGGCGGGGTGGGGGGGCTCAGGAGGGGATGCAGGCAGAGCTCAGGATCCAGCGCCTCCGCTTCCTGCTGAGCTCTTAGAAATGTGCATCACGCTGCGTCTGCAGGCTCAAGCCTCTAACAAAGTCGGAAATTTAAATTCTCATTAGGCAGAAGAGTCTGTTCCCTGCTTGGTTCATCTGGCGAGCAGGGCTGGAGTGAGCACACAATCAGCTGGGAAGGGTTCGAGAGCGCTGGGAGTGCGCACGAGGAGGCAGCTGTGGCGGACAGTTCCGCACCCCGGTCCACTCTGTCAAAGCATCTGTTTGCCCACACAGACACACACATCCTTACAGCACTCACACATGCTTACACACACAGTCTTCTCCCAAAGCAACATGTGTGCATGCAACCGACATTCCCACGAGGCCAAGTCCATCAGGATAGGATGTGAGCAAAGATTTAAATCTGGTGCACAGAAATCCCCGGATCCCGGGAGGCCAAGTGTGCATAAGTTTGTGGGGTCCTCTGCACCCTGAGGTCGGCACCTGCTGCACAGGGAGGAGGACGTTTGCTGGTGAGTGGCCCACAGTGTCCCTGGCAGATGAGACAGAGCCTCAAGGTCATTCCCTGGGCCACAAGCACCGTGCAACCCCAACCTCCAGCAGGCAGCTGCTACCAGGCCAGCTATGGCACTGGCGCCCCCCCCCACACACACACACATAGGCACCTGGGCCCTCACACAGCCCTCCAGCCCCAGCCTTCCTGTCTGTATTCCACATCTTCCCTGGGTCTCTCTTCCACCCCAGCCCTGCCGCTCAGGGTCACAGGGACTGGGACCCTTGCCTGCTTCCTATTACCTGACACCTCTCTGAGCACCGCTTTGAAACCAGCCCTTACTCATAACCTGCAATGGCTCCCTATTACCTCCACCCACAGATCAAGCACCCCTTTCAATGCAGGATTCCCTTTCTGTCTTTCTAGCAGACAGGTGCTCCAGCTCAGCAATGGTGGGGACCTCCGTAAGCAAAAGGGACACCATGCAAAGTGTCTACAGGTACCAGAGCCCGCGTTCAAATCCGAAGTTCCCTACCCAACTCTGACACTGCTGGCTCAGGTCAGGACCTCATGTAGCCAGGCCCCTGGGAGGAGGCGTCTGCCTTTATTCCTGGGTCCCAGGAGTGGGCTCAGGGCAAAGTGAATTATATTCCTGGCTGAGGACGGGGGATTTGTAAACAATAGAAACTTCTTTCTCAGCACTCTGGAGTCTGGGAATTGCAAAGCCAAGGTATGAGCAGACCTGGTGTCTGGGAAGGGCTCTCTGGGCGGGGTCTCCAGGCAGAGCTGCTGTGGCCTCCAGTGAGGAAGGGATAGGACAGTGGCCCCCTGCCGCTCAGGCCCTTTTGACTGTGTGTCAGGATCTGAGTACAGAGTGAGCTCTGGCAACAGAGGGTCCAGCACTCAGACCTCGGCATCCGTGGAGGGAGTGAAGCCGGGGTCCCCTGCACATTGATCACCCCCAGAAAGCTCCATCTAGGCCTGAGTCACCCGAGCTCAGCTCCTGTGTCTTTGCCTGCTTAGATCCAGGCCTCCTTTGAACAGGGTGCGAGAATCGCAAATCCCCAGTGTGGACAGGAAGTGGGGACAGTGGCTCGGGGATGCTGGCTAGGCAAAGCCCAGGTGCAGATTCCTCCTGTCATCAGCTTCAGGCCTCACCCCGGGGTGTTCGGGGACCCTCAGTGCGGAGGACAGCGACATGCTAGGCAGCAAAGGGAGGTGGGGTCTCAGGCCTGGGCCCACTTCCTCCTCCCTCTGTGGTGGGAACACCTGTCTGTCTCCCTCCTGAAGTGGGAGTTTGTATTCCAGTGCTATTCTCCACAGCTCTAAATGAGCCAGGAGTCTGCTTAATATTTTCAGTAAGGATCACACTTGGTAGGACAAGTGCCTTTCGAACCCCGGCGCCAGGAGCTGTGGAGTGGCATTTGAAAATGGAGATGTTCGACAGGATTCACGGCAGCCTGGTAAATGTCAAACATTTTATCCACGGGCAAAGTGGCATGTTAGACATATTTTCCTCCAAACCTGATTAAAACAGAAAGTGGCTTTTGCATATTCGTTTCTGTTTCAGATTATGTGTGCAACACGGGGAAGACAGAGCCAGACAGCAGGAGCAGGGAGGGAGGGGAGGCAGGGAGCCCCCCGGGCTAGAGGCACAGGCTGAGGGTGTGCAGACCATGGGTAGCAGCCTGCTCCGGCCCGAGGGGGACAGGGCTCTTTGAGCAGAATAAATACCACATCTCGGCCGGGCTCCCACTCTGGCAGCAGCTGACCCCAAGTAGTGAAGCCGTTCACAAGGTCATGACGTTTGCAGAATTCTCATGGCACCCAGTGGCCTCCCCAAGGCTCCTGCTCCTGCCTGGTTGTGGACTCACAGCCTGGGCTCCGGCCCCCATCATAAAGCACGAGGTCAAGCTGAACCCCAATCTGAACCCCTGGGGAGGGCAGAGGAAGCCAGGGACTAGGCCAGCCAGACCCGTGTTTGCTCCTGGGCAGCCTGCCCTCTGACCGATGGACAGCAGTGTCTGAAACTCATGGGGGCAGGTGGTGATTCCTGACTGCAGCACAGCAATCCTCACCCTAACAGGTGACCGACCGGCCCTGGGCTCCACCTGCAGTCACAGGAATGGATGCTGGGATACAGTAGAGCTGGTACCCACAGCACCAGCTGCCCAGCCACCGCCGTGGCCTGGTGATTGGGGCCCCAGAAAGTGGGTTCTTCTACTCTAGGAGCCTGGTGAGCTCCTGGTCAAGGTGGCACAGACTCCGTACCTGATCACCCTTCTCTTCCTGCTTTGCCCGAGCCCAGCTCCTCAGATGTGCTCACCTGCAAGGGGATGCTGGTCCGCTACAGGGCTCCACTTACACTGACTGCTTCCCACAGCTCCGCCTCCAGGTCCATGCATGGGGGCTGTGCCCGAGACAGACACACGCAGTACATCACTAACACACAGGGACGTGCACGTTCCGAGCTCACTATCGAAGGCCTGCCAGCTTTTGTCAGCAGGCACAGCCAGGTCTGTCCCGACAGCCCCTGCAGAGCCACGGAGAACACAGTGGTGGAGGCTCAGCCTGTGCCCCTGGTTGCCAGGGCATCGATGGTACTGCTTTCCTATCGAGAATCTATTCCGGATCCCATGCCCAGGCCCAAGCCATCCACAAACACAGCATCAGGATAGTTCCTGTCAGTATAGTTCTTTGAACTGCCAGGGCCGAGGTGAGCCAGGGGAGGCGGCCAGACGCAGTCACCCAGCTGCCTGGTCCCACCTCAGCTTTCGGCATCTGCGATGTTCCCATCATATTAATGTGCGGAGTGGCCTCCTGGAAAGAGGAGCCTCTTTCTGTCCTGTGATGTTGGATGTGGACTTGCACGTCGCTCTCCCCATGTCCCATTAAGAGGGAAAATGATCTGCAAAGCTGCCACTGGCTGTCACTCGAGGGCTCCAGAGACCAGCAGGCGCGTCCGAGGAGGCTCCCACGTCGGAGATCCCGGGCTCTGCCTATACAGGATCAACTCAGACTTTTAAAATGAGCTTGAATTTAACACGAAAACGGGCTCCCCGCACACAAGCTGAGTGCATGAGCAGCAGTGTAGCCGGGCCCTGGCACCCTGTTATTTTCTCCTGCCTCCGAGCCCCGTCAGAAGAGTCGCAGGCTGGATTGCTTTCTTCACCTCTGGCATTTCCGGGCTCCAAGTCTGCTCCTTCTCTCCTTGGGGTAATTTGATTTTCCTGAAGCGTTAGTTATTTAAAGGGGGAGGCAAAGCACGCCCCCTCCTTTTCCCGTGTGCACGCGTGTGTGTCCCTCTCTACCGATCTGGGTGGAAACTCAAGCAGCAGAGAGACACGTCAGGATGAAGAAATTTCTACGAAGGGTTTTTGTTTTTACCCTAGTAACTCAGAGAGGAAATGGGCACAGATAACACGTAGGAGGAGGAGGTGCTGGGAAAGGCTCACGGCCGAGACAGCCCAGCCACCGAGGAGCACCCGTGGCTGTCACCGCGGCACGGGAGTCCAGCTGGGACCTGCATGATGAAAACAGAGCAGACAGAGGACGTCCAAAGGGGTCCCGTGAAGCTGTCATTCTAAAAACTGCACACATTCCTAATTACAGTTGGGTAGCGAACAGATGTCAGGCGAGAGGCCTCACCCCCTGAAATGTGCCTGCCGCCCTCTGTGGGGCTCACAGGTGGCTCTCCAAGCAGAGGGCTCGGGTCGCCTCTCATCCCCCTGGTGGTTCTGCTGGGGCCTCGGAGTCTTCACCAAGCATCACGGCTACCACAGAGCAGGCACGGGTGTGGTGCTGCCGCTCTTACAGGAGGGGCCAGAGGCTAGAGGCGAGGGTAACCACCCCATGTGGAATCGGATGGCCTCGGTGCTGCGTGCAGACTGGGCGCTGTGTCCCAGAAGGACCAGGATGGGGGAACTGGAAGAGACTCAAGCCAGGGTCCTCGAGCATCCGTGTCACCATGGGGCTGAGCCTGGAAACTCCCAAAGAAGGCCCTAGAACTCCGCAGGCCTCCGGGGAGGTGGGCGTGGCCTGAAGCCGTTCCACTAAGTGGGTCTTTCCTCTCCAGTCCTGGAGGACCTTGGCGGATGAGCCAGTGCTTTGCAGAGCAGGACAGAGGAGCCCGGGGGCAAGGACACTGATGGGAACCACAGCCAGCACCCGGGCAGCAGAGAGGATGGCGTGGGCACACAACCTGGATCCCTCCCCCAGGGGACTCTCTGAACCTAAGGTCAGAGCGGTGCTGGAAGGGGACCCCAGGAGCCTCCTCGAGTGATGAGCACATGGGCATCCTTCCTCCAGCTGTGCCCGACATCTGCAGGGACCTCGCGTGGCTCGCTGGCTCTGCGGGTGATAGATGGCTCTGGAGAGGGGCCAGCAGTCCAGATGGAGGTGGCCAGTTTAATATGCAGCTTCTAAATCTGTGCAGACGCAGTGTTCTGTCACTAAAGATTCACTCAGACTCATCTTAATAGGAAACAGTATAACTCAGCCAGGCCCGTAATGACAGATCGCTCTCCCTCAAGAGGAACCTTCCAGCAGGAGGCCTGCCTGGCCTCTCGTCTCTCCGTCTGCAGGGAACTGCATGGGGTTAGGATGAGGGACTCTCACGCCATCATCTGCCCAGCACCGAGCCCCCAGAGTTTCTCAGACAGAAAGGAACCTGGGTCCCAGGGCTCGGGGCGCTGCGGGGCTCTGGGACGTCCTGGGTCTTCCGTCTCCTCAGCTCCTCCACGTGCAGACGGAACAGCCGAAGGCAACACGGCCGAGTTGGAGCCTCCGGCTGTGATTCTAGCCCACCTGTCCAGAGCAGTCCAGGCCAAGTACTGAGAGGCAGCCGGGCGTGAGGGTGAGCTCAGCCGTCCTCGGCACAGCAGTGAGGCTCCCAGGCTCCTCGGCTTCCTTCTCTGTGAAAAAGAGGAAGCGAGTGTTGTTGGACTTAAAGGAAGGAAAGCATCTGAAGCGCTGAGGACCGTGGCCAGCGTCCGGCACTAACAGCAGCCTCGATGAGCACTTCCGGTCAGGGTGACCACAGCTGCTCTCGGGTGCAATTAGAGGAAACCGGGAGCGAGTGCCCGCTTAGCTCCTGGCACACGATGGCTTCTGCAGTGTGCACCTCAGGCCTCACTCAGGTGTGAAGGCTGGTTGTGCCTCACTGACACAAAGTGGTGGCCATGGTTCCAGCCAGTGTCACCTGGGTCATGTCTGCCTGGTGCTTCTAGAAGGGAGGAGGGGAGGCAGGGAAGGCAAGCAAGCAGCTTCTAAACTCAAGTTGTGGAGAGTGTTTTAAGAGGGAGGTGGGCAGTGAGGGGCATGGAGCCCCCCGGGGTGACTGTCCTGGGCTCCTCCTTGAGATGGAGATGACAGCCATGCACAGGGACACTCAGGAGCAGGTGCCGCCTCTCCCTGGGGCATCCACAGCTCAGAGGAGGAAGAGTGAACTCAGAAAGACCCTGGCCCATGGGCACCCGGGACTGTGGACACTCACTGGTGACATCTGACCTAATGCTTCCTTCAGCTGATGTGACCTGGCTCACGCTGGGACCAAGTCAGCTCCCAGCCAGGCACAGAAAACAAAGCCGTGAACAAGCAGACGGGAACAGTCTCTGTCCTCCTCGAGGGTGACCTTCCAGCAAGCAGAGACAGGTGAGTGTGACACACAAGGTGCTTCCAGTTCCTGGGAGAGAAGAACAACGGGTTGGACCTATGGCATTTTAAGAGGCATATCTGGAAAATCTAAAGGAAGTGAGTAGATAGGTATCTGGGCAAAGGATATTATGGGCAGATCGAGTGGCTGGTGCAAAGGTGCTGGGGTAGGAGTCACCTGCTCTTGGGACCAACAAAGACGTGAGTGTGGTTGAGCAGAAAAAGGATGAAGTAAGAGAGTTTGGGGGGACAAAACCCCAAACAGGAACCAAGAGCAGCCTGTGGAGGTGGCAGGAGGGACAGATCCCGAAGGGTCTGACAGGTGTGATGTGCAGGGGAAGGGAGGAAGCATTCCGGGGTCACAGCAGCAGAGCGACCTGCGCTGACGCCAGCTCCGGCCCTGTGCTGACGGGTGGGCGTGGTGAGAGGCAGTCAGGCCGGACTGCAGGCCACGCTGGGGGCAGGGGGACTCGGGCGGGCGGGCAGGCAGCTTGCGTCCTCTCCTGAGCCGGGCCCTCCCCTCCCCTCCCCTCCATAAACTCCGGCCTTTAAACTAAGGAGCCGAGGAAAACCCGGCCGAGCCACCATTAGACACTGTTATATTTTTTCCACCTAATTGAGCACGTGGTTAAGAATTTAAGACACTTTATGGCACTTATTAATCTATTGGCAGTCTTTAGTTTTATGACAGGAACCACTTAAGAGCCAGGCTGTAAATGCTGGTTACCGACTTCCAGACCCTCGCGTGGATCTCAGGACCCGCACCCGGAGGAGGCGGGAAGGGAACCAGGCCAAGGGAAGCAAAGCGGCTTCCCAGGCCCAGCGGGAGGAGCCGGGGCGCCTTCCATGCAAATCTCCTGCTGGGCCAGGGGAGCTTTCTGCCAGGGCAAATGCGAGGACAGGTGTCCCGCTCCTGTCCGGCAATCCAGGAGGGCTTCGAGATACATGGGGAAGCGCATTGTGGCTTCCCAGAAGCAGCAGGGACAGGGCCAGGGGCCCCACCGTGTCTGCGAGCCCCACCCCGCAAGCCCAATGGAACCCAAGGCCCAGGCTGCGTGGGCAGCGGCCACGGGGCAACCTCAGACTTAGCACCTAGCAAGGCATGGGAATCCCATCAGGGTTCCTTTGTGATGGGGACAGACACGGGAAATCCAACCTCCAAACTCACCCTTCTGGACCAGGGACGGCCCCTGGGGAAAGCCTCGGAGGGGTGTGAGCCATCTGTCAGGTAAAGCCAAAGGGTCAGCTCCAACTTTCCAAGCCATGTGCCAACGGCCACCGCTGAATGTCACTGAGGCGCCCGTGACATACCACCTGCCACCAGCCCTCTGTGAGTGGCGTCGTTTTGCTCTGAAGAGAAGACCAGTGCTCGGAGAGCCACAGCCCTAGGATGGTCCCATGAGGGCAGAGGCCACATGCTCCTGGCTGCGAGGTGGCAGTCGCACCTGCTTTGCGGAGAGGACTGGGACAGGGCAGGAGCTTTCCAAGGAAGGGACCTTGCATTGGATCGGTAGGATGCAGAGAGAGGCCACAGCGTGACAACCGTCACCCTGCCCCTGAAGCCCTCACCGGAAGTCCCTCTCAAGCTCTGATCCTAGCCTGGGGCCTTGGGAGCCAGGGACTCTGGCTAGAGCTGCTGATTGGAAGCCCCGTCCCTGCCCAGGCGACACCTTCCAGGGGCCACACAAGTTGTTCAGGTCCTGATCGTCCCTACAAAACTGCAGCTTATAGTTCGTCTTCGATATTGCCTCGAGGTCGGAGTAAGATGGTCCCATGTGCAGGCTTTGGCTGGCACAGCAGTCCTGCTCCCCTCTGAGTCGCTGACGCAGGGACTCGAGCCACGGATGCTTGGAGAAAACTCGGGGGGCTGCTCTGCACGAGACCCCAACAGGTCCCAGCCTCTTCGGGCCCCGTTTTCCCGGCCTAGCAGGAAGCTCCTGGTGTGGGTTTGTGCCCCGTGGTTAGAGCTCAGCGCCCCTGAGAACTTTCTCCCTCCTCCTCTGCCCCAGTCATTCTCAGACTTCGCCACAGAACTGTTCTATTTCCAGTGAATTCACCTCTAATCTTCCCCAGAAGCTGCTGGGCACTTAGGGAATTAATTCAACTGTGTCTTATCTGCAAAGTCACGGTGACCAGTGCCCCGTGGTGGAAAATCACTCTCAGGGCAGACACAGTTCAAGGGAGACTGGCGAACCCCGGGAGGAGGGCCTGCCGGTGCCCTCGGGAGGGTGAGCTGGGAAGAAGCTGTGAGGCGAATCCGGTTCTGACAAAGAGAAGCAGAGCTGTGCGCAGTGCACTGAAAACACGGTTTGGCAAAAACACTTGTAAAGTGCCTGCATCCACAAAAACAAAAGGAACTGTGCCAAGGGGTGGGTGCCCTCGCTGCTGGACCTGGGGTTAATAGCGCTTCCCGGTTCTCCTTCTGCCTTCCCAGGTGGGCTTCCGGGGACTCCTGGCCGTGCCTTTCTCCACGCCTCCTTCCAAGTCGCAGCCCTGTAACTCGCCACCTCCGGGTTGAGCACGCTGGACAGTTTCAGGCCAGCAGGAACTGGAATGATCCATCTTTGACTTCTTGGAGCGCAAGTTCAAGCGTATCCTGAGTTCATCCGGACGAGTGGGTGAAATCTCAGCTGGGTGCATCGTCTCGTGGGACTCTGAAGCGGAGCCTCCAGATTGATGCTCCTTAGGCAGATCTCCTATTGTAAGATGGCTTGGGTTTGGGTGGGTTGAAGGCAATTGGGTGTCCTCACGGTACAGCTGCCGGTGAGGTCCAGTATCCACTAGGGTCTGAATGCTGAGGCCTCCTCCAAATTCATGTCCTGCCTTCCTCTCCCCGTGGTGATGATTTCAGAGGTGAAGCCCCTTGGAGATGATTAGACTATGAATAGGTGTAGGGCCCAACAAGGGAGACCTCAGAAAGCCCGCCCACATCCCCACCAAGTAAGGACACAGCGATGCAGGTGCCATCGGGGGTCCAGAGCCCTGGCCAGACAGCTATCCTGCCGGTCACTGAATCCTGGCCTTGCAGCCTCCAGAACCATAAGAGGTAAATGTCTGTGTTCCTCAGTTGCCAGTCTGAGATGTTCTTACACAGTGACCCAAACAGACGAACATAGCACCTTTATATGGATTTGGGGTTTGTTTTCATGAACTGTTTTATTTTCTACCCATTTATCTCTTGAGTTATTTGCATTACTTGTATTGACTTGAAGAAAGATGTGTATTACAGTGATGATTGATTGTCAAGCTATTAATCCATCTTTCTAGTGATATTTTAGATTTCCTAATATGCGTGATTCTGGAAACTAAACCTGACCCACAAGGTCACAGCCAACCCCTCTCCCCAGCCTGAGTTAATCTAAGAACTGGACCTGAACTTCACTCCCATTCAGGTCCCCAACACACACACACACACACACACACACACACACACACACACACACACATGCACACACACAGAAAAGCCATCTCAGAAGCAGGACTTTGGGGACCCCAATTTTGGTCTCGTTTATGGGTGATACATTGTGTCAACTGGGAAAGCTTAGACATTTAAGTAAGATGCTCAGCAGGGAACCGAGATCCTCACTTTTGAAACATCTTCAGCCTGTGCAAGAGGAGGGCACAGAGGCGCTGTGAGTGCTACACCCACCCTGGGGGGAGCACGTACGAAAATTAAATATATGAGGGAGGAAAGAGAGAGTTGCTTTCCCTTCTGCTCTAGCCTTGCTGTCTTGTGCCGTCTTGAAGCGTTACCCCGGTGCCCTGCCACCCCGCCTTGCAGCCAGCTGATTATGAACTGAAACCTCCACAAACAGGGAGCCAAATAAACCTTTCCTCCCTTTTGGGTTTTGGGAATTTTGTTCCAGGCGTGAGAGAAAAGTAACCCAGACAATGTCCAAGGCCAAAGATTCAAATTCCTTGGAGGAAGGGTGAGCCCAGAGCCCGACTCTTGCACAGGCAGTGGACAGATGTTCCTCATGAGGTTCTGTGCCCTTGGGACAAAGGTCCCTGGGAACCTTTAATCTGAGCCCAATCCCTGCCATGCTTGCATTGTTCTGACGGAGGAAAACATTCTCTCTGCAAAAACAGCCTTGTCTCTGGGCTGCTTCACAGTGACAACTACCAAACTGCCCCATATCAGAGGTCTTCAGGGAGCATGTCCACTGAAGGCTGGACCCTTTTCTGAATGCTCCGTTGTCTTTGTGTGACGTGGTCAGCACTGGTGCCTTGACGCCATCCCTCCCAGAGCACAGCTCCTGGTCATCTGTCTCCTGTCCTGCTGGAGACCAAATTCCAGGTGGAACTCTGATTTTATTTGCCCTCTTTCTTCTATTCTGCCTTCCCAGGCTTCCAATAAAACTGAGTCCAAGCTAGAAAGGGGCAGTGCTGACCTCTGGCGACCTGTCGACTCACGCCAGTGAGCCCGCCACACCTACAGCTTCCACAGCCACAGATGCTCCACCAGTGATGGAAAAGAGCTGCATCCATACTGAGAATGTGTGGGCTTTTCTCCTGCAGTTACTCCTTTAACCATATAGGACACCAACTATTTACGTGGCACGTACACTGTATTAGTTATTATAAGGAGCCTAGAGGTGAACTGAAGTGTGCATGAGGATTCTGTGGGTTACATGCAAGTATCACCCTGTGCGGGATCAAGCAGATGGTGACCCACAGATTCTGGTTGTAGAATCAACCACAGGGGAGCAAGGGATGATTGTCTGCATGGTGGGGAGCTTCTCCTGGCCCTGGGGCTTTAGCATCACACATACTGTGTAATACAGTTCCTTGGACTGAGGGATGTTCTATATAGGATGGTGCGCTTGGTGTTAGAGCTGGGCTGCCCTTGCCTGGACAGACAGCTCCTGGGAACCTGACCCTTGAGAATAGTTGACAGTAACATAACAGGTATTCCGGATTCCCCCAAGCACCAGTCCTGAGCAGCCTGGGAGTAGGGAGCCAGGGAGAGGAGGGGGAGTGTGACAGCTTGCTAAGCTCCGGCCTCGGGGACAGGCTGCCGGGAAGGGAGGATGGATGGGGAGGGAAAGGCAGGAAGTACTCAGAAGGGGCCTGGTGAGGGTGGCCCTGGAAGTCCTTTGGCCACAAAGGATGTTTACATTTTCTGCAGAGTACAGTAAGATGGGCCGGAAGCACTCAGCACATCGAGGTTTTTGCATGGCGAGGAGATGGACGGAAGCCAAGGAGAGGGGTGGCAGGGAGCGAGGAGGGGGTGTGGACCCCCTTGGCGGTCCCATGAGAACGTCTTAACAGCAGGTAGGACGGGGCGGGAGCCCCTCGGGAGCAGCCAGGATCCAGATGCCCGAGCAGCTGTAGGAGCTCCCCTCATTTGGAAGATAAGAGGAAACGATAAAGACCATTTTCTGGGAGAATCGGTAATGCCCATCCTAATGGAGGCTGAAGCCTGAATGCTGTTATTCTAGCAGAGGACTTTGTTTCTGTCAGTGGTTTTTAACTAATTACCATAAGTACTGTCCATTTAGAATTTCGCCATAATTTCAGCCCTATTAGTGGTAAGCAATGCCTTACAGTCGCTGCAAGCCACTGTTTATTCATAGAAGGAGACAGTCCATCATGGGCATTGTCATATCCAATGGATGTTTTTTGTATTACATTGTGTGTATGAATGAGCCAGAAGTGATTTGCCAAATAGGAAGTGCATTTGAAAACGACGTTTGAATTTTAAAAGAAAACCACTTGGTACTGCTTGAGTGTGTATATGGGACGCGGTGCTTCATGGTCCAACTTTCATTGTATCTTTCAGATTTTGCCCTAAGGAAATGTGGACCTGTGGGTGCTGGTGGGCTGAAACTTCGGAGAGGGCTCACGGACAGTGCCCCCAAGTCACCAGGGGACGAGATCCGCTGTCTGCGTGTCCTGGGGGGCACCTTTCACTGAGCACGAGAGTCTCTCTTCCTCACCTTTCATCTGCAAAGATGTCAGTGCCCCAGCCTGTCAATTTGGAGCCATCAGGAACCCGAGCTGGCACATTCTGCGGAGCTGTAATGCTTGGTTGCCATTAGGATTCGGAACGGTTGTTTCAGAAGCTACCAAATGGAACCGCACATCTGCGGGGACCCAGGGAAAGATCACCTCTCTCCATCTAAGAGCGACACATATGGAAGCAGACAGATGTTTCTGGCAGAGAGGGCCAGCCTAATTTGCAGATTCTAAATCTGCAGAGACACCATGTTCTGCCATTAAACATTCATCTAGGGCCATCTTCATCGGAAACAGTATAACAGAACAATGTACCTGGGTGACGAATGGGGCTTTTTATGCATAAAATATTAAAGTGACAGCCAGTGACTTTTCTCCATCTGATCCTTCATGCTAAGTAAAAAAGTTCTGTGTTTCCTCAAAGCTCAGTCATGCGGAATTTTACCTTGTGCTCAGCCTGTATTGGATAAGCTGCTAGAAGCGAAATGGAACGTACAAGACCCCAAGACCACACAGGGCCCCTTGAGCAGCTCCCATCAGGACATCCCGAGTGTCTCACCAGAGAAAGAACGAAGCAGCCTGCATTGCAGGCATTAGAGCTGGTTTTGTTGGACTTGCTTTAAAAGCAGTTCCATTTTTAAACTCAAGAATGTTGGACATTCTCTGGATGTTATCAGGCCATTCTGAAAGCCTTCTATATGCACTACCCTTCACAAAACGCTTTCTTATTCAAAGGTATATTTAATTAAAATCCAGTTTTATGGTGCATGCTCTAATTATTACTCTTGGCTCAAGGCTCAGACCGAACCTGCCTTTTAATCCTGCAACTCAAATTCTTTGTAGTTGTTTTTTTCTTGGGAAACCTGAATGTTTTCCAAATAACTCAGGCCTTCTTATATAAATTGCATGCTGAATTTTTTTTTGTAAGCATAAAAATGTAAATGAATAGAACACTGCACTGGGAACTTTTTATAATTCAACCACATTAGGAGACTTGGCTTGCGGAAAGTGCCGTGCTTGGGTACGATATATGTGTCTGCAAGAAGGATATGAAATTTTGGTGGCAGGAAGTTCTGCCTTTTATCCGGCCAGGTCCCATCACGGAGGTCGGGATCTGCACCCTAACACACACACATATTTGTTGATCTGCACGCAGATAAAGTTCTGTTCTGACACATAAATTGTTTGACCAATTGGTGTACAAGATTTCACCTTTGTGGGTGTAGATCCAGACACAGAAGAAAGTGAGAATCCCAAAGTCAATTGACGGCATCTTGATGGGGGGTCAGAATGAGCATTTAACAGGACCAGACTGGACATGTGGCACAGTCCTGGCCCGGGTGCGAACTCCCCGAGAGCTTTCACAGCTCCTAGGAGACCCCGAGCGGTGTCTTTCCAGCTGTCATGTGAACACCATGCTGGAGGTGCTCCAGCAGGACACATTCTCTGCGGGGCTCTGGAGGCAGACGTCCAAGGTCACAGTGCTGGCCGTGCCGCTCTGAGGGGAGGCCTCCGTCCGTGGCTGGCAGGGCCACCTTGTCATCCCTGTGTTCCCACGTCCTCTTCTGCACGTGAGCACAAGCTTGGTACCTCACCTACTCCTCCCAGGAACACTAGCTTTGTGGGCTCAGGGCCCAGCCTCAGTGCCCCAGTAACCTTCACCACCTCTTCAGAGGCTGCATCTCCAAGTATGGTGATATTAGGGGTTAGGGCTTCTGCATATGGGCTTTTGGGAAGACATGATGTAGTCCATATTACCCCCTACAGACCTTAAATTAAAATCTGTAGGAGTAAGAGATCATGAATGTTTTAATAACTTAATTCAAGTATGCTTCACACACCATAAAGCGTGCATATTTAAGGTTTACGATTTGATGTACGTTGACAGGTGCGCGAGCTGGGGAAGTCATCATCGTGGTTATCAGGAGCAAGAAGACCCACCCACTGCGCCCATGCCCCCCACACACCTCTGTGATTCCGCCTTCCTGTGACCCTGCCCTCAGACAGCCAGCGGACCTGCTTTCTATCAGTTCACTGATGATTTCCAAAAGTTTCTATGGAAGAATGTTTGGGGGTCTGGCTTCTTCGTTACTTTGAAACTCACCTGTGCTGTCGGGCACACCCACCACTCATCCTTTTGCTTATTTTAAAATGAAAAAAGAATAAAGACGATGATACAGAACTTCAAACTAGAACTATAGGAGATTAACAATGGCTTATATATTGCATATTGTAACCTTCACAGCAGTGGCTCGGATGACAAGGAAGAGGCAGGAAAAAATGATCACACAGTAAAAACACAAACTGTTCTTTTTGATGAACTAACAGATTAGCAGGATAATATCTTTCTCTATCTTCTATCGGTGGTAGACATCTTGATGGCAGGAACCGCAGTGTTTACACATGCGAGTCTGATTTATTTCATTCTTTTGTTCTGCTAGCCGCTGTATTGCATCCCAGCTCTCTCTGGTGACTGTTACTGCTCGGCCCGTCTGTTTCTGTTCCTCTAGCCTTTGACCTGTCCGTGCCTTTCTATTTAAAGTGGGTGTCTTGTAGGCAGCCCGCTGTTGGGACTCGCTTTTTCATCAGAGCCGAGTGTGTATGAGTAAAGTTCAGCTGCTGGGCAGCTCGGACAGAGCGGTGTTACTCCTCACAGTTCCGCAAGCTGCTCACAGTTCTGCAAGGCTGAGGGCGGGGTTTCCTCTGCCGCCCTCTTGCAGGGTGCAGGGCTCTGATCTCTCATGCCTTCCGACATGGTAGAGGGCTCCCGGGGCCCCCTTGTAAGGGCACCCCACAAGGATCCTACCTCATGGTCCCCAGGGCCAAAACTTTCTTCTAAAGACCCTGGCTCTTAATGCCATCACATGGGGGCTTTAGGGCTTCAACACACAAATTTTACAGAAACACAACAACCTAGTCCTTAACAGTAACAATGTCTACGCTTAGTTTGATTTACTTTTAATATGAATGTTAAATTTTACTTTTAATCATACTTTTTCCCAAGCTCTTTTAATCATACTTTAAACCATACTTTTAATATTATTTTAACATGATTATTAAATGTAAATCAGATACTTTTGCTTGAGTTTATCAACTTTTATTTTGTGGGTTTTTTTGATCTGTTTGTGTTGGTACCAGGGATCGAACTCATAACCGCAGGCTTGCAAGGCAAGCGCTTATACCGCTGAGCTAAACCCCCAGCCCCTCAACTTTTGTTTTGTATTCTGTGTCTGGTATCTGTCCTCCCTCTTATTCTGCCTTAGTTTGGATTAATGCTACTTTATCTTCTTTATTGTCTTATTAGTTTAGGGTTTTTCTTTTAGTCACACTAGTGTCTACAGTATATAAATCCTTAGCTTATGATAGCGTATCTCCTCCACTTGGTGCTATAAGGTACCAAGTGTAAGAACCTTAAAATACCATACACATCTCCTCCCCTTCCTGGACCTTACACTATTCTGTGCATTTGATTTTCTTATCTCTAATGCCCCTCAGACAGACCGTTACTGTATTTTTGCAGCTGACCTGATTTTCAAAGAGATTTGCACAACAGCAGGTGCACAGTTACTCCTGTAGTCTCTGCTGCCCTCCGCCTCAGGACAAGGATCCACACTTCTGTCGGGTGTCAGATTTCTTTGGCCCAAGCCCCTCCCTTTGGTAATTCCTCAGTGTAGTTCTGCAGGTGCTGAATCATTTCAGCTTTTGTCTGTTTGGAAAGATCTCTACTTTGCCCTAATTTTATAGACATAATTTCACTGGTTACGTAATTCTGGGCTGGCAATTTTTCAGCAGGAATACGAAGATGACCGCGTTTGACTACAGATCTGCGGGAACCCTATTTCTGCTTCTCGGGTACACGTGTGTCTAATGTGCTCGTTTCTTCTAAGGGTTTTTTCCTGTATCGTTGCTTCTGAACATCTTAATCGTGCTGTGATTTCATTTCATTTGTTAACACATTTCCTGGGTTTCGCATTCCTTTGAGTTTGTTGAGCTTTATGGGTTTGTGGATCTAGAATTTTCACCAAATGTGAAAACATTTGGTCTGTTTTCTTCCGGTATTCTTCTGTCCCTCCCTCTCCTCCTCCTCGGGGCCTCCCATTGTACGAACAGTAAATCTGGCTTACACTCGTGGGTTCTCTTCTCTTCTTTTTTTTTAATCTCTACATCTCATTTTGGGTATTTTCCATTATTGTTTTCACGTTCATTAGTATTTTTTCTAATTGGCTCTTAATCTAATTATGAATTTTTCATGTCAGACAGTGCTGTCTTCCTCTCTAGGAAGAAGATGTCTTTAAAAACACACACCCTGCGTGCCTTAGCATTTTGAACTTAGGATGGCGTCCTAATAGTTGTTTGGATGTCTTTGTCCGCTAATTTCTCCATGTGTGTTAGCTCTGGATCAGTGTCAGTTACCTATCGGTCCTCTGTGTTTTATATGTTCCTCTCTTCCCCTAGCTGGCAATGGATGCTTGGAGTTTATACGTGCGTGTTTTACCCTCCAGGTGCTGGATACTCAGTCACACACAGTTCCAGCCTTTCTAGCCTGCTTTGGTGATCCCTTTGGAGCTGCAGTTGTTCTGGAGGTGAGGATTCCCAAGGCTTCTGAGAGCTTTCCCAGGCTCCTTTGCGGTAACAAGGCTTTCGGTCTCTCTGGAGGCAGCAGGCTTTCTTTGCAGCCCTGCGTGAGCACGGGGATTCTGATTATCCTCTGAGAACTCCGAGGGCCACTTAAGTGCAGCAAGAGTCACCTAATTGAGAGTAAATGCGGATTTCTGCTGGGCTCCACTCCCCATATGAACTTAGGATCAAAATGCTTACGTTAGAAGAAGTTGTTAGAGTCAAAGGCACAGTGCCACTGATCCCACTCAGAATCCTTCCCCTCTCTCCGGACACACTTAGCGGCTGTTCGAAGCAGTTCTGGACGTCCTTCGTGTCTTTCCGAGATGTGATTTTAAAAAAAAGGATCTGATGAACCCTGGGGCTAAGCACTGTCGCAGAGCAGAGGTTTATAAAAATGTCACAGTGGGTCCTCATCCAAAATACTCCCTGGCTCCGTCACCAGCCCTTCTGCAAAGTCAAAATGACTGCAACTGTAAATGTTTTGAGTCGATGTAGGGTGTGAAGGCAGCCACATCCACACACACCAAGAAAGACAAGCAGAGGACTTCCAGAGCTGCTTCAGAGTGGGTCAGGAGGGATGGGACAGGTGTGTTTAGATCACCGGGGCATTTTCAGTGGAGTCAGTGACAGTGTGTCTTACTGAAATATACTTTTTAAATTTAGAGATTCACCTTATTCTTTTTTATCATACTTCATGCATAGCTGCTTTTCCTGGCAGTGTGAAACCATCACAAGATAAGCTTCAGTGTCCTTGGTTTCCGTGCAGTTTGTCTGGGTCTTTAGATTTTGATTTCTAGAGCTGTAATTAACCACTCAAGGCAAATGACAGTAGAGATAACTGTCCATTAAGGGAGATTGGCATCTCACCATGCATCTTAGTTGCATGGTGTAGAAAACAAGCTCACAGAAGGGTGTGGAAATTTCTAGGGAATGAGACACATGTGCTATCCATCCCGGATAAAGCCATAGATGCCCTTTGGCCCTTTAGGCACCATACGGGTCAACAACTTGAGAGTCCCACGGGCTGATAGAGCCTTGGCATCCAGAACAGAATTGACACCTGAATCCCAGGGACACAACAACGGCGCTCCAGGACACGGTGTCTGAGCGAAGCTCTGGGCATTGGAGTCATCTCAACTCTGCCCAGGGACCTTCTTAGCAGGCAGAAGCACCTTCCTATGAGGATGACCTTAAGCCACTGCTGTTCTCTCCTCTCAAGATGCTTAAACAATTGCCTTTGGTGAAAGGAAATTTAGGGGACTTTGTCATTTTAACCAAACAGTCTCTTCTTTGAGACTCTCCATAGAAATAATTCACCAGTTGCCATCTTCGAGGATTTCTTCACTGACTCTCTATTTGACAAAGTTTCTCAAGCACCTGCTGTGTACTGAGGATTTTGCTGGACCAGGGAGAAACAGAAGTGCAGTTCCCGCTTTCTAAATTCTCTTTCTTCTGCAGAGAGGCATCTTGATGTGAGGAAGAGTTTAGGGGTGCCTTGGCTGCAGACGAAGGAATGCCCAGGGGCATCTATAAACCCAGCACCCGCTTCATGGAGGACACTGTCTCTGTAGAGGACGGGGCCTGGGTCTCCAAGAGCATGGTGTCCTCCCCCTCCTCACTGGCTTCGTTTCCCAGATCTCACCACACTGCATTGCCCTCCCAGCAGCTGGCTTCCTTTCTAGCTCCTGAGACACATCCCCACAGCACACTAGAGGTAGCTTCGTTGACAAGGGGCAACTGCAGCCCTTACAGCACCTCGAACCCCACAAGGACCAGTGCAAAAGTCCAGGAGAAGCGTTTACCATGCCACATACACCACACTGGCAACTTCTCACAGAACATTAAAGACCTCTCAACACTGGAAGAGTTGCTCCTAATCAAGTATCTTGGTTCCTTTTCACCTGTTGCTGAGACAAAGTGCCCAAAGTGAAGCAAAGAAAGGTTTATTTAGCTTACAATTCTTTGGAGGTTTCAGTTCGTATTCAGTTGGCTCCAAGGCAGAGCGGCGAGGCTGAGGGCCAACGGTTCATGATGGCTGCAAAGGGAAAGAGCAAATAAGACAAAAGGGGGAAAGATCACACCTTCTTCCACCACCAATCCCTGTGCTAGACAATGAACCTATCACAAATGCTAGATTCAGTCACCTGCATGATTGCATGAGGCTCGGGGCGCCACCTAGACACAAACCATAGCATCAAGTCAGGCATTGAATGAAGAAAATTAGGACCATTAGAGTGCTTGAATGTCACTGACAGTGAATCACTGAGCAAGAACAAACCACATGTGAGCCACTAACTGCTGATAGGGAGATCTTCTGACTGTTTTAAGTTAGGAAATAGTATTTGCTAACCCAGTTGATGGAATTTGAAGCCTTAATTGACTTCAGGCTTCTCTTTGTCTTGTTCAAAACAATGAACCAGTTGCCTATACATAGCACTACCTGTATACTGTCCATGAGGAGTTGAAGGAGTTGGATAACTAAAATCAAGCTACGCATCCATGCATCCATCCATCCATTCATCCATCCATTCATCCATCCATCCATTCATCCATCCATCCATTCATCCATCCATTATCCATCCATTCATCCATCTATCCATCCATTATCCATCCATCCATTCATCCATCCATTATCCATCCATTCATCCATCCATCCATCCATCCATCCATTCATCCATTCATTCATTCAGTCAGTCACTCAGTAAATCTTTGTTGACCGCATTAGTTATTTTAATTTTTGTACAAAGTGCACTGAGGATTCCTAAAAGCCTATCCAAGCAAGGCATGTGATAGGAATTGTGTGAATAAACAAAAAATGAATACATTTGGAATCAGAAGAGACTCACATTTACAGAACGTTTTCCCTGAGACCAGAGGTGTTTCAAATGAAAAAGGGATGGAGGACAGTGAAGGTGGGATAGGAGGACCACGAAGGACAGTTTATCTGGAGTCAAGAATACGCAGGAAGACGTGGAGGTAAGTCTGGTGAAAAGGTGGGGGCATCTCACAGCACATCTCTGCCTGGAGGTTGGCTACCCCAGAGAGAGACAGACAGAGACCATTCAGGACCCGAGCAGTGACTGGACACCAGCAGTCGCGGGAGGCGGCGCCTCCCAACATGCGCTTGTTGATACCAGAGCAGTTAGTCCATTTAGAGAAAAACAACCACAATCCCCCAATGCATGTTTTCTCCCTGGGATCGGGACTGGATCCATGTCCAGAACTTAGCATTCTTGGAAACCCAGCCAACACTCCAGTCTTGATCCGCTTGCTCCCTCTCTGGGTGGAAACTGCTGTGTGTTACATTTGACTTCAGGGGAATTTGGCTAAAATAGCCATGATATCCTCCACTAGAAAGCCCGTACCTAATAAATCTACTTCATTTTAATTCAGAAGGGATTTATTGGCCCTTGTTCAGGCAAACCCAGTTCTGCAAATAGAATAGCACATTCCTCTCTAACTACACAGTCTGGCTATGAGGCCAATTGCCAGTACCGACAAGAAAAACCAGCTTAACCAAAATAACCCGGTCCAGAGCCCTGTGGTACAGAGCAGAGATAAACAGCCAACGCGGCCTCTGTGATGATCGAGCCAGAGGTGGCATTTCAGGAACATGGAGAGCACCTCCTGTCCCACTGGACAGCCAGTCCCTCTCTCTCCAGTAACTCACCTTCCAGCTCCTGGGCTGGCTGCTTTTTTTTTTTAATGCATGGTGTTTTCACCGCTGAGGACGGATCTTTGCGAGGTGGCTGTACCACAGTGAGGGGATCATATCTGCTCCGATGTTTTGCTCTCCACAGCATCAATAACCCCCTAGGGAAAATGTGGGGAAAGGAGAGAACCATTTGTCAAAGACTAATTGTGTGGTCGGAAGACGTCTCCGGCTGCTGGTAAAATCGGCGGCTGCTATAAGGGTGGTCTGAGGTTTCAATCACTGTGCTGGTTAAATAATTAACAGAGGCCGCAGAGCTGGTCAGCTTCTGGCTCCCCATAGGGGTCGGGAGGAGGAGCAGAAGGCTGGCACCTGCACGCTATGGCACCGTGGGCCAGTGAAGGGACAGAGGGGCTTCCAAGTGAGATTTGCTTGGGAATGGACGGCGAGGAGGGCTCATCCTACAGCTGCCTCTGCAGGCGGCCCTGTTTCACGAAGCGTGCCTGCTTACCTGGGATACCTGGAGGATCTGGAGAGGGCAGCGCACCTGCCAGGTCTGCGTGCCACCAAGAGCAGCTCTGGTTCAAGGGCTTTGATTGTGAGAGGCCTCAGCGCTTGGGTTCTGGCCCTTCTCACCTGATCTGAGCGTGGGACCCATGCACAGATGTGACCGGATCCCTCTCGCCATCACTCCTGCTCCCTTTGCCTTCTGTTTTCCTGGTGCTTGGGGACAAAGTGGCACTCTGATCCCTATGGTCATTCAGAAATTTGCTGAGTGTTGAGGGACAGAGAGACAGAGACAGAGGCAGAGAGACAGATACACAGAGAGAGACACAGAGACAGACAGAGAGACAGGAGAGACAGACAGAGACAGAGACAGAGACTGAGAGACAGAGACTTACTTTTAAGTTCGTGTTAGGAAGCCTGGACGCTTCTACGGAGCCCTGAGTCTCTGAGGGGCAGCTGGGGCCCCGGGAGGCAGGGCGCCCGGGATGGGACCAGCCGTCAGGCAGCACCAGACCCCTTGGCCTGTTAATTACCCAGAGGTCTGCTGAGAGAAACCCTCGCTCCCTGCCTCTCTTTCTTCTTGGTAGTGCACAACAGGACAGAGACTATTTCAAAGCAGATAACCTCCCGGTCTCCCGATAAAGGCTCTCTTATCTCCTCCAACTTAAATTAATATTGGGTTTGGCGGGTCAGAAACTTGGTCTGCATCTTATCTTGCATCTTTCCTGTCATGCTGTGTTTCCTGAGGTCCCAAGGGCCTGCAGAGTGGGCACCACGGAGTTTCAGCCTCAGGAGTCGCTGATCGGATAGCAGCCAGGACTTTCCTTTGGGGCGTTTACTGTCAGGAAGCCAGAACCGCACTGGATGCTGGGAATGAGAACCCTCCCCAGCCCCCGGAGGATCAGCTAACCAAGTGCCCAGGATGAAGCCAGCGCTATGGACGGGTGTTCCTCGGCTGCCCCAGGGACTCATCTATGCCCATTGATGCAGGCACCTGGAAGTGTGTGGTGTGATCACAGTGCCAGGGACACGTCCACCTTCTGATAGTTATGTTCCATAAAATGTTAGGAAAATGTGTCTTCGAACAGTCTGTGTGTTCATCCTGTGCCAAGGACAGTCTCTGGGGGGAGTAGTGTGGCCACAGGCACTGATGATAAAGCAGACCTCAGATATCTCAGGCTCAAATCTCACTGCCCCCTCGGGAGCCTTCTGAGAGACATCATGATGTCACAACCCAGCTGTGAGCCGTGCAAAGGAACAGAGAAATGACGTCCTCTGGCGTTCGGAAAACAGGGAGGGGGTTGGGCTTTTATACCACAAAAATGATCAAAAATTTCCCACCTGCAGTCCAAGCATTCTGGGAGGCTGCGATGGGATGGTCTTAAGCTCAAGTCTAGCCGGGGCCACTTAGTGAGACCCTGTGTTTGCAACAGAAATAAAAATAACACAGGGGTGGGAAGGTAGCTCAGTGCCAAAGCTGTGGGTTTGATCTCCAGCACTAGAGGAAAAAAATTCCACTATGTTTGTTGAAATAATGTGTTTGCTCATTTCCTGTGCTTTTCAATATTTCTATAAAACCATAGTGAGATGCTTGTAAAAATAAGTATGCATATATATATGCATGTATATATGTATGTGAATCTGTGTCTATGTAATGTGTTCCAAAATACACCCCAGCACCCACACATACTGGTTTCCAGAGCCATGGGTCACCCCCTTTGGACTGGCTGTGAAGACCCACTTTGGGAGCTGTGTCTGCGGCTCCATGTCACCCATTGTCCACGCACACAAAGCACGATGCTGTGTGCTGTGACCTTGACCTTGGTACAAGCTCTCTGTGGACGCCAGCCTTGACGTTGCCATGGTGCCGCTCAGCACATCTGTTTCCGGCTCAGCTGCTCTCGCTCAAGCCTCCAGCTCTCCCTTTCTTCCTCCTTGAAAAAAGTTTACTGGGAGGCAAAATGATTCAAAGTGACATCTGGGTCCCCCTTGGCATGTGGGTGCCACCCCCTCCCTCCACCATGTCATGAAGGCAGCTAGAGTTCTGCACCTTCCAGGAAGGCATTTCCAGGAATCCTTTCTCAGAGGCTCACACAGGGACCCCGGCTGCCTGCCCCCAACTCTCCCTGTGCTGCCGGTGCAGCCAGGATGGCAGATTTAATGCTCTGGACCAAGGCTGAGGTTTTGATGTCTCCCACAACGTCAGAGGATGAGAGCAGTCTACACCCTGGACAAGCAGGCAGATAAAGGCGATGGGCCAGGCTTGCTGGTGCTGTTTAAGTTTCTGTAATGAAAAGCAAAACCATGCCTGTGGCCCATCCTCAGGCTCCCAGATGCTAGCACTCTTTGTACCTGGCATTGTTTGGAAAATCTGGGAAGTCTCCAACTGCATAAGAAAACTTCTCCTGAGGTGTTAGTTCTGCTTTCCCAAACTCTCATTATCTGCAGTTCTGAAGAGAATTCTTTGAGGAAATGATCCATAACTTCCAATTACTGTGATCAGAATCCTCCAGGGAAAAGGACATTCCTCCCAAATGGTGACCCCCAGCCCTTGCACCACCTGAAAAACTGACCCAGACCCAGACGGGGTGCCAAGGAAGGGACCCTGCAGCTCTGCCTTGGGCTCACTTCAAAATCCAGCTCCTTAAATCCAGAAGAAAGACCTGGAGCGAGCACTTGCACAAAATAATCAAATGCAGGAGGATTTATACACCTACACCATCCGCCTCAATCCCAGTTAAACTTGGACTCTGTAGACACTGAAGACAAGTGTGGAGATGCCATTGGAAATCAGAATGGGAAAGCCAAAATTCTGCTTTTAGCTGTGGAAGCCCAGGTGAGAAAAATGGCGTGAGCAGGGAAGAGAGCACGGAGTGGGAGAGAGAGCTGAATTGATTTCCTCCTCCTTGCACAGAGTCCTTTTTTGCTCCAATGCTGAGCAGCAGGAGTCTGAGGGAATGTAAGGACCCTGTTGGCTGGCGGCATGGAAAATCCAATCGCTAATGACATTTGCTGAAGGAGAAGTCACGGATAACTCCCAACTGCTTTGCTCCTTTGGACCTGACAGTGCCTGTTAAACACCGGGCCCCGCCCCAGGGGATCCAGGACCACGAGACTCTGTACCCTTAAAACAACCCCATAAATACCTGCTTAGTGGTCTTAACCACTTCAACAAATATTCCTGAGACCATTTACAGTGACTGCAGTAAGGGCTGAGTGTGTTCATGATGCACTTGTGTATTTAAAAGTTAAACTAGAACCCCTCCATGAGGACAGGCCCGTTAGTGTTCCCGCCTAGGGATGAAGCTGTCTGGAGGAGAGAGGACTGGAGGTCCAGAGAGCGACTCCTTTCCCCTCTGACCAAGGTTGGATGTGCAAAAATACAGAAACGGGATTTAGACGTGAAAACCTCAGCACCGTCACCGATGAAGGTGACCTGTTGAAATCCAAGCACAGAGCTGTGTGGGTTCACAGTGCAGACCACAGCCCTAGGCAGGGCCAGCACCGCAAGCCCTCAGGCAGAGGCCCAAAGTTCCCTCCAGGAAAGCACTGACACGAGAAGCCACCAAGGGTGAGTGGGGGACTGCGGAGGCCTTGCTAGTGCATGTCCCTTCGTGGAGAAACCCACAGCCCCAAGAAGGACACGGCCTCACCTCCCCAGAGTCCAGCGAGCAGCAGTGAGTTCCTGGAGAGTCTGGGTCACGGGGGTGGTGCAGAAACCCAGGCATTCAGGAAGCTTCCGGAGGAGTCACATGGGAGTACGGTCAGGCTGAGGGTGGGATAGGAGGGCCGTGGGTTTTTGTGAAGCCTCCGTCCCAACAGAGTGGACAGATGGCAGGGAAAGGCCGAGGCCACTGGCAGTTTAGCTCAACAGGGATCATATGGTCACATCAGAGTACATGGCACAAGGAGCCTCTCACGGGCAGGAGTCACAGGACAGGGAGCCCAGAGGAAGCCCTTGTCCCAGGGAAGAGGGCTGTCTGCTCTGGGTTTAGGATCAGCCCTAGGGAAGCTGCAAGCTGAGCGGCCTGTGTGGTCCAGCTCCCACCCAAACCCACCCATATACCCTGTGCTCTGCAAAACTGTGCCCTCCTGAGCTAGGAATGGAAATGGAGAGAGCCCGTCTGCAGAGCGCCCTAGTGCCCCCCACCTGGCTGTCCACAGCTCTGTTTCTGCAGGGAAGGAGCTCTAAAGACCAGGGGCCTTTCCTGCCCCAAAGGAGTTCCAGAGGCAGCAGCGGTGTGCAAGGCATTTTCCAGCTTGCTGAGGAGTTATTCCCAAGCAGGCCCTCTCCAGGTGCTTTTGTTCCCTGGGATTCCTTAAGCCCTTCAGCTTGAGCTGTTTTCCAATCTGCAGCTCAGGAGTGGTGCATTGGCTCCAGGTGGCTCCTGTGGCTCTGGGGGAGGCGTGCGGAGCTCTCACGCCATGCTGTTTCCACGCCAAGGCTGCCCGGTGCAAGCGAAGGGCACAGCGCAGATTATTCTCTCCCCAGCAGAGCAGCGGAACGTCCCTGCTGGCTGCAGAGTGCAAGTGTCCTCCTCCTCCTCCTGGGACCCTGCTGTTCCCAAGCACCGTGGGCCACAGATGGGACAGGAAATGATCTCCGCTTCATGCAACCTGCAGATGTCTGGAGGGTGTGTTAGTTTCCCGTGGCTGCCGAAACAAATTATCAGAACTGGTGACTCAAAACAGCACAGAATGATGATACCACAGAACTGCAAGAAGCTCAAATAAGATTCTCAGGGTTAAGTCTTAAAAGCGTAGCTCTTTCTGGAGGCTCCAGTGAAGAACCTGCACCCCTGCCTTTTCCTCCATTTCCAGTCTGCCTGCATTCCTTGGCTGCTGGCCTCCTCCTGTGTCACCAGCCCCAGGGGCACCAGAGGTCGCCTTCCCAAATCAAGGTCCCTTTAGCCACATCAGATCCCCACACACAGATGGCAAACATTAGGGCCCACTGCCTCTGGGGGTGAGTATTCGACTGGTCATGCTGGGTGAAGTGGACATGGCACCTGACTACACCTTGATCACACAGCTTCTGAACCCCTCCCCAGGCCATGCAAATGCCCGCTCAGTGACACAAAGCCAGGCACCCCAGAAATAGGAGGTTTCACATGGCGCAGCCCTTGCTGCCCCCAAGGCCACACTTGGACTAGGACGGTGAGGCGGGCACAGCAGCCTGGTGCCCCTCCAGGTATGAGGTCAGCTCCTGGTGAAAGGCAGCGGTGTGGGGAGCTTGTTCTAGCAAAGGCTAACAGCAGCTGCACTGCGCCTGGAGCAGGGTTGGGGCATCGGGGGGTGCACCGTCCTTTGGGGTGATGTTTTCCTGTGGCTCACAGGCCTGGTTCTCTGCTCTCCCAGAGACCGGGAAAGCCAGAGTCCCTGGGCAAGTTTTTCTCTTTAAAGACTTTTCTCTGTCACTTACACTGGAGGAACCAGGTTGGGGGCTGCTCCTGTTGCTCCAGAATTGCCACAAAGTCCCCAAAGTTGAGGGAAGGAGGCTAAAACATCTAAAGAGGATTCTGGGAAGCCACGTAGACACCCCTCCACAGGCAGCAGGCAAACCCCACCAGCGTGGGGAGACCCTCCCTCTGCAGCTCGCACACAAGCGGGAAGAGGCGACTGTGCTGCCGGGCTTCTGGTGGACGCTGTGCAGTGGACGTGCGTCACGGAGCACGTGAGAGAAGTGTGGCAGTGTGGAAGGAGGCCTTGTGACGTCACTGGGGACCACCTTCAGCAGGGAAGAGGAAGAGGTATGGAGTGAGACAGGAAGTCAGTGCAAGGAGGGACCATGCACTCCTTTTAAAACAATCAGAGAGAGAGAGAGAGAGAGAGAGAGAGAGAGGTGGCCAGGGTTCCATGAAAACTGCAAGGATCCCTGCTGAAGGTGAGTTGAACTCATTGTGATCAATGTCAGTGGGCCAGAAAGCAGTTAAATCTGCCAAGATATCCTGAGGTCCCATAAAAAGAGGGTTCAAAAAAACAGTTCACAAAAGAGAGTGAGGAAGAAAATCCATTTTTCCACAGAATTGAGACATCTGAATGAGCCAGGTTCTGATTTGTGGCCATAATTTTCCTTATCTTATGTTCCCTGTCTTCTAATTTCCACCTGAGAAATATGCTCCCCTTGTCTTCAGTCCCAGTGGTGGGGGAGGACTGCCCATCTCCCAGCCTCCTCCTCGCCAGCCTCATGCCCAGCCCAGAAGTAGGCAGCCAGGTGACGTGGCCTCACACAGCAGCGTGAATACCAGGATCAGGATCGAAGGCTTCTTCTGTGGGAGGGAGTGCTCATCTTTCCAGGGCAGCTGTTCAGAATGTAAATCATCGGCCTGTGGCTGCGACTCCCATTGAGGTCACAGGAGAGAAGCCCACAGAGGCCAGGGCACCTGGATGCAGCTGTACCTGACACTAAAGACCGCTGGTGAGCCAATAAATGCCCTTCATTGCATATGATGTCTGAGATGTATCCCTGCTACTTTCAATGCAAAAATCTTGTCGGAGGCAGGTACACAACCGTGTGGGAAAGAAAAGCACATCTATGGGGTCCTGCTGGGAAGCAAGCAGTGGGAGGCCGATGAGACAGAAGGAACCGACAAGAGACAGCCAGGAATCAGAGCAGGAGTAGGAAGCTTTTGCCACCCCTGGTTTGTGTTCCTGGGGTCCCAGGAAGGCTGGAGCTCTGGAAAAGGGGTCACGTCACGGAAGTCACTGCCAGTTCTGGAACCGTGGGGTGGAAGCAGGGAGAGGGGCACAGGAGACCCCAGGCCGCCTGGCCCTGCCACTCCTGCAAACCCCGCCCCCTGGCCAGAGCCAGACTAGGAGGCTGGAGCAGGAAGCAGAGTCTGTCCCTGGGGCACTGAGCACAGCACAGCCGGGTCGGGGGAGTGGCTGGGGCAGAATCGCAAGCCACAGAAGCCAGCAGGGGAAAAGAAAGGAACAGAGAAGTGTTGCTCCTTAGACCTCCTTCAGGGTGGGCATTCTAGGGCCCTGGGGCAGGGCGTGCACGGAGGCCTCAGGACCTCAGGAAAACAGCTGCGCTCCCGACATCCAGGGGCCGCCTGCTGTACTCGGCTGCTCCAGGGCTCAAGCCCCCTGCAGCTTTCGGAAGTGAGGTACCCATGCTACTCAGACAGGTGAAATCACCCTCAGACTCTCCGGGGGCTGCTGGCTTCTCTCTGTGGGTGTCAGAATCTCCCCGGCCGTGTATGTCACCGTCCCAGAGGCCGCGGCTCTCTGATGGGTCAGGAAGCACAACAGGGTGAAATCACTGGGATCCCAGCGGCCACAGGGCAGCACTTATGGGTGGCGCCTGCATGCAGGGGACATGGCAGGGGATAGAACGCGTTAGCCTCAGACACCCTTAATTTCCTTCCTCCCCAGGTTGATCTAATTCCCTCACTTGCTTCCCTCCGTGTCAGTGATAGCGATGTGATTGCCCAGCAAGAATACGTCCAGCATCTTCCACTGACACACTGTAAAATGTACAAACAAAAATAGAATTGGGAGAGATGTTAAGAGAAAGTGAGTCTGAATTAGAATTAATAATCATAATTGGCAGGGGGAGGGTGGTGCACAAAACTCAGCGTCTGCTCTCTGGCCCTCCAGCTTGGATGTTGATGTGGCCGGAGGGCCCTGTGTGGCGGGCGTCACACCAGGAAGGATGCTGGTAGGGAATCAGTGCCTCGAAGCAGAGCTGGAGATTCTCTGAGGAGCTGCAGACCTCAGGGAACTGGGGGGTTCTCTGCAGGGCAGTCGGGCTCACCATCCCCCCAGGCTCAGATGAGAAGGTGCTGGAAAGCCAGCAAGCTCCGTTTCCCAGCCAGCAGGAAGCAGAGTCCTCTGGGCCGCATGGCTGGGAACTCTGCCCCGCACACCTCGGGGACAGCACCAGCACTGTACTGAGCTGGTTTCCTGAGACGGAGATGTGGGGCACCGCACATCTGGCTCCAGCCTCCTCGGTCGGGTGTAAGTTTATTTTTTTAGGGAAGGCTTCTTTATCTTCCTCTCCCACAGCAGAGACCGTCAGGCTTTCCACCACAAATGGCCACGGGGCTGCCCTGCTGAGACAAAAAGACAACGTGGGGTGCATCACCCTGCATGCACCCCAAGGGCCACCTGCGTGGGACATGGAAGATCCAACGGCCAGCCACAAGCGTCTCCTGGCTTCCACTGGAACGATCCCGGCAACACTAAATCACAGGGCTGTGACACACGTTAATTCTAGGAGGCAGCACACCACTGGGATCAGTGAGAAGTTCTCCCCACTCCACCCCAGATGGGAAGCTACCAACCTAGCACCCATGAGGGAAGAGGGCCCCCAGAAACCCACTGACACACTGTCTCTGGAGCTCAGTGCGACATGCGCCCAGGGAAAACCCCAGACAACTGAAAAGTTTTATTTCAAACCATCAGCTCAGTCCCCCGCCCCCAGGGAAATTCAGCCCAGAGCAGCTGAGCTGGGCTCCATGCCCCACTTGGTCCTGGTAGGGTGGCAGCCCAAAGGGAGAGGTTGGCATCCCCAGAAGTTTGCATTCCACAGCCTGCCTGGCAAGCGAGTTAACCCATGCCTGATGGCAGGGCGCTCAGGGCAGTCGCCTCACAAAGGCCCAGCCTGCAATACCATGGACCTTGGTGACGAGGCTGCCATACACGGTGCCTGCACAATCTCGGGGTTTCCGTGGATCCAGCAATGGCACGAGAAGGCCGGGCACTCAGCTCAGGCTTTTATAAGGCTGAGGTCAAGGTGGTCAAGATCCAACTGCAGGAGGATCCACTTTCGTTCTTTCTTTCTATTATTATTATCATCATTATTATTATTATTATTATTGCTATTTTGTTTTTGTCAGATGAGGTCTCTCTATGTAGTTCAGGCTGGCCTTGGGCTCACTTTGTAGCTCAGATTGGTCTTGAACTTGCAACAATCCTCCTGCCTCAGCCTCCAGAGTGCTGGGGGGACAGGGGCGCCCCAACACACCCAGCAAAAGATCCACTTTCACTGGGGTGCCTTGGGGGGTCCATATCCTTGAGGCTGTGGCATCCATGACAGCTTCACGTGTCAGAGCCACCGGGTGAAAGGCAGGCATTTCTCCTGCTCAGAGCCACCACCCCACGAGGCCTCGGCCTGCTGTCAGAGGGCCCCGATGACCCGGCCAGGCCCACGCAGGACGAGTCTCTTTTTGATGAAACGTGAACCTAAATGCAATCTCTTCACTTTGGCCATCCAAGTCACCATGAAGACACGTCCACAAATTCACAGATCCTACCCACCCCCAAAGGGCAGGGGGCCTCAGGGTGGAGACAGCACGGCTGGGCCCCTTGGAGGTGTCTTAAAATTCTCCACACACAAACCCTCAGCTGACAGCAGTGATTCCTCCCCAAAGTGTGATCCCAGCCTCACGTGTTGGGGCGGATGACGGAACACGCCCAAATCCATGGTGGAACCAGAGGCAAGGCCAGCACTGGAGCTCAGGCCTCCTCCATCCGGAGTGCAGAATGTCCCTGTCATCCCAAGTCTCCCGTGCCAAAGCCACTTGCATGTCAAGCACCATCCTCTGCCCCTTTGAGGATGGAGAGGGAGAGGCAGCATCTGACTCGCCCAGCGGCCATTCCCCACCTGTGCTCACCATCAAGGTCCCAGTGTGCTCAGCATTGAACGTTCTCAATGAAACCGAGGCAGAACCTCTGCCGGGTGACAGGCCACATCATGGCTGCCCCACACCAGCCACGGCCTCTCCATCCACTGTGTCCTATGATATCAGGAATGTCCCCATGCAGCATCCACCCTGGCCTCTTGTTCATGACGATTGCATGAGGTCACAGAGCCATCCTTGAACCACACAGGAAAGTTCAGTTTTAGCAAAGGACATCGGCCCTGAGCAGGAGCCCCGGCCTCACCAAGCACTGACCCCTGCCAGGTCTGACTTCTTCCAGACTCAGTGAGGGTAAAGTCCCTGCGGCTGCACGTGGCTGACGGCATCAGAGGAGGAGCCAGAGACCTGGGGAGAGACGGAGCCGGGAAGACACTGCTAGGAGGGGCTCCTCGTCTCCCCCACATGTACTGAGCACCTGCAGCTCCGAGTGCGGCTGGGGACTGGAGGGGTGGCCCAGGGCCGCCTCTGACACAGTAGTAACGTCCTCTACTTTGAATGCCTGCTTTGAATTTCCAAAAAATATGTTTCTGGAGCAGCTGAGCAGACCCTGAGTGCGGGGCACAATTGAAGACCTGCACCCAGCTGCACCAACCACTAAGACAGCCACTCTGGAGCCACTGCCTAAAAGCAAAGACTCGGGATTTGAGGAGGCTTTTCCCACAAGCTGCTGACACTTTCAGCTCATGGTTCCCTCGCCTTTTTCCCCCAGGAAGCCTCTAGCTCAGCCCGGGCCGTTTGAACGCTGACTCCCTACTTCTCCCCACTTCGTCCGGGCCAGCAAGACCTCTAGAGCCCAGTGCCAAAGGTGCCTCTTTCGGGGGCACCCGGAAGAGGCAGAGAACCCAGGTGTGAGTCACACCCCCAGCGACTCAAAGGAGAGAGGACAGGAAGGGCCGGGCCCAGAGCAGAAAGCGAGTGCTTCTCTCCAGAGCCACAGAGTTAAACTCATTCCTTGGTCTGACCACAGGGCTCGAGAGGAACCTTCTTCCTCAGTCCACAGAGACGAGTAATTTGAGACAAAACCTGGACAGGCCTGAAGAAACACATGCACTGGCATCGGACTTGAGTCTTCTGAGAACACAACTGCACACGTGTCAGAGCCGGCTAACACCCTCGTCAGCACACGCACGACCACGACCCCAAAGCACATGTTCCTGTGATGTGACATTTGGTGTCAGGGCAGGCATGAACCCTGCCATCAAGAAGCTTAGAGTGCAGATGAAAAGCAAGATGAGTTTGTGGGAAAATTGTATGATAAGAGATTGAAATGCCATGTGTAGGCAATGAGAGAAGCGATAACCCAAAGGGAGATATGATTAATTGCCAAGCGAATTATTCGGACAGTCATGACAAGAGGTCAGGGTGGAGACTGATTGCTTCAGTCCAGGGTAATCAAGGAAGACATCAGCATCCCACAATTACAACTGAAGATGTGAGGCAGGGTCAGGGAGTCAAGGAGTTTGGTATCTGCCCCTCAAAGAGGATGATGCAGATGGGGAAGGAAGACAGGAGCCAGAGTGGGTAGTGGCTGTGCTCTTTGCTTCTGAGAAGGCTTTTCTGAAGAGACCCTGCTCTGAGGAGACCCTGCTCTGAGATCTAAGCAGAGTGGCTTATATAAGGTGCAGAGAACCAAGCTGGAGCAGGCTCCCGCACTTGGGAGAGGCCTCACCAAGCCCCTAGGTCTCCAGCAATGACTCCAGGAGAGGAGCACTTGTGGGGGAACAGCCGTGACCCAGCGTCAAATGCATCCCGGAAGCCAGGCCCCGAGGGCCGGGGGTTAAGGAGAAAAACCCGCAGAGTCCCCAGCACAGAGCCAGCTCAGCGCCCTGCAGACGGAGGCAAAGCAGCCCAACTCTGCAGATTCTGTGTCCTCCCCACGCAGAGCACTGACAAAATTCCTCAGAAACCAGGCCACCATTTATCTACGGATCACGGAAGCACACACGCCACGGAAGTACCTGCAGCTACGTGGGTGACCAGGTCAGGAGACACAGCCGTGATAAACGTGCTGAAGGCCTATTAGAGCACCGTGAATGGATTTGGAATTTCATCTAAGAAGTAAAAATAATTGTTTTAAAAAATGAAAATTCTGGAGCTGAAAATCGCGATGTCTGATTATTACAAAAAAATTACTGGTTGAGCTTCACAGGAGATTGAACATGAAAGGAAGAAAAAGGCTCAGGGAACTTTAAAAGAAGCATAATTTATCTACTGTACAGAACAGAAAAATGAATTTTAAAGATATGATCAGACCTCAGCGACCTGTGGGATCCGCTGAAGTCATCTGAATTCCAGGGGGGTGGACAGAGAGAAAGAAAAAGCCAGACAAGGAGGTGGGGAAGAAAAAGAGGAGGAGGAGAGGGGGCTGAGGGGGAGGAGAGAGCAAATAGCAGAAGAGAGAGCCATCAGGATTTTCCCCCCACAAATTTCATGAGTCGTACTTGACAGATCCAAGAATCGCCAGAAGTCCCAAATAATATTAACACAGAGCCAAGCACGCCCAGGGCTGTCATGATCAGACTGCTGAAAACCCAACCAAAGGAAAAAAAGTTTGAGCAAATGAATTTTAAAAGCAAGTTAGATACAAAAGATAGGAAGACAAGCTACGGTCGGCTTCTCTTCGGAGAACGAAGGCCACAAAACAGGAATTACAAGGCTACGGCACTAAAGACACCGTCAGGGCAGGGGCCTGTGCCTGTGCAAATGTGTCTCGGTCAGGAGAGTGGGACGGAGGCTGGGAGGAGATGTCCTCTGACACCGTGAGGCCCACACTGCAGGGGATGGTAGCAGGTGACATTACCACAGCCGGAAACACAGAACCCAGAAAATGGTAAAGACACGACGCAACAGTTCTTTACAACAGGGTTCATTCCTTCCACTAATGGTATTAAAAGTGTGATTGCTTACAGGGACCCCGTTATCACCAAGAAGCAAAGCTTTACCATACGTACAAGTTGAGAACTCTCGCAACAATGGCGTGAAGTCTGGAGCAGCAAACGTTACATTTTTGTAAAATTCTTACACTCATGAAAAATGAAGTGACCTGATACCTAACAGACAGTGTAAATAAAGGGTCTACACCGCAAACCAGAGCAACTTCTAAAACTCTAAAAGAAATAAAGAAGCAGAACACAGAAGCCCTACTGAACTTGTTGCACTGATTTTTTTAACATGGAACTTGTGCCCCGGTATCCGCTCCCCACTTCTCCCCTGGTAGGTTTCGCCACTGGAAGGAGCTGTGCAGAAGGAGCCATGCAGCCCCCGACCTCCCTGGCAGCCCCGCAGGACCGCTTACCTCCTGTCCTGACAGTGCCGGACGTCAGCAGGGACAAGTGTGCACCAGGTGTGTGTTCAGCCCTTGAAAGTGGGACGAGGCAGGGAAGGCGTGATACAGGGGACGCCAGCCACGGCGTGGCTCTGCGGAAGAAACCCTTTATTCCCAGCTGGAAATTGGCGTGAGGAATGGCATGGCCTGGAACCTAAATGAGCCCTGCAGGGCCCGTGTGCTGGTGGCTTGGTCCCCGGCCCTGGGGCCACCAGAAGGAGGCGGTACCTTAGGGAGGCAGAGCTTGGTGGGAGGAAGTGAGGCCCTGGGGGGCACGTTTGAAGGGAACGCGGGGCTCTCGGCCCCTCCCGGCCTCCCTTCCTGTCTTTACTTCCTGCCTGCCACGAACTGAGCAGACCCCTCTGCCATGCATCCTGCCATGGTGCACGTTGCCACCACAAGCCCAAAACAGTGGGGCCGAGTGACCACAAACTGAAACCACCAGCCAAAATAAAGCTTGCTTTCTTGTAAGTGGATTATTGCACATACTTGTCACATCGATGGAAACACGAGGAGCCCAGAGAAAAGTAAACTTGCAGGTGTTTAAGTCACTTTTATCTCGTGTCCTGATTAAGCCAAATTTAAATTCTAGGTGAGACAGCTGGCCTGTGTCAACTACAGGGTCCTCTCTGCTTTCTTTAAGACATATTCCACACTTCTTCTCTACACGTCTTATTAAGCATTTACTCTAACTTTCCACACACACACCTCCCTGTTTTATTAGTCTTTCACTTTTCAGAATCATTGAGGGTGAACCCGCCATGTGTTGGCAGAGCACCTCCTACCAGACAGAGCTGCCACAGGTAACAACTCTGGGCTTCCGATGGTGCAGGACCCTGGCTGCCCGGGCAGAACCCGGGAGGGACAGGACTTGCAATGGGAGAAGGTACGGAGTGGGTTTCCTTTTGCCTGAGATCAGCACTCATAAAGGAACAGAGAGATGAGACACAGAAGGGAACCAACATGTGACAGGCTCAAAAGACCAGAGAATGGTTGAGAAACTCGTTGGATGGAAAGATAGGGGTTAGGGACTCTAGAAAGAAGAAATTCACAAAGATTCAGGTGAGGCCCGAATTGCCGGAGAGCCCAGCGCTCTGTGTGTGTCGGGCAACGCCCACGTGGCCAGCCAACTCTAAGGGGCTGGACAGAGAGTTAACCTGCTGCCCACCAGGGGGAAAGATGTTGAGGGGCGGTGGAAATGTACCGTGTGTAAGTCTGTAGGATGATAGTGAAGCTTTAGGTGTTTATAGTAACAAAACGAGGTCTAAAATCAGTGATCTAAGACTCAAACAAAAAATGCTTTAAAAAACAATAGAATAAATATGAAATCAAAATCCATAAAAATGAGAAAGCAAGTGAAAATCAGCATTTGGTTTTTGAAGACCATTAATGATAAACCAGAGTTTGCCAATGAG